>NW_020664435.1:20285638-20511928 GCF_002925995.2 Terrapene triunguis | reverse complement strand
AAGTGAGGTTCTTACCCACGAAAGCTTATGCTCCCAATACTTCTGTTAGTCTTAAAGGTGCCACAGGACCCTCTGTTGCTTTTTACATGTTTATTTAGATGCTTAAATGTAGATTTACTGCCTAATTCTATCCACCTATATTTTAAAGTGTTGGTGTAAGCACCTAGGACTAGTACTACATCTCCACTGGTTGTCTGAGTCGATTAATTTTGCCTTCAGTGTCTTCTAAAAGGAAAATTGACTTATACTGTTACATTAGGATTTTGAATCGGATAGGTCCCTGCTGCCTATGTTAGTGAAGGCTTTATATATGTTCTTATTAATATCTTTCCATAGGACATTGTTAAAGGTAATTTATAATTCCAAGTCCTCTTCTGTTAATTTTTTATGTGGTCTCTTTGGCACAAAACTTGGACACATAATGGTTTTTAGTAGTGTTTTTTATTTTATTTTTTTTAAATGTCACAAAGGTATTAGGGCAAATGTAATTGGAGTATTCTCCTATCATCACAGCTTGAATTTGAAGGTTACTTTATATGGTTGTTTCCAAAAATTCAAGGGTCACAATAACAATTTTGGGGGAAAGGAGAGGCCTTGCCTTTTGCCTCTGGTTAACTTCAAAGAATTTGAAATAGCTGAACTGGTGGATTTGGATTCCTGTTGGTTATTGTACAGTGTTTGGACACACACAATACTATTGGCATAAAAATCCATTTTTTCTAGTATTGTATTAAATGTGTATATTTCTATACTGTATTAAAAAGATGATTCAATTCAACACTATCAAACGCTTTAGTCATTGAGATGTAAAGCAATGCATGAGAACAGCTCCTTTCTAACCAATAGGGTTCTAATGCAGTCAGCTTCAAATATTTTCATTATTAATCCTGTTGACTCTTGAGGGGGTTATGGTGCCTATATCTTTTTGTAGTCTGCTCGCAAGTATTTTTGACAGTATCTTACAATCATGTTGTGAAAGTGAGATCAGCATTAACAATATTAAGACAGACTTTGCTGGGTTTCAGCAATAGGGGTAAAATGTGCCATGTTAGTACAATGGGCAACTGATCTTTCATCAAAAACACATTTGGAACCTAGGTGCCCAGACTTGTTTATTGGGGTGGGAGAGTGAGTTAAGGACCAGAGAAGTTTGATTTTATTTTATATATGTGCTGGTGAATATTTATCTGTCAGGATGGGATAGGCACACTTTTAGGTTGTGTGATTATTTGTATATATATTTTTGTATATACATTTTTAACATATGGGATGGACACTCAATGCATAGATGGATGTCTAAAGAGGCTTTTATAAATGTAAATAAAAAGAAACATCAAAATCAATAAAACTATATTTTCTCTGAAAGCTCACCAGTGAATCCATCTGAGTTTTATTTGAAGTCAGCTTTCGAGCTTTTAATCTCTTGTTTTTATTTCTTATGAATAGAGTAATATACACTTGTTTCATCTGAACAGACTATGTACAGGGAAAATGTGAGTTTAACAACCCGATTGCTTATTTACTGGTATTTATTTTTCCTTAATGAACTCCCTGCTGAACTCCCTGAGTACGTTTGTACTCAGGCACCTCCTCAATAGAATTATTTCCTGAATAAAGGACCTCCAGATTGGGCTCATAGTTCAGCTGCCTGACAAGAAAAAGACAGGGATACAGAGAGAATGGATTCTCTATTCTCCTATAATTCGAGTACTGTAATTCAGTGCAATGGAAAAAGTTTAAAATCTCTTAGACATCAAAGATTACTCACAAGGTGAATTTTCATGTAACCCTAAACCTCCTCTTCTAGGAATTTTAATAATTGTTGAGGTAAAATCTCACACACATGCACACAAAGAAGCTATCAGCTGCACACAGTATAGGTATATGAAACAGTATTATAACATTTTATTTTATAACCGTCAATGTATAATACAGTGTTACTCAAGGGTTAGCATGAACAAAAACATAATTCTGAATCTGCATCTCTCTCACACACACATAAACACACTGAGGGTATGTCTACACTACGAAATTAGGTCGAATTTATAGAAGCCGGTTTTATAGAAATCGGTTTTATACAGTCAATTGTGTGTGTCCCCACATAAAATGCTCTAAGTGCATTAAGTCAGTGGACCGCGCCCACAGTACCGAGGCTAGTGTCGACTTCCGGAGCGTTGCACTGTGGGTAGCTATCCCACAGTTCCCGCAGTCTCCGCCGCCCATTGGAATTCTGGGTTGAGATCCCAATGCCTGATGATGCAAAAACAGTGTCGCGGGGAGTTCTGGGTACACGTCGTCAGGCCTCTCCCCCTCCATCAGAGCAACGGCAGACAATCGATTCGCGCCTCTTTACCTGGGTTACCTGTGCAGACAACATACCACGGCAAGCATGGAGCCCGCTCAGCTCAGCTCAGCTCACCGTCACCATATGTCATCTGGGTGCCGGCAGACGTGGTACTGCATTGCTACAGAGCAGCAGCTAATTGCCTTTTGGCAGTAGATGGTGCAGTATGACTGGTAGCCGTCATCGGCTATCTGAGTGCTGGCAGACGTGGGGCTGCATTGCTACACAGAAGCAGCTCCTTGCCTTTTGGCAGTAGATGGTGTATTACGATTGATATCCGTCATCGTCATATTCCTCAGTGAGTTCGATCAGAGGCACCTGGGCAGACATATTTTGTCTCCTGGAGACTCAGTCCTGCCGGCAGTCCTATTGAACCATCTTGACGATGATGGCTAGCAGTCGTAGTACAGCATCTTCTGTCAAGCACCCAGAAGATGCTGATGGCTATCAGTCATGCTGCACCGTCTGCTGCCAGCTTAAGATGTAAAAAATAGATGGACCAGATTTGTTCTGTATTCATTTGCTTCCCCCTCCCTCCGTGAAATCAATGGCCTGCTAAACCCCGGGTTTTGAGTTCAATCTTTGGGGGGGCCATTCTGTGTGACAGTTGTTTGTGTTTCTCCTTGATGCACAGCCACCTTTGTTGATTTTAATTCCCTGTACCTTTAAGCCATGTCGTCACTCGCCCCTCCCTCCCTCCGTCAGACAATAGTTTCGCACCTTTTTTCAGCCCAGACGCCATAGCACTGGGATCATGGAGCCTGCTCAGATCACCACGGCAATTATGAGCACTATGAACACCACGCGCATTGTCCTGGAGTATATGCAGAGCCAGAACATGCCAAAGCAAAACCAGGACCAGCGGATGAGGCGATTGCAGCGCAGCAACGAGAGTGATGAGGAAATTGACATGGACACAGCCCTCACACAAGGTACGGGCCCCAGCAATGTGCAAATCATGGTGTTACTGGGGCAGGTTCATGCCGTGGAACGCCGATTCTGGGCCCGGGAAACAAGCACAGACTGGTGGGACCACATCGTGATGCAGGTCTGGGACGATTCCCAGTGGCTGCGAAACTTTCGCATGCGTAAGGGCACTTTCATGGAACTTTGTGACTTGCTTTCCCCTGCCCTGAAGCGCCAGAATACCAGGATGAGAGCAGCCCTCACAGTTGAGAAGCGAGTGGCGATAGCCCTGTGGAAGCTTGCAACGCCAGACAGCTACCAGTCAGTCGGGAATCAATTTGGAATGGACAAATCTACTGTGGGGGCTGCTGTGATCCAAGTAGCCAACGCAATCAAAGACCTGCTGATATCAAGGGTAGTGACTCTGGGAAACGTGCAGGTCATAGTGGATGGCTTTGCTGCAATGGGATTCCCAAACTGTGGTGGGGCGATAGACGGAACCCATATCCTTATCTTGTCACCGGAGCACCAAGCCACCGAGTACATAAACCGCAAGGGGTACTTTTCAATGCTGCTGCAAGCACTGGTGGATCACAAGGGACGTTTCACTAACATCAACGTGGGATGGCCGGGAAAGGTACATGATGCTTGCGTCTTCAGGAACTCTGGTCTGTTTCAAAAGCTGGAGGAAGGGACTTTCTTCCCGGACCAGAAAATAACCGTTGGGGATGTTGAAATGCCTATCGTTATCCTTGGGGACCCAGCCTACCCCTTAATGCCATGGCTCATGAAGCCGTACACAGGCAGCCTGGACAGGAGTCAGGACCTGTTCAACTATAGGCTGAGCAAGTGCCGAATGGTGGTGGAATGTGCATTTGGACGTTTAAAAGTGCGCTGGCGCAGTTTACTGACTCGGATAGACCTCAGCGAAGCCAATATTCCAATTGTTATTGCTGCTTGCTGTGCACTCCACAATATCTGTGAGAGTAAGGGGGAGACATTTATGGTGGGGTGGGAGGTTGAGGCAAATCGCCTGGCCACTGATTACGCGCAGCCAGACACCAGGGCGGTTAGAAGAGTACAGCAGGGTGCGGTGCGCATCAGAGAAGCTTTGAAAACCAGTTTTGTGACTGGCCAGGCTACGGTATGAAACTTCTGTTTGTTTCTCCTTGATGAACCCTCCGCCCCACCCCCACCCCGGTTCACTCTACTTCCCTGTAAACTAACCACCCTCTCCTCCCCCCTTCGAGCACCGCTTGCAGAGGCAATAAAGTCATTGTTACTTCACATTCATGCATTCTTTATTAATTCATCACACAACTAGGGGGATAACTGCCAAGGTAGCCTGGGATAGGTGGGGGAGGAGGGAAGGAAAAGGACACACTGCAGTTTAAAACTTTAAAATTTTAACACTTATTGAAGGCCAGCCTTCTGATGCTCGGGCAATCATCTGGGGTGGAGTGACTGGGTGGCCGGAGGCCCCCCCACCGCATTCTTTGGCGTCTCGGTGAGGAGGCTATGGAACTTGGGGAGGAGGGCTGTTGGTTACACAGGGGCTGTAGCGGCGGTCTCTGCTCCTGCTGCCTTTCCTGCAGCTCAACCATACGCTGGAGCATATCAGTTTGATGCTCCAGCAGCCGGAGCATCGACTCTTGCCTTCTGTCAGCAAGCTGACGCCACCTATCCTCTTCAGCCCGCCACTTGATCTCTTCAGCCCGCGATTCAGTCCACCACCTCTCCGCTCGTTCATATTGTGCTTTTTTGCACTCTGACATTGACTGCCTCCACGCATTCTGCTGTGCTCTGTCAGCGTGGGAGGACATCTGGAGCGCCGAGAACATATCATCCCGAGTCCGCCGTTTTCTCCTTCTAATCTTCACTAGCCTCTGTGAAGGAGAAACATTTGCAGCTGGTGGAGGAGAAGGGAGAGGTGGTTAAAAAAGACACATTTTAGAGAACAATGGGTACACTCTTTCACGTTAAATTTTGCTGTTCACATTACACAGCACATGTGCTTTCATTACAAGGTCACATTTTTCCTCTTATATTGAGGGCCTGCCGGTTTGGTGTGAGAGATCACTCACGCAGTGCCAGGCAACAGATTTCGGCTTGCAGGCAGCCATGGTAAGCCACAGTCTTTTGGCTTTTTTAACCTTCTTAACATGTGGGAATGGTTTCAAACAGTAGTGCCCTCATTTCCCATACCAAGCACCCATTGGGTTGGCCATTTAAAATGGGTTTGCAATGTAAAAGGAGGGGCTGCGGTTTCCGGATTAACAAGCAGCACAAACCCAACTACCCCCCCCCACACACACCCAATTCTCTGGGATGATCACTTCACCCCTCCCCCCCACCACGTGGCTAACATCGGGGAACATTTCTGTTCAGCCGAGCAGGAACGGGCACCTCTGAATGTCCCCTTAATAAAATCACCCCATTTCAACCAGGTGACCATGAATGATATCACTCTCCTGAGGATAACAAAGAGAGATAAGGAATGGATGTTGTCTGCATGCCAGCAAACACCGGGACCATACGATGCCATGCTTTGTTATGCAATGATTCCAGACTACGTGCTATTGGCCTGGCGTGGTAAAGTGTCCTACCATGGCAGACGGGATAAGGCAGCCCTCCCCAGAAACCTTTTGCAAAGGCTTTGGGAGTACATGAAGGAGAGCTTTCTGGAGATGTCCCTGGAGGATTTCCGCTCCATCCCCATACACGTTAACAGACTTTTCCAGTAGCTGTACTGGCCGCGATTGCCAGGGCAAATTAATCATTAATCATTAAACACGCTTGCTTTTAAACCATGTGTAATATTTACAAAGGTACACTCACCAGAGGTCCCTTGTGCGCCCTCAGGGTCTGGGAGCACGCCTTGGATGAGTTCGGGGGTTACTGGTTCCAGGTCCAGGGTGATAAACATATCCTGGCTGTTGGGGAAACCGGTTTCTCCGCTTCCTTGCTGTGAGCTATCTTCATTGTCTTCATCATCATCTTCCTCGTACCCCGAACCCACTTCCCTGTTGCGTGATTCTCCATTGATGGAGTCAAAGCACACGGTTGGGGTAGTGGTGGCTGCACCCCCTAGCATTGCATGCAGCTCCGTGTAGAAGCGGCATGTTTGCGGCTCTGCCCCAGACCTTCCGTTTGCCTCTCTGGCTTTGTGGTAGGCTTGCCTTAGCTCCTTAATTTTCACGCGGCACTGCTGTGCGTCCCTGTTATGGCCTCTGTCCTTCATGGCCTTTGAGACTTTTTCTAATATTTTACCATTTTGTTTACTGCTACGGAGTTCAGCTAGCACTGATTCGTCTCCCCATATGGCGAGCAGATCCCGTACCTCCCGTTCTGTCCATGCTGGAGCTCTTTTGCGATCCTGGGACTCCATCATGGTTACCTGTGCTGATGAGCTCTGCGTGGTCACCTGTGCTCTCCACGCTGGGCAAACAGGAAATGAAATTCAAAAGTTCGCGGGGCTTTTCCTATCTACCTGGTCAGTGCATCTGAGTTGAGAGTGCTGTCCAGAGCGGTCACAATGAAGCACTGTGGGATAGCTCCCGGAGGCCAATAATGTTGAATTCCGTCCACACTACCCCAAATCCGACCTGCAAAGGCCGATTTTAGCGCTAATCCCCTTGTCGGAGGTGGAGTAAAGAAACCGGTTTAAAGGACCCTTTAAGTCGAAAAAAAGGGCTTCGTCGTGTGGACGTGTCCAGGCTTAATTCGATTTAACGCTGCTAAATTCGACCTAAACTCGTAGTGTATACCAGGCCTGAATGTTTAGTTCAGCTGAATTGGTGGTATTCAATGGGGCATATATATATATTTTTTAATCTAAAGTGCCTATTACATTTTGTGAAATCTTTCAGAAACTGGGCACTCATGCAGTATAATGCGGATGTGTGACCTCTACACCATTATTCAGTTTAGTGTGTAGAAGATATTGTATACAGCAGGCTGATAAAAGCTGAATCAGAGGTTCTTGTCCAGGAATATTCACTGAATTGAAAACTGAACTCTTATGGCAGAGAGATAGTAATTGTGACAAAAAGCCAAAAACTACACAGTGAACCACACAAAGTTATGCAATATTTAAATAGTTCAAATATCAATGAGATTTCTGTAAAAGTAAAAGATATCCTTTGTTAATTTTGATCTTGATCTTTCTTTGAGAGTCTTTAGTTTTTTGTATCAGAGGGGTAGCCGTGTTAGTCTGAATCTGTAAAAAGCAGATGCCTTGCATCTGAAGAAGTGAGGTTCTTACCCACGAAAGCTTATGCTCCCAATACTTCTGTTAGTCTCAAAGGTGCCACAGGACCCTCTGTTGCTTTTTAGTTTTTTGGCCTCCTCTCAGCTGTTTGTGCCTGCATTTGTCAGACATCTTCAACATTTTTTGGGATCTCTAAGAATTGTTTGTAGCCTGTTTTTTATTGTAGCTTTGAGGTTATGATGCATTGCATGTTAAACTATTGGTGCTATTAAACATAGTACCCCTGTTTGATGGCAATGTGGAATATAAGTTTTGGCATTTATTGGTATTAGCTTTTGGAACTCAGGAACTACTTAAGTGTAGGCCTGTTTCTAGTACAGACTAAAAGTGTGTTTTTGTTTTTCTTGTCTGATGAATTTCCTCTTTAAAACTTCATGTAATAAAAAGGAATCTCGTAAGGAGTTAAAGGCAGCAGACACCTTGTGGCCACTGTATGAACAATCTGAAAGTGGTGTTTTGTACCTTCACTAGAATGGTGGCACAATGCAACATAAAAAGGAACTCCTTTTCAACAGACATTTGAAAACTGAGAGTTTGATGATGCAAGGTGCTGAGGTCCATAACTCCCATTGGATTCAGTGAGAGAAGAGGGTGCTTAATACGTCCTTTGATTAGGCCTTTAATATATTGTCCAGTCCTGCATGTGCTGAGTGCTTCCTGTGGGTTGTTCAGCATCCTCAAATCTTACTGAAGTCATTGGATTGGGCCCTTAGCAAGCTTGTGAGACTACAAAGATTGAGCTGGCCTATTTATACTCTAACAACATATGCATACTGTACTATTAGTACTAATATTTTTATAAGAATATTTTTGAAAAGTAAAAAGTGATAAGATTTGTGGGCAGTAATCACAAAAAACAGAGATGACGGCTTGTTCCTTCTCTCACTCACTGTCACACAAACATTATTCCTTTCAAGATAAAATGTAAATGGAACTGAATATCTTCGGTAAATAATATTATGTTGGTGGTTGTAGGTGAGTTCCAAAGGGGAGCTGAAATCCTTATTTTCCAAACAGAACCTGATCACATGACAATTTTTTATTCCAATTACTTCATTTTCATTATCCACATCAACTTATAATAATATATATGAATTTGTAAAGTACTAGTGTTCATACCCAATTGCCCTACAAACTGGAGCCATATGTGGGGAGCTGTTTAAACAGCTCAGAACTCTAATGCTACTTAGTAAGGCTGGCTGGAAAACAAGAATTTCACAATTTTTTTGAAGTTTCAAAATGTGTGGTTCTACATCAGAATGAAAGCAAGACTTTTTGAAAATGAGGGCAAGAGCGACCCAAGAATAGCCAACAGCTCAGTGGGTAGGGCATTCACCTGTGTTGTGGGAGAGCCTTATTCAGAGCAGCAACTTGAACTGGGTCTCCTACTTGCCATCTGAGTGCCCCATCCACCAGCCTATAGAGTCAAGCTCTCATGTTGGAGCTGTTCCACTTGAATAAGTAATTAAATATTCACTGGGCTACAGCAAAACTGACTCTACAGCTCAGTGGTCAGGTCACTCAGCTGAGATGAAGGAGGCCCAGGTTACAGTCCCCGCACCTAATGAGGCAAACCAGGGACTTGATCCTGAGTCTCCCACAGCCCGGGTGAGTGCCCTTACCATAGGGTTGGTTCTCTGGCTCATGTGAAAGTCAATCTTAGATCTGAGAAATCTTCTCATGAAAGGTTTCTCCAAAACAATATTTTTCAGTGACAAGTTTGTTTTTACAAATCAGTTTTGTCAGAAAATTTCCAGCCAGCTCTAGTCCTGAGAAACATCCTGCAGTCCTTACCCAGGCACCACTACCAAGCCCATGGAAGTTGTGCCTGAGCCAGCAGGAGCAATGACAAACAGCTGCAGCAGTTAACAGCTCCTATTTGGCAGGGGGAGCCATGACCAAGCTAGGGATACCCCTCACTCTAAGACACTGAATTATGCAGGGGAGAGTCCCTCTCCAGGGACACCATGCCCCATATCGACCCACCATTCCTCCCAGCCGTGTGATCTCATGGATGAAAAAATTCTGGAAGGGGCCTTCTTGAAACTGAGCCAGCAGGAGCTGAGCGACGGAGTCACGCAGGGACCTGTAGACACTGATTATGTAAGCAGTGCCTGACTGCATTTTACAGGAGTTACTCAGGCCATTCTCTCCCCCTGCTGATTAGCTGTTGGCTCCAACTCCCTCCTATCCCCTCCTGCATAGTCTTTTCAGCATCACTCCACCTATCTCCATGCTCCCTTCTATCATTCTTTTCTTTTCCCCTATCTTCCTTGTCCCAACTTCTTAGACTCACTGTTCAGCTAATACCCCTCCCAACCCCCTCTCCCCAATAAATAAATAAACACAAACAAAACAACACAAGAACACTGAAGGAAAGCAACAACAGAAATTGTGGAACTAACATGACATTTGCATTTGCATCTGTTCACTCTGTTATATACCTTTCCCCTTAATTCCTTGTGTGTTGTGTCTATTTTCAAATAAGGTCAGCATGTAAGCCTGCTACTGGTACCACGTAACCCAGTACAACCTGCCATGGGTCAGGCGCTCGGCAACTAAACCATGAACCCCCTACCAGATACCCATTGGAATGAAAAATAATATCCACAAAGGAATGACTCCATCTGGTGCTGCTGCCTTACAGCAGGTAGTTCTTGGCTGAACAAAGGCTAGGGGAGAAAATCCTGAATCAAATCCACTGCAGAGAAAATGTCAGGTATTTGGCACTGCAACTCAGCTCTGTCCTCCAGCATCTCCTGCAGCCATGCTGACTTCCAAATGTCTTGGTCTCCAAGCTTATGGGGTAAGTCGGTACCACAAAAGGGAGGGCTTTGATCCTAAGGCAAGCATCTGGCTCTTTATTTTTTCTCCCTGGACATACATGCCAAAGGTTTGTATACGTTGGTTTCCCTCTTCAAAGTTGCTTGTTGGAATGTGAAGACAATGTTCACTGGTGTGTCAAATTATCTAGAGGAGGTCAATAACTCTAGAAAGTCTGTCAACATTGATAGAGAGCTGGAGAAGTTAGACATTTATGTAGCCACTCTCTCTGAAATGAGAGTAGCTGACACAGGGTATATACACAAGATGCATTGTACTTTTTTCTGGCATGGAGAAAGACCACTGTGAACACAGGGTGCATTTTGCATTCAAAATACTCATTAGCACTCATGTTCTAATGTTCTGTTGCAACATCAGAACATATCATGTCACTAAAAATATTTACTACAGATGGCTTTGCCAATATTGTCAGTGCATGTGCCCCACCACTTTCCTTCATTTCTGAAGAGAAGGACTTGTTCTATCAGCAACTTGACAGCATTATCAATAAGCTACCATCGAGTAAGCAACTGTATCTACTGGGAGCTTTCAATGCTAGAGTTGGCTCAGATCATGAGATGTGGGCACTATGCATTGGCCACCATAGAGGTGGGAAAATGAACAACAATGGGCAAAGGCTCCTGGAATGCTGCACTCCGCAAGGACTGTGCATTACCAATACCTACTTCCAAGGCTGTCACCGCTGGAAGGTCTCATGGAGACCGTGCAGATCTGGACACTGGCACCAACTGGATTTAATTGCCACCTGCAGAAAACACAGGATCTTCTCCATACTCTTAGTTTTCACAGTGCAGACTGTGACACAGACCGCACACTTGTATGCTGAAAACTAAGGCTTTCACTACTGAAATCCCAAAATGTCAAACAAAGCTGTTGCCCACACATTAACATCAACAACACAAAAGATGAAGGAAGATGTCTCCAATTCACTGTGAATCTCAGGGAAGCTTTGTCATCAACTGTACCTCCCCTGAAATCCGATGCAGCATGGAACACACTCAGAATGAATATCCATACATCTGCAACCTTAGCTTTTAGTAAAATGACTGTAGAAGATACAGACTGGTTTGCAACATACTCTGACTATATGCTTCTAGTAGTTGAAGCAAAATGCACAGCATATCTCCACAACGACATGAACCCCTCTCCTGCGGCATTTGCTAACCTTAGCATGGCCAAGAGCACATTGCAATGAAAAGAAAAGCAATATGCTGAGTCATACTGTCTCGATCTGTGCGAGAAGATACAAAAATCCTTTGAGATTGGAGATCTAAGAGGTATGTAAGATGAAATCAGGAAAGCAACAGGTCCTTCAGTCAAGGAGACTGCTCCTCTCAGATCTCTTAATGGAGACGTCATAACTGATGGGAAGCAAATAGCTGAAACGCTAGGTGGAACACTATCACAAACGCTATTCATGTGAAACCACTGCTGAATTTTGAATAAAAGACTCAGGCTATGTCTACACTGCACTTTCGTCGCTAAAACTTTCATTGGTCAGGGGTGTGAAAAAAACACTCCCTCGACTGACAAAAGTTTTACTGATGAAAAGCACTGGTGTGGACAGCACTTTGTCGGTAGGAGATGCTCTCCAGATGACAAGGCTACCGCCCCTTGTTGGGGTGGTTTTATTTTGTCAGCAGGAGAGCTCTCTCCTGCCAACAAAGAGCGGCTACACTGCATAACTTACAGTGGCACTGCTGTAGTGGCACAGCTGTGCTGCTATAAGGTGCGCAGTGTAGACATAAGCTCAGTTACCCCAGCTGAGTTTGAACTCCCTGAAGCAAGTTGACTGGAGGGCTAAGTCACATCTACAGTGAATGTGGGCTGAGGACCATGTGGGGAAGCTGAGGCAGAGAGCTGCTGTATTGCCATGGCCCTCTATGAAGGGATGTGCTGGAATAGCATCTCTTACAAGCCAGCTCTTGACATAGGGTCTGGGCAGATGGACTAGTGCTTAATTTGTGCCAGGGCTTGTCAGGACTGAGCCCCAGCCCCTCTATGCTTGACAGTTCATAGTCCCGGCACATCTGGGCTTGCTGCATCAATTAATGTAAAAAAATTGCTAATTGCTTGAGCCCCGGCACCTGTTTCACCCCAACGGTGGGGATCTCAACTCTCAGAAGGGGGTGCTAGAAGAGGATCTGTACCCTGAGAGTCTGTCTAGGGACCCAGAGTGAGAGACAGTGCCTGGCTTCTGCTCAGGAAGCTAAAAGAGCATACAGAACTCAGCTGAGGTTGGCCCCAGCCTGCTGAGTGTCCAGCCAGGGGAGCTCCACTGGAGGGCTATGTGTATGTGATAGACATTCATGCCAAAAAGCTCAAATTCCCCTTCTCTACAACTAGGGGTTACCTCATAGTCTGAACCAATTCTCAGCCAGAATCAGAGACAAAAACAAGAATAAGGTACAGCAAGAAGCTTTTAACATTTTTGCCACAGAAAGAAAAAAACTGAAAACAAGCTACAAGAAAACAAGTAAGAATAAATGTTTTCTTAATCAAATATAAACAACCAAAATAGATGAAACTTCTCTTCTAATCATCAACATGAATATGTAGATAAAATGTGTTTCCCAGGAACTTGAGAATTCCTCAGTGAAATAAACCAAACAAATATAAATCCAAATTAAAATTCCAAAGCCTGTATTGGGGCTGAGGCTAGTGAAAAATCTGAGGAGCTTTTGGATTGTTCAAATTTTTGAGGCCCAAACTGCTTTGAGGCTATCGTCCTCCTGCAAGGGAAGAAATAAAAAGTAGAAGCTTGCTTTTTTTCTAGGCAAAAGAGAGGCTAAGATATAAATATAAATAAAACAGATTCCCTCCTCTGAAGAGCTCATAGGACAATATTTTAGGAGTGGGAGGCTGTGGGAATTATTAATTATTAGAAGAGGAGAGATTTAAGAAAAGTTTTTGAGGAAGAGAGGCATCTTGTGGATGAAAATAGTAAGACTGTTCCAAACATACCAGTTTGGCAGAAAGAATAAAGTTGAGCCTGAGAAAAGGAGGCAAAAGTGGTAGGTGAAAAGGTCCTACAGGCGTAAAGGCCCAGGGAAGTGAAGTTATCTACTCTGTAGTGGAAGGCAAAGTAGCTGGTTAAGATGGGTGCTTCTTTCATAACTAGAAAGTCAGAGATGGATAGAACCAGTGGAAGATGCCACCCAGGAGGTGACTTCTCCTTCGGCAACTGGCGTCTTCATTACGCTCTAACCCTAAAATGTCCCACTGTCACAGCTCCACCAGTTGCGGCACTAGTGAAAGTGCTAATGTGGGCCAGCTGCCAGCGTTGCAAATCATGCCATGTAATCCTGCAAAGTGCAGGTCTACATAAGGCAGTAGGGGAAAGCAGGGTGGCTGCTGGTGCCTTGTTTACATCAGCGCTCTCATTGTGGGTACCACCACCAAGGCATACATGAAGAGAAAGTGCAGCATAGACAAAGCCAGTGGGTAATGGAGTGTCAGACTTCACCAAAGAGAGGGGCGGATTTAAAAAACAATAATAAAAAGCCAAGATAAATCAGGTTCCCAGGGGAGGTTAATGAGAACTTTGTGGCACTTGGGTCAGTGCCCTCCCTTTCCTTTACAGGGTCTAGTGTGAAGGCTGGTGTGGGAAGATGGGATGATATCCCAAAGAAGGGGCTCCATTCCCAGTGCACCTGCCCTCAGCTCTGCCGCTTTCCTTAGGTACACCGGGGTGTCCCCTGGGCGCTGCAGAGCGCAGGGCCAGGCAGGCCCACACCCCAGGGGCTATGGGAGGGACGGGCACTGTATTTCGGGAGCAGCCTGCTACACTGGGCTGTGCCTCCAGCCAAGGACCCCCACAGAACAACACCCGCCCCCCGCCTGGGCTTTAGCCAGGGCTGCACGCCCGGGGACCCAGCTCTCCTGGCAAGAAAACCAGGCACCGGGCAGCCGCCCCCTCTGCACAGCCCTAGCCCCCGAGGGCGCCTCTTCCCTTCCCCGCTTGGAACATCCTCCCCGACCTCTCCCCCTCCCTTCCCCGTCCGTGCGCTCGCCCCCCCAGCGGCGGGGCGGGTTGGCTCAGCCCGCCGGCCTCTCCTCCTCCCGGTAGCGAGGGGCTATTTTTAGCAAATCCTCCTAGTGTCGCCACGGGCTGCGCTCACATCGCTCAGCCCTTCGCTGGTTGCAGCCGCGGCTGCCTCCCTCCCTCCCTCCCCGCGCGCTGCCGCCCCTCAGCCCCGCACACAGAGAGCCAGTCCCGGCTGCTGCCTGCGCGCCGCGCGCCGCCCGGGCCATGTCCAGCTAGCCCCCAGCAGCCGCGGCAACTTTCCCTTCCCCTCCCGCGCCCTTGGAAGATGGCAGTTTGGGCAAGGGCTGGAAGTTGCAGCCCAGGAGCGGAGCGGTAAGAGGCAGCGGCAGGGAAGGTGAGTGGCATCGATGCCAGGGAACGGCGGGGACTCAGTGCTGGGTGGCTCCTGTTAGCCAGGTTGCAAAAACCTCTGATCCATCAGTCTTGAGAGCCAAGGGCTAGCTCTTCCCTGCTGCCCCCTCTCCAGCTGCGCCCTGGCAGGCGGTCCCTGGGCTCTCCCCTCTGCCAAGCCAGCTGGATTTTTAGGACCCTTTCACTGGGCTGTCAGAACTTCAGCTCTTGGTTGGGTCAAGCCTGGTGGGCTATTTGCATGGCTCTTTGATGTTAGGGTGGTGCTGATGGTGTGGAGGGAGGGGTGTGTGTGTGTGTGTGGAGGGGATGAGGATCTAGTGCTGGAGACAATTATTCCCCAACACATTTTTATTTCTTTGGAGAGAAGATACATAATGAGAAGTTTGTTTTAATAATATACTTTGTACTGGGAGGGAAATCTTTCTGACTGCCTCCCTCCCTCTTCAGCAGCGGCTGTCACTGTGCTCTGCAGTGCCCTATCCAGCGACAATATTAATACAACAGCCAGGTTTTCATGAAAGTTCAAGAGCTGACAAAAATAATTTCTAGGCCGGTGGAAGGTGAATAGTAAATTATATGCTCGTTAAGGTTAACTGGGTAATTAAAACCTACACTGGGGTGTCACAGTGGGAGATGTTTTGCTACCCACTGCACAGGTGGAAGAGCTCATGTCTGTATGCACAGTATTAAGCGGTTTTTCAGTCATTGCAACCTGTAGGGATTTTGTATAAGGTGTGCTTTCTTGGTGTAATGGGACATTTGGCTAAATAATAGGAATGGGCCAGATGTAGCTATTTTAGAAGCATTTGGATGATGCAGTGATAGGAAAACTAGAGATTCATTTACTGATGCTAATTTGAATCCTCATATGAGATTCTTATACTCCTAATTTCAGGAAGATGTGAGTTTTTATTTTCTATGACTAAGTGGTTGAGTGACTTCAAATCCCAAAAGCTTGTAAGAAACTGAAATAAGCCTAGAATGACTAGTTTGGGCTCTTTAGAATAAAAGGTAAAATTGTTTTGATATTTTGCAAACAGTGTAAATGTGGCTAATTTTCCGGTATATTACTGTACAATCTGAAATAGATGATAATGATAATACTTGATAATTTATGCTTCAAGTTACTTTAGAAAAATAGGATTTACGATTGTGAATACTGCAGGAAATGTATCCATCCTTCAAAGATTTACATTCATCATGATGGAGTTTGTAGTTTTAAGAACCATGTAGCAGTTTCAAAACTTAAAGGTGTTATTAAAATACATGAGAATGAAATTAATTTATGGAAGGAATATTTAAAACAAACCTAAAATAGATAGTGCAATAATGAGGTGTGTTATGGGAACCTTTTGACATTTGAAAAGGTCTAAATGCTCTTTTCTAATGCAATAGCAGTTATGATTCTTTGTCATAAACAACACAAAATAAGCACAGGTAAAAATTATAACATAAATCAAGGCATTCATATATATTTGTCTGTCTACTTTATGATCCTTTTAGTTTAATAAAATGATGAAATGACAGAAGTAAGAACAGTTTTGGGACATTCACTGAAAGCAGTTTTAATACATTTTTGAAGTACAAGGGCTTGCAAGCCTTACCATAAACTCTATGAGCAAAGAGGAAAAGCAATTTATATTAAGGCTTTCCCAACGCTTTCCTCTCAGCACCATCTTCCTCAATCTGCTTGAGAGAGCTGTAAAATTCTAATTTTCACCCCGTTTTGTTTTCTAAATTTTCTGTGACAAGCCCACCCATTCCTTTCGGAAGGGCCCAGTCCCACATTTGCTTCGTACCCAAAACTCCTCTTTAGTTCAGAATCATGCTCTAACACAGTACCAGAGTATTATTGGAAGGCAATTCCCTGCCCTCACACAGAAAAGTTGTATCATTTTACAGATATACATTATACAGTTCACAAGTGTATATATAACGCAATCAACCCATTTGTAAAACTAACGTTACAACAATACACAATTTTAACACCTCCTTTTGACTATATGAGCAAACAGACCTGTTCCAACCCATAGAAAAAACATGCCTTTACCCTAGGGGAAAGGTGCAGTGCTCTCAGCTATATTTTGCCTGCCATTGGTGCTAGCCCCCTCATGTACACATTGAAATATCTCTGCTCTATGGGTGCATCTACATTGCACCCTTCTTTCAGCAGTGTGCAGTGTATATACATATATAGTCTACCTAGCATGGATATAAATAGCAGCATAGACAGTGAGGTGCAGCTTAGGTGAGTAAAGACATGCCTGAAGGGGTGGGTCTGTACTCGAGTACATAACCTACATGCTTCTCTATTGGCCCAATCTGTGCGTCCCTGTCTACACTGCTCTTTTTAGCAGTGTAGTGTCCCACTGTCTCCCCACTGCTGGAGCCTTTCCTCACCACAGAAAAAGACTCTGGTAGTGGGGGAAATCTCTGGCGGTGGGCAAGCTGCTGGGAAAGTCTCCGTCAGTTCCCTGATACTAGACCCCTTCCAATACTCCTGCAATGAGGAAAGGCTCTGTCAGCTCCTCATTGCTGGAACCTTTCCCTGCAGCGGGGAAAGACTCTGGCCATGGGGAAAGGCTCTGGCAGAGGGGAGGCACTGGGAAAGGCTCAGCCTTTTCCCTCTGCTTCCTGCCTGCCAGAGTCTTTCCTCCCCGCAGTGAAAGGCTCCAGCAGCAGGGAAAAGCACTCCATTCTACCTCTGCTGCTGTCAAGGTACTCTCACTTACATCACTAAAGGTAGGTTAACCTTACTCAAACACTGTTCTCTGTCTCATATTCCATTTCTTTCTGATCATTTAAAAATGCACACAGAGATGCAGGTTTTCATCCAGACTAAAATACCAGTTGTGGAAACAATGGCTCCTGGCCTCCCGTTCACCTTCTGTAAACTAGCACTTATCCACAAATGAATAGCAGGCTTTAGTGAAAACTCCACTAGCAAAGGCTGGAGGAACAGTAATTCCTGTTAAGTTGCTTTCAATTTACTACCACCACCTTCCTTCATCTGTCACGAAAGTTCTAAAACAAAAGTGAACTAGTGATTTGACTTTATATGTTGATACAGATGTTTCTTTTAGAGTTGCAAATGAAAAAAAATCATTAAATTATGAAAAACAAAATGAAAAGTCTTAAGGTCAGATATCTAAAACATTTCAAATTTCTGAGGGGGGATAATATAAAAAAGGTCATTTTCAAAGAAAATGTCTAAATATTAGGACATCAGAAACATTTTAATAATGAGAAATAATTATCAGTTGCTTATCCCAGCACCCTAATTAGTTTAAATTGAAGCTTTCAGGTATTGTTAAAGGATATAATTGACATGCAGAGAATCACGATCAAATTCAAGCACTTATAGTAGTGTGAATGGTTAATGGTCATTTATAATAATATGATCATTGCAAGCGAATACAAATGATAGGAGTACTTAACTTCTTTTAATAGGAGAATTTTAATTTGGAAATGAATCAAGTCTTATTGTAACACAAAGGTTAAACTTACTGAAATGATTGAAATGTAAAAAAGCTGGACATTTGGAATATAGCCCAGTGATCTCCAAAGATAGGAAATGAAGGAACAAGGTATTGGCCATGTAGTCTCTTAAGTAGCTCCTTGAACTGCTGCATTATCTCACAGGAGTTGCTTACCAACACACAGCTCAGGGCTAGATCTTCGGCTAGTGTAAATTATCATAACTCCACTGAAGTCAATTGAGATATGACAATTTATATCAGCTGAATAGCCAACCCTACATCTTTAGAGATTGATCCAGTACTCACAGAAGTATTCGAAAGCCTCCCATTAATTTCAGTGGGTTTTGGATCAGGCCCTTTTAAAATAAGGTAATGGCAATAAAGAAATCGAAAATGAAGATGTGCAAGAAATGATCATCAGAAAAAGCCTTCCTCCAGGACTATTACTACACATTCTAAATGAAAGTGATACACACAACATTGCTGAACAACCGCACAACTTCACAAGGCGAAGGGCCAAATCCTGCCAACTTCTACTTGTCATTTTACTGAGTTTCAGTTTTATATTTATTGCTTTCAGGTAAGGAACGGCAATTGTTGTTCATATTTAATGTTTGAGTTAGATTGTTGGCAACTCTTTGTGTTCTAAAACAAAAATGTTTGTTGATCACGATAGTTTGGGAGTGAATACAACAAGGTTTAATAAAAGTAACAAAATCAAATTGGTATTTTCGAATGGCATTTTTAATTTAATATATTCACAGTTGAAATCTGAAAACTACAATTTTTGTAGTATTGTTTTACTTTTGCACACTCTTTTGTTACTTACTCTTCCAGTGGTAATAACATTGATATATACCACAGGATTTACCTGTAAAGGGCCTGATCCTAAGAGGTGATGACTACTTTCATCACTGGGTTAAGCTAAACAGGAAAAGATACTCTTATTGTGGAATAGGAGTGTTCACACATGGAGTTAATTAGGAACAGTTAATCAGGAACAACTCCATGCTTAGACGTGCCCTTACTTGCTATATATAGCAAGGTATAGTGTTTACTACTATGAATGGGCCCACTGAATCAGTGGTACTGCTTGAGTTTACACTACAGGATTAAGTACTACTAGGCAAATGCTGACCACCTTACCTGTGGCCATGAAAGGCCTTGAACACAGTCTGCATATGTGAGGTTCAGGAACACCACACGGGGTACTACAGTGCCAAGCTGCGCTCCCCTATGCCATCACATACAAGGGGATTTCAGGGAGCAGCAGCAGCTACAGGGCTGGTGGATCCATGACTACACAGATTCACCTGCTTCTCCTCTGGTTTCTTCAGCCTTGAGGTAGCAATATTGGCCAATAGCCACAAAGCTGCTCATCTGTTGCTCTGTTGTCTTTGGTGGGAGGAGTCTGTTCCCCTCTTACAGGGTACCCAGGGACCTCCTCACAATGGCCTGATTACCTAGGCTGGGCAGTGGCAAGAGGATTTGCTTGAGAGTGCTCTCCTTACCCAGGCAAAGTTCCCATTTAAGTCAGTGCATTCAGAGTGCAGCATGGAGCATTTTGCAGAAAGAAGCAAAAGCTTCCTCTTGTTTGCTAATACACTGTGTGAAAGGGTAACTGGCCCTTTTAAGTGGGAACAAGTTCAACCTATGGCTAGTTAGTTGCTTTGCAATGGGGCCTGATAGAGGGCACCTGGCTTCTGTAAAGACTCAGGCAGCAGTTGAGAAAGGGGAACAGGGAGGAACTGTAGGGAGTTGCCTGTATGAGACCTGAGAGAGTAGCAGTTGAGGTAACAGTGTAGAGAGCTAAGAGGAGAATACTGTGGCTGAGAGTTGTTTGAGAGAATTGGCCAGTGGTGGGGAACCTACTGAGTAGAAAGCTCATGTCTCTCTCTGGGTAAAGCAGGAGAATCAGCCCAGTTGGGGCAGGCTGAGCCCAGAAAAAAGATGGTTATGTTTTTGTATAGGGAGAAACTGCTTAGCAGAGGTAGTACTTGCAGGCAATGGGAGGCCTGGCGGTGGAACATTGCGGGGAGCCCTCTTGCAGAAGCCTTGAAATGTGAACTATGGAAAAAGAGTCACAAGGAGCATGAAGAACTGCCATAGGTGTGGAGGCTCTGGAATTGGGGCACAGGAACTGAAGAGGAGTGATTGTTAACTTGCAGGTAGATGGCATGGAGTTTGGGATCAGAACAGTAATAGAGGAATTGGACTCCAAGGATATGTCTGCACTAGAAATAGTACATTAGCACAGGGGTTCTTCTATTCCTGTAGTAAATCCATTTCTCCAAGAGATGATAGCTAGGTTGATGGAAGAATTGTTCCGTTGACCTAGTGGTGTCTGCAGTGGGACTTAGGTTGTCTTAATTACATTGCAAAGGGCACAACATTTTTCACAGACTTGAGTGATGTAGTTAAGCTGACCTACCTCTGGAGCGTAGACCAGTCATGAGAAGGACAACATTGATGGTTACCTCCCCTGCCAGGAAAACAGTTTGATCCGTGGAGGAGAAGATGGGCATCTACTCCCATCTGTAGGTGAAAACTGTGGAAGGACTAACCAATATTACTGCAGAAGGCTGTCTTGGCATGGGAAAGCTCTATTTCACTGAAATGACAGTCAAAATAAAATAAAATAAAATAAAAATCTATCTTGGATCATTCAAAATGAGGTACTTTGATTTATGTACAGTGAAACTAGACTGGGCTGTTTAGTCAGTTTAACTTTCTGATTCCCATATGCTAACAGAGTCAGTGGCTCTGAAATTGCAGTCTGTGGAGAGCAAACATGTCACATGGTGCTGTCTTTTTATCCAGCTGCTAAATCATACTTAAAGATAGAATACATTGCTGCTTAATATTACTTACGTGGAAAAGTAACTTTCACAGTGTTTGTGAATGGTTATGGAGGCAGTTCACTGGAAAATCTCTATGCAGATGTGGTCCACACTATGAAAATAAATGTAAGAACCTCTGCATAGCAAAATCCCATTGTGTCTGGAAGTCCAATACTGCAGGAGTAACAGCTACATTTAAAAAACAGCAGACTGGTTTTCATTGGAATTCTCAGAACTATGTAAAAATACAGTTTTTAAAAAATGGAACCTAAACTTTAGCTTAAAGTTACACAGTCCCTCTGCCATTTGTGAATAACCTTCACAGAAGAAAAGAAAAACAAATTACAGCAATAGAGAATAATGGACTGTATGCTGACTAGGATAGGGAGGAGAATATAAAACAACTGATGAAAATATCATGCATGCATATGTTTTTCTGGTGACTCTTCCAACTTCTGCTTTGAGTCCACTGCAAATAATCTGTGTACTCTTGAGTGAAGAAGACCATCCCTAGTGTTAGCCTGTTTGTATGTAAAAGGTATATGTCTACATTAGGCAAAAAGGTATATTTTTAAACATGAGTTAACATATGTTAAAGTCCTAATGAAGACAAGGCAATCATAGTTTTAACATGTCAGGTTTTACCTTTACCAGCTATGGGGGAGTCCAGAATTTATCTTGCCAGATAACACTTGTTAGCACTACAACTGCCTTGTCTTCATTGGGACTTTAATACGTTGGCTAATGTATTAAAAACACACCTTTTTCCCAGCATCGACAAGACCAGTGGGAGCCGCAATCGGCTGAACCTGCGGACGCGGCAGGTAAACAAACTGGCCCGGCCCACCAGGGTGCTTACCCTGGCGAGCCACATGCCAGAGGTTGCCGACCCCTGTTCTAGGGTGTAATCAAGGATGTTATGCCCTGCCCTAGAGCTGAGCTATTTAAACAGGAAGAGCACTCGGTATGTGTAAGGACCTGGAATCTAGAACCTAGGTTTGTAGAGCCTAGGGTGGTTGATATTCCCCCAGTGCCACCAGAAGGCTGAACAGGAAGCTGAGCAAGTGAGAGGGGAGTAGAAGCCATACAAGGTGCAGTGAGTGGTGATTTCTCTGTGTCTCCAGGAGATTTGCCTAATCAGACTCAGGGACTTTGTTTTGTGGACTTTAAGTTTGGGAGTTCTGAACCAGGGTCCTGAGGTGAGGCCCTTATGAAGTATTGTCATTGCTCCTCTCCTGAAATCTTATTCAAACAGGAATAACAAAAATTCCTGGACTGTTCAAGTGAACCTATTACTGCCCCAACTAAGGGAAATTAAGACAGGGCCTGCCCACATTGCCAGACTGGGCTGCAAAAGGGGTGCAAGGGGGTGACATATACTGTTACATACTCAAATGTTCAAAGTTTCCGTTATCTGAAGGTTTTTTCTGGTGCTGGCTAGAGGCAGGAGGGAGTAACTGACCCAAGAGTAAATAGCCTGTCTCAGGTCTCTCCTGTCTGCTCTGTCCTTCATAGATTTTCTGGAGCAACTCTTCTTGTGTGCTTGGATTTGCTGCTGTGATGCTTTTGAAACTTGAGCCTTGTCTACACAAGAAATCATAATTCCTAGTTCTTATAGAGTGTTTTTTTATAAGTAGGTCTGAAAACAAAGGAGGTAAGTGTTATCTGTACTTCACAGATGAGGGAAAACTGAGACACAGAGAGGGAAATGACATGCCCAATGGTACCCAGTCACAGAACTATGAATGGAACTCAGGTTTCCAGAGTCCCAGTCTAGTGCTCTATTCAGGTTACACTGCCTGTTGAAAGAAAGTTGAGCACTCATTTAACTTAAGTTGTGATTAACAAAATTTTTTTTTAAACATATTCAGTTAAAGCAGTATAGACACTCATTTCTTTATATAGACACTAGCTTACTTTGGTTCATTGTAAATTGATTAAGAGTTGGTTTAAGCTAACTCAAAATAATCTATTTTTAGAAAGGAATAAGAGTACCCACATCAGGGGTTTCACTGGTTTCACTAAATTGTTTTAAATAATGATTTTAGGCCTGGTCTACACTTAAACTTTTGCGGCCATATCTATGTTAATCAGAGGTGCAATTCCCTCCCATCCCCTGACATGGCTGTGCTGGCAAAAGGCCAAGTCTTGATGCAGTTATATTGGCAAAAAAAGTCCTTTTTGCTGTATGGCATACTCTGTTTGGGTAATTATGAGGATTCTGGGAGGGCAAGTACAGCCCATGGTGAAACAGCAGCAGCACAGACTTCAGTGCTCCAGTGTCCGTGTTAGCTAGATTATAGCTAGGTCGTGTATGTCTATATGAGCTGCAGTCACACCCTGCAGTGTAGGCATACCCTATGTAGTTCAAATGTCTTTTTGCAGTATGGCCATTCTCTTTTTAGCTAGGCTAACATGAGAGGAGTTAACTTTGCAGTGAAGGCATAGCCTAAATGTCCTAACTGCACAACCTTGGGATTACTCTGCAAGTGTACATATAAAATGCTGTTCATTTTTGAGTTGTTTTCTCCAATTAATATTTTAATCTTAATTTTTTTAGGAAGAGGATGATGGAAAGTTAGCCCTAGGGGACTGATCCAATGGACTTTGAATCAGGCCTTAGGAGAAGACAAGTCTCTTCAGTCATTCCAAACTGAAAGTCTAATTTTCCTGAATAATGGATTTTCAGTTCTGGGACCAAATACAAAAAAAATCTAGTTTGTTTCAAACCAAAATTTCTATTTTAATTGAAAAATTTGGTTTAGGTCAACTGAAACGTTTTGGGTCAATTTGAAACAATTTCCCCCCCCCCCCGTATTTTTATTCATTTTGGGCTGACCAAAATGTTTCTGTGAATTTTGCCATTTTCAGGGGGGGGGGTGTTTAATTGGCCAAACTTGAATTCAAAATACTATTCTGAAAGAGAAAAAGTCAAAATGAAACAATTGTTGAAATGAAATGTTTTGATTTTCATTTTTTTTTCTTGGCTGAAACAATTTGTTGAATTTGACCTGAATTTATGAATAGTTTTGGAGCCCTGAAAAATGCATTTTTTTGCTGAAAATTTTTTGTCCAAAAATTGCTTTGCTCTACTTCTGTTGCCGTTCAGCACTCTATACATGAACTATACATTTAAAATAAAAAATCATGCACACATTCCTTCCTTACACTTCAGCACAGCACTTCACATTGATGAATATGTCAAGTAGTAAATAGATTAATAATTTGCTACAAGATAATGAACCAATAGGGCATTGATCAAAACAACAGCTCTTTGAAACCCATAAAGTTGATTTTAAAAGTTCATAAATTCCACTGGAGAACTTGTTTGTGCATCTTATCTACAGGAAACTCAAATGCACTGATAATTTTTGGCATGCAAAGGTTCCTTAATCATTTTACCTTGTAATATGAGGTGGTGTGACATGGGAATTTTATTTTGAAGCTCCTTACATACAGTGCTATGACTCCTTTATAAAAGTTGAACAGGAAAGTTGCATAACACAAACATTGCAGTATGCCTTGGTGTTTAACTGAACAAAACCCTAATTGTTAAGGGTTTTTTTCTGACATCTATCATTAGGCCTCCAAGAGGCAAAGTTGTTAAACTCAAGCTTTGTTTTCAAGAGAGATGGATTAGCCTGAGGCAAGAGTATAATATTTCCAAGACGGATGGGGGAAAAATACTGGAGGTATAAACAGGGCCGGCTCTAGGTTTTTTGCCGCCCCAAGCAAAAAAAATTTTGGCTGCCCCCCACCCCAGCCCTGGGCTCTCCCCCCCAACCTGCACCCTCCTGCTGTCCCAGCCCTGGGTCACTGGTAACTCACTCCCAGGGCGGGTCATTCAGCAGGAATTTTGGATGTGCACAGAACACAGACAGGATTGGTTCCCATATGGTTACAGAACTGCAGTAAAGTGGAACAATTTTCAGCTTGTGTGATTGGAGGATGTCTGGATGCATATTATAAGACTGTCCTACATAAATGAGGAAAAGTTTAGGTGCTTTTATTATTCTTTTGTTCCACTCTTTGTTTCTATAGGGAATTTGCCAATGCAATCACTGTCTTCCTTTTAAACAAATAAAACTAAAAAAAAAAAAAGCAATGGCTGTTGAAAATAGCAATTCCAGTCCTAAAAATCACTGGGAAGCATTTCTTGCTCAATTTTATCCTTTTCTACAGCAAGTTACAGTGGATCAGTATATTTTGATTTGGGAGAAATGAAGTAACAGCTGCCCAAATTGAGCTTGAGCACTCCTGAATTTTGAGGGTGTTCAAATCTGGAAGGCAGGTGCTAGATTCCCTTTCTGAATATTAGCTATATCTGGAAAGGAAAAGTCAATTTCTGCTTCCATGGCTCAGAAGTGGAAATCCTCCTACGTGCCTGGTACTGTATCTAAAGCTGACCAGGTCCTCTAGCAGAGCCTCCCCTCCCTTACTTTTCATTTTAAATTCTAGTGGGATCCACGTACCTCCCTTGCTAGGCTTCAGATAGAGAGGTGCACTGTCCCTTTAGTCCACCCAATTCCTTCTTTGAGGGCTGCAAGGTGAGGTTACACCAGTATCCCTAATCCAGTCTGGGAAAGTCTTTTGAAGGGGATATCTGGGGCAAAGCCTTCTACTCCTTGGGCTGGGCACACTTGTCCCCCACTCACAGTGCCACCCCATTCTAGCAGCCAGCTCTCCATTCACAGCAAGCTGCAGCATGGCTCAGCTACCTCACTCCCTCCCCCTCTCTTTCCTGTTGATAGCTGCCAAGGGATTGCTGGGAAATGTAGTTCTTTCCCTGCTCCAGGGCTGGCTCTATAGGCAGGGAGCTAGGCAAGGAACTACAGCTCCCAGGGTCCCATGGGTTTTCCGCTTCTGCAGCGTTGCAAGAGGGTAGGAAGTGAGTTTAAAAAAGGATGGCCAGAATGCCGCCCCCTGCAAATGTGCTGCCCCAAGCACCTGCTTGTTTTGCTGGTGCCTAGAGCCGGCCCTGGGTATAAATCCCAAATAGAAAGCAAACCTTGGAGTTAAGCAGCTATAAATATGGCTCATGTGGCATGCACAAACAAACTGCACTAAATACATAATAAATGCGTGTGAAATGATTGACTGGTATTTAATTTGTTTGATTCAGTAACACTTGAAAACAGTTGTCAGTGTATGCACAGAAAATTTAAACCTCTTCAGTCCTACACTCCTCCTCAGGCCAGTCTACATCTAAAATTTAGGTTGATCTAGCTACATCACTCAGAGCAGTGAAACATTTCATACTCTCTGCTGTGTAGTTGAGTTTACCTAACCCCCACTATAGATGCAACTAGGTCAGTGAAAGAATTCTTCTGTTGACCTAGTTACCACCTCTCAGAGAGGTGAATTACTTACATTGGCAGAAAACTCCCCTCCATTGATATAGGAAGCATCTACGTTTCAGTTGCACAGCAGAAGTGCCATAGGTGTGCTGCTGTAGTGTAGACATACCCTTAATAAAGTCTGCTCTGTTTAATCATGTTTTCTCCACAGGCTCTATAGTTATTCCAATTTAAAAGAAATGTTTAGTATTTGTTACCTGGCAGTATGCTGTAGGTCTAATTACTACCTTAACGTTACAGCTATCCCTATTCTATAGATCGTATAACCACCATGGATTAACAAACCAGATTATGCATTCCTTAAACGGAAAGCTAGGTATTCTATACTGAAACTACCAGGTTCTTTTTGTATTTACAGTATAGACACATTAAATAAACTCTGTAAAGATGGTATGAACGAAAGGATCAGTGAATCCAAATGGAAATAATATTCAATAATTCAGCAGTGACTTCAATATTTAAGATTTCCATTTGTTTTTTTACTGATTAGCTTTTACCTAAGAGAATGTTCTTAAACCTCCACAAAACATAGGCCCTATGAGAAGGCAGGTATAAGAGAAGCAGCTGCAAACTGTCTTCTTATTGTACTTTCCAATATTCTGAAACATGGAAACTGTGTCTAGTCTACATCAGAGTATAGATGCACATAATAGAAGCTGATGGGAGCATGTAATCATTTGAGGAAAACTGAACAGTTATTCAGAGTAGCAGCCGTGTTAGTCTGTATCCGCAAAAAGAACAGGAGTACTTGTGGCACCTTAGAGACTAACAACCATGCTCAAATAAATTTTAGTCTCTAAGGTGCCACAAGTACTCCTGTTCTTTTTGAACAGTTATTCTGCATCATTTAAAGGGGATTTGTAGGGTGGATTGCAAGGAGTCTTGGTTGTCAGAATATAGCTAGTATAATCCTCCCTCCCTACTCATTCACAAAATATTTCTTTTTAAACACAGAATTAATGTTTCTAGATTGCATATTGTATTAGTGCAATCAGCAAGGAAATAAGCATTCAGCACCCCATTTTTCATAACTATGTGGCCCTTCTTCCCATAGTATCTGAGTGCCTCACAGTTCTTCTGTGAGGTAGGGAAGTACTATTGTCTGTATTTTACAGGTTTGGAAACTGAGGCTCAGAGAGTCTAAGTGACTTACCCAATGTCACATAGAAAGCCTGTGTTGGAGCAGGAAATTGAACCTGGAGCTCCATATCCTAAGCTGGTGCCCCTAACCAGCGGACCATTCTCCTTTTTCCAGCTGAACATGGTTTTATCTAAAACAAACAGTAGAGATAAATGGTGAGTCTTCATCATGGGAAAAACATTGGGGTGCCCCATTGTTAGACAATTTAATGAAACCTTGCTCAGTGTGCATTGGTGATCAAAAACCCAAAGAAAATGTTAGGATATATTCGGATTAAAGATAGGGATAGAAAATAATGCAAATGATATTATAATACTATTGTTTAAATCAATGGCATGTCCTCACCTGGAATATTGTGTTCAGTTCTAGTCAACCTGTGTGTGTGTAGTAGAAACAGAAGAGGTTCAAAAATCAGTAATAAAAATGGTTAGAGCCAAGGAGCGACTTCTTTATGATGACAGATTGGACAAGACAAAAAAAGATGGGACATTTACCCTTTCTCATAATACAATAACAGGAGGCATTCAATGACAGTAAAAGGCAATGAATTTAAAATTAATAAACAAAAATACTTCTATATACAACATATACTTAACCTGTGGAATTCATTTCTACAAGATATTGAATTGCTTAACAGGACTTACAAATAGATTCGAGATTTATATGGATAATAAGGATATTCCCAGTTACATTAAATAGGATACAAAGATTTTTTTAAGAGATATAAACCTTAGACATTGAGATATAAGACAACTACTAATGGATAGGGTTAGGATTAAACTTTTGCTATGGCAGTGGTTCCCAATCTTTTTACAGGCATGACCCCTGCCAAACTTTTGGTTTGTTTTGACAAAAAATAACAACCAGAAACAACCAAAACATTTTTCTAAAAAAAAAAATCAGTTTAAAATTTTCAGTTTTTGAAAATGAACATTTTTGCCAAAACCCAAATGTTTTTGTGTTTCAAAAATCAAATTGTTTTTGTTTTTTCTCTGACAAAAACTAAATATCTTTATGGGAAACTTATGTTTTCCCCTTGTTACAACATGTAAATGAAGTCAAGCTAACTTTTAAATGATCCCATCCCCCACTTGTAGCGAAGAGGAGAGAAGAAACTGTTTTGGGTTCTCCTAATTAGGGTAATAGCTCATAATGTAGCCATCTGTTTGTCCTCCATCACAAGCACAGCTCAGGTGTGCTGTGGTTCATGAATCATTCAGTCAATGTAGGCCAAGTTGGCTAAATTTGAAACCAGTTCAAGTGAACTACATCCCAGATTCAGTCTACTGTCTCCCTTCCGTGGGATGATTTTCACTTTTGCATGCCAACAGAAACTCCCCTTAGATCTGAATGTTTTCAAGTAAGCTGGGGTGACTCCAAGCTTCAGCCTTACTTAGATGAGTGTGCTGCCTCTCCGCCTAACCCCATCTAACCGCTGTGGGGATCCTTCTTCCCCTGTCTGAAGGGCTCCTTATTGCATTCTGGTAAGTCCGGTAGAGCCTTATACTCTCCTTGATTTGTATGTGGATCACTGGGGATAGAATATGCTTCTTTGTCAGCTGACTTCACTTTCAGTTCTCACCAACAGACCCTACAATAATTCAGTCTTAGGCTAGGTCTACACTACAGCGGGGGGTCGACTTAAGATACGCAACTTCAGCTACGTGAATAGCGTAGCTGAAGTGGCGTATTTTAGGTCGACTTACCTGGCTGTGAGGACGGCGGCAAGTCGACCGCTGCCGCGCCGCCGTCGACTCTGCTACCGCCTCTTGCCGCGGTGGATTTCCGGAGTCGACGGCAGAGCCATCAGGGATCGATTTTATCGCGTCTTCACTAGACGCGATAAGTCGATCCCCGATAGACCGATTGCTACCCGCCGATCCGGCGGGTAGTGAAGACATGCCCTTAGAGAAACTAATTTTTTTTTTAAAACAAATGTTAAATGTAGTTTGGCTACAGTAGGCCTAGTCACTTTAAACTTTGGGTTATTACTGCAATACAAATAATAAATAGTATCACGTAGAGTCCCCAGTTGGGATCAGGGCTCTGTTGTACAAAGAACTGTAAAGGCAGATAGTGATTGTCCTTTGAGAAAAGGCACAACAAGTGTAAGTGTGTGTGTGTGATAGACATAAGGAGAAAATGGGGAAGAGGGATGAAGATAATAAAATAAGTTCACATCGTTACAAAGTTTGCTATATGCACAGCTAAAAGGGGCTTGATGGTTTCAAGAGTATGTTTGTAATTTTAAATGATTCCCCAGCTGAAGTACAACCAAACCATTACTGGTTGGATGTTTTGTATGTGTCATTGCAGAAGTGGGTTTTGAGGAATGATTTGAAGGAAGAGAAGGTATAAGGTTTATGGTTTAATTCAGGGAGGATGTTCCAGGCATAAGAGGCAGTGTGCAAGAAGGCATGAAGATGATTGGCTCTATTTGTCAATTCTTCCACAATGTAATATTTGACTAAAATACAGCTAATCACTGCAGTCCTTAAACTTGGAATTGACCTGATATTTATTGATATCAAAGAGAGATTTTCCAGGTAAATAAGTGCCATTTAACTACATATACCAAAAAACCCCAACACCATGAATCAGATAAAGTCAGCCCTTGAGCTAGTGTAAACCACACATCTCCTGGGTGTGGTGCTCTGTCCCATCTAGTGGCACCAAGACCACTTAGAGAGAGATTAATGAGTCTACTCTACAGCCTTAGGTCAGGGCCATATTGCCTTTAGCTCATACAGTAGAGGCTCATGCACTAAGCTTCAGAGGCCCAGGCCCCAGGTTCAATCCTGACAGATGGTATTACACTAGCAGTACAAATCCTAGTGAAGTTTGGTGAGTCAAATTATTCAGTCCAAATTACTGAAAGTTGTAATCGCTTTTTAATGATATATCTCAGGCTAGCTTTCAGCTAAGTCATCTAATGTACTCCATTTTATAAGCAGGGTCTGGCTTGCATGAACCTGTTCCTAGTTTAGGGTGGATGATTTTTGCATAACACATAGCACCGTTTGATATGAAGTAACATGGAAAAATTGAGTATAGTTTTTAGGCATGTTCATTCCAACTGTTGAAAATATGTTAGCCTCATGTTTCTCATGTTAGCAAGAGCTTTAAACCAAGGAACATCTAGGGGGAAAATAACTCTTCTTTAAGACCAGATTAATATGTAAATAGGCAGATGGAGGAGCACAGAGTTTCTGCACTTGGACTTTACTTTTAATCATTCCTTCACCACAAGTGTCCACTAAATATACCCTTTTTCTCCCACTGAAAGAAGAGCAGGATCACCAGATATTAAACTATCACTAAATTTCAACATGCTTCAGTTATAATGGAACAATAAGATTAAAACATCCTTAAGTTAGGAAAGAAAGTTAGCAGTGGTATTTGGACCAGTAGGCTTTCATTAGGAACTGTTGATAGAGAAAGAGATGTGGGGCTGGTGTGATTCATCACTGCATTACTGTAGCTTTTACACTGGTGTAACTCCATGGATTTCGGTGGAATTGCATTGAGATAAAACTGGAGCATCACTAGTGGTGAATTGGACCATAGCTGTGATAAGATTTGTTCCACTTCAAATAACTGATATACCTTCTCTCTCTTTTTCTCAGCCTCATGTATACTGTTGGTACAGTTTTTCAGATAGGTAAATAAGCTACAGAGGAAGGTGATAAGGTGACAAATCTGTATGTGAGTTAATGTGAGCAGTTTATATTCTATAAAATACTCAGATGGATTACAGTGTGTTTAGTAACTTGCTACCCAGTACATTGTTTTAAACAGTATAATACTAATGTTGAGACTCTAACTAATGGGAGCCAGGATTTCACCCAATGGACATTCTAACACTGACTTAAAGAGGGTCAGTATTTCATACTTTGGAGGGGGGTCCTCATTGTCCTCTGGCTCCTTTGGATCGTAGTTTAGTTTTTACAAACAGAAATGACAGGTTAGAGCAATAGAAATGTTTCCATAAATTAAAAAAAAAAATCTGTATCCCCTGCAGTTTGCAATCCAAATACTGCAGCATTGAGAACGTAAAAGTCTATTTTCACATGGTTGAGGCTGACAGAAATATAAATGGCAAACAAGTGAAAAGTAAATTAGATTTTTAAAACCTCTTTGGGGCAAATTCTCCTTGCTTATTCTGGTGAAAGCCCATTTTCTTGCATGAAATTGGTTCGCTTTAAGATATTGAGGCTAAAGTATTTATTAAAGTATCAGATGATTCTGACTTTCAGATATTTTTAAGGTGCCTATTGCTGTGGTTTCTATAGTATAATTTTATACTAATGCATTTTGAGAAAGAGAATGCTGTATAATTACCCTCCTTCTTGGTGCAGACATGTAAAACAGAAGATATTAAGGGCCAAATTTTGTCATCAGATAAGTGTATTTTTATACATTGAAGTCAATGGGAGCTCTAAGCACATATCTAAGGACAGAGTTGAATTTTAAACTGTTTATCTTACTGTAAACTCCTTGTGAAATCAAATGTGGTTTATGCCAAAGGGCAGTAGGATGGAGTCAAATCCACAACTCCCCCACCCATCATGGGTGCATAGTCTTTGATCCTTAAAACACTTATGAACATGAGTAATTTTACTGCATGGGACTTACACATGCATAAAGTTACTCGTGTGTCCCCTGCCTTTTTTTTTTTTTTTTTTGGCTAACATTGCTGGTATTGTTAATCATCCCTTGGTGTCACTGCATCATCTCCATTTTGTTTTCATTCCTGCTTATATTCCATTCTCTTGTAGCCAAGCTGTGGAATATTTGGCCATAGGTTGTCTACGTCATCAGAAAATTGAAAATTTCATCTTACAAGTTGCCTATGGAAATTCAGCATACAAATGCCCTTACTTTTAACGGGAACTGGGTTTCTAAATCCCGTAGACAGCATATGAAAATCTCAGCCATAATGTAAATTTCTATTGAATTAAAAGCAAAGCCCTGTCTGTCTAGACAGACTAAATCAGCATTACCTGAAACATAGCTGCATGTTTACTATGACAGTGGACTGTTAGTTGTGAGTATCCTTATGGCCAAATTTTGCTGTATTGCTCCAGAGGTACTCCAGATTAAATCTGCTCTGTTATATCAGGGTGAGTGTTGGCTACCACACAGCATAATGGTGTGTTCACCTTTCCTGCAAAATTCAGCTAAAGGAAATAATTCTCTCAGAATTTAAGTGGGTCTAACCCTCTGCCAGGGGTCATTTGTTTGGGGCCAAAGTTTAATACTGTGAATATACGCAAGAATCATTGAAGTTAAGCCTCAAACACTACTTGTAACCCCTTATATTTCACTTAGTTTCCATCTTGGAAAAATCATTTTTCCATACTGAGAAATTTGATGTCAATTATAACAGAGATAAGTATGAGAGGAGAATGTAAAAGATACACCTCTACCCTGATATAACGCCACCCGATATAACACGAATTTGGATATAACGTGGTAAAGCTGCGCTCCGGGGGGCGGGGCTGCGCGCACTGGTGGAGCAAAGCAAGTTCGATATAATGCGGTTTCACCTATAACGTGGTAAGATTTTTTGGCTCCCGAGGACAGCGTTGTATCAAGGTAGAGGTGTAATTCCTAACGAATAGCTGTGGAAGCACTTAGTGCCACAAACTGCATGTTAGTACAGCCCCTAGCACAATGGGATCTCATTTCCTAATAATACCTTTAGAAGCCTTAATGCTGATATTTCAAAGAAAGTTAATTGATTTTCTTTTACAACATATCAGGGATATTAATAGCAACTATTAGCATTTTCTTGCAGTACTATAGCATAAGAGAGAATGTGTGACTGCTATTCAAAGAACTGTTTGCAGAATAATAAAAGCTGCAAAACACATCATTACAAGAACAACCAAAAAGAAAACTAAATGTTCCACAAGATGGGGGAGAGGGGGAAAACAAAAACTAGAGCTTTGCATTTGATCACTATCATCTAAAGCCTGTGACCAGTGAAGTCTGGGTAATTGGGTTGGAGATGGCTGGGGAATGCATGGTCAGTTTGCATTGATACAACATTAGTTTTTGCTTTTACTGCACTCCAAGAAATAATAGCTAGTGGTTCTGTGTAATCAGATCCATCTGTCCCCACGCTGGTTCCAAACCCATTTTGATAGGATTTATAGAACCACTGCAGACCTGTTCTCTGGTATATGGGGAAATGGCCCTGCTCATAGGGTTTCCAAATCTTACCACTCTCCCTTGGGCAATTCCTGGGGAGTTAGGATCCTCCATGCTGTAGAAGGGGAAAAATAACTTTATGTTGTTCTATAACACATCGGTGAGATGTTCAGGCAATTAATGATGAATATGCTGGCAAAAAAAATAGTGTGTATGAGAGCTGGTTGCATTCTCATCCTGCTGTAAATAGAGAACACAAGTCATATAAAGCCTTCACCTTTCCTGGAGTGGAGATTTCATAAAACTCCCGTTCTTGGACCAGGCCCTGGACTACTGTACCCTGTGTATCAATCCAGCAGATCTGACTGAGTTCTGGTACTCTTTCCTTCGTGAATCTGTGATCAGTGGTATACAGACAGCCTTCTCAAACCAAAGTATTAGTTGTTTTAACAGGGAACAAAGCATTTAGCAAAAGGGATATTGAAACAGACTTATACATGTCTGTCTTATCTAAAGGCTTACCATCCCCTGATGAACAGAAGTATTGGGAGCATAAGCTTTCGTGGGTAAGAACCTCACTTCTTCAGATGCAAGTAATGGAAATCTCCAGAGGCAGGTATAAATCAGTATGGAGATAACGAGGTTAGTTCAATCAGGGAGGGTGAGGTGCTCTGCTAGCAGTTGAGGTGTGAACACCAAGGGAGGAGAAACTGCTTCTGTAGTTGGATAGCCATTCACAGTCTTTGTTTAATCCTGATCTGATGGTGTCAAATTTGCAAATGAACTGGAGCTCAGCAGTTTCTCTTTGGAGTCTGGTCCTGAAGTTTTTTTGCTGTAAGATGGCTACCTTTACATCTGCTATTGTGGGGCCAGGGAGGTTGAAGTGTTCTCCTACAGGTTTTTGTATATTGCCGAAATGACAATCTGGACCTATACATAGAATGCTTCCGCCGACGTGCGCAGGCAGAAATTGTGGAAAAACAACATCGCTTGCCTCATAACCTAAGTCGTGCAGAACACAATGCCATCCACAGCCTCAGAAACCACCCTGACATTATCATCAAAGAGGCTGATAAAGGAGGCGCTGTTGTCATCATGAACAGGTCTGCAACTTCTCTCTAGGTCTAGCAAGAAGTATGACAATATCCCATGATACCAGAAGAATTTGATTCTGTGTCCATAGGCCACACAGTATAGATGTGATTACCATGGTTTCGGAAATTCATGCTCGGGTTCCATTTTTGGCAGCTGGACTTACTTCCCTTCCTTTCACTCAGAGTTTACTTGCACTGGGTGTACAATAATTGTTATCTTTACTTTGTAGGTGTGTGGTAAAAAAGTGCCTAAATCTCATTTTCAAAATTGACATAGACACTTAGGCTTCTAAGACCTGTTGCCTTTCACCTTTTTAAAATTGTGCTGAGGCAGTTTTGAAAAATTGATCCATGGTACTTGGTGATGTGTGTTTGCACAGTTTCAAGAGAGGTGAATTAGCCTCATTGTCTCAAAAAAACCACACACACAAAAATTGATCTTTGAATTTTCTGAGATGGATTTCACTGGGTTCTGTGACTAAGGAATAAACTTCCATATCTGAGATGGTCAGCCTTCTTCTGAACCAGGGGTAGAAAGTGAGGCCTTTATTCAGCGTGGATAAAAATCAATTATTTTTTTTTTTTAAATAAAAAAAAAATCGGATTTTTTTTTATTAAAATGCTTTTTGAAGAAAAAACCTATCTAAAGATTTAATTAAGATACATTATAGCTCAAAAATATCTCATCATGGAATAGGGATTATAAATTCTAATTCTATAGTATGAGACAATATATTCATGTAATGTTTAAGAAAAGTTTTGTAAATGAGTTCCAATAGTTCATGGATTAGGGACCCAATCTTATGGGGTTCCAGGGGCTTCTGTATAGATTATTTAGGTTAATCTTTCTATCTACCCAATGGGACTCAGTGCTCAGTCTAGAAGATACCATCAGAGATGCTTAGTTTTGCACTTCTCAAACTGTGAATTTGTCTCCAGTGATAACATGCTTGTTAACAGCAAAAATGTTTTTAAATAAATAATATATAGAGGTGAGAAATAACAGACCTCAACCCTATTGTCCCTCTGCAAATTTCTGTACACAGAGTCAATCTCTTACCTCTCTCCTAAAGTGAAAAGTTTCAAAAAGTTCAGTGAATCGAAGATTGTTGGGGGCGGAATAGATCTGGATAAAGAGAAGAAGTGTGGAGATAAATGTGAGAAGGGAGGGACAGGCAGTAGAAACAAAAGTGAAACTGTTTGAGCAGCATATTCCAGAAGTCTTGAGGTCTTTCTGACTGTAGCCTTCATTGATTTGAGATCTGTCATACCATTCTCTCACAAGAAGGGAAAACCTATAATGGCAGCAGGCCGTAAAAGATACCCAGTTTGGGAATAAGAACTATTCAAGAAATATGTTTTTATGATGATGTTTTAAAGAAAGTCTCACCAGTGAACTTGTGGAAGTCACTTAAGCACTTGGATTCAGAGACTGTTGAAGTGATGATCTCACTTTTAACAGCAATAGCTTCTTCTGCTGGTGTAGAAAGAATATTTTTTTCCTTTGGACTAATTCATTCCAAATTGAGAAATCGTTTGGGACCTGAAAAAGCAGGAAAGTTTTTGTTTTTCTTTTCCAGATTATGAAGAAACAGGAAAATGAAAGTGAAAACGACTGAGTTAGCTGCAGAAGCCAATATTTTAAGTTTCTCATTTTCACCTGGCTGACATAGTCGATTTAATTTTTGTTTCTTTTTAAATATTTCATTTAACTATTTTAGTTAAAAACATTTTAACAAAAACCTGATTTTATAAAACTTAAACATTTAACTAAATTCAAAAATTCATATGCTTGTTTTGTTAAAATATTATATGTTTGCTGTTGAAGAAAAAAATCCAGAATACATAGCATTGTTGTTTTAGTTAAATGAAACAATTTAAATGTCTGTCTGGTGATGTTCTCCTCGTAATAGAGCATGGCAAGATAATCCTCCAAATATTAATGATTAACCTGTTGAATTGGAGATAGTTCACCTCCCAAGGACTTCATAAATATCTGCTTCAATTATCTTTGGTAAATGAAATAACCAAACAATCATTCATTTTCTGATATAGCTGTAAAACTAATCTGAAAAGTTTTTAAAAGAAATCACTTAAAAAATGTATAGTGTGTACCTTCTAAAAATGAAACCTACATCTATCTCTGAGTTGTGAAGAATATGTATTAAGGTTATAACAACCAACAAGAATGCACTTTTATGTAGAAATCCATGATTAAATTGAGTCTTCCTGACTAGTTATTTAAATCATGATTTAAATCAAATCCACCCTGCCTTTATTACATAACAAGCCTTTAAGATAATTCTTCTGTTTCTCTCAAAGGCTGCCTTAATCATTCTGTTTAATTTGATATACAGACAGCAAAAATGGTGTAATTAGGTGATTCGTTTGAGTGTGCTGTGAGTTTTATTGCTCAGAATCTGACCATGCCAGGGATAGGTGGTACTACACTTCGGTATCTATATCCAAGCAGCTTGTAAGGCTTGTTGTTGAAGATTATGAAATGAAGCAGGATGGTTTACTTGAGTAATTAAAAAAAATACTGAAATGCCTTTTAAAAGAGAGGATTCTCTTTTGGTAAATATTTTCAGAACTGAGATTCTTCACTGTTTGTTGGAAGCTGAATGATTCCTTCTCACTTCTATTCATGGAATTGTGGATTTAACTGACATTAATAATAACCTTAAACAGAGCTTTTGTATAAGATGCCACCTGCAGATCTTGGGGGTGATAGCAAACTCAATCCTTTCTATGATAGCAGTTTATCTGATCCTCGATGGGTTCTTTGCAAAAGCTTAGTTTTGTATACAGCACTCATGGTAAGAAGCGTTTTTAATACTGTAGTTTTTCATACTGTTTAGATGGCTTTTTTGAACTTCAGCAGGCCAATCCATTAAGGAGCCATATTCTCAAATCTTAAAAAAGTGAGGTCTATGGACTATCCGACCCTGCATTTGTTCTTTGTGTGATCTGGAAAGTGGCTATTCTATAGACTTAGTGTGAAATATTGGCCCCATTTAATTTAGTGGCACTCCCACAGACTTAATGGCATTAGGATTTCACCCTTCATGTTTTTTAGTTTCCATTGGCTATGTTTATATGAGAAGCTTCTGTTTTAGGGCTTGATCCTGTTCACATTGACCTTAATAGTGCAATTTCCATTGGTTTTAATAGTGCAGGATCAAGCCCTGAGACCTTTACAAAGCTGGGGTTGCTTCTTTTCTGATAGAAGTCAAAGGGGGAACGATCAGGCCTAAACTGTGCAGAGCAATTTTAGAATTAATGTAATCTCTTTATCCTATACCGCTCCAGAGAATTTATTGTATTGTCACTCCGCCCTCAACAAGTTGCAAATTTGTTTATTTATATGTATTAATTTACATTGGGGCACTTTCTTTGCTATGGTTTTGGAAAAGACCAGACTAAGAAAAGGGGAATTACATATTCAATGCAAGAAGGAGCATGAATGCTGAATGCAGTGGTGGTGTTTTGTGGGGTTTTTTTGTTTTTGTCTCCCTCCCCCCCACCATAAATCACTTCCTTGCTGTTACCTGAGGACCTGGAGGTAAGTAGGGCTCATTTAGGCCATACTATTATTTTGAAATACTATTCAGTGAAGCAAGCATGTTGAATAACAGGTGACTTTGTTTTTGGTGTTTCAGGATGTTTAAATACAGTGTTTTGTGGAGCTGGTCAAAAAATGAGAACAAATTATGAGTAAACTTCAAAATTTTGAAATTATTTCTGTTTCACAGGGTTGAAAACTGCCTTATTTTTCTTTTCTTCCAATTTATGGACACATTTTTAATTGACATTTTTAGAAAAAGTTATTGAACCCATTTTAAAATTTGCTATTGAAATTTTCCGTGTTACTGAAAATTTGTTTTTCATTAAATCTGATTTTTTTGGTAAATGAAGCATTTCTGTAACTGTTTTTATGAAATCAAATATTAAAAATTCTATAGAGCTTATTTTCTTGATTTTTTCATCTCTTGTAAATTTTATAAAGTTTTTGAGGAAAAACTTTTCATTTGAAAATTTGAAACAGCTCTGTTTTTTGGTGGTTTTTTGGGGGGGCACTCTGTTGTGGATGACATGAAATTTTTGCTCAAGACTGCATGAAACACAAATCTTTCATCCATTGTGTTGTGTCAGTGTTATATCAGAAATTCTGCTATAATTGGGGGAATTCTGCACCAAACAATTAAATTCTGCACCCAATATTTTAAAATTATGCAAAATTCCGCATACTTTGTCAAAAAAACACAAAATAATAATGCCAATTTCAATTATTTTGGTAGTTTATTTCAAAATACTTGTCAGCAAGTATGTCTGTAACAATACAGACAACAAAGAAGATTCAGGAAATGTTTTTTGACTAATAGATTCCTTACTAGGCATATTAATACAGAACTTTGAGTAATAATTCATATAAAATACAATATAGAAATGTATTTCCTGCACCATTCAGAAGCAGTGCAAAGGACTGTGAGAGTCAGGGTAATGGAGGAGCTGAGGGAGAGAGAAGTAATTGCTGGGGAAGAGCCTGGGAGTAAACCTGGAGGGTTGTTGGGTTTGGGTAGCAGAAGTATGGAACTTTTTTTGGGGGGTGGAGGGAGGAATGGATAGCTAAGGAATTGGGGAGCCTCCCCCATGCAGACCCTGGCTGATCCCTAGCTTCTCCCATTCAGTCAGGCACATCTGCTCCTGTCCCCATGTGTCCCTGCACCCCCACCTCCCCATCGCCATGTGTCTCTGCACCCTCACTCAGCCACTCTCCATCCCCATGTGTCCCGGCATCCCCACTCCCATTTAGCCCCTGGCTCAATGTTGTCATCCCACTAGCTCCTCTGACCCCACCACAGTCTGTCCCCTGACTAGCCCTTCTGAACTGCAGTCAGTGTGACTCTCCCAGCAGCCCTGTATGCCCCACTCTGTCTATCCCATGCCTCCTCACCTGGCCCCGTGGGCAGGGCGCTGTAAGGAAGGAAGCCTCTGCCCCTCCCTCTCCGCAGTTGGGTGCTCCAGCCTGTGAGCCAGCTGCCCTCTTTTCTGGTACCACATCAACCCTTGATGGGTGAAAGGTGTAGTTGCAGCTTCCCTTTGCCTCGCCGTCCCAATCAGTTATTCTGCTGGGGGGAGGGAGTGAATGTGCAAAGAACATTAATTCTGTACTTGCACAGGATTCCCCCAGGAGTAAATAGTAAAATATGTCTGTGACAGGAAACATACACCATTGCTGGTGTATATAGTTTCTCTGTGTATCTATATGGTCTGACTATTGCACTGAAGCCACATTCCCATATTTGAATATAAGCAGTGAGTGAGTCACACAAGCAGATATATCAGGGGAGAGAATAAAAATGGACTGTAGTATGATGTATGTAGTCGTCCAGATGAACATGTTGACAAGATGCTTTCCAATGTACAGTTAACTTAATATTTTTAATAATAAAAATCAGAATATTTTGGTACTTTATTCATAACATGCTGAATAAATTAGACATAACATAGGTTTTCAGAATTTGTTATCAAGTGTCCTGAAAACAAGAAGGCACTGCAAGGCACTGTTGTTGGAGGGTCGAATTGCAAAAATGATGCTTTCTTGCTCAGCCTGTCTTCTTTGTGTGTCCTTTGAGCCTTGTCTGCTTATTTTAGTGACAAGAATATATTTTATATAGTTATTGTACTTAGGAGTGAATACAAACATGAGAGGATACACTATATTCTATTCAGATTTACATATTATCAGTAGAAATTATCAAATTTCAATTGCAGGGCCAAAATCTGCCCTCACTCACATCTGTGTAAGCATAGTGGGGTTGCACAAGTATAACGGAGGACAGATTGTTGCCCACAGAATCGTTATTCCTATGAATGATGCATGAGCCAAAAAGAACCTAGCTTGACTCCCAGATCCTAGAATGAATGTATAGGTCTGATAGTTAAAACCTCTTATTTTCCCTTGTAATCTGAGCAAATTTGATCTAAAGTAGCTGAGAAATGGTAAATAAAAAAAACTTACAATGCATTTTCAGTATCACTTTTCAGAGAAGAACATCAATTAATATATTTTACCTAATAAAGGGGCAGTATATTAACCATTTTCCCTTTCTAGGAAGCTGTTCAACAGTCCTATACAAGTATAAGGTTGTAAGTGTTCATAGGTATTAAGGCTAGAAGGCTGTGATTATCTAGTCTGTTCCCCTGCATAACACAGGCCATAGAATTTCACTTAGTAATTCCAGCATCAAGTCCCATTGCTTGTGATCAGACTACAGGATATTTTTTACAAAGACATCCTGTCTTGATTTAAGCTTCCAATGATGGAAAATCCACCACATGTTGTCTTTCACCTAGTGGCTGGCCCACATGGTGGATAAGAACTTACTACTGTTCTTGTCCAAGGGTACGTCTTCACTACCCGCTGTATCGGCGGTTAGCAATCGATTTATCTGGGATCGACATATCGCGTCTTGTTAAGACGCGATATATCGATCCCCGAACGCGCTCACCGTCGACTCCGGAACTCCACCAGAGCGAGCGGCGGTAGCGCAGTCGACGGGGGAGCCGCGGCCGTTGATCCCGCGCCGTGTGGACCCCAGGTAATTCGATCCAAGATACTTCGACTTCAGCTACGCTATTCGCGTAGCTGAAGTTGCGTATCTTGGATCGATTTCCCCCCCCCCAGTGTAGACCAGCCCCAAGGGAGAGACTCCTCTAGTTCATGTGGAAGATGCCTGTGACTTGGATAAATAGGAGCTGTGTTCTGCTCCTGATGACTTGCTACGCACGCTGTGGGTGTATTAATGATCCCTGTTACAATTGTTTCATATTTTAACAACTTTATGCTCAAGTATTATAACCAGTGTCATTGTAAAAACATGGAACTCTTGACTAGACTCAGCATGCTGAGGCCAATTTCAGGTCATTACTAAGTGAGCACCACCCTACACCAAGAGTTGATTGAATTTAGCCTTAGGGTTGAAAGAAATCTCTTGGTCATAGTGCTGCATGGGGGAGTTATAGATGGATATTACAGTAGAGTTGGGGGTCAGTGAGTATTTAACTCCAGAGTGATTTGGTAGATGTTACTCAACTTTGGTTTTAAAATCCTGATAATAAAATATAGAAAAAACGAGTTCCTCCCCCATATCCATGTTTTAAAATGGAACAAATTCTTTACTCTTCAAGCATAAAGGATTTTTTTAGCAGCATGTCACTCTTCTGTAACCTTGCTCTGGCACTTCAAATGTTTATTCCACAGTTGAACTTATGTAGCAGCTAGGAGCTTTGGGCTGTGTATTTTAAGAGAGCATGTAATGTTGTTCATGCATTTTGTCTCAATTTTAGTTTGAAAGCACAATAACGGTAAAATATCAGTCATATACAGGTGTCTGTAGTAGTTTGCTACAACATTCATTGTATTGTAATGAAATATAATAGGATACAAATAAGCCTATGTGATTAACTCCATTGGAAATGACAACTGACAGTGCTGACAACAGGGACAAAATTCCAGTATGATGCAGTATCATACTCCATGGACTTGAAGATATCCCCCTGAACTGTAGACAGGATATATAGTTATTACTTCTAAACTTGCTATTGTGAGTACAGTTGGTAATGACTGAAACTTGTTACCATCTGACAGCTTCATCAAGGGATATCAATATATTGGCTGTAGGAGAGGAAGTCCTGTGCTTTTACTACTAAACTGGACTGGGAGTTAGGTATCTGGGTTTTATTTCCACATGGACTTGCTGTGTGATCTTGAGTAAGACATTTAGCCACTGCCTGCCAAGTTGTAAAATTGGGATAATTCTTCTTCAGAGGGCTGAAGTAGGAGGGGTTATAGAAGAGCAAAGTCATAGTAGTATGCAATCTTAATTATTTTTATTAATGGTCTCAGTCTGTTCTGAGTGGCTAATGCTGCACATCACAAAGCCAACGTCATATTCAGCACCAGTTAGCATTTACAGCCTGGATACCAAGGGCTGAATCACCATGGAGACTAAACTAGCTTCTTACCGCTTAGGGATGGTCCCCTCAGGTTAGGTTTGAGGCACGTTGTCAGGGCAGTGCAGAGAAGCTTGCACTGATATTGTCCCTGCTGTGTAAAAAATAAGCAGTTTCTGTCCTCGGGATTGTCAATCCCATTATCTTTATTAAACAGTAAAACTACTTAAAATAAGCAGGGGGAGAGGTGCTGACAAGGGGTCTTTAAATTAAACTGCAGTAGGTGGAAGTTTCAAAAGCGCTTCAGCATTTAGTTTAATTCAGATCCCACTGAAGCAGCAGTTAGGCCAAGGCTGAGTGCTTATGAAAATCGCACTCTATGGGTCATTTAGCAGGAATCCATCCCAGAGAATGTAAAAGTAAGGTAGCTGAGTCAAAAGCTAGAGGCTTCAAGTAACTTTCTAGTGGATTCAGGATGCTGGAAGAAGTCCATGAGTAGAGGTTGTAACACAAGTATGGGATAGGTGAAGAATATCCAAAAGATTGAGAGCTACTGGGGGAAGCAGGGGTGGGGGGAATATGAGGTTGGAAAACCAGTAAATAAGCAGTTGAGTGCTTCAGTGTGTGGGTTGGAAGGAAGAATATGCCACTGAAGGAAAATTATTTAATAAAACTACCTAAACAGTGGAGGACAAGATCTGGCCAGTATTTTCTTGTCATGTCTTAATCTTCCCCTCTATATTACTCATTTCTTATAGCAACCTTATTTTTAGGCATTGAAAAATTCTTTCCAATAGCTAATATAATAATTAAAAAATGTAATTGGCAGGCCCTTTAATTGCCTCTTTCAAATGTATGAGTACAATCACTTAGCCCATGCGTATTGGGTAACTGAGAATGCAAATCAACATTTGTGTTTTCAGGTATGTATTCTGTACTTACAAATAAGAATTGTGCACTTATAATGGTTGTACTTGGATATTTTGCAGGTGCAATTCTTAAAGTGCCAGGCCCTCTGGGCATTCGCTGTGGGGTGCACATGTGCTCTGTGCCCAATACTGGAAATTTTTCAATGCCAATGTTCGTTGGTCTGCACCTGCATACTATGCTGCTTTGTGCTGCAAACCAAGAGCATAAGTGTCAGTATGGACTGCCCACCTCTATTCAGTTCCTTTTCTACTGCTTGCGGGCTGGGATGGAACCCTCCTGTGTCCCTACTCTCTAGCTTGTTCAAAACTCTACTCCCTATAAATATTGTAAATTGTTTAATTAGTACTTTTTAGTATCTAGTTAGTTAGCAATCTTAGTGTAATTAGTGGGATTTAGAGGGTTCCTGCCATTATTCTCCCAATGCCATGGCACTTATGCCCATGGTCTCGAGTTTCAAGCCTTGTCTTGCCTGCCCCTGGGTCTTCCCAGTAAGCAACCTGGACAAAAACTGCCTCAGGAAATCACACATCCCATTGAACTGTAAGTTCTGCTGCTCTTTCTCCCTTTGCATTAGGCAGTCTCAGGAGTTCAGACACACTATGAGACCTTTGTCAGATCTGAGACCCGCCTCAGCAGCTGGAGCTGCTGAGTAGTGCCCTGCCAGCACTGCTGAAACCCTCTAGCAGACCCAAAGATTCCATGAAATGGAAGCATGATGAAGGTAAGGAGAGGCACCTTCGTAAGAGGTCAGACAAATCCTATCAATGATGAGTGGCTTCCCCCTTTCCCTCAGGACTGAGCAAGACTCCACACTCTGGAGCTGGTGTGCCTGGAGCTCATAGGGAATGCAGGCAGGCATCGACAATACCAGGAGCTTCCTGTGCTCCAAGATTGCCAACCAAAGCATGCAAGGACATTAAACACTGCTCAGCCCCTGCATCACCAGCAGTACCACACTATGCTCCCAAGCCTGCACCGATGGATCCCAGACCAGACTCTACTTGTTTTCCTTTAGCTAAACCTTGGCATGCCCTGCTCAAAGACCTGGCAATCTACAGATCTGGAGTCTCCAATCCTGACAAACCCAGTGTTAGTGAGGGACATCACTTCACCATCCACATGCTACTCAACTGGTATCAAGCTCTAGCAGAGCTATGGATGCTCTGACATCTCCAGGACACTACTCTTTACAGCCTACCTCAGGCCGTGTGACCTTAACATAGCTGGTGTCAACGGCTGAACAATCCCAGTATTTTTTTTAAATTTCTCCTCTTATGGAAGCTGTTCAATACCCTTAATCATTTTTGTTAGAGACAGGAAGCAGTGAATATTGGATTGAAAGTAAATGCAGAGAAAACCGAGATAATGAAGGTAGGAAACTGGATGACAGGTGCAAAGGATGGGAAAGAAATCAAACAGGAAGAAGAGAGATGCTATCTGGGGAGTGGTGACATTTGAAGGTGGCTATGATAAAGATATTCATACAAGATTGGGAAAAGCAAACTTTTGGAAGGATGAACAACATCTGGTGAAACAAAGGTCCATATCAAACTAAAGGTCAGATTATACCATGTAATTGAAAGGAAACAGAGGCACTGGGAGCCACAGTAAATTGACCCCAGAAAAGAGCCCAGAGGTGGTACCAGAATGACCAAGACTTCAGGTAACAGCTGGAAAGTGCTAAGGAGAGTTGGAGAAGGCTAACACTTCATGAGGGAAAATCATTGGCCAGCTGATCAGGATAGAACAGGAGTTGGCCTGAGTACAGGTGGAAGCTGAAGGGCAAAGAAAACAATGTGTGGCTTTACAGGAAGCATTGGCCCAGGCCCAGTGGGTGAAAACTCAAGGGCTGCAACAGAGACCCAGATAGATTTCAGAGTTTAGCAGGACACTGTGGGACCCCCAGGCTAAAATACCATTTTACTAACTAGCACAGAGGCCCAGACAGAATCTCCCCAACAGGGAGAGGTGAAAAAGAAGGGCTGGGGTAGAGAACAGAACATTAGGACATGGAAGAGAGTAGTGCAGGCAGGCTTTATAAGCTCCCTCCTAAGCGATTATGGCCTGGCAAAATGACTTGAGGCAGCAGAGAAGGAACTAAAGGATCTTAAGCTCGAGAAGGAACAACTGGCCGAAAATCTCCAGTTCACTGCGGACGAAAAACAGCACTTGCTCCATGGGGTATATGATTTTGAGACACAGCTAGAGGCTCAGCATAGAGAGACCCCAAAATCCAGGAGAAGAAAGTGAATCAAGGGACTGCGGACATGCTCTCCAGGTAAGAAAGGCCTGGGAGAGTGGACCGTGAGAGACCAGGGCAAAGACTGGTCTGGGAGAGAGTGCTCTGATTAAAAAGGGGGCAAGGACTAAGATGAACTCTCAAGGCGGAGAGTCCTGAGAAAAAAAGGGCCCTGCTAGAAAAGGGCATAGAAACTATCACTAGCTCTCCAGATAGAGAGAGGGAGGGAGAAGACCCCACTAGAATGGGGCAAAAGAGCTGGGTAAGAAGGGATATTACCTGCAGCAGAACCACCACCCCAATCCTGTGTGAGGGGGGAGATGTGTGACAGGGTGTTGGAGGCCTCAGCATCCTGTCCCAGAAAGGAGTATTAGAGCTAAATCCTTCAAGCGGCCTAAAGAAGCTGTGGGGGAGGAAGCCAATTGGATAGAGGCTGCAGGGAGCAGCCAATCAGAGTCCAGGAGGGCCATGTAAAAGGAGCTGCAGAGCTACAGACAGAGAGTTCATTGCTGGAGTCAGAGGAGTGCAGATGGTGATCCTGGCTGGCCCACGGGAGGTACAGATGCAGAGAAGTGCTGGCAGAGACCGGAGGACCAAGAAGGAGCTCTTGGCTGGCTTCTGGGACTGAAGATAGAAGAGCCCTGTGATAAGGGCAAAGCACTGATGAAGGTTGGGGCTGCGGGGAATTGGCCCAGGGAAATGTAGCAGCATCATGAGTAGTCAAAGGGATGCAGGGAGCAGTTGCTATTCATAGGATCCCTGTGCAGGACCTGGAGTAGTGTGTGGGCCTGGGGAAGTGGTCTGAATATTGGACTTTGACACCCCCAAGAAGGGGACCTGACCTGTGGGTTGCCTAGCTGGGGCCAGAAAGGCCCAGAAAGGGCAAAACCATTGCCTTCTGGGAGGAAGCCCTGGGGGTATGGCCCCACACCAGGGCTGGGACTGTGTAAAGACTGAGAGGCTTTGTGATAGGCCCTGTGGACTGTTGATCCTGGAAGGGATCTGCTTTGTTTGTTTCACACAGACTGTGTGTGACTTGGCCGGAGGGCTCAGTCACTGAAACCATCTGAAAAACCAGAGATAGGGATCACCACAGACAGACAGACAGAGGTACAGACGTACGCCTGGCCAGGGGGGGCTCGGAAGAGGAGTGCCGCTGTGTTACACAGTGGCTAACAAAAAGAGGTTGGAGGCTGCCCATCACAGATGGCTGAAGAAGATATTACACATGTCATGGAAAGACCAAATAATAAATGTGAGAGTAAGGTTGCTGACAGGAGCAGGACATATTAAAAAAATATAATCAGAGAAAGAAGGCTCAGGTGTTTTGGGACATGTACACTGTATGGAAGACGGGAGGCATGTTAAGCAAGTATTGAATTGGGCACCTGAAGGAGGAAAGAGAAAATGAGGCAGGCCAAGGGAAGAACTGGCAAAAGACTGTGATAGAGGGTAATGAATGTGTTGTCTTCACTTGGGAAGAAGTATCACAACTAGGGCACGTCTTTGCTACCCGCCGGATCGGCGGGTAGCAATCGATCTATTGGGGATCGACTTATCGCGTCTAGTGAAGATGCGATAAAATCGATCCCCGATAGCTCTGCCGTCGACTCGCCGCCATCCTCACAGCCAGGTAAGTCGACCTAAAATACGCAACTTCAGCTACGCTGTTCACGTAGCTGAAGTTGTGTATCTTAGGTCGACACCCCCCCCCCCCCCCCCCCCGTAGTGTAGACCTAGCCCTAGAGAGAGACCACAGTGGAGGAACTGGACTAAACATGTCAGTGGCACGGGAGGATCTAAAATGAGGGTGTTGGATCAGACCCATAATCTAGTAACCTGATTTACAGCTGGTGGTGATCTGCATCACCTGGTGTTTTAAAGGGGTGTGTGTTTCACAGCTAAAACAGCCATTGTACCGGGGTCTCTGACTTCTAGGGACTTCTATAGTGGTCCAGTGGTTAGGGTGCTAATCTGGAACTCTCAGAACCCGATTCCCTACTTCACCATAGACTGCCTGTGTGTTCTGACGTAAGCCACTTTGTCTGTCTGCCTTAGTTTCCCATCTGTAAAACAGGAATAATAGTACTTCCTTTGCTCACAGGGGTGTTGTGAGGATAAATACAAATTGTGAGGTGTTCAGAAACTATAGTGATGTAGCAGGTAGATAGGGTTTTCTAGTTCTGGTCTGCCTCATGTTTCCCACCTCTCAAAAGAATTTAGTAATTCCTATTTCACTTAGGTGTTGGGCTAAATTAATGTTTTAAGATCCTCTAATGAAATGTTATAAAAGATCAAAATATTATTTATTTCTTACTCTGCTAATTGGTATCCAAAGCACTAGTGAAGAAAATTCCAAATGGAGGTGTTAAAATAAACTCTGGAGTCTATAGTTTAATTATTATAAGAGACTGACTTAGCTGATCTCATTTTCAGAAAACAGAGTTGTAGCTTTGCCTCTTTATCTGAACCCAGGTTTAGCTTTGGCAGGGAAACAGTAATAGAACGTGTTTTTCATCAAAGCAGCTGCTATAGTTTCATGCATTTTTTTTTTCTGGCAGACACTTGCATTTAATTGTGACTTCCATTGCTAAATATAGGTCACTAAATTTTCTCCATCTTGTGAGAAAGGTGTCTTGCTTATTGGCAGAGATTTAACAAGCTATTTCTGAGTTACAAAAGACCTACTATTTTAGATAAATCATCTATTATTTTTGCTTCTGAGCCTTTAATTGAATTCTTTTGTTATATGTAGTTTTCCTAGTGCATCTGGAAAAGTTATTTTAAATAAATAAGTTCTCAATATCTGTTGTTTTTATTTATGTATCTTTTTCCTGGCACAATCCTAATTGTTCACTAGTCACTAGACTGCCAAAACAAACAAAAAACACATGATATTCTCTCTCTCTCTTGGCTTATTGGCTTTTTCAGTTGTAAGTACTTCTCCATAAAGGTTTTTATTTTACTAATGGCAGGGCAGGGGGGTGGGGAGAGAAGAGGAGGGGACAGGGAAGAAAACAAGGGAACAAAAACTCCTTTCTCTTTATTCAGTGAGGTAATCCTTTCTTGTAATACCTCATGTTTAATGAAACAGCTGGATAAAGAAAACAGTACTCATTCCTTATTGTCCATAATTCTCATGTCAGTTAAAACTTAAAATGTTATGAAACTAGAGGTAGGCACACAATTTGGTTACACCGTAACTTGTGCAATTTTTTATATTTATGCTATGGTATACTTATTAGTTAATCACTGACATGTCTTTATTCCTCCTCTTTCCACCTCTCCCCCCACCCCCGGTCCTTACCAAGTGTGTGACTTTACCTATATTAGCTGGGGTGTGGAGGTGGTACTGCTTTAGCTATACTAATAGACTAAAAGCGGAATCACATTCCCAATGCCTACACCAAATTTTTTCCTTTTGTTGAGAAAGCAAGACAATGCCTTTTTGCAACATTGCACTATGGGCACGCAACTTGTAGCCAAAGCTCTTATAGAATCATAGAATCATAGAATATCAGGGTTGGAAGGGACCTCAGGAGGTCATCTAGTCCAACCCCCTGCTCAAAGCAGGACCAATTCCCAACTAAATCATCCCAGCTAGGGCTTTGTCAAGCCGGGCCTTAAAAACCTCTAAGGAAGGAGATTCCACCACCTCCCTGGGTAACGCATTCCAGTGCTTCACCACCCTCCTAGTGAAATAGTGTTTCCTAATATCCAACCTAGACCTCCCCCACTGCAACTTGAGACCATTGCTCCTTGTTCTGTTATCTGCCACCACTGAGAACAGCCGAGCTCCATCCTCTTTGGGACCCCCCCCTCAGGTAGTTGAAAGCAGCTATCAAATCGCCCCTCATTCTTCTCTTCTGGAGACTAAACAATCCCAGTTCCCTCAGCCTCTCCTCATAAGTCATGTGCTCCAGACCCCTAATCATTTTTGTTGCCCTCCGCTGGACTCTTTCCAATTTTTCCACATCCTTCTTGTAGTGTGGGGCCCAAAACTGGACACAGTACTCCAGATGAGGCCTCACCAATGTCGAATAAAGGGGAACGATAAACTGCATATATTCTCAAATGGAGATCTGAAATACGGAACGCTTTTTAGCTGTAAGTATTCATAATAATCAGGACTTTATAAAAGGAATATTCTCAGAACAAACTTGGTCCAAAACTTAGGTTTTTGTGAAAATAAGATTTTTATAAAATCTAAGGCCAATTGAAACGTTTCCATTAATTTTAAATTCTATTGCAAACAAATTTTTAAACATTCTTCTTCATGCAGTATTTGCAGCTCACAAGCTTCAGCTTTGTGTGAGAGAAAGCTGAAAGTGAAATTAACTCATCTGTTTTCATTGTTCAAGTTGGGTGAAATGAGCAGCATTAAAAAAGAGTAAATTTATGTTTTTACAGTCCCTGGCTCTAATCTAAAATATTGTAACACAGGATTTTTAACACGATATTCTCCCTTTTATTTTTTCATGTGCTTCAGTGTGTGTTGAAGCATTAAGCACTATGGGTTGTAACATTTACCTTGAGAACGTTTCAAGTTATGACTTCAGAGAAGCCACTGATTTACATTTTATGTTGGCTATTATTTGCCCAGTTCCATGAATTCAGTTTCAGCTTCTGGTGTTTGGAGAGAGAGTGGGGCAACTGAAGATCACCATCCACTGGGATTATAGCTAGCTCAGCTCCCTATTTTATAAACTCTCTGTAGACTGTGAGGTCCAAATTGCTCTTGAGAAATTAGAGTACTGTAACTGATAGTGCTTAAGGCTCTAATCTGCACCATTGAGGTCATAGGAGCTTTGCCATTAGTTTCAATGGGCATAGGATGACGCTTTAATACATTAACAGATTATTGACCTGCTCTACTTCTGCTTTCCCTGAAAACACTTTTCTCTCCCATCTTCTCATCAATGAACACTGAGACATTGGCTGTACTGTTCCATTTAACATCAAAAAGGTACAGGATACCATGCATGTTTTGATTCACTTACTGTACAATTTGCCATGAACCCGTTTCACTAATTTCCTCCTCTCTTGCACCTGCGAAGATCCTCTAATCTGTGAATGAAAATTCCTCCTGTTTGAACACCTTTAAAGTCTTACTCCCTGCTTCTCTACCTTGTCCTCTTATATTATCACTGTCATTGACTGTCTCAGCGGGAGGCCTGTCTCAGAATACAGTTGAGAATTGGCCTTCTGTTTTTTAACTCTCTCCATAGACTTACTCTAGTGAACTTTTTTGACCTTGTATCCACCTACTTTCCTTCCCATTTGCTCTGTTTCTGTAACTTTGATCTTGTCTCTCCCCTTGACTGTCCACAATTGGCACTTTTTTCTTGCCTCCCTATAAGAAATTAGGTCACTTACTGTTTTTAAAAAAATCATACTACTTTCTCTTTATATGACATCACAAGAATGTGGTGAGAACCATTCATAAAGTGCATTTGTGATTTGTGTATGTGAGCCTTGGGAGGTTCTTTTGTGCCTTTGATATACAACACAGAATACAAAGTGTACAGTGCTCACTTTATATTTATTTTTTATTATAAATATTTGCGCTGTAAAAAACTAAATAAATTGTATATTTCAGTTCACCTAATACAAATACTGTAGTGCAGTCTCTTTATAATGAAAGTTGAACTTACAAATGTAGAATTATGTACAAAAAATAACTGAATTCAAAAATTAAAAAAATGTAAAACTTTATAACCTACAAGGCCACTCAGTCCTACTTCAGCCAATCGCTCAGACAAACAAGTTTGGTTACAATTTGCAGGAGACAATGCTGCCTGCTTCTTGTTTACAATGTCACCTGAAAGTGAGAACAGGCATTCACATGGCACTATTGTAGCAGGCGTTGCAAGATATTTACATGCCAGATGCGCTAAAGATTCATATGTCCCTTCATGCTTCAACCACCATTCCCAAGGACATGTATCCATGCTGATGATGGGTTCTGCTCGAGAATGATCCAAAGCAGAGCGTACCGACGCCTGTTCATTTTCATCATTTGAGTCAGATATCCCCAGCAGAAGGTTGATTTTCTTTTTCAGAAGCTTTGGGTTCTGTAGTTTCCGCATCGGAGTGTTGCTCTTTTAAGACTTCTGGAAGCATGCTCCACACCTCATCCCTCTCAGATTTTGGAAGGCAATTCAGATTCTTAAGCCTTGGGTCGAGTGCTGTATCTGTCCTTAGAAATCTCACATTGGTACCTACTTTGTGTTTTGTCAAATCTGCTGTTACAGTATTCTTAAAATGAACATGTGCTGGGTCATCATCCGAGACTGCTATAACATGAAAAATATGGCAGAAGGTGGGTAAAACAGAACAGGAGACATATAATTCTCCCCTAAATTTGGTCACAAATTTAATTGACGCATTATTTTTTTAACGAGCATCATCAGCATGGATGCATGCCCTCATGGCAGCCAAAGCATGAGGGGGCATATGAATGTTTAGCATATGTGGCACGTAAATAACTTGCAAAGCCAGCTACAAAAGTGCCATGCGAACACCTGTTCTCACTTTCAGGTGACATGGTAAATAGGAAGCAGCCAGAGGAATCTCCTGTAAATGTAAACAAGCTTGTTTGTCTTAGCAATTGGCTGAACAAGAAGTAGGACTGAGTGGACTTGTAGGCGCTAAAGTTTTACATTGTTTTGTTTTTGAGTGCAGTTATGCAACAAAAACTACATTTGTAAGTTACACTTTCACGGTAAAGAGATTGCACTACAGTACTTGTATGGGGTGAATTGAAAAATACTATTTCTTTTATTTATCATTTTTATAGTGCAAATATCTGTAATAAAAATAATATAAAGTGAGCACTGTACACTTTGTATTCTGTGTTGTAATAGAAATCAATATATTTGAAAATGTAGAAAAACATTCAAAAATATTTAATAAATTTCAATTGGTATTCTATTGTTTAACAGTGTGATTAATCACGATTAATTTTTTTAATTGCAGTTAATTTTTTTTAGTTATCACATGCGTTAACTGCGATTAATTGACAGCCCTAATAAAAATTATATGTTGTAATGATTTTGTGTGCTCTTTTTATTAGCTATATTTTGAGTTGGCTTGAATTATGGTAATCTGAACATGAGGCTAGCTGCCCACTCTCAGGTCAAGAAGGGATTTTATCATCACATTACAATAACCTGTATTAGGATTGGACAAAGCCAGCAACATTAGCAAATGCTCAGGTGTGATATGTGTACCAGCTGTGTGTGTGATTTTTGTGTGTTTGTGAGGGCACCATGATGATGAAACGTCTGTTTATGGAATTATTGTTTTGTTTCTGGTAGCATCCACAATGTGCTGGGTACTCTACAAACACAAAATGTCTTGGCCCCTCCCACAAGAGCTTACATTAAACCTTTGTGTGTAGCAGTCCCCCTACAGTGGTAGATATCCAGTAGTGTGGGTAAGATCAGCCAGCAGTGTGTGAGCTGTATAGACTATGAAACAGGCTGTTGGAGCTCTGATAGTAAAATAGTGTGGAATCTGTTCCTGGTTATGCAACTGGAATCAACTTTCCACAAGCCTTGACAGTAGGCTATGAAAATCTAAATGCATTTGTATATTTTTAATTGTTGGCTTTTCTAATGCTTCTGGTCTGCTGTGGAAGAATTTCTGGGATATTTTTCATCACCCACTTTTGCTATTGTGTGTATTCAAAGTGACTTATAATTGAACACCATGGTCAGATTTTTGAAACCTGGCTTCCATTGGTGCATGCATGATTTGGGCACTTTTCTATACATGCACAAAAAAAATGTGTAGCATCAAAGGAGCACTAAAGGAATTCAGATGTATGCATTTTAACTTCTGTGTGCATTTAAGTGATGGAGAACAAATGATTTGTATGTGTAAAGTTGCAAGCCCACAAATGTTGTAGGGCTGGGTTGTGGCCCCTTTGAAAACTTCATCCTATAGATCCGAGGCACCAGCTGTGGTAATATGGTTATAGTTTGCTAATTACATTTAATATTTACATTTGGTGGTATGAAATGCCACTTTTTCCAATACTTGAAGAGCCGTTTCTTACTGGATGCAGCATTGTCCAAAGGGAGAGCCCCTGACTATAAGTCAGGAGACTGGGTTTATTCCCAGTTGTACCATTGGTTCACTGAGTGACTATGGACAAATCACTTAACTTCCTGTGCCTCTGTCTATTCATCTATAAAATGCTTTACAAAACAAACTGGTTTAAAAAGGAAAGCAAATATGTCGTTACGAACAAAAAAGACTATATAGTTAATATGGTCCCCTCATAGCCTGAGAATTTTTTATTACCATGTATTTAATACCAATATTTAACTCCTTTACTATTGGTTTCACGTTCTGAGCTGTGGTCATTCACATTAATGGAATTACTTGGAATTCACACGAGTGATTAAAATCAGAATGTAATATAGTCATAATGGAGCTAATAGGCTGTGTATATGCTGTAGTTAACGTGCCAGTTGTCATCTTGTCAGTTTTTTAGTTGAGTTTTTCTGAGGTTTTGTGTTTTATTAACCTTTAAGTAAATTTTAGGGGAGGGGAACAAGCCCATATAGATAGAAACTGAAATAATTGTGCAGATGAAACCTTGCAATGCAAAACTGTTATTTTTTTCACAGTCCTAGTCAAAACAGGAAGGGAAACTGAGTCAGTCACTGCCAAAATATCTATCTGTCTCGCATTTGAAATAGGAAGAGGAATAGCGTAGTATTTTTCATATTTGTGGACTGAGATGCAGGAATCCTTACTACAGGCAAGATTCCTCATTTATATGATATGAAATTTTGTGGGCACAGCTTTGCCTTCAGGGGCTATGACTTGAGATAATACAAACCAGTAGTTTTATAAGAATACTTAAAATGGAAGTATTTCTTGGATGAACAGCTGTATTAGGCGATTTGCCCACAAGTTATTCCCCAATCTGGCAACTGGCCTGAGCAAGTGGGACTTGGGTGATGTATCTTCTTCTTGAACTTCAGCAATTGAGCGGGAGTGGGCCAGCTCTGAGTGGCCAGAATTGAGGATCTAAGTAGCCTTCTCCTAATATCCACTTTGCACAGGTATGCCAGGAGTCTCTGCAGAGCCGCGCTTAGTGCCATGCAGGGAATGTGCACCACCTGCATGGTCTCTTCCATTTTCTCCCACTTTTTTTTCCCTCGTGCACAACAGAATGGATTCATAGAGCTTAAGGTGAGGAGGGACCATTAGATCATGTATTTGACCTCCTGTGTATCACAGGCTATTACATTTCACCCAGTTATCCCTGTATTGAGACCAATAACATATGCTTGACTAAAGCATAATTTGTTTGGTTACAACATATCTTCATATCAAGCATATCTTGTTTGGATAAAGCATATCTAGATGAAAGGCATCCAGTCTCGATCACCTTGGTACTTTGTTCCACTGATTAATCCCCCTCAGTGGTGTGTGTTTTTTTGTTTTTTGTTTTTTTGTTTTTGTTTTTTAATTGTGCCTTATTTCTAATTTTGAATTTGTCTGGCTTCAGCTTCCAGCCATTGGTTCTTGTTATGTCTTTTTCTGCTAGATTAAAGAAACCTTTAATATCTTGTATTTTCTCCCCAGGGAGGTACTTAACACTTCGTAATCAAGTCACCTCTTGGTTTTCCCTTTTTTATTTATAAGTAAAACAGATTGAGCTCTTTGTCTCTGAGTGTAAGGCATTTTCTTCAGCCCTTGAATAACTTTTGTGGCTCTTTTCTTCACTGTCATAGCCACCAATTTTTCAACATCCTTTCTAAAATATCAACACTAGAATTGTGTTCAGTATTCCAGTATTGGACTCACCAATGCTGAACACAGAGGTAAAATCACCTCCCTACTCCTACTCACTACTCCCCTATTTATACATTGAAAGATCGCATGATCCCCTTTTGCCACAGCATTGCTCTCGGAGTTCATGTTCAGTTTCTTGTCCACTATGACCCCTACATTCTTTTTGAGTCTCTGTATTCTAGGGCATAGTTCCCAATTCTGTAGGCATGGTGGGTCTACATTCTCTGTTCTTAGATGTTTTTAAAAAACAAACAAACAAACAAACAAACAAAAAAAGGATTTTGTTGGAATGGGTCCTGATTAACAAGTGATCCAATAATTGTTCTGTCCTCAATTATTTACCGCTGCCAATCTGTGTCATCCACGTATATGCTGATCAGCAGTTATTTTGTAATTACTTCCAGAGCATTGAATAATGTCAAGCCTAGTATGAATCCATGTAGAACCCCATTAGAAACACCCTCATTTGGAGATGATTCCCTGTTGACAACTCTTTTGAGATCGGTTAGCCAATTCTGAATCCACTTAACATGTGTGGTATTGGCATTGTATAGTGCTACTTTCTGAATCAGTACCACATGATAGCCTAAGTCAAACATCTTACAAAAGTCTAAATATTTAACATTTTTGCAATTACCTTTACCAACTTGTGATGGGGAGTACCAGGCCCTTTGAGGCCCCTGGCTGGAGGCCTGGTGGTACTATTAAACCCCACTCCAGAAAAGGACAAGTGAAGGTGGGTTCTCCAGGCCTGCGTAGAGATGCTGCAGGGAAGCAGCCAATCAGAGTGCAGCAGGTTCACTTAAAAGGAGCTGCAGGGGCTGAACAGATCTGATCCTTACTACCTGAGGAGTAAGGAAGGGTGTGCCTTGATGGTGGCTGGAGCTTAAGGGAGAACCAGAAGATGGGTTCTGGTGACACTCATATTCCATGAGGAAGGAGCGAGAACTTCAGCCCTGAAGTAAGGGTGAAGAGGAAGGAGCTACGTGGGAAGTGGCCCAAGGAATAGCAGCAGCAGCTATTACATGAAGCAGCACATAGCTGCTATTTGTAGGGTCCCTGGGTTGGGACCTGGAGTAGGGGGTGGGCCTGGATCCCCCCCACCAGCAACTAGGGCGGTGGCCCAAGCCCTGAGAAGGGCATAAGGCTTATTTAGAGGCCCAAGTGAAGGGCGAGACTTAAAGGGACACCAGAGAACTGGTAAAGGCCTAAAGTCTCCAGGGAGAAAGCCCTGAGAGCACTACGCTATACCAGGGCGGGCAGAGACTTAAAGCTAGGCCAGAAGGGGCTGAGGCCTGAGCCCACAGACAGGGCTAAAGACGGTAACAAGGGCACAGGGACTGGCCCTGTTGGACCTTTTGCCCCAGAAGGGGCTCTTTCATGTGTTGAGACTCTGTGTGACTTAGCCAGAGGGCTGAGCCACTGACCTGCCCAACGAGGGCAACAACCAATGGGCCATTGTGAGCACAGACTGCAGGTTCGCACCCAAGTAACAGGAAGCGCTCATGAGAGGTGAGTGCACATTGTCACATAACCAAAATTATGATCTTATCAAAAAATGAAATCAGCGTTGACAATTTTCCATAAAACCATGTGTACTGGCATTAATTATATTCCTGTCCTTTAATTTTTTTATTGAATCCAATGTCTGCTTTTCGGTTATTTTGCCCCACTCTAGTAACGCTGCCAAAGCACTCTTTTGCACTTGTGGCAGAGACACAGGATTTTCCATTTAAGTTCTGCTCAGTTGTTGGATCCAGCACCCATTGAAGTCAATAGGAATCTTTTGATTGAGCCTGATACTGTACCCATTAAAGTCAATCAGTGCTGACTGAAGGGTACCTTATCTGCAATATTCCAGAAATAACTTTTAAATTATGAGAAAATATTGAAATCCCAAATAATGTTATTAATATGCACATGGTTGAATTCACAGAAATTTCCTTCTGTATTGAAAGCATTATTCCAGATCTCTCAGTGAAATCAGTTTAACTCCTGATGCTGGAATTTGGATTTTCTTTGCTTATATTCCATGGCTGGCATGCCAAAACATTAATTGAATCTTCCTGTGTTACTTAGTGCCTGCCAAAGTAGCCATTAGCATACAGTAAATTATATTCGAATCATGGGCAGAGCGTGAACTGCCAGCTGGGGGAGGCTAGACCCCAGCCACACCCCTTCCACCCAAGGCCCCACCCCTTCTGTGCCCCCCCCGGCTGGAGAGCCCATAGCCCCCCCACACCACCGGCAGCTGTTGCCGGCCCTTGCCCTAGGCTAGTGCCCCCAGCCCTCGGAGCTCTGGGAGGCTGGGTGGTGCGGCCCCCAGCCCTCGCTGGGGCCACAGCACAGGGACAGGGGAAGTGGCAGGAGGAGGCCTGAGGGTGGAGTGTGGGCAGGGCCATACCTGGCTGTTTGTTTGAGGAGGCACAGCTACCTCCAGCCTGTGATACCTGCGGCCCATGATTAGAGTAACATTACAGTTTGGACACAAGCCAACTACTGCGAAGAAACCCACAATTAAAGGGATATTGTCAATTTATATTTACTCCATAACTTAACTTTTGTGAGAACAAGGTTTATTTTAAATAAGACCAATAGATGTGTTTCTACAATTAAACAAATTGTATGCAGATAGTTGTGTTTATACCACAACTATTTATAAGTTTAAACTTTCCTTTGCAGTGTTTGAAACCCAAATGTTGCAGCATGAGAATCCAAAAGTGAAAATGACTATAATTAAAAGTTGACATCAAAGCTTTTCATCCTCCAAGTTTAGAGAAATTAATGAATTAAACGCAGAGCATATATAATAACAAGTGGTTGAGTTTTTAAAAATTTAAACTGTTAATAATCTGAGGCATTTCTAATATATTGGGATGGAAGATGTGTCTCTCTCTCCCCAATAAACTTCTACTTTTTGTCAAAAAAACAAAAATGTTGTCATTTTCAGGAACCAAAAGCCACACAGTTTTGGCTGAAAACTTCCAAAAATTTGGGAAGTTTTCAGTTAGTTGACCAAGTAATCTTTGCTTTTCTCAAAAACAAATGAACAAATAATAATAATAATAAACCCCCCAAATCCCCACTTTCTTGTGAAAATTGTCATTTAGTCAAAACCCCAATTTTCCATTAAAATAAAAGCGTCAATGGGAAATACTTTGACTAGTAGCTATTGATGATTGTTTACAGCATATGAAATAACATTCCTCTAAGATTGACAATTGGGACAAAATTCCACATATGGGTTACCTGTATGTAACTCCTATTGAAGTCAAAGGGAATTGTATGTGCCTGTAGTTTGGGTGAGGAATTTAGCTCCTTATCATTTTTTCGTCTCTTTTCTCACTCTGTTCAATGTCCATCTTCTCCTTTTGACTTGATCCTGTTAACCCATCTCTTACTTTTCTCCACATATTTTTTTTAAAAAGCACACATGAACAAAACAAAGTCACCATTTTAAAAACTTATGCATTTAAGATGGCATTTGACAGCAAACATTGTGACTACTCTGGTTTTTGTTGTTGTTGTATCCCTTTTTCACACCCTTTGTCTGTCTAGTCTATTTAGGTTGTAAGCTCTTTGGGCAGGGGCTCCCTCTCCTTTGTGTTTGTATAGCACCTGATACAATGGAGGCCCTGATAACAGTTGAGGCGGCTAGGTGCTACTGTAATATGAAAATAAAAGTAATTGATCATTCACTCGGTGGTAAACATCTTGAGATATGACAACTTGTATCAGACTGTTCTTTCTTGGTTCACATTGTATCTATCTGTGCAAGCAGTTTCTGCTCTGTAGCCACGTCAGCTTCTTTAATTCCATCATTCTCTGGGAGTCCCACAGGACTCTGTTCAGAGTCCTTTGCTTTCTTTTATGTCAAACTATTTTCCTGAGTGTTTTAATATGATATAAATCATCTTAGATAGGGATTCACGCATTATCAGTATGAAAAGAACAAAATCCAGTGAATCATACATTCAAATACTCACTTGTCAGTTTGGATTTTACAGTATATCTATATTACAACATTCAGAAATGTTCTGTTTTCTTTGAAACAGCAGCAGTAATATCCACCTGAAATCAGTGTGCCTCTAGCTTCCCAGAAGCCAGAAAGAAATGCAATCATACCAAACTAAATTAGGTTAAATTTGAAAAATATTGTTCTATACTGTGGAGGGGATGCTGTGTATAGGACTGGAGACGGTTCCTTTAATGGGGAGGCAGGGCAGTTTGAAATGCTTGCTAAGGGTGAGTCTCAACTTACTTTGCCTTTCTGCTTCTGAAAACTATTCCTCAGTCCTCCGACAGCAGGCTCCCCCAGTGTATGACTAGGTATTATAGAATGAAATCTCCCCTTCCTCTTCATGACATTTCATGTTGGATATATAGAGAGAAAGGGTAGCCTTATGTTTAAGACTGGAACTTAGGAGCCCTGGCTTCAGTTCCTCTCTCCGCCACATACTTCCTGTGTGACCTTCTGACTTAACTATTCCATGCCACAGTAAAAATGGTGATATTAAAACTTCCAATTTCCACATCCTTTATCTGGTTTAGGGCTCAAATGTTGGTGGGCATTCTTGGCACTACTTTAATAGAAATAATAGCGGTTTCATTCAAACAATGAGTAGCTTGGTGGTATATCATGGTTTCAGACAAGAACTGTGTAAACCATGGCAGATATGCTTGTTTCACATTGTTCTGGAGTTCAATTAAACTCCAAATTCAAGGCAAAACTTGGGTGTGAATGCACATGAACCTACTAACCTCTCCAAAAATATATTGAACCCTTTGTATATCAAGACCACTGAATTTAGCACAGCTCTGTAAATAGCTATATAAAAATTTAGCTGTTGTTATAGTAGAGAGAGATTTGTAGAAGATCATCATTTAGAGACGCTCCCTCATAAGGGACAGTATTATGAACATAGGTATTTGGAGATGCAAACGCTGCCTGGCTGTGTGCAAGCAGTTCACCAAAGATGTTCTCTAGTTTGTTTTATTAAAGTTTTATTCCTTTCTCATTCATTGGTTTGTTGTTAATGAACTTCAAGATCGTTATAGTTGTCACATTGAAATTGGAGAAATATATATATTTTTATGCTTTTAGCATGGGATTTTCAGAAGCCATCAGCCTTGGTCTAACTCTGCTCTTATTGAAGACAGTGGTAAAACTTCTGTTGACTTCATAAGGAGCAGAGTTAGGCCAAACCTGAGCACTTCTGAAAATCAATGTAAATGGAAGCACTGAAAATTCTATATTAAATTTAACAACACAGGAGGGAACAGGGATAGTGGGGGGGGGGGGAGAGGGCAGGAGGGGAAGGCACACGATAGTAATGAAGTCTAAAGCAAGATAACACTAAAGATTATTACATGTGAGGAAGAACTACTAAAACAAAAACCAACAATTGGAACCATTATTGACTCTGTCATAAAGATAATAATTGTTGTTCATAGTCCTCTTGCTGAAGTGCTCAGGCACAGTACAATGTAATAAAATACATAATTAAAAAACTACCTCTTAAGTCAAAGGGATAAAATGAATAAGGAGATCATGAAATACAAACCATGTCACATCAATATCCTCATCCTTCTTCCTGGGCTGTATGTTAGCTGCTCACAGTGCTCATCGAAGTTCATTAACATCTGAAGAATCTCTTCAATTTAAAAAAAAAAAAAGTTTCTAAACTTTTGATAGAAAAGATAAGCCAAGGGTAAAACATTGTTTTGTCTCTGTTGCTATCTATTAGACTTTCCAAAGAGTTCAATTTGCCTGTCCATTTCCAGTTCCTTAAAACAACTATTTTTTGCTAGTGCCAGTGCTCTAAACCAGTGGTTCTCAACCAGGGGTATATGTACCCCTGGGAATTTGCAGAGGTCTTCCAGGGGGTACATCAACTCATCTAGATATTTGCCTAGTTTTACAATAAGCAACATAAAAAGCACTAGCAAAGTCAGTACAAACTAAAATTTCATACCGACAGTCACTTGTTTATACTGCTCTATATACTACACACTGAAATGCATGTACAATATTCCAGTTGATTTATTTTATAATTATATGGTATAAATGAGAAAGTCAGCAATTTTTCAGTAATTGTGTGCTGTGACACTTTTGTATTTTTATGTCTGATTTTTGTAAGCGAGTAATTTTTAAGTGAGATGTAACTTGGGGGTACACAAGATAAACCAGGCTTCTGAAAGGAGTATAGTTGTCAGAAAGGTTGAGAGCCACTGCTCTAGACAGGTTTCAGAGTGGTAGCCATGTTAGTCTTTATCAGCAAAAAGAACAAGGAGTACTTGTGGCACCTTAGAGACTAACAAATTTATTTGGGCATAAACTTTTGTGGGCTAAAACCCACTTCATCGGATGCATGCAGTGGAAAATACATTAGGAAGATATATATACACAGAGAACATGAAAAAATGGGTGTTGCCATACCAACTATAATGAGACTAATCAATTAAGGTGGGCTATTATCAGCAGGAGAAAAAAACTTTTGTAGTGATAATCAGGATGGCCCATTTCCAACAGTTGACAAGAAGGTGTGAGTAACAGTAGGGGAAAAATTAGCATGGGGAAATAGTTTTTACTTTGTGTAATGACCCATCCACTCCCAGTCTTTATTCAAGCCTAATTTAATGGTGTCCCGTTTGCAAATTAATTCCAATTCTGCAGTTTCTCATTGAAGTCTTTTTTTGAAGTTTTTTGTTGTTGGAGAATTGCGACTTTTAGGTCTGTAATTGAGTGACCAGGGAGGTTGAAGTGTTCTCCGACTGGTTTTTGAATGTTCTAATTCTTGAGGTCTGATTTGTGTCCATTTATTCTTTTGCGTAGAGACTATCTGGTTTGGCCAATGCACATGGCAGAGGGGCATTGCTGGCACATGATGGCATACATCACATTGGTAGATGTGCAGGTGAACGAGCCTCTGATAATGTGGCTGATGGGATTAGGTCCTATGATGGTGTCCCTTGAATAGATATGTGGACAGAGTTGGCAATGGGCTTTGTTGCGAGGATAGGTTCCTGGGTTAGTGCTTTTGTTGTGTGGAGTGTGGTTGCTGGTGAGTATTTGCTTCAGGTTGGGGGGCTGTCTCCCAAGATCTGTGAGAGTGATGGATCGAAGGACATATCTATTCAAGGAACACCATCATAGGACCTAATCACATCAGTCACACCATCAGGTTTTTTTCTCCTGCTGATAATAGCCCACCTTAATTGATTAGTCTCATTATAGTTGGTATGGCAACACCCATTTTTTCATGTTCTCTGTGTGTATATATATCTTCCTACTGTATTTTCCACTGCATGCATCCGATGAAGTGGGTTTTAGCCCACAAAAGCTTATGCCCAAATACATGTATTAGTCTCTAAGGTGCCACAGGTGGTACTCATTCTTTTTCCTCTAGACTGATACTGTTGTTGGGCTTCTATTCAGTTTGTTTAAATCCTTGACAACGTTTGGGTCTTAGACCCTAAGTTTTTAGGCATACCATATTGTATCCCTTTCCCCTACATTGTGTCTGTCTTGCCTATTTAGAGAGTAAGCTCTTTGGGGAAGAGGTTGTCAACTACTTTTTTAGTTGTACAATGGGATCCTGACCTTGGTTCATCCCTAGGCACTACTGTAATAAACACAATATCAGTGTTTAAATTATATTTAATTTCCTTTAATTTCTTTACAGAACGCCTATCTTTTAGGGCAATGGGCAAACTGAGACAAAGGAGAGGATAAAGAGGTTGAACTCAGCGTGAGTGTAAGCAGATGAGCTCTGTTGATATAGCTGGAGTTGTGCTCCTTGGACTCCAGTCCAGACGTGGTGCAATGTGCGTACTTTGCCTGATTCCTGGAAAGTGGGGAAAGAAAAAGATACATAGAGTTCTTCATACCAGAAGATCTTTCAAAATAATCGATTTGTAAAATATTATTGAGTGTAGTAGCCTACTCTGCCCTGTCTCTTCCTCCTGGGTGTGAAACTCATCCGACGAAGTGGGCATTCACCCACGAAAGCTTATGCTCCAATACATCTCTTAGTCTTAAAGGTGCCACAGGACTCTCTGTTGCTTCTTACAGCAGAGAACATCTCTCCCAAGGTTCAGCTTGCATAAGTTTCTTCCTGATTATTGTGTCAGGAGACGGGGGTGTCCCCATTTGGGAACATGCTGTGGGGACTGCCCACAAATCCTGTGGGTTCTTCTGGGTGTTTTGTGTGTCTCCCCCTCTGTCTCCCACTGTCTAATGTGTCTAGGCCCCAGTTCAGACAGGTGCTGAAACACAAGCTTAAATTAAGCATGTGAGTAGTTCCATTGGCTTCAATGGGACTAAACTTGTGCTTAAATTTTAAACATGTGAGTCAGAAGTGGGAGTAAGTCCTCCTACCTCAGTAGCAGAAATGCTCATTCAACCACCATGCACTTTGTGTATTAGGAAGAGAGGGTGAAATAATGCTGTCAAACAGTGATAGATCCCTGTATATCAGTGGTTCTCAAACTTTTGTACTGGTGACCCCTTTCACATGTCAGGCCTCTGAGTTCGGCCCCCCCCCCGATAAATTAAAAACACTTTCTTATAGATTTAACACCATTATAAATGCTGGAGGCAAAGTGGGTTTAGGGTGGAGGCTGACAGCTCATGACCCCCCCATGTAATAACCTCATGGCCCCCTGAGGGGTCCCGACCCCCAGTTTGAGAACCCCTGCTGTATATATTTTAGAAGCTAGAAGTCAAGCTGAGGAGATGGAAATCATATACTTCCCCCACTTATGATTGGGCGAGTGGCTTGTTCAAATAGTGATAAATTCATTCTTTCCCCTTATCTTGCATATAAATTGGGGAAAGTACAATGACGTATGTTACACAGAGAGAGAAGATCTGCATTTCTTGACTCCCTAGTGAGGGATTTCTCCACTTCTAGTCATACCTAATGTATATTTACCAGCTTCTTATTATTTCATAGACTTTTTTTGCACAGACTCTGTGGGATCATGTTTTTCTTTACCAACCTCTTACCCCCTTCTTGGTCCCTAATCCGACAATGACCAAGGTGCAGGTGCAAGAGTCTAATTGCCCAGAGGTCATTTCAGAATTTGGGCCATAGTTTCTGTTTTTAGAGCTAGAAATAAATGCATATTGCACTCTATGAACAGGCCTCATGCCTAATGGCTTTACACATACTTCATTCTTGTCTTACATTTATATGTAAACAAAATTAATATAGTAATATGTACTAAAACCAAAATAAACACAGGTTTTTTTTTATAACCAATTTGCTTCAGTTTCACGTATGCATTTCTTTAGATTCCTGACCACTACCCTGGAATTGCTTGTCTCCATGCCTTTATGCCATCTTATTTCCTAGTCCAGTTTTTATGGTTTATGCAGGACCTGAGTGGTATGCACTTGGAGTGCTGTCTGTCTGCACAGGGGTCAGTTTACCGCTATCTAAGTATTGAAGTTTGCTGTAAACCTGAATTGCAGTCTTTCTGTTGCTATATAATGTACCAATTAGTTTGATCCCATCTTCAACGGATTTTCACTGTATCAGAGTATTTTATGAGCAGGTTCCACTGTATATAACATTGATACGTCTTCATAATTATGGTGTAAACTTCCATAATTTGGAATAAGTCAGTTTTTATGTTGAAGAGGCCTGTTCCTGCTGCCCTGGAGGGATAGTTGCTGTTGAAGATGGTAAGAGGGTAGGGTTTGTTTGTTTTTAAAGCCATAGGATTTTTTAATACTGTATTTCCAACTATGGCACACTGCAAAACCCATTATATTATTTGACAACAGAGACTCTACCAGTACTAACAAAGGATTTGGGTCTAAAAAATCCATAAACAGCTTTAGGAGGAAGTGTATTTTCTGTGATACTTGAGGCAAAAGGGCCAGAACATTTAAGGTCACGATAAAAGAGAACTTTTGCAGCAAGTGATAAACAGAAGCTACTCTTGTAAAAAAACAACAACACAAAAATAGCTGGCAAAGATGTCTGATTACTTAATGTATTATTAGGGATGCCAACCTGTTTATAATTTCAGGGAGTACAGCATACTGTATTTTATTTGTAAAATCTATGCATAATGGTTTCCCCATACACTTTTCAAAGGGAGGTATTTTAGAGAAAGGTGTAAAATCCTTCTGGAAGAGGATCTGGAGATTTCCTCCTTAAGAAAATAATTCAAAAATATATGCCATTGGGTGCATTTTGAAAGTGTGCACACACATGAGTTCATCTGCTGGGGGGAGGGAATGAAATGTCTGTTTTATCTAAATTCTGTTCATTTCTATTCAGTGCATCCTCTTTTAGCAACTCTATTCTCTCAGAAATTTTGCAGTATAGGCACAACATAAAGAATGGAGGGAGGGAGGGAGTGGTCTGGGGAATTGGGGTGAAAAGACGATAATGCTTAAAGGAATGTTAACTTGAAATTCACACTTTTGTCTAAAAATGTTATATCTAGTTATAGTCACAAGACGCATCTCCGCTTTATGGTGACCATGGAGAAAGGAAATCTATCACCTCTGAGGCTAGTCAGGGCTGTATTAACCTTTGCAGCACTTACCCCACTCTCTTCCCTCTATGAAGGGAATGGCTGGTGAATCCACTGGGCCTGCATTGCGCTACCCTTCACCACTATCCACCATCCTGGGGCATGTGGAGTGCAGATCATCTGTACAGGATCCTAGCATCCTGAACCACTCCTTGCACATGGGACCCTAATGGTTCTGCTGTGGTCAGGACCTTTGCACCTCTACTTGTGGGTGTGGAAGAGTTGGGGAGATGGAATTACCCTTCAAGGAGAATTAGAGTGCCCCACCTAGAATTTTGACCTAATGTCAGCAGTATTCTGATTCTCTGCAGTTCAAACACAACACTAAAATACATCTGGGGCTGCACTTTATACTGTAGCTCACAATATGATATTCCCTCCAATATTTCTCTGAACATCTCATCTCATGAAGAGAAATGAAGTACTGGTATATCTGCTTTTAAAATGTAAGTGTATTTGAATGAGAGTGATCGGATTGCATCTGTACTTCTGTATGTGATGGGATGGTATTTTTCATGGGACTGAATGGGAGCTCTGAAAATATGAATCTTGTTGTTCAGATTTGATATTAACAACTCTTCAAACTAAATATTGTACTATATTAGAAATAAAAGCTCTGTATTTGAAAGAAAGAAATGGAAATATACTGTCTCTTTAGGCAGGATGCCTGTTGTCATTTTGTAAAATATATTACCAGTGGAGAAGAATTTATAAAAGACTTCTATGCAGATATTTTATAAGGATCCCAGCAAAATACTTACCAGTAGTTATACAAGAGTTATTTTCAGCAAATCTATTCTCCGATAAATATTCAGTGCTGATTCTCTTTATCAGTATCTTGGAATTGAAGGGTTTTCCATTTCATATCAAGGACCTAAAAAGAAGCAGTTTAATAATGAACATCAGGGAAATGGCATCCAGAATGCAGTAGCTTTAATTGTTAACTTTTATTAATGGAGCACTGAATGTTAACTTAATACTTAAACAATTGGGAGTCACAAAGTACATGTAAATTGCCACTAATGGTAAAACTCTCTCAAATACAAAAAGTAGCTTAACCTTATTTTGGTGGGAAAAGTCAAACACCTTTGCCTCTAATATTAGGTGCAATTGAAAGGCCCGTCAGATCCATCATTCTGAATTGATGGGCATTTTTCTCCCAGCTGGTGATAACCAAAATGGTGTCTGGATCTCTGGTAAACTTTTTTTCCTCTTTGGATGGCATTTTTCTTTCAGTAGTTCAGTGGACATTCCTTGTAAACAAGGTGGAGTTGTGTCACTTACTGAATTAAAAACATGACTTCTGGCAGCCTTCTCCCAAGAGTTAAGCAGGGTCAGAACAGCACATAAAATTTAACATATTAGTCATAGATATCGTGGCTGAAATAGTGCTTTTGTAACATTTGGAGCAAATTAAACCCCCCCAAATGTTTTATTTCATTTCAAAGCATGATTTAAATTCCCTCCTTGAAAACACTACAAAAGCACCATTTCAGCCACCATATCTAGGACTCCTTTGATAATGCCCACAGTAAATGAGTCATTTAAAATTTACTATTTTATACCATTATGGTTGTTATTTCAAGGAACCCTCCCCCCAGAGAGAGAAACATTATCTAAACTACTAAGAGATGCATGCACTTAAAATGAGTCATTATGTAACCATAATTAAGGCTATGATTCTGTCATGGAAGTCATGGACACGTGACGTTCCAGGACCTCCGTGACTTCTTCTGGGGGAGGGCTGGAGCAGCTGCCAGTCCTGGGGCTGCCAGGACAGCTGACCGGCGGCTGATGGAGCAGTGGCTGGGGGTCAGCCTCCTGCTGCAGGAGCAGCGGTGGGCTGGAGCAGCCGCAAACCCTGGCAGCGCTCTCTTTGTGTTTCTTCTTCCCCCGAGTATTTTTAGTAAAAGTCAGGGACAGGTTGTGGGCATCTGTGAATCTTTTTGTTTATTGCCTGTGACCTGTTCCTGACTTTTTTACTAAAAATACCTGTGACAGACTCTTAACCATAATTGCTGTAAGCCTCATTCATTCTTGCTCTATCCCCTCCTTGTTTGTCTGAAAATTAGGGCCTAATGTTGTAGACTTCTATTCATGTTACTTTAGCTATCTAAGCAGTTTTATTGAAGTCAATAGGAGTATTTGCTGTAGGAGTTCATATTTGAGTGTTTGCAGGATTTTGTGCTTGTTAGTTTTCTGAGGCAGGAATTGTATTTTCTTTCTTTGCTACGGCGCTTCTAGCATACGTGTGAGCTCTATGAATTGAATAATAGTTGTTCTAATCCAAGGCACTGCCTTTTTGTTTTGCTTGAAACCTTCGATCTTGGATAGTACAGTGATTTCCCCATAGTAGCATTTACTCTAGCCTTGTAAATGGAGGAAAAAATGCACAGCTCAGACTAATCTTAGGGTCTATTCAGGTTTAGTAGCAGCCTCCATTGAGTTGAGGACACTTGACTGTTGATGTGAGCCATGGTAAAGAATTTTGATTCAAATATAATTCTGTAAAGTTTTAGCTTTTCATAACATTCTGCTGCACCCTCTTCACCACCACCTTATCTGAATGTTAGATATCTGAATGCTAGGTATATCCAAGTAACAGATCTGTGTGAATGATGTGTCTTTAATGGTGACACTATACAGGTTTCAGAGTAGCAGCCGTGTTAGTCTGTATCCGCAAAAAGAACAGGAGTTCTTGTGGCACCTTAGGCCTGGTCTACACTAGGCTTTTATGTCGAATTTAGCGCCGTTATATCGAATTAACCCTGCACCCGTCCACACCAGGAAGCCATTTAGTTCGACATAGAGCTCTCTTTAAATCGATTTCTGTAATCCTCCCCAACGAGAGGAGTAGCGCTAAATTCGACATGGCCATGTCGAATTAGGCTAGGTGTGGATGGAAATCGACGCTAATAGCTCCGGGAGCTATCCCACAGTGCACCACTCTGTTGACGCTCTGGACAGCAGTCCGAGCTCGGATGCTCTGACCAGCCACTCCCCCGGGAAAATTTGAATTCCTTTTCCTGTCTGGGCAGTTTGAATCGCAGTTTCTGTTTGGACACCGTGGTGAGCTCAGCAGCAGTGGCAACGATGCAGAGCTCTCCAGCAGAGATGGCCGTGCAATCCAATAGAAAGAGGGCCCCAGCATGGACGGATCGGGAAGTCTTGGATCTCATCGCAGTGTGGGGCGATGAGTCCGTGCTTTCGGAGCTGCGCTCAAAAAGACGGAATGCAAAGATCTATGAGAAGATCTCTAAAGCCATGGCAGAGAGAGGCTACAGCCGGGATGCAACGCAGTGCCGCGTGAAAATCAAGGAGCTGAGACAAGGCTACCAGAAGACCAAAGAGGCAAACGGACGCTCTGGATCCCAGCCCCACACATCCCGTTTCTACGAGGCACTGCATTCCATCCTAGGTGCGGCCGCCACCACCACCCCACCCCTGACCGTGGACTCTGAGGATGGGATATTGTCCGCGGCCGGTTCCTCAGCGGACGGGGAAGAGGAGGAAGGAGATGAGGAGGACGAGGCAGTAGACAGCGCTTACAACGCTGATTTGCCCGACAGCCAGGAGCTCTTCATCACCCTGACAGAGATCCCCTACCAACCCTCCCCAGCCGTTACCCCAGACACAGATTCAGGGGACGGATCAAGCAGTAAGTGTTTTAAATATCTAAACATTTATTTACAACATAACTGGCGTATTTAAAATATTAACATTAGCTAAAGTGCTTTAAAACATGTAAACATTTATTTGCAACAAAACAGGAAGATTGAAAATATGAACAGTGGGTAAAGTGCTTCAAAACATGTAAACAGTAAAGTCAAACAAAAGGGGAATCAGTGCAAAGTGTATCATGATTTGTCTTTTTTTGGGCGCCTCAATATATAGTCCGAACCATTTTCAAAAAATTGCACAATGTCCGCTTCATGATTATAATGCCCAAAACCCTGCAGTCATTTGTCCCTCCAAGGGCACCTAAGCCAGGAACTGGTCAATGTAACCGGGGATAGAGGCGAGATCCTCCGGGGAGAACTCCTCATACACCTCCTGCAGGTGTTTTTCCAGCCTCATCAGCAGGTTCCTGGGCAGGGAGAGCTTATTAGGCCCCCCGTGGTAGGACACGTTTCCCTGCCACAACGCCAGCAGGTACTCCGGGATCATGGCCTTGCACAGCAGTGCAGCAAATGGCCCCGGTTTCTGAAGGCTGTCCCGGAGCATCTTCTCCTTCTGGCTCTCGGAGACCTTCAGGAGGGTGATGTCTGGCATGGCTCCCTGCTGTGAATTAGGTATGGGAAAGTTAGTATTGGGACTGCTTGCCCGTCCCTTTATAGAACTGCAACCGCCGGTTTACAGCCACGCGGTTTACAGCCGCGAGGGGGTGGGACAGGGGCAGAGTTCATGCTTGCAGGATTGCTGCCAGCAGAGACTCGCATTGCTTTCTATTTGAAAGGAGGCCAGTGCCACTCTTAAAGTTTTAAGCGGCCACAAGTCTACGGCTTACCATGTTTGCCATCTAGACAAAGTCCGGTGTCCTGCCCTGCTCCTCAGCTCGCCACAGCAAGACCGCAGGCACTGTAGGCGAGGGCCGAAAATTCGACCTTGTCCTCAGTGCGCGTGTGATAGGTGCTCTGCATGGTCTTGTTCACAGAGAAAGACTATGTTCTCTGTTCACAGATACATTGCTCTGTCTCAGGAATTCACTCCCTTTTTCCAATTCCCACAGCCACATCTGCCCAGAGGCTAGCGCACATTAGGAGGAGGAAGAAGAGGACACGGGAAGACATGTTTGCTGAGCTAATGGGATGCTCCCGAGCACAGGCAGCCCAGCAGACACAGTGGAGGGAGAACTTGTCCCAAATGCACCGGGCAAACATGGAACGGGAGGAGAGGTGGCGACAGGAGGACAGGCAGGATACTCAAACGCTGCTTGGACTAATGAGGGAGCAAACGGACACGCTCCGCCGCCTTGTGGATGTTCTGCAGGACCGGAGGCAGGAGGAGAGAGCCCCGCTGCAGTCTCTCTGTAACTGCCCTGCCCCGCCACCAAGTCCCATACCCCCCTCACCCAAAGTCCAAACACGGAGGGGTGGAAGGGGCCGTGAAAAATTTCACTCCACCCCTGCGGACTGCTCTACCACTAGAAGGCTCTCATTCCCCAAAATTTGAAAAGTCCTTTCCTACCCGCCTCCCACAAGACCCCGTCCAAGTTTCACCCCCCCGTTCCATGTGCGGTTGTTAATAAAGAATACGTTTCTGTTCATTTCTGTTTCCATCCTCTTCTTTTGGAGGGGAGTCTGTCTGAAGGGGGGGGGAAGGGGCTTGGTCATTGGACAGGACAGTCACCTTTAGCAGGGGGCAGGTGCAGCAGCAGGGCACATATACAGTGCAGTGACTAGTTATCCTGGTCAGTCTGGGAGGTGGTTTTCATGTTTTGTGTGGTGGGGGCGGTGGTGTTGCTCTGTGACTTGGTGGCGGGGGAGGGCAGTTACAGATCTTATGCAGCGGTCCTTACCCTGCATCACAGAGCCGCGCAGCAGGGGATCTGTAACCCTCCTCCCCCTGCAAGACAGTCACATAGCCGACACATACACGCAGTCCCGGCCAGGAGGGCTGGCAGGCTCCGTTGAAACAACCAGTCCACCACCGCGGAGCCTGTCATTCCTGGAGTTTAGAGGCATCATTTGCATCACAACCCTAAACCCGCCCCCCGCCACAGTCTGTGTCACAGGTTTAAAACATTCCCGCGAAAACAGTAATAAAGACAACGGTGTCCATTAACAAAACAGAACAGATTTTATTTTTTGGGAAGGGGGTGAAGGGGGTATGTAAGTGGAGAGGATAGTCGACGGCAACTGGGTAAAGAAAGGGGGGCAAGTTCTGCCTCTGTGTCCACAAACTTAAAAGTCACTGGGTACCCTGCTCAGCCTTGAAACTGGCTTTCAAAGCCTCCCGGATGCACAGCGCGTCCCGCTGGGCTCTTCTAATCGCCCGGCTGTCTGGCTGGGCGTAATCAGCAGCCAGGCTATTTGCCTCAACCTCCCACCCCGCCATAAAGGTCTCCCCCTTGCTCTCACAGAGATTGTGGAGCACACAGCAAGCTGCAATAACGATGGGGATATTGGTTTCGCTGAGATCACAGCGAGTGAGTAAGCTTCTCCATCTCCCCTTGAGACGGCCAAAAGCACACTCCACCACCATTCTGCACTTGCTCAGCCGGTAGTTGAAGAGTTCTTTTTCTGTGTCCAGGGCGCCAGTATAGGGCTTCATGAGCCAGGGCATTAGCGGGTAGGCTGGGTCCCCGAGGATCACTGTAGGCATCTCCACATCCCCAACAGTTATCTTGTGGTCCGGGAAGTAAATACCTTCCTGCAGCCGTCTAAACAGACCAGAGTTCCTGAACACGCGAGCGTCATGAACCTTGCCCGGCCATCCGACGTAGATGTTTGTAAACCGTCCCCGATGGTCCACCAGTGCTTGCAGCACCATTGAAAAGTAGCCCTTTCTATTGATGTACTGGCTGGCCTGGTGGCCCGGTCCCAGGATAGGGATGTGAGTCCCATCTATAGCCCCACCGCAGTTTGGGAATCCCATCGCAGCGAAGCCATCTATGATGGCCTGCGCGTTTCCCAGGGTCACTACCTTTGACAGCAGTACCTTGACGATTGCCTTGGCTACTTGCATGACAACAACCCCCACGGTAGATTTGCCCACGCCAAAGTGGTTCGCGACTGACCGGTAGCTGTCCGGCGTTGCAAGCTTCCAGAGGGCTATGGCCACTCGCTTCTGGACAGTCAGGGCTGCTCGCATGCGGGTGTCCTTGCGCTTCAGGGCAGGGGACAGCAAGTCACAAAGTTCCAGGAAAGTGCCCTTCCGCATGCGAAAGTTTCGCAGCCACTGGGATTCATCCCAGACCTGAAGCACTATGCGGTCCCACCAGTCCGTGCTTGTTTCCCGGGCCCAGAATCGCCGTTCAACAAAATCCACATGCCCCATTGCCACCGTGATGTCCTGGGCGCTGGGGCTCGTGGTTTCTGACAGCTCTGTGCTACTCTCCGACTTCAGGCCCTCACGGCGGTGCCGTAGCCTCCTCGCCTGATTACTCTGCATCTGCCTCAGGGTAAGGTGTATGATAAGGTGCGAGGCGTTGAGAACGGCCACAACTGCAGCGATGGTCGCAGCGGGATCCATGATCGCAGTGCTGTGGCGTCCGCACTGTCACTGATCAAAAAGTGCGCGAACTGATTTCCCGCCGGCGCTTTCAGGGAGGGAGGGAGGGCGGTAGTGACTGACGGATGACGACAGTTACCCAAAAGCACCCTCGCCACATTTTTTTACCCAGAAGGCATTGGGGGCTCGACCCAGAATTCCAATGGGCAGCGGGGACTGCGGGAACTGTGGGATAGCTGCCCACAGTGCACTGCTTCCAATGTCGACGCTTTCCCTGGTACTGTGGACTGACAAAGTCGAATTACTGTCCTTAGTGTAGACACACACGTTCGACTTTCTAATATCGATTGCACATATTCGATTTAACTAAAATCGAACTACTCTCGTAGTGTAGACATACCCTTAGAGACTAACAAATTTATTAGAGCATAAGCTTTCGTGGGCTACAACCCACTTCTTCGGATGCAGGTTCTTCATCTAAACAAGTGACTCTCGCCCTCCCCCCATAGCTAACGTTGAAAATCCAAAATTACCAAATTTTGTCATTCTAATTTATTAGCTGAAATTCATCTCAGCTCTACTTGAAACCACTTGGTGTCTAAAAAAACATTTTGACAAAAACTGCTAAGATACAGCATTAAAATATCTTCAAATATCCAGACACATCTACAGCACTGATTGAATAAGGTAGTCACAGTTACAAAACACTGCAATTGGAGATAGAAGGTTGTGCATTATGCTATTTGTATCATGCTGGAATGAAAATATCTCTCTGAAAGTGTAATATAGCTGCAACTTCCAGTATTTAGTAGGTAAAGTATTACAAAAGCATTGCTTCTTTTTGCCTTTGCTCTGACTGCAATATTCCAGAAGGGTATGAAAAAATTCAGTTTAACAGCAGAACTTTCTTGACCTATTCTCAGACCAACCCACCCTACTAGCAGCATTCCCCTGACAGTATCATAGATCTCGTTAGTTAGTGGGTGATCCATTCAGTGGTACTACAAATTTCAACAAGGAAACGTGTCTATTTCTAAACTAGGTAAACATTAGAAATTAAGACTGTGTATTTTTTGGAAAGAGTTCCCAATGTGAAACTGTTTCAGAAACCAAAAGCCTAAATTAGGAAATAGATTGCGAATTAGCCATTGTTTAACTGAAAGATAGTAATCCACCTACTTTACCTTCAGGCCTTTCAGTTTCCACAGTTAATCCTCTGACCTCATGGTAAGAGAAATCATCCCTTTGACTTTCTTTTCCAAGCTACTTTTGAAACTAGAGATGGGCCTAAGCTGCAAATTTAGATCTGGATTTGAACTTTACTAAAGTTTGAGGATGTTTAGTTCTAAGGTTTTGATTTTTGGGGCCATAGTTTCTTGAACCTACAGAGCATGATTATAGAAGAAATTTTGTTTATAAGAATGGGTTAAAGTATGCATGGATGGTATATTGTTAATGCACAGATCTATGTTTTTCATCTCTAGATTGCATCTTCAGATTCACCTCATCTTGGCCAGAACATTCCAATCTGGTCTACTGCTGCCGAGATCTGGTCTCGACCTGTTAATTTATCGTTTCATCAGCAACAATGAGCTCCACAACACAGCCAGGTCAGTTTTTTCATATGTCACAGAATATTAACATATGTTGTAATTTTTCAGAATTCTTCAATGTGTCTGTGTTCAAAGCCAAAAAAAAGGTGGCAAGTGACCCATATGCCGGTTTCATCCAATAAGATTTGACTGTCATATAAAATGAAATACAGGAGTATGCATAAAGAAACTATATTGTGTGAATATCTTATCTCAATTGGATTACAAACTGAATGATTCTGTAATTCTTGTGTAATGTTTTCCATATGACTTGTTTAGGAGCCAAATAATCATAATGAAACACGAATAGACATATTTAACATTTGTATTCTTAATATTTGTATACTTGTGCATTAAATTATTGTGCATCTTTACGTTATGGCAGTGTCTGAACAATCTGAGTTTGAGCTGCATTGCTCTGTCCCTTCCTTCTTATCCCTATGGTGGAAGGATACTTGCCCACGCAGTCATCCTCTGCTATGTTTTTCTCTTTGTAGACACATGCTTAGTTAATATAAGTCTTAGCACCTGCTTTATCTGATGTCAGTAGAAATGAGCTAGTTCTGGTTCAGCTGGCAGGAGATGAACCGTGAGCACTACAGCCAATACCCATCATTCTAGAGAAAGAAAAGTTACATATGGAACACGCCTACTCTCCACTTCTTGGAGGAGTGAGAATCCCTAAGTTAAATCTGCACAACGTCCCAGATAGCCCACACTCCAGTTCACCTCCACTTTAAAAATATCTATTTATTGTCCTTTTGGTAACATAACTCTGTACAGGTGATTTTATTTCTGTCTGCTTTGGCTTTTGTGAAAATAATTAGCATAAAACATCAAGAAATAAATTGTAATAATAAGAAGGGCTCTTCATTGAATTTTTTTGTGGGATATCATGCAGCTCAATTTAGGAGTGTTTTTCAGTTAATATTTTTTTTTTTAAAGAAATGGCAGATACATTGTGTTGGAAATGAGGAATAACAGTATTCACATCAGTGCCTCAAAAAGTGGCCTGAATTTCAAACTTGGCCTCCATTTTTGCAAACACAATTTTGCATCTGCAATAATTGTCAGGAAAAAGCTTGAATGACCTGAGGTCAAAACTGGTTAACATAATTTATTGTGGATACAAAATATGCCTCCGATAATGGAGGCCTGATTTAAAAATCAAGTCCATATTGTTCTGGGTCTGAGTAGAACAAATTTTGTAGAAGAGGACTAGATGATCTGAACATTAAGGCTGTTGTTGACTTCCCATTCTGCTTTCTTGAAGGAATTGTGCTCTGCTTTTGGCTCTGTCGTCTCATGGTTTTGTATGTGTCCCCTTGGCAACAAATATGAAATAATGTATTACTGTGCTTTTCTCATATACTGTACTTGTCACAGCCCTCCACTTTGCATGGTGCTTTTCTAATGTAGATTGCTGAGCTTGGGTTGAATTCATTCCCGGTGTAACTTTCTACTGCAGTTGGAGATGATTTGGCTCTTAATGCAAGGTGTCAAATTGACCCTTGCTACCAGGAGGAAGAGGAATTATGGCTCCCCATTCAAGTTTCTATTGTCATTCCAAATGCCATAAAGGAGACACATTCAGTGTGATGAGCAGGGTAGTAGTGATACAAGTTCTGTATGTAGGGTCCATTCCTGCTAGGTGCACAGCACCAGGGCTGGCTCCAGGCACCAGCTTAACAAGCAGGTGCTTGGGGCGGCCAAGGGAGAGGGGCGGCACCTACGGCAATTCGGGGGCGGCAGGTCCCTCACTCCCTCTAGGAGCAAAGGACCTGCCGCTGAACTGCCGCCGCGGATCGCGGCTTTTTTGTTTTTGTTTTTTTTGCTTGGGGCGGCAGAAATGCTGGAGCCGGCCCTGCACAGCACTCTCAACTCCCAGTGGGTCTTTAACTGACTTCCATTAACGTTAAGAGTTGTGTGTTTATAACCGTGCCTCATGCTGAGTATTTACCCCTAAGAGACTATAACTGGAACTCTGATTTATTAAAAGAAATAGTCGTCATTGTGTGGTGGTTGGTGTTTGTGCCCACCCCTAAGATAAAGAAACCTTTCCATTCTGTGTAGAGTTTTTTTTATAAAAAATTGCATGTGAAGTCACAGTATGGTAATCTAGTCTCTCTAACCATTTGTAATTAGTCTATGTTGAAGGTCATTCAGTAAAATTGTTTTGTGGCAAAAATGGCTATCTGTAAAATGGAATCACTGTTGAATTTAAAACATCACTAATCTTTCTACAGTACACCCTCGCTATAGCGAACCTGTCGAGACCCAGGCCATTTGTTCATTATAGCGAAAGGACAATCAAAATGAATAGGTGGTGGGGCTGGGGCTCCAGGCTGTCAGCCCTGGACGGCTGGCCCTGGGGCTTTGGCTTCAGCCCTGGGAGGTGGGGGAGATGGGGCTAGGGCCAACTCCTTAGTTTCTGCCCTTGAGCCCAACATATGAGGCTAGATAAAAATTGTGCATGCATGTGCAACATCATGTTTTTTTTTTTTTTTTTTTTTTACAACAGTACAGTATTGTACTGTAGTAGGGATCCAGGGATCAGGTTTGTTTATAGCTGAAGGTTGGTAATAATGAAGGGTGTTATAGCAAGGGTGTACTGTACAAGCACTGTAGATTACCCAAAAGGAACACTCTGGCTTTCAAAAATTGTGGACGACTTATTGAAACTACCAGTCATGCTCCACTGCCCACAGTTATGGCATTCAACTGGAAAGTGGAAAAGTTTTATATCTAACAATTATTATAACCCCAAGTTGCATAGCTTCCTTCCTTCTTTTGTTGGGCTACACAATAAAAAGATGAAGGGGTGGGGAAACAAAACTCTGCAAAATCTTGGGAGTAACCGACTGGATTGTATCTGGTTTGAATGAACAATTAGTGCATCTCTCAATTGACTTCTTCAAGAAATACAGCATGAACCACTCAGGCTTGGTCTACACTTACCCCCCCAAGTCGAAGTAAGGTACGCAAATTCAGCTACGTGAATAACGTAGCTGAATTCGACATACCTTACTTCGAACTTACCGCGGTTCAGACGCGGTCCACACGCGGCAGGCAGGCTCCCCGTCGACTCCGCGGTACTCCTCTCGTTGAGCTGGAGTACCGCAGTCGACGGGGATCACTTCCTGGTTCGATTTATCGCGTCCAGACCAGACGCGATAAACCGAACTCGGAACTTCAATCCCCAGCTGCCGAACTAGCGCGGCAGTGTAGACCAGCCCTCAGTGAACTTGACCTGTGTATAAATGGATTATCTCTTCAATGGTTTCAGTTCTTATTCCAAATGGAGGATAGAAAATGGTTAATTTTTTCTTACCTTCATATATATGGAGAATTTGTAAATTGCGTTGATCCATTCTAATCTTCATGTTTGTACATTGTAAATCTGCAGGGTAAGATATCACACTGTTTTTAGCTTATGTACAATACTGTAAAATTACATGGAGGCAAGATTTGATCCATGGTATTTCTAAGGTACCTGTTACCTTAATGTATCAGTGCCTCATCCACGGGAAAGTTTTTGTGCTTTAACCAAGATTATATTGGAGATTACATTGGGTAAAATCCTGGCTCCATTGAAGTTAGTGGCAAAACTCCCATTGACTTCAATCAAGCTAGGATTTCATTCAGTATCTTTTTAACACCATGAGGTTTCACACTGAACAACAAGGAGAAAACAAAATATTTAATAGCTGCTTATTAAGTGATCACTGTCAATTCTGTACACTGAATGAGGCAGGGGTCCTGTGGGGAAAAAATCATGTGATCATGTAATTAAAGACTCCTTCATATGCATATGCACCCGGGGGCTGAATTAAGGTTGACTAGGCAGCCTTAATTGTGGCATTTAGTAACTTTTGAATGCTTTATTTGCAAACTTAATGTTCTTTTAACATAGGTTTTTTGAGTGTATGTAATTTCCTAGGTTTTTAAAAAAACAAACTGGAACACCCCTTCGCCCCAAAATTCCACATGACACACTGTATTGACACCCACATGAGTCATCAGCAGGGTTGGAACCTTTTGATCCATCACACAGACTTCTGCCACTTGAGGTAACTGATAGCTGTAGTAGGCTATCATCCTCAGTGTAGTCTAGCTATAGAGGGGGATGCAACATGCTTTGCATAAAAAATATTTATTGATAGCAGAGGAATTGTGAGACTTGGGAACCCTAAACCCAAGATTCCCAGCTTTCTACTTGCACAAAACCGAACACCCTTGCTTTGCCCCTCCTCTGAGGCCCTGCTCATGCCCCACCCCTTCTCCAAGGTCCCACCCCTGCTCAGTCCACCTCCCCTCCATCTGTTGCTCACTCTCCCCATCCTCACTCACTGGCTCATTTACACTGGGCTGGCTCAGGGAACTGGGGTGCAGGAGGTTTGGGGTACAAGAGGGGGCTCTGAGCTGTGGGGTGGAGCCAAGGGTTCAGTCTGGGAGGGGGATCCGGGATGAGGGAAGGGGTTGGGGTGTGGGAGGAGATACAGGCTCTGGGGTGGGGCCAGAAATGAGGGGTTCAGGGTGCGGGAGGGGGCTCCAGGCTGGGCCAGGGGGTTGGGGTGTGAGGGGGGGTGAAGGCTCCAGCTGGGGGTTCAGGCTCTGATGTGGGGCTGGGGATGAGGGGTTTTGGGTGCAGGTGGGGGCTCCAGGCTGGGGCTGAGGGGTATGGAATGCTGAAGGGGTCTCTGGGCTGGGGCAGGGAGTTGGGGTGTGGGCTGCAGCTGGGGGTGCGTGCTCTGATGTGGAGCAAGGGATGAGGGGTTTGGGGTGTAGGAGGGTGCTCCTGGCTTGGACCAAGGAGTTTAGAGGGTGGGAGGGGGATCAGGGCTGGGGCAGGAGGTTAGGGTGTGGGGGGGGTGAGGGCGGCACTTACCTCAAGCAGCTCCTGGAAGCAGCGGCATGTCACCCTCCTGCTCCTACGTGTAGGCGCAGCCAGGCGGCTATGTAGTTCCTGGCCAATGGGAGCTCCGGGGGCAGCACTTGGGGCGGGGGCAGCATGCGGAGCTCCCTGGCTGCCCCTACACGTAGGAGCCAGAGAGGGGCCATGCCATCTGCTTCCTGGGGGCTGCGCGGCACAGAGGCTAGCAGGGAGCCTGCCAGCCCCACTGTGTGGCGCCGCAAACTGGACAGTTAACGGCCCGGTCAGCAGTGCTGACCAGAGCCACCACACCTGGTCCCCCTACTTGGGTTACATTCCAGACTCTGAGGGTCTCTGCTCTAATGGATAGACTCTTCTGCCCATTCTCCCCCAGCTTAACTTCCTTTGTGCTGTCCCCTCCCAATTCTGTCTCTTCCCCATTCCTGGTCTTTGTCCCAAGGACCATTCTCTGCACACCAGTCAGTCCCAGTTTCCATTCCACAGACTTGTCATCCTAGTCCCAGTCTCCTTGCCCAGTCATTCCTATTTCTCCCTAGCTCCTTGTCCACAGTTTTGTTGTGTAACAGTCCCAACCCACACACACCCAGCTCCCCATGTAATCTGTTTCTCTCCCCTCCTGACCTGTAGTTGTGCTGCCTCCCGGTAACCTTCCCTGTCCCCACTATGTGCTAGTGTCAGTGTCCCTTTGCAGACTCCTTGTTCAATCTCGTTGTCCTCCCACCCCCAGCAATTTATCCCACTCTCTGCCCAGTAGGATCCAGTTCCTCCCTGCACTCCGGCTCCTCATCAGATCTGTCTCACCTTCCCCCCGATCTCCTTCCCCACCCCCTCACTAGTTTCCAGTTTCCCTCTCTTTACACATTCTGTCCAGCCTCCACTCCCAGTCTGTTGTCCCAATCTACTTCCTTGCCCCCTCCCTGGCCCCCAAACCTAGGTATGGAACTTGTTCCTGCTGCTTTTGACTCAGAAAGCTTTCTCCGCCATGCCATCTGGGTTCAGCAGGGGATCGTTGAGAGCACAGCAGAAACAGTCTGCCTGATCTCAGTGCTGGTGCCCAGCCCTGGCCTTGCCTGCAGCAGCCCAGAGCTGCAGTTGCAGGAAAATCCTATTCAGCCCCAGGCTGGAGCATACCCAGTGCAGACTGAATCTTTGGGGAATTTAGCTGTGTGAACTGAGACTTTTTTTTTTTCCCCCAAAGGCTTGTAACTTGGATTTTCACAGGAATAGCAAAAGGCACATCTCTGACAGAAAGTCACCCCTGGCAAATTTCAATCCATGCTCCAGAATGTGGGGGTGCTAGAGCTGTTAAAAAAAATTCTAGTGACTTTTTCTTTGAACATGGGCAAAAATATTTCCCGCCCCCCGCCTCAGTCTTGAAACAGCCAAACTGTTTGCTGATTTCTTCCTCGCACCCCACCCCCCCAAAAAAATTCAGCTTGAAGCAGACACACACAGTGTGTAAAATTTCATCCCAACTGGTTAAAATTTGGCAAAGTTACAATGGGAAGTATCGCGCAACATTAATAATGGCAGAACTACTAGCCCTATCTATAATACACTTTTAAATATACTTCATTCATTTGTCCCAAATTGTCACCCTGGAGATGGTTCAGGAAATATCATTTTCTTAATTCAGAGAGGGGAAAAAAAAAGAGAGAGTGAACCATGGTGCTATTACAGGCGATTACATTTTACTGTGCTTGTGTGTTAGTGGATTGGGATGTTTACTGACATCATAAAAACCTTCTGGCCTCGGTGCTGGAGACCTAAATGGGTATCCTTTTGTGGCACTGCTTTGTGCTGCCACTAGACTGCCAAGTTATCCTATGGAACTACTGTTAATAAAAATATCCACGGGCCTCACTTTTCAGAATTGCACATACATAGTATCTAATCCAACTTCCGTTGAGGTCACTGGAAAGACTCTTGTTGATTTCGGTGGGAGTTAGATTTTTTTTTTCTATTACTGGTTATATTACAATAGTACCTAGGGTCTCCAGTCAAGTTCAGGGCCCTATTTGTGCTAGATGGTGTATAAAAATATAGATCTTGCAATCTAAATAGTCAAGATGGACAAATGGGGAGGGGGAAGGGGAGAGAGATACAAAGGGGTGAAATGGCTTATCCAAGTTCATGCAGAAGGTCAGTGATGGCAGATCCAGGAATAGAACCCAAATGTCCTGGCTCTTATCCACAGGCTCAAGTTGCCTCTTAGTCTACACTTAATCAGGTCCCTGATAGGTGAAGGCATGTCACATGCTCACTGGATGATGCAGGATGAGGTGTGATTCTTCCTAGTGTGCTCAGGCCTATGGTGAGAACTTGCTGCTGCGTAGGTAGATACAATGCTGCATGGCTGACCAGCTCTGACCTTTGTGTGGCTACTCTTCCTGAGGGGCCTTTGGAGGGAGTTGATTTGTACCTGTCTCTGTGCAAGGAGATGGAGTAGAGTTAGGGGAAGGGGAAAGGAAAGCAGCCTACCGCTACTGTTCCCACCCTTTCTACCACCTACGTGGCAGTCCAGCCACAAACTGGCCCAACATGTGTCCATGCCGTTCTGGACTCTGGGCCATAATTGCTATGCAGGTATCATTCTTGCTGTACTGTGAATATGTGATCAGATTCCAGATCTAGACAATACAGGTGCACTGACTGCTTTAGGTCAAATATTTTGTATTTTTTATTGGTGGAGCTCCTGGAGGTCAGGATCCCACTATATAAGGCATGCTGCCTTTTAGTACTTAGAGGTATGTTTACACTTACGGTGGCATTTAGAGTACAAACACTGCACATCCAGCTAGCACAGGTATAAATAGCAGTGTAGATCATGAGACACGGCTTAGGTGAGTAGAGTGCCCTACACAACTGAACCCCTTAGGGTTTATACCCCACATGTCTCCTTACATGCCCAAGCAGTGCCTCCCACATCTACCCTACTGTTTTTAGCAGTGTAGGGTCCATGCAGCTGGAGCCTTTCCCCTTTGTAGTGAAAGTTTCTGGCAGCAGGCAGGCAGCAGAGAAATGCTCCAGCAGCCCTGGAGCCCTGCTGCCTCTGTGATTCCAGAGCCTTTCGCTGCTGCGTGTAGCTACACACCTCAGTGACAAGTGTGGACACAGTCTGCCTTCCAGTGTGGCATGTAACTGTGTGTACTGCCTGTCCTCTACATGCTGCCACAAATATAGCTATAGCCTAAGAAAGCTACAATGAATGTTTTTTTAAGACTCATTCTTGATTTTAATTTAAAAAATGTTTGTCATCTCGAGGGAAACATGAGTCCAACTGATGGTGGAAGTGACAGCTTTATAACTTTCAGTAATTGTGCCTATGGCTGTGTTGCTCCAAGCTTTGGGTAATGAAATAAGATAAATTAGTAGTAGTAGGTTCCACTTGACTTAATTTTTTTTAAACAAATAAAGTGTATATTTTTAGAATGACCTATCTGCAGGTGGAACACAATTTATAACCTGTAGCTATTCCAGCACCACTGGAGTGCAGGGCAGCAGCAAAAATCTGAGAAAGTTCATATAAAAAGGAAGTATGCTTTTAGAAACATAATTCCTGTACTATATATAAAACATAAGAGAATGAGAATGTGAATTTAAGTGCTGCAAATAGATCTTGTGATCTGCTGATTTATGCTGTTATTCCTGAAGGCTAAAATCTGCCCCTCTCAAATAAAGCCCCTATGATCAGGCTCTTATTAGGCTGGAATCAGAGAGGTTAGGAAGGTTAAATCTACCCCCCCGCCCAATGCCAGTACTAGTTCTGATTGAAAATCCCCACCTTCCCCCCTACTTCTACCTCTTCCCATTCTCAATTTCTGTTCCAACCAGTGGGCTGGAACAGCAACCTTGACTCCACTGCACGAGCTACCCCTGGGTTTTCAGTCCTTTTTGCTTGCGTGGATCCTTTGAACCTTCCTTTCCTGGCCTACTCTTGGTTTGCCTCCATCCCTCTAGGCTTTGTGCAGATACAGTTTCCATGGAGTATAGGCAGTCCTATGCATCCACTCCAACTTCTGTTCCCAATGTGTGAGGCTTAAGTGGTATAGAGGACCTTGTGCTGGTCCTCTGCCTACCCATACTGTACAGTTATCTGTCATCTGTATGTGATGCTGAACTGGTGAATTTGTATAGTGTATTCACTTAGTACTAAAAAGCAGAAATGCTGCTATGTTAATAAGTATACTTGCTTGCACACATTGTCATCAACCCTTGCAAATTTTCATGCTTTTCATAAAATCCTGGCTCTTGGAGTCATGCGAATATGCTTTAAAAAAAAAAAAAAAAAAAGAAAAGAAAAAAGGAAGCTTCATGGTTGTGGAGAAAATCTTGACAATACCAACCCTAGAGGCTCAAAGGTCATAAGACAAATAAAATTAAGTCAATGATTTGGGAGTGATATTTGACTGGCTTGTGGTTGGCAATATTGGTATTAGAAGTGGAAGGAGCATATTTCTTTTTGTTACAGGCTGTACTGCATACATAAACTGCATCCCCTTCTACCAGTGGGAGCAGCTATACTGGCAGAGGAATCCATCCCTGGGGAGGGCCAGCAGTAGTACTACCGGCTCCCTCCCTTGGCAATTGCACCTTGATGAAGCCGCTTTTAAGTTCTGTCAGGGGCTCCAGAGCTGACTCACTGGCAGAGGCTCACAGGAAGCGTGTTGAATCAGGCTATGGTAGGCTAGCACAGGGCTTGCAGGTAGCTTGCCCCATTGTACTACCACTCCTGGTGGCGTTGATGCTTCCAGGGGCCCACATCTGACCAGGAAAGACTATGCTGAAATAGAGCCAGAAGTTGAGGAGGATCTTAAATCACTTTTCAGTAGGGAATGATTTTTGGACTTAATCTGTCAGGTTTACAGTACTGTTATTTTTCCCTTGTGAAGGAATGAAATGCTCCCTCATTTGAAAACAAACCTACCAAACCCTACACACATGGTTAGAAAGAACTGCAGGAATGCTATTGGAATTGGTGGTGTTTTGGGCCACTGCTGTAGATTTAGAGAAAAGTTGACGATAACCCTTTGAGTTTACATTTTATCTTGGAGATAACCAGTTCATTTATTCATATAAAAATAACAACTCACGTGCTATTTACACAGAAGGTGACAGCAATAATAAGTGAAATACCAGTTTGTCCCTGTGGTGTCATTTATGCATTTAAGTGGTTCTGGTATGTAAGTGAATGTTTCATGCTGATCCATTTTATAGATGGGATACTTATTATTTATTAATCTTTTAACATCATTTCAGATTTTATTCAAGTGTAAAATGTTCTGCTAAACTCATTTATAATTTCGGAACATGAGCTGTGGAAGCGTTCTGGGCGTTGGTATTGCTAGAAACTTTGAGGGCTGGAGCAATAAGCAGAGGAAATAGTTACTTTCTTTAGACGAGTTGTATTTTAACAGGCTTCCCTTTATACTGAGTTTGTAAACTCATTGTCTGAAAGAACAGATGTGGACCAAGCAAGAGTTGTACATGTTTTATCCAGATGATATCCAAGGAACCTCTTTGGGTAAGTTTTGTTTCCAGCACCAATACACATAATAAATATTTCCTTACACCGCATGATGCAATAAATAGGCCTCCTGTGTAGCAACGTCTACTTACAACAACACCGTAACCCAGTAAGTTGAAAGCAGTTCTGTGAACCTTTAGGGACCAGGCCCTGGCTAAATGAGTGGCTAATTCATGTAGCTATAAAGTAAATGCTGAATCCCAGTAGGGGGTAAAATGCCTGTGTTTGATTGTTTGCTTTGCTTGTTATAAACTGTAAGATCATTAAGGAAGTGTTTACATCCTGTTGCTGTTACATGTTCTTAACCAATCCATGTACATAAAAGTGTTGGACAAAAAAAGAAAATATTTGCTCTTTAAGGGTGTGGTTAACTTGGTATTGTTTGTGGAAAACTTTTCCTTTGTTTGCCTGCTAATAGTGGTTAAATAAGAAAAACCCCAGTGGTGGTTTAATATATACATGGATGTTTTTTATGGCGAGAGATGCTTAGAGGTGTTTGTTTACTTCATAATACATAGTCATCAGCTGAGAGCTGACTCTTTTTTAATAATCCATGGTTTTGTGGCTGGGGCTTTGTTTACATCCGATGAATACCAGTTCAGTTTCTGAGGGTCCTGTCTCTTGCCAACGTGCTGGTTTTATAAGTCTCAGGAGAACATTTTAATAAAATTGGGTGACAATGAAAAAGTTAGTTATTTTATGTTAAATGCAGTTGTCCAAACTTTCAAGGGAAAGAAATATGTGCACACCTGCAAAAAGGAACGTTCTTCTAATATGCCTGCAAAAATTAGGGTTATGTAAAAATATTGGGTTTTCCCCCCCAGTAGGTTTTATTGTTGTCCCCCATTTTTTTTGAACCAGTATGTCACTCAAAGTTTTTACATCAGCATAGTGTATTATTTGAAAGTTTTATGATATTAGAAATAGTGGCCCTAATTTCCATCTGTGAATGAAAACTTTGTTCTAAAAAAGGGGAAGTAATGAAAATATCAATTTTATGAGGAAACAAAAAAAAAAAGTTTGGAGCAGTTTAGAGGTCAGGAGAAGAAGGGGATAGGATGGAGGGACTTGTGGTTGGAGAGAGCAGTGTGACTAATGTCATTAGATGCTGAAGACAGGGAAATGGGTGGAGTTCTGAACTGTCAAGGGTCTTGATCTTCTAGAAATTACCAACTTCTGAAAAGTGGGCAAGGTGTCTCATAGCACAATTAAATATAAAGCTGACTACTTCTTATCCAATTTCACAGTGAATTTACTAAGCAGGTTTTTTTTTATTCTCACTGTAGCACATCTGAAAGCTGCTGATCAATACCTCAAAGGGATGATTAGTAAAAGTTTTTCTACACCCCAGGAACCATGCCCCTTTTCCAAAAGCCTGTGGTCAAATGCTGAAAAGTAGGCCTGAAAGGAAGATGTTCAAAACACGTGTACAGTTTTTATATATGCGCAGCAGAGAAATTTTGAAAAAGGGCTTGAGTACCAGGCTGCTGTCTTGAGTACCTCCTTCGCTTTTGTGCTCTCCCTCCTATGGTCCCTATCGGCCTAAAAGCAGCATCACTTGGCTGGCCTCAGTTCTGGAGAAACAACTTCTCAATGATCAGTTAGGATTTTAAATCAGTACAGCTTTTACTAACAGTTAGCATTAATGTTTAAAAAACAAAAAAACAAAAAAACCCCACCAAACTATAGCATCAATAATTAAATAAAAAATCCACCTAGTTCCTTTTGCAAAGAAACAAATCGAAGAACCGTTATTAGACATTTTAAAATATTTAAACAGTTAAAAGTTTTAGTAGCCTGAACTATTATACTTATTCTAGTGTGGACCTCTGGCAACTGCCATGGCATAGCTACTTAGTTGTGAAAAAAACTTAATACATTTAAAAATCACACCGAATAGGTAGGTAGATGCATGCACCATAATAATTGACTCTAATGACAGATTTACCCCTGTTATCTATCTCTAAGGTCCTAATTCAGCAAGGTACATAAGCATGGGCCTAACTTAAGTGCATGTGTCAAGGGGTTGCTTGCTGAATTGGGACCTAAATAAAGCTCCAATTTAAAGTGTCATGGATCTTTAAGGCCCATTCTTCTCACCTCTGCATCACTCTGTGGGCTTCTGAAAACCCTGTACCACTGCTGCATGTGTTAGGTAAAGCAGAGATGAGTGGGTCATGCACTGCTACATGCTTCCAGAAGAGTCTGGTCCTCATTCCACATCCACGCATTTCCTTCCAAGACCAAAGAAGCTGAAGCCAGTACTCAGCCATGACGTTGGCCTGAGTGCACACCTCAGGCCAGAACCCACAGTAACAATAAAGAATAAGCATGTTAAAACTATAAAGCATTTCTCCTCTTTTTTCCCCCTACTATTAAAAGGTAATTAAATGCAAACAACTTACATTGATGCAACTTTAAGACTATGCAGTTAAAATTCTTTTCAGGGAATGCAAAAGTTAAGGTTTCAGTAGCAATGATAAGATGTTTACAAAGCACATTCAATATGTAATGTTCTGTATTCCTATTTTTCTGTGTAAATATATAGCTTCATATATTGTTGTGTTATAACCCAGGGTTGCTGTAGCCCTGTCAGTCCCAGATATTGGAGAAACAAGGTCGGTGAGGTAATGTCTTTTACTGGACCAACTTTTGTTGTGTCTCTCACCAACAGAAGTTGGTCCAATAAAATATATTATCTGACCCACCTGTATGTGTTATAAGCCATAAGACTAACAGGATTTATAGTGTGACGAAGTTAATATTGCAATATTAACATTTTCTGACCTTGTGTGATTTTTTTTTTAAAACCTTTTCCCTCCTCAACTGTGGTAGAACATAAGAACGGCCATACTGGGTCAGACCAATGGTCCATCTAGCCCAGTATCCTATCTCCTGACAGTAGCCAATGCCAAATGCTTTAGAGGGAATGAACAGAACAGGTAATCATCAAGTGATCAATCCCTTATCGCCCATTCCCAGCTTCTGGCAAACAGAAGCTAGGGATACTTCAGAACATGGTTTTGCATCCCTGTCTATCCTGGCTAATAGCCATTGATGGACCTATTCTCCATGAACTTATGTAGGGTTTTTTTGTTTGTTTGTTTTTTGAGCCCCGTTATAGTCTTGGCCTTCACAACATTCTCTGGCAAAGAGTTCCACAGCTTGACTATATGTTGTGTGAAGAAATACTTCCTTGTGTTCATTTTAAACCTGCTGCCTATTAATTGTGCAGTCTCGATATTCCATTAACATAGTTTTTGTATTTAACTAGAAATAACCTGAGCACTCTTTCTTTATGCACAGAGATGCTGGTCTATCTAGAGTTACATGAAAGGTTATTGTCATTGCCACCATGTGTGATTAATAGGTAATGCCCCAGTTATATTTCAAATCTGCTTAGTCAGGTTAGAGGGGAGAAAGGAAATTTGAAATATGGAAAGAGAGGCCTCTTGAACAATTTAGATGGCTTCTTTTTATAGGAAGCAATTCCATTATGTCTGCATTCAAAATCAATTGCATTTGTCTCTGACTGTGTGCAGGCTTTCTCCCCTCCAGTACAAACCCAGCCCACAGTTAGTGTGGCAGTCCCAGTCTCTCTTCTGTGCTTTTATTACAGGTAGACTTTGACCTTAACTGCTGCATTTTCTGCATCCTCAGTTCACCAGTCTGGAAGCGGTGATTGTTTTCCACATTAGGCAAGGGTCTATGAGAGAAAGCAGACTTTTTCCCTATCTGTGTACTGTTCAGCTTGTTTCCTCCATCTCTTTGCCTCACTGAAAGGTGGTGGCCTTAATAATGCTCGTGTGTTGTTTTTCTGTTCTCCATTTTATTTTTTTCTAAGTAAAAGCAAAACTAGCCTATTCCCTATTTAGCTTGCTAGTCTAGATTCCTTTTTGGTTATGGAACCCACAACAACCGGGAACAGTCCACAGGTGGCACAAAGAATCTGGCTTTTATAGTGATGCCTGTTAGTTTAGCGGTAGAATACAGTACAATGATTTTTTCCCCCCCAGCAAGTCTAGGAAGTGGCAATAATACTTCTCACTCAAGCCATACTTACTGATCACACTATTCTTTGGCTGTGGGGCCTGCTTCTAGTAGGCCAAATTAAAGTACATTTAAAATGCAGGTGGTGTTCCCCCCCCCCCCTTCAGATAATGCTTCCACATAATCTTGTTTATATGATGGTCTTTTTTTTAATATTTGTCCCACCTAAACTTTTGTGGTCCTTTTCAGTTCCTGATTCCTGGCTTCGTTCTTTGTGACTGTTCTTTTCTTTCTCTCTCTCCTCCCCCTACTTTGTTTCACTTTCTCATTCTCTAACGTAATGAGATATCAGTAGCTATTTAAACAGTGAAAGTAAATTTTCCATCAAATAAAATTCCCCATGACTTGAACTACAAACTGTTGAAACACATAGTTTCTCATTGACCAAAGTCTCATGTTTCTGTAATTTTTGTATGTGTTGTATTCCAGGTTTGGTATAGAAGGACTTATGACCAGGGTGTTTTACAGTGACGCTTCTTGGAGGTGCAACATTGGGAACAACATGTAGAAGTCCTTGATGGCTGGCAAGCAGGGCCGGCTCCAGGCACCAGCCGAGCAAGCTGGTGCTTGGGGCGGCAGCTTATAGGAGGCGGCATTCCGCCCAATCCTTGGGCGGCACGGCCGCTTTTTTGTTGTTGTTGTTGTTGTTCGCTCCGGCCGCCCTGTAGTGGACAGCGGCGTGGAGGACGGGAGTGCCCTGCAGCAAGCCCGGCAGGGCAGCCCGAGCCCTTCCCTCCCAGCCGACCGGAGCGGCGTGGAACCCTCCTGGCTGGGGGCACGGCGGGAGGGGCCGTGTGGCAGTGCCTCGCTGAAGCCCTGTCCGCCCCCCTTCTCTCTCTCCCCCTGCACCCTGGCTACAGCTGCGCCGCAGGTTTTTTTTTTTTTCTTTTTCTTTTTCGCTTTGCCCTTCTGGCGGCCGCGGTTTTTTTTTTTGCTTGGGGCGGCCAGAAAGCCAGAGCCGGCCCTGCTGGCTAGGGTTTCTTCTGGTCTTTCCTCCTCTTTAGTGCTTTTGTCCACACTTCCTTCCTATTCTCCAGTAACAGTGTTAACCTTTCAAAGGCTTTTATATATTGCAAGAGCTTCTTGTTGTTACAAGAGTTCATCAGAATCTGACTTTCTTGATGGACTATGAAAACAGACAGATGGCCTCTGCTGAATTCTTCCTCTTCCCACTTCTGCAGCTCCTCTGTGTCATCTTGCTCTTTTACTCTGGTGGCAGTCTTGATTCTTCTTAGTGTTCCTTTTGTAGAATAGCTTGACTTTATCTCCTCCTCATAGTGCCCACTCCCATGTTTCTTAGTTGTTGACTCTCTTCCTGTCCTTGGCTGTTTTTTTTTTTTTGTTCTGGTTTGCTTTTATTTTTAAAATCTTTTTCATAGTCCCTAAATTTGTAGAAAATGTACCTTAATCCAATGTTAACATTCACCAGTAGAGGAAGGAAAACATCCCAGTAGTAGAGGTGGGTAACCCCAGCCTGCTGATACTATCAGACCCAGCAACTGACACCATGGACAGATGAAGCCAGAGGAAGTTTGAGGGACAGATTGCATATGGCCCCTTTTTAATATAGCATTCTCCCAGGTAATCATCTTCACTCACTTTGGAAAATATTTCAGAGAATTTAGCGCTCACAGAAGATGCTTTATGGATGGAACTGGAGAATGATGTCTTCTGTTAATACGCAGAACATATACAGCACCATTGTATATGTGCTGTAAGTTCCATTGCAGTCAATATAACTGATGCATGTGCTTGAACACTTTCCTGAATTGGGGCCTAACTGCACAGTGAGGGAATCAAATGTGTTTCTGGTTTGCCATGATTTTTCATTTTGAGGTGGAATGCAAAAGTATCTTTGGATAAAACCTGAGCCAAATTTAGTCCTAGTGTAAGACAAGTGAGCTCAAGGAAGTTGCGGTGATTTACACCAGTGCTGAATTTGACCCAGTAATTATCAGAATTAATAGATGCTTATTATGGCTTAACAGAATTCATGTCTGGCTTGCTATTGCATCTGCACTGTATATTAATAGGAAAATAAGTTCTGTAAGCGCCTGCAGATTGAAATAGGTTAAAGGAAGATTCATTTTTTAACTTTAAATACAAAGCACAACTCAAGTGTTTTGACCTTTCAAATCTCCTTACAGACATCCAAAATAGCCTTAGTCTGACTGTACAATCTGACTTGTCCCTTGTTGAGGTCTGAAAGAAGTTGCTGTTTATAGAGTATCTTTCTTTTTCTCTCATAATGGGTTGAATCCTGAAGTCTTTACTGAGACATTGTGGGAGTTTACCTGAATAACAACTGAGTATGAATTAAATATTTGGTTCAAGATGTTGCATTTTATTTATGTCTGTTCAGCTGCTTTTTCTCTTCAATTCCCATAGACGTATTTTAGTAGCTTTCAAACAGATGACTAGAAGCCTGCTTACCTAATACATGCATGCACACACATTATCAATGGTTATTTAATTGACCTTTTAATTCATTTATATTTCCCTTTCCATATGGAAACAATTCACACATTTTTTTCCCACAAATAAAACAAATAATCAAATGGTAAGATTCTCCTACTCCTTTCCCTTATTGTGCAGTTATTTTGGTGCACACTTATAGATTCCTTACCATTGATTTCCATGCTCATTTTTCAGTTTTTAAATGCACACTTAATGCATGACAGTTTCTTGGAGGCTAGATTGCTGTGGGACATAGAATGAAACCATTCAAGGTTGGTGGCGTTCACGGAGGAGATGGTGGAGCACTAGTTCTCAGCCTGAGAATAAAGCACTGACTGGTGGGATCACATTGTCATGCAGGTTTGGCATGATGAGCAGTGGCTGCAGAACTTTCGGATGTGCAAGGCCACCTTCCTTGATCTGTGTGCTGAACTCGCCCCAGCCCTCCAGCGCAGAGACACCAAAATGAGAGCAGCCCTGACAGTTGAGAAGTGAGTGGCAGTTGCACTGTGGAAAACTGCAATGCCACTGGTCAGTCAGAATTTATTTTGGAGTTGGGAAATCCACTGCAGGGGCCATTGTCATGCAAGTGTGCAGAGCCATTCATCGCCCCTGTTATGCAGGATGTGTCTCTGGGCAATGCGTAGGACGTAGTGGATGGTTTTGCAGCAATGGGGTTCCCAAACTGCAGCAGGGCAATAGATGGCACGCATATCCTTATTTTAGCAGCAGACCGCCTTGCCACAGATCTTAATGAGCTACTAGGGTGTCCAACTTGATTAAACAGTGCATTCCAAAGTCTTTGAGGTTCAACCCACTAAAATCAATAGCTCTTTGTGGTACTGCACTAAATCACACCTTGGTCAGGAAATTGCCATGTCCACGAAGAAGCCTGATCAAGTCAGGGGACTGCTGGGAAAGTGACTTCTCCGAGACTTAACAGGGCATGCTTTCTATCTGCACACTCCCATAGTACTGTATTCACCCAGTTCCATTCAGGCCTGGTCTACACTACGACTTTAATTCGGATTTAGCTGCGTTAATCCGAATTAACCCTTCACCCGTCCACACTACAGAGCCAGTTAATTCGAATTAAAGGGCACTTAAAATCGATTTCTGTACTCCACCTCGACGAGCGGAGTAGCGCCAAAATCGATTTTGTTAATTCGAATTAGGGTTAGTGTGGCCGCACACCACCGAATTAATGTGGTTAAACTAATGGGGTAGTGTGGCCGCACACCACCGAATTAATGTGGTTAAAAACCGAATTAATGTGCTTAGTGTGGCCGCGCACAATCGAATTTATACAACCTGTTTCCCAAATTCGAATTATCTAAATTCAGATTAATCCCGTAGTGTAGACATACCCTTAGATTGGCCTTAGAGAGACTATGTGCTCATTGGCACACTGAAGGCCATTTCAAAGAAGAGCTTGGCCCCAAAGTTGTCACATGATTATGCAGGTACTAGGTCTCCAATCCAAAAGTCCTCGCAGAGGCATTCAGACTCACTAGATAATCTACTGCTGAATGTGGCAAGCAAGAGCTTAAAGGTTTGTGAGGTAATAGGCTGATACAGGTCCTGCCATAAGAATGCAACATATACCCAACTTTCTACATGCCGGTGGATAGGAGAACCCCTATAGGGATTGGGGGAGCTGGTTGTGCAGGGGTGAGGGGAAGCACCAGCAAGGCATGCTAGTACAATGGACAGTGATGACCCATTCAAAATTGTTTTAATTCTGGAATTAAAAATAATTCAGCCAGCTCCAATTGTCCCATGTTATTTCTCACACACTTTTTAAAAAACTGATAAATATTACTTTTGATTCCCAGCAATCTGACTTTTACACACATGGATGCACACATGCACTGCAAATTCATAAGGATTTTTTTTAAGCAAAAACATTTTTGCTTTGTTGAAACAATCATCTTGTGTTAATAAGATTAAGCAAATGTTAACTACCCATACAATTTTCCCTTGGTACTGTAGTTATCTGTAATTAAACAAAAAAAAAAATCCTTACGTTTGTCCTTTAAAAATGTCACTTGACATTTTTTTTTCAGAACAACATTTATTTTCCTAAATGGTACTTTCTTTTTATTGTCTGTTGGTCCAGGATATCTTGGGTCTAATACTACCCCCTCTGGTATCTGGTCCCTGGTTGACCCACTGGAATAAATGCCCTCTATATTCTGTCTCACCCCGCCCTGAGGCTTCTGCTGGCTTGTGGCTCCTGCTCTTTGTATCTGTGGATGGCTTTACATCCTCTGGGCTTTTCTTTCAGCATTTCCTTTGGATCTTGGAGCAATGATTTTGCAAACCATAATGGAGCCCATTAGAGTTTTTGTGGTACTGAAACTCCCCTGAAATAACTACACCTCTCTCCGGTGGCTCTTGGCTACTCTGGGCTGGTTTGGTTGCTATAGCTCCACTGTGGCTTCGGTTCTAGCATCCCTGACTGTCCAGTTCTGTCCATGTGCCTGAGTAGTGTTTCTCTGTTTTCCACTACGGTTGGTATGTACCAAGACCCTTTTAATTTTTTTAACCTTAATGGACAGTCTCTATGACAGTCTCTAAGCTACAGCTCAGTCTTCCCAAGCCATTTTTCTTTTACAAAGTTTAACTTGATAGCTCAACTGCCCACCTGTCCTCTGTACCTGTTGGGCTTGACATCTGCCCTTGGAGGAGCTGCTTTTGCAGTATCCAGCTTCCAAAGATTCTCCCAGGTCAGTGTTGACCCTGTTTTCTATCTTATTGGGAAGATTTCTTGTCAGTCAGTGGAGTCAAGCCCAGGACCTGGCAATGACGCTTGGGTATTGCTAACTTTCTCTGTGAGGTTTCTTGCAACCAGGAAAGAGAACTAGGAATTGTCCAGCGTTACAAAGCTCCTATCCCAGATAGGCTGTGAACTACCAGGAATGAATATTGCCTGCCCTGGATCATGGTGGAAGAAGGAAACGCTTCTTTGGCAGGTTGTTTTAAAAGAAAAAGCAGGAGCCAGTTGCTTGATGCTGCTCAGAGTTGTGGCATGTTACAGGTAATCCTGATGGGCAAGGTGCACATGAAGTGTATTAAATCTTTACATCCTTTTAAGCCAATCATGCCCTTTTAACTAACTACAAAGTCTTTTAACGGATGAGACTAACAGCAAGAAAATACAGTAATAACAAAAAGTGTCTCATGGCCCAGTAAGTGGGTCTTTATTTACAAACTACATCATTCATTCTTGGGTTCCCTCTCCAACAACAATTGCAGCAGCTACCAAGTGACAAGTCCTTTGAATCTGCTACACAGAACGTTCTAGACACCACACACATCCCACAAGGTTCATAAAGCTCCAGCTACCACAAAACTGCAGAATGCATTTTTTTTATCACAGGGACTTGCAGTTCAGCACATGGATGTCATAAACACATAGGCAGTGTACGTATATTTCTCCAGATACACAGATAATTGTGGAAATAAGATGTTTTACACAGGAACTTTCACAAAACACCCTAAATAAAATACAAAGTAAAGAGTGTTATAGCATCTCAAACTTTTTCTGTAGTTTCTGAATTCATTAGATTAGCTGCATAAATATCAGGAGGAATAATTGGAATAACAGATTATGTTGAACACCCAAAGAAAGAGTGTTTGACAACTTCTAATTTTTTTCCACCCACACACCACTTCTTAAGTTTGTCTCTGGCAGCCCTGATGTGTCTGCAGAAGAAGTGATTCTGTAATGATAATGAGAATACTTATAACAGGTAATTTGCAGATTAACTCTCACAAAGTGGGGCTATTTTGTAGCACCTTGATGTGGAAGTTGGTGCAGTTTTAAAACTGTACAGAAGAGTGTAAAAGGATACAAAATGTATTGAGCATATTCTAGAAGGTGACATTGAATGCTGGCTTATTAGTTAATTTTAAGCATACTACCGCTGAACTGTTACTTATAACTAGTTTTAGACACAGGTTTTATCTTTGCCCAAGTCACCTCATGTCATAGATGGTGAAACATTAAATTTGTTACAGAAGCTTCTTCATGCGAAGGAAATGAAGGAAAATAATTTCACCCTCTTGTAAGATCTTTGCATTAACATGTCTGTCAAAAGCCACATTTTGGTGTTTTGTGTTCTGATGTGCCTTTATGGAATCTTGTGTGTTGTGTAGAAAGTTATCAAAGAGATAATTGACATGCACATCCATCACCTGGGTTTTTTTTGTATTTTTTCTTTAAACTGGGTTAAGTGTTGGCCCATTTTCCAGTGCACTCATTGCCTAAGCTCAAGACTTGAACTGTTTTTTATCATTCACAAAGTGTTGGAGAAAGGTAATAGTTGAAGCAGAATTCAAATTTTGCAGAAAGTATAAATGCACAGAAGTAAAACTACAGAGGTAGCTATTCATTAATATTGTGCCTGCTTAATAACACTAGACATGCAAGCAAGAGTATAAGATTTATGAAAGACTTATGCTGGGGAAAGTGATGTGGCAAAGACATGCTGCATTTTCTGTAGGTGCACAGTCCTGTTACTCATCCTGTTGCCTCTGTGTTCTGTGAATCAGTCACTGCTAATCAAAAAAGAAATATTAACTATTACAGGAAACAACAAGCTCACTAACTTCTGGGACTACATCAGTAGTCCTTTTTCCTCACAAGAATGTTGGGCAAATCCTGTTGATTTTACTCAGCTACAACCTGCATAGAGCACAGTGGGACTTGTGCCTGAATAAAGACTCCGGGGCTGTAGTTCATTGAAGATATTCAGTGTGAATAAGGGTGGCAGAATCTGATGGTTATTAAGTTGTATCTAGTTAATTCATATTAACTTCAGTCAACCCAGGATTTCACCCTAAAACCTTACCTCTCAGAAATTCTGATTGAGTTCTGTTGTCTTTACACAAATATTTATCACAGTTTCCTGTAGAGGGCATATGAGTGGTGGTTGTCCCACTAGTCTGAGTGTCAGGGGCGGCTCCAGGTACCAAGCGCGTGCCTGGGGTGGCCTGCCGGTTGCTGTGAGGGCGGCAGGCAGGCGGCTTTTGGCAGCATGCTTGCGGGAGGTCCACCGGTCCCGCGGCTTCGGCGGCAATTCAGTGGGGGGGACGCCAATGGCGCGGCACTGGGGGACCTCCCACAGGCATGCTGCCGAATCCGCGTGACCAGCAGACCGCCCGCAGGTGCGCCGCCGAAAGCCGCCTGTCTGCCATCCTTGGGGCGGCAAAAAACATAGAGCTGCCCCTGCTGAGTGTCCCTGACATGGTTCCTGGCCCCCAGAGAAGCTCATGAGTGACTCTGACAGTCTTTACTGGGCAAGCCCCCAATAAGCAGTGGCATGAAGAATAGCAGCAGAGGGAGGAACTCAGAAACAGTTAACTCATACATGGTGCTTTCATGCTAGGACCCAGCATTACCTGCTGTCTGTTCCTCCTAAGGTCTGGTGTATACACAAGTTGCACTGCTTTAACTATACTGGTATAATAAAGTGGTACAACACCCCTTCTCCTCCCGTGTAGCAGAGTTATACTGGTATAGCTTATTCTCATACGAGAACATAGGTGCTGGAACTGGGGTTGCTGCTGCACCCTTTGGCTTGAAGCGGTTTCCATTATATACAGGGTTTACAGTTTGGTTCAATGGCTCTCAGCATCCCCACTATACAAATTGTTCCAGCCCCCCTGTATGAGAAGGGGAATAAGCTGTACTAGCATAAGCCACATTCATTCATAGAATATCAGGGTTGGAAGGGACCTCTGGAGGTCATCTAGTCCAACCCCCTGCTCAAAGCAGGGCCAATCCCCAGACAGATTTTTTGCCCCAGATCCCTAAATGGCCCCCCCACAAGGATTGAACTCACAACCCTGGGTTTAGCAGGCCAATGCTCAAACCACTGAGGTATCCCTCCCCCATTCTGGTATAACTGTGTAAACAGTAGGGGATGTACTGGTATAATGATCTTGGTTTATTTAAAAAAAACAAAAAATCAAAACACCCTAGCCAAAATAGTTATATTGGTGCAAAATCTGTGTGTTGACCAGGCCTACGAGGCAGATAGAAACAGCAAAGAAATATATGGAGGAATGGAAGAAGATGGGGGCGGAGGAAGAGGAGGAAAACTCATATTTGAAACAGAAAACAAGAGGAGCTGATAAATGAAAGACTGCAAAAATGGAATGAGGTAGGAGTGTAGTCAGGGGGAAGATGAAAAAAATAGATGAAGAAAGAGAGAGAGGGGGAAGACGAGAGATGGACGATACTGAAATACACACATAGGCGAGAGTAAAAAGATATGGGTAAGGCCCTACCAAATTCATGGTCCATTTTGGTCAATTTCATGGTCATAGAATTTTATAAATAAATAATAAATTTCATGATTTCATGAATATACCCAACAGCTGCTGCTCTCTGGTCACCCAGCTCTGAAGGCAGCGCAGAAGTGAAGGTGGCAATACTATGACCCCACCCACCCTAAAATAACCTAGTGACCCCTCTGCAATTCCCTTTTTGGGTCAGGACCCCCAATTTGAGAAACGCTGGTCTCCCCAGTGAAATCTGTATAGTATAGGGTAAAGGCACACAAAAGACCAGATTTCATGGCCTATGATGCATTTTTCTTAGCCGTGAATTTGGTAGGGCCTTAATTATGGGGAAATGCTTGAAGCTCCCTCAGATACTGATGCCATGAGAAGTCCTGGATCAGATTCTGTCTGAGACCCACCCTGGCATGTCCTCTGTGCTGGGTGGGGGAGCGGTATAGGAGCTGGGTATGCTGACTTTGTCAACTCAGAGCTTCTCAGGTGGCGCGATGGAGCTAGCTTCCAGCCCCATTTTGTTGCTCGGGCAGCTCAAAAGGACTAGGGTGGATGAGACAATCTTAGCAGCTATTTAATAAAGTGCTTTCTGATTTTTGTATATGCTGTTGCAACTGAGATGGCATTTAGATGTTCACTAAAATGATGAGGTTCTTGGAAGGAATAAAAATCTCAGGCTTCAGGTCTTAAGACAGTCACTATTAGATATTACAGTGAGACTTTCATGGAGGGCAAATTATCCCAGTTCTATGGGGTTTTTTTGCACTTTCCCATGAAGCATCTGGTGCTGGCCACTGTTGGAGAGAGGATACTGGATTAAATGGACCATAGGTCTGATCCAGTATGACCATTCCTATGTTCCTTGGTTCTTAAAAGCAGATTTGCCATCCATATGAGAGAAGGGATTTTATGGGGGGGTTTCCTTTCAAATTATAGTCTAGATGTTTGGTAGGTAGTTTGCAGGATGTTCCATGCAGAACAGGTTTAGGAAAACAGTTTTATTACAGACTTTGAGAATCTTTCAAATGCAAGTTAACACAGCAGCCAGCAAATACACCCTTGCAGCAGTTATGACCTTGTTCTTGACATACCCTGTGAAACCCATTTTAAACATCAGGATTTTAACATGCATTGTTCAAACGAGCAATACAGCACAAGTCATAGACCCCCATCCCAACCCCAAAATACCAGTTCCTGATATTGGTCTCCAAAAAGTGACTCCTTTAATGGTAAAATCTGACAAAAATAATCTTTTTTTTTTCCTAATTAAGTACACCTCCATTATTTAGAAATACTGTACTCTAATGCTAAACCTGGTTGGTATTCTTAAGCAATGTGCATAACTTGCAATGTATAGGCAAATATTTAATTTGTTGGGTGATGCTGTAAAGCATGAAGATCTTTATCTACCCAAGAAGTATAATAAACCCTTGAAGTGTCTTATCTCTCGACGTTGGATCTCAAAATAAAATAAGGTTAAAATACTAAACTTGTGCATTCACTGAGATCATGAACAGTAACACGGATATGACATTGCCGAATGTTAAGAGAGCTTAATTTGTGTCCAGAGTTCTAAAACCATTGCCTAATGGTTATTACAGAGCATCCTTACATCACTGACTGTAGTGGTCAAAAATCTGTTGTCATAAATAAGGAAATCTGTGAGGGCATCAGAGTAACCAAGTAGTTCACATTCCTAGAAGAACAGCACAGAGGGTGAAATCCTGACCCCAGTGAAGTCAAAAACTGATTAGTGATTCAGATTGCTCCCCTACCACAATGTACTGTAAATAGTTAACTTGTAACTGTATTGAAGACTATAGAGATCAAGGTATTCTGATTGCACCGTCTCAGTCAGGAGTGGGAAGCCATATTTTGCTTTCTGTTTCCATGCTGCAGCACTTCTTAGAGTGGCTATTCTTCCGTGCAGTGGCAGTGAGCATTACTGGGTGTCAGGAGCACTCTGTTTCATTCTCCCTCATGGTGCAGCAGCTGGCAAATGGATTGTGGGTCAGCTCTGATCCCTGAAGACAGGTGTGGGGTTGTTGTAGCATGGGCTAAGCTTGTTTTCTGAAGAGGAGGCACGGAAAGAGAATAACACCCAAAATACTTTACAGGCTAATATGGGGTCCAACTGAGATCTGAATTGAAATGGGGGACTCAAAGCTGGTGCAATTTACACCTTCATCTGGACACCTCAGCACCACTTAAGACTCCCTTAGGCACAGACAGCCCAATGTGGGTGCCATTTTGGTAACTTTAGCATAGCTCAGCTGCAAAGCTGCAATGACTGGCTTCTAGGGAATATCTTCAGTGCTGGGGCAGTGCTGCCTGCCTGCACGCCCCTCCTTTTCCCCCACCCATCACAGCCCCTTGCATGGTAGTGTGACTGGGCCTGGGGCCAAGAGTGGGAGTGGCCAGAATGCTCTGTGCTCCATCAGTTCTGGATTGCAGAGCAGCCCATTGGTAGCTGTGGGCGACCCCTGTAAATTAGAGTAGTTCCTGATGTTGCGCTAACCGATGCTCCCAAACTACTTTGTTTACCTTTGAAAGGAGACAAAAGGGACAATCTCTTTCCACAAGGGAGGTTTTCTGTGCCCCAGATCATACTGTTGCCCATCTCTAATTCTGCAATATCTTTTTTGAGGTGTAGTGGGTGACCAATACTGTACAGTGTATTCTAGATGAGTCCGCACCATTGATTTATATAATAACATTATTATAATGCACATCAAAGGGATAGAAGGGAATGATGTATTACGGAAGGCACTTACCAGTAGAGTGAAAGTACATGAAAGTTAAAGTGAGGTGCATCTTACGGGAATAAGCTGCTTGCTTGATTTGGTTCAGTTGCATAATATACAGCATGACTAGCACTGTCTAGCTTGTCATCATATAATTCTTTGAATTGCTTAATGCCTAAAGAACAACATCTAGAAGTTGTAATTCTCTAATTTAGAGGCATAGTTGAGTATGCCATACCAACACTTCTCAATGATACATTTTTAAAAAAAGGTTTAAAATAGGGGAGAAAAGGCATAAATGTGAACATGCTGTTTCACTTTCCCCCTATTTGAATGCTGCAATAAACTCAACTAGAGGGGCAGATTTAAGAATTTAATTTTTCTTTAAAAAAAAAAAGGCAATTAGGATTGAGGCTTTCTGGAGGCTCTGACAAGTTGGGCTTCAGAATTCATGTTTGTTGTGGTAGGGACTTTTCACTCCATCTCAACAGTTCTTGTTGTACGGGACTGTTTATCACTTCCATTTGCTGTTCAGTCCAGAACTGAAACAGATTGGAATTTAAAACCCAAAGCAGACTGAAGTACTAAAAGATTAAGTTCAGTTTTACTCTTTATCATGTATTGGAAGGAAATAAATCACGATCAATGGTCTACTTCACTTGCGATATTGAGGAAATGGCGGATTCCACAATGTTAGGCTTCTTTGCACAGCGCACAATTTTGCATATATTTTGAGGTTTGCAACACACACTTTTCCTCATTAGTACATTAAATGATCTTGGAGAGTTTTGGGATTCACCTTCAGTTCTAAACATTTTCCAGAATTAGCAGAGACAGCAAAGCAACCACTATCGATCTTACTTAAGTCTGTGGATGCTGAGCGTGCAGTATCTCGGTATGGCCAAATCTTCACAAAGCAAAGACAGGGCATGAAGGAGACCACTGTAGCTGCACTAGCATTCAATGCCTGTAAAATGTAAATGGCTAAAGTGACTAGACTCTATTTCTACAGCAGTTGTGTTTAGACTTCTGAATTTTATATTGAACCTGTCACTTTTTTTTTTTAAATGAACGTAATATAGTTGCACCAATTTTTCTGGTTATTAGAAAATTTGCAGGCATAGCATAATAGTTGAGTGTTAATATCATTCTAGCAAAGTTTTCTTAAACCAATAGGTCTACTGTGGCTTTTCCAAATTACCGCTATTAAGAAAGGTCCATTATTAATTTTCTGTAATTTTTCATATCTTGTCCACAACTCAGCCACAATTATTTGAAGATCATACTGTGATTCAGACAGGGTCTTAATCGTGATTACTTATTTCTGTGTTTTGCTCACTCCTCCATCATGTACTGTATACTTCAGTGCCACAGACCAATTTCTTTCTGTGAAAAAAGTCTGCTCTTAAGGAAACAAATATTGCATATGCAGAGTTGCTGACTTACTTTAGTTCTAGCTGCATTTGATTTTATTATAGCTATGAATCTGCGTTTTTTTTTTTTTTTTTACTATATAATGATGCGGTCAGTTTGTGTGTCCGTATTATGCAGTAATAAATACAAAATTCAATGTCCTGGCTTGAATGTTTGTCTTCTGCATGCATGAAAATTAAGGCCTGATAGTATTGGAAAGCCTTAAATTTAATAGGTCTCTGCATATTGGTCTGCTAATACAAGTAAAGATTGAGAAGTAACACCCTTGCCCTTACAGTTCTGGGGTTTGTCTTGAACTGAACAGTAGTTTTCTGCTTGGTACCAATGTCCTAAGGAGACATAAAGACCAACCAAATCCATTTTCACTACTGAGGTAAACTATATGAATGAAGATCTTCATGGGGGGGGGGGGGAGGAGGCCTTAATATAGTGTTATCTAACTCAATTTTTTTCACGAGTATTTTGCTTCCTTCAGTGTTCAATTCTCCAGACACTCCTTGCAATTTTGTAAAGAGCCAGGGAACAGACGGGTCTTTTAATTGGGACACAAGCTATTTTATTCAGCCTTCTATCCATCTTAAACAGTTACTGTGCCACAAGAATTGCACACACCTTTTCTTAACTGTAGGCGGTTGTTCATTTATTAACGTAAACACCATGTGCCTTGGATGTGTGAGCCCTAAAAATAAACTTAGAGATAAAAATAGATCTGAGAGTTTTGAGATGTTGCTTAATCAGAACCAGCTGCAAGCTGTCTAGAAAATGTAAGTTATATCAGCCAGATGGCTTTTGCCCTTTTTGCTTTAGAGAGCATGTAATTTGGGTAACTGCAGCGATAGTAATATATTTTGCCAGTCAAACTGTTTGATAAACATATTTGTTTAGAACAGACACTACCAATTACAGAGCCAGTAAAAATGTTATTTTAATATTTCCCCACATGGGTAAGTCAAAGAATGGTTTCATAATGCTAAATTCATAGGAACATACTATATATGTTCACAAGAAAAGCCTTATTTGCATTGGGCCAAAATTTGGTACATTTAGAATAATATTTTACTCCATGAATAATCCCAATGAAGTCAATGGGAGTAAAGTACTATTCAACATGATTAGGGGTATCAGAATCTTGCCTAAGATAATTACTAATATTTATATTAGCATAGTGCCCCAAAACCCTAATCAAGATCAGGTCCCCATTGTAATAGGTAGAGCTAGTTGGAACATTTTTTGCTGAAATGTTTTACAGAGACTTAGCAATTTCCACGAGACTTTTGTTGGGAAGATTTCTGGGTCCAGGTCAACAGAAAGAGAGAGTTGAGAGAGACTCAGTTGGGTGGGTAGGTACTGGCCGGTGATGTGGGAGATTAAGGTTGAAGTCCCTGATTTGGAATGATCTAGGAAGGTAATCTCATTATGAATCAGGTAGAGCATGGACTTCAACCTGGGTCTCCCACATCACAGGTTGGTATCCAAACCACTCACCTGTAGTCACTCTCTCCTGCTCTGGACCCATCCCAAAGACTTTCCCAATGAAAATATAGTGGAAAGCCCAGGCCAGGACTCTAACACCACCCAGCTATAGCGTGTGTGTGTGTGTGTGTGTGTATATATCTATATCTGTGTGTGTGTGTGTATATATATCTATATCTATATGTGTGTGTGTGTATATAATCTCTCTCTCTCTCTATCTCTCTCGTTTTCATTTTCACAGGTGTGGAATGAAAACATTTCAAAAGTTGCAGTGAAATAGAATTGTCATCTGGTGGTCAACTCAAATAATAGGTGCCATACATATGCAAGTTCTCTGTCTCAAAGAGCTTAAACATGTTTCAGTTCTCCTCTGTGGCTAATCCTAATGCTGTATTATATCAAATGTTCCTCTGTGTAGAACATAAGCATCTCATTGTAATTGTACTTGCAGGTACAGATTTGAATAGTTTCCTGCCTTATCAAACATTTAGTTCTTATGGTGTACATTACCCTGAGTTCTTTGACAGTTAGTTCTATGTAAAATAGATTAAAATAAAAGCCAAATCAAAGTCTAACAAATATAATGAATCACACAGGCCCCAGTAAGGGAAAAGAAAAAGTGAAATACTATGGAGCCAAGGATGGTCAAAGTAAGAATAATCTCTACAATAAACAGTTTTGTTTTGTTTAAACTAAAGCAAGAGAAATGGAATAAGACACACTCCTGGGGAGAAGCAAGTGGCTTATTGTAGGAGCCATAGTGGCAACAGCCAAACTGTGCACTTGCTTGAAACATGGTAGTAGGATCTGGAAACACTGATAGTATTTGAACACAGATACCCTTTATGTCCAAGGATCAAAGATAGGGGTCTTAAAACTTAAAGCGAAGTTCACTACAGGCTTTAATAAGCAATACTAATTAAGTAGCCCTTCTGCTACTTTATAGACAGCTGATGTATAATACACAGCAGGCATACTACCACATTTTCATGTGTATGAAAACGATGGTTATTGATATTAAATGCTCTCCATACCCTTGTCCCATCACTTCCTTTCATTTTCTTTGAAAGTTTGTTTTGTTAGAGCATTAAGGTTTTTCTTAAATCTCATGTTCAGTTTCCTTTTACTCTTGATGTTTGGAATGCAATTTCTGCCCTAACTTTTGCTATTTGTTTTAATTAATTTTAGCTGTTGCATTTAACTTCATTGAGAAGACCTAAATACTCCCCCCCCCCCAAAAAAAAACCACCTGTTTTCTGTGCCTGTGTTCAGCAACCAGCATCTTCACTCCTTCCTTCTACTCCAGATCCTCACTCAAAAGACTAACAGTGCCACAACTACAGTTTCTACCAGACAAGTAGATGGAAATCAGAGGCAATACGTCGGGTGCGGTGGGGGGGCACACAGTTTTACATGCCCCCCAGAGTTGCTGCTTGATTTATACTGACCATGCTCACATGGACTGAGCATGCTCAGAAACATCTGTTGAATCTGCCACCCTCATTCTGTCGTCCCCAACACACACACACACACACACACACACACACACACACACACACACACACACACACACAAAATCAGCAGGTATCGGTCATCTCTGATGAAACTGGCATTCTCTCCTCAACGTGTAATTCTTCTGCATCCATCATGAGGGATAGTTTTTTTTATTTTTGAAATGCAGAAACACATTAATCAGTCTTTATCGGGCCTGTAATTTTTTGTATTAACTGATGCTAAGCATAATTTTAAAATTTCCAGAAGCTTTTGGAAGCATTTCAATATAAAATCAGGTGGGGCAGAAAAGGTGGGGGAGTTGCATTGTATGTAAGAGAGCAGTATGGCTGCTCAGAGCTCCAGTCTGAAACTGCAGAAAAACTTGAGTCTCTGGATTAAGGTTTAGAAGTGTGAGCAACAAGGGTGATGTTGTGGTGGGAATCTGCTATAGACCACCAGATCAGGGGGAGGAGGCTTTCTTCAGGCAACTAACAGAAGTTACTAGATCACAGGCCCTGGTTCTCATAGGGGACTTCAGTCACCCCAATATCTGCTGGGAGAACAATACAGCAGTGCACAGACAATCCAGGAAGCTTTTGGTAAGTATAGGGGACAATTTCCTGGTGCAAGTGCTGGAGGAACCAACTAGGGGCAGAGCTCTTCTCAACCTGCTGCTTACAAACAGGGAAGAATTAGTAGGGGAAGCAAAAGTGGATGGGAACTTGGGAGGCAGTGACCATGAGATGATAGAGTTCAGGATCCTGACAAGGAAGAAAGGAGAGCAGCAGAATATGGACCCTGGACTTCAGAAAAGCAGACTTTGACTCCCTCTGGGAACTGATGGGCAGGATCCCCTGGGAGAAGAACATGAGGGGGAAAGGAGTCCAGGAGAGTTGGCTGTATTGTAAAGAATCCTTATTGAGGAATAAACCATCCCAATGTGTAGAACGAATAGTAAATATGGCAGGCGACCAGCTTGGCTTAACAGTGAAATCTTTGCTGATCTTAAACACAAAAAAAGAAGCTTACAAGAAGTGGAAGATTGGACAAATGACCAGGGAGGAATATAAAATTACTCAGGCATGCAGGAGTGAAATCAGGAAGGCCAAATCACACTTGGAGTTGCAGCTAGCAAGGGATGTTAAGAGTAACAAGAAGGGTTTCTACAGGTATGTTAGCAACAAGAAGGTGGTCAAGAAAAGTGTGGGCCCCTTACTGAATGGGGAAGGCAACCTAGTAACAGAGGATGTGGAAAAAGCTAATGTATTCAATGCTTTTTTTGCCTCTGTCTTCACGAACAAGATCAGCTCCCAGACTACTGCACTTAGGGTGACCAGATGTCCTGATTTTATAGGGACAGTCCCGATATTTGGTTTTTTTTTTTTTTTTTAAGATGGGCTCCTATTACCCCCAACCCCATGTCCCAATTTTTCACACTTGCTATCTGGTCACCCTAACTGGACTGGGCAGCACAGTATGGGGAGGAGATGACCAGCCCTCTGTGGAGAAAGAAGTGGTTCAGGACTATTTAGAAAAGCTGGATGAGCACAAGTCCCTGGAAAAGTCATGGAGCAGGTCCTCAAGGAATCAATTCTGAAGCACTGTGAGGAGAGGAAAGTGATCAGGAACAGTCAGCATGGATTCATGCCTGACTAACCTAATTGCCTTCTATGATGAGATAACTGGCTCTGTGGATGAGGGGAAAGCAGTGGACATGGTATTCCTTGACTTTAGCAAAGCTTTTGATACAGTCTCCCACAGTATTCTTGCCGGCAAGTTAAAGAAGTATGGGCTGGATGAATGGACTGTACGGTGGATAGAAATCTGGCTAGATCGTTGGGCTCAATGGGTAGTGATCAATGGCTCCATGTCTAGTTGGCAGCCGGTATCAAGCGGAGTGCCCCAAGGGTCGGTCCTGGGGCTGGTTTTGTTCAATAACTTCATTAATGATCTGGAGGATGGCGTGGACTGCACCCTCAGCAAGTTTGCAGTTGACACTAAACTGGGAGGAGTGGTAGATACGCTGGAGGGTAGGGATAGCATACAGAGGGACCTAGACAAATTAGAGGATTGAGTCAAAAGAAACCTGATGAGGTTCAACAAGGACAAGTGTAGAATCCTGCACTTAGGAAGGAAAAATCCTATGCACTGATACAGACTAGGGACAGAGTGGCTAGGCAGCAGTTCTACAGAAAAGGACCTAGGGGTCACAGTGGACGAGAAGCTGGATATGAGTCAACAGTGTGCCCTTGTTGCCAAGAAGGCTAATGACATTTTGGGCTGTATAAGTAGGAGCATTGCCAGCAGATTGAGGGACGTGATCATTCTCCTCTATTTGGCATTGGTGAGGCCTCATCTGGAGGCCTGGGGCCCCACACTACAAGAAGGATGTGGAAAAATTGGAAAGAGACCAGCGGAAGGCAACAAAAATGATTAGGGGGCTGGAGCACATGACTTATGAGGAGAGGCTGAGGGAATTGGGATTATTTAGTCTGAAGAGAAGAATGAGGGGGGATTTGATAGTTGTTTTCAACTACCTGAAAGGGGGTTCGAAAGAGGATGGATCTAGACTATTCTCAGTGGTACTAGATGACAGAACAAGGAGTAATTGTCTCAAGTTGCAGTGGGAGAGGTTTAGGTTGGATATTAGGAAAAACTTTTTCACTAGGAGGGTGGTGAAGCACTGGAATGGGTTACCTAGGGAGGTGGTGGAATCTCCTTCCTTAGAAGTTTTTAAGGTCAGGCTTGACAAAGCCCTGGCTGGGATGATTTAGTTGGGGTTTAGGTCCTGCTTTGAGCAGGGGGTTGGACTAGATGACCTCCTGAGTTTCCTTCCAACCCTGATATTCTATGATTCTATGAAAATAAATTTCAAAAGTAACATAGAAGTGGATGAATGTGTTGTGGTTTTTTTTGGGGGGGGGGGGGTTAAAGAATTGCAATTTTTGGTTTGTTTTTTTAATAATTTGTTGAAACAAGTGATTTAAGAACTTGCAGGTCTGACGTCTCCTGCATGTGATTGCATGTTCAACTTACAAGTGGATCTTAAAATAGTACCACTTGTAGTCAAGTTCTAAGATGTCTTAGGGGGAAATCAAACTGAGTGTTTATTAGTTTTTGACAGGAGCAGCGATAAAGCTACGCAGATGTAATTTTTAAAGTAGATGTATACATGGTTGCACGCCATGGGGTCTTAAACAGATGAGTTTCCGGATTTAGATCACCCCAGCTGTAGGAGCAGTTCCGTGATTAGTATGATTGCTCCAGTTTTTTTATTTAAATATTTAGTCAGTGATATACAAATGGTTTCCAGTCCATTTACTAAGGGATGATTGTGGCCCCATTCCCTAAACGGACATACAGGGGAGTAAGAGAGAGTAAGGCCCCCTGACAACCCTTACATGACCATGTTAGCATGGTCTTCATTCTGGCTCCAGGTGGAGTAGGAGTTGAATAGCTAGCATTCTACCCAACCCCCTAAGCAGATGGGCAGAAGGAGGCAGAGAGAGGCTGGTTTTGAACAGAGCATTGGCTTTACTCTGGATGGGTTGGCCTACAGACCTGAGCCAGTACAAGGAGGGAAGTAGGCTGCACTCGGTAATTGCAGCAAGTTACTTCATAGGGAATGTTATAGCTAACAATTTCCTGCTCAGTGTTACATCTAATATGGGGGAATTCAATGTTAGACTTCATCTTGGCAGACAAAAAGGAACTGCACACACAACTAAAAGTTAATGATAGGTTAGGTACAAGTGATCATGACTGGATCACACCTATAATGTGCAAACGCCATAAGTCCAGTCCAGTGATCTATATACTTGGTGATTTAAAAGGGCCACTTTCACAAAGCTGAAAACAATTATGAGCCAAATCAGCTTGGAGGAAGAATTTAATCACAAAAATGTGAATGATAAATTAGAATTATGGAAGAACACTTTACTAAATGCCCCCCAAAGCCACAATCCCATAACGGAGTAACACGAATTGACAGGTTTAGAGGACAAGGGAAGGCAACTATTTAAAAAAAAAAAGCAAATGGAAGAAAGGGGATAGAAAAATAAAGAAAGCAAAGGAATATAAGGAGAAATCTATGGCCAGTAGAGTTAAGGACAATAAGGAGTTTTTACAGTTATTAGGAACAAAAAGAATCCTAACAATGCTCTTGGCCCATTACTAAGTGGAAATGGTAGAATTCTCAATAATGCAGAAAAGGCAGGTAAATATTTCTGTTCTGTATTTGGGGAAAAAATGATGTAATCATATTTTATGATAGATACTAGTGGAATGGAAAGAGTGTTAGGAAGGATATTAAACAGCAGCTACTTGGGTTAGACATATTTGAATCAGCAGGTCCGGATAACTTACATCCAAAAGTTTTAAAAGAGCTGGCCGAGGAGTTTGCTGGATCAGTAACGTTGATTTTCAATAAGTTTTGGAACACCAGGGAAGTTGCAGAAGAAAAGAAAGCTAATGTTCTGTCAGTATTTAAAAAAGGTAAATGTGATGTCCTGGCTAATTTATAGGCCTGTCAGTCCGACATTGATACTGGGTAAGATAATGGAGCAGCAGATCCAAGACATCAATTAATAAAGATTTAAAGGAGGCTAATATAATAAATGACAATCAACATGGGTTTATGGAAAATAGATCCTGCCAAACTAACTTGATATCTCTTTTTTTTTTAAAATGAGATAAAGGTAATAGTATTTATGTAATGTACTTAGACTTCTGTAAGGCATTTGACTTGCATAACATTTTGATTAAAAAACTAGAAAGGTGTAAAATTAATATGGCACTGTAACAGTGCAGGACTCAGCCCTGCAGTGCCTCCTACTGGGCGTTGGGAATTAGCTCTTTTTCCAGCTCCAGAGCACCCTCTGCAGGCCGGTGTCCCACTGCCGCTGGCCCTCATATCCCTCCCGGTGCCCCTTTACCTGGGGTCTGCCCCCTGGCAATACCCCCACCGGTCTCTATGGGTCTCCCCTCTCTGGAAAACCCCCAACCCTCTAATCTCCACCTTGCCTCAGTCTGGGCTACTGTCAGTCATCACTAAGCCCCCACTCCCTGGGCAGATTGCAGTGTAAAAGCCACTCATCATAGGCAAGGGGGTTCGGACCAGTTGCCTTCCTCTGCCTCCAAGAACCTCTATGGGCCTAGGACCAGGCCCTGCAGCCTGGTGAGGTGCCAGCCTGGAGCTCCCCTGCTTCTCTGGCCTTTCCCCAACCCTGCTTCACTCCAGTATCCTTTAGGACTCAGGCAGCTAGGTCCATCTTCCTCCTCAGCTAGAGGGAGACTCTGCCAGCTCCTGGCTCATTGGCCTTTTATAGGGCCAGCCGTGGCCTGATTGAGGCATGGCCCAGCTGCGGCTGCTTCCCCAATCAGCCTAGTTGCTGCTTTCTCCCAGCCACAGCCCTCCCCAGGGCCACTTTTAACCCCTCCCGGGCAGGAGCAGGTGATCACCCTGCTACAGGCACATATTAATTGATCAATAACTGGTTAACTGATAGGTCTCAAAATGTAACTGAACAAGGAATTGCCATTGAGCAGCAGTTTCTGGTGGAGTCCTGCAGGGATCGGTTTTTGGCCCTGTGCTATTTAACATTTTTATCAATGACCTGGAAGTAAACAAAATAATCACTGATAAAGTTTGCAGATGACACAAAATAGGGGGAATGACAAATAATGAAGAATACAGGTCACTGATACAGAGCGTTCTGGAATACTTGGGAAGCTTGGTGCAAGCAAACAATATGTATTTTAATATGGCTAAATGTATACATCTAGTAACAAAAAATGTAGGCCATACTTACGGGGGGACGGGGGGGCGGGGAGGAACAACTCTATCCTGGGAAACAGGGACTCTGAAAAAGATTTGGTGGTTGAAGTGGATAATCAGCAGAACAAGTGCTCCGGAATGACATTGTGGCCAAAAGGGCTAATGCAAAACCCTGGATAAATAAGCAGGAGAATCTTGAATAGGAGTAGAGAGGTTATTTGTGTTTGGCACTCATGTGACTGCTGCTGGGCTACTGGTGTCCACAATTCAGGAAGGATGTTCATAAATTAGAGAGGGTTCAGAGAAGCCACGAGAAGGATTGAGAGGTTAGAAAACGTGCCTTACTGTGACTGTGCTCTTTGAGTCTCTATTTAGCTTAACAAAAAGAAGGTTAAAGGGTGACTTGATTACAGACTATAAGTACCCCCATGGTGAAAAATAAGTGATAACAGGCTCTTCAGTCTAGCAGAGAAAAGTATAACCACATCCAGTGGCTTGAAGCTGAAGCTAGACAAATTCAGAGTGGAAAAATAAGTTATAAATGTTTAACAGTGACGGTAATTAACCATTAGAACAATATACAAAGAGGCATGATGGATTCTCCATCATGGCAATTTTAAAATCAAGAATGGCTGTTTTTTTCAAAAGATGCTGTAGGAATAATTTTTGGGAAGGTCTATGGCCTGTGGTATACAGGTGGTCAGACCAGATGATCATAATTGTCCCTTCTGAGAATCTATGCATCTGTGAACAGGGAAGGAATTATGACTCTGACTCCATTATTAAATGGCAGCATGCGAAACTGCGGTAAGCCAGGTTTAAATTGATGGAGTGTCCACACAGTTGCCCCTATTAAACTAAATCAGTGCAACATCAGGCTTTAAGACATATGGTCTTGATCGCACTGGAGTTGAGGGTGTCCAGCACCTTGCAGGAGTTCTCAGAGCACTACCCCTCAACTCAGACTCCCTCCCAATCCCTGGTGCATCTCTGCCTTCTCACTGGTGATTTTTTTGGTTACGCAAAGTCTTAGGAACTAGTATGAACTATACCTCCTGGAGGTTCTTGCAAGTAGCAGATCAGCTTAGAGTATTTTACAGTTTGCCCAAGTTTGCAAATGGAACTGAAGTATTTCTGTGCTGTACATGTCTGAAGCTAGTTTACATCCTTATCTAGACAAGGAAAGAAGTTAAATGCTGTGGAAGTTCCAAGATGACCACAGATTTCACACTTGCACTACCTCTTTTTCTGCAGCTAAATTTAGACTTTTCAACAGAAACACAGATTTCTATATTTCCCACATAAAAATAAGTGTCCAGGCACTTCTGCATATTGAATATTTTAACTGATTTTAGACTGAGCCTCCTTCTAGTGATAAACAGAAAAAGAAATATGAAACTGGTAGAATGAAATTTCTTTTATTGTTCTACCAGAAGTGCATCTTTGTCTCCCTTTTAGTACAAACAAACTCTGCTCTCTTTCTAAAAATATGATTAGTTTTAATTAGAATGTCCCGCTTCTAAAAAATATCAAGTTTTGCAGTAATTTGGGATAAATTCTGAAGACTCTAAACATGACAGCAGAGATACTAAATATTTGTGCTCCTAAAACCACCCAGGATTTTCTCCCATGATCCCATTTCCCAGAATCATCTGCAATATGTCAGTCAAGATTTCTAAAAGTGCTATAGCACATAACAGGCTAGATATTTTAAGCTCATTGTGCCATGTATCGTAGGTACAGACATGCAGGGAGCCAAATTCAGCATTCATTTACAGTTCTGGAAATTCAGTGTAACCCCATTACAGCCAATGGAATTACTCTGAATGTACAGCATTGTAACTGTGTGCAAAACTGGCCCTCTGCATTTAATGTTGATATCTTATTTACAATATATATACAGGGAAAAGTGTATGAATTACAGGGCAGATTGTGATCACACAGAAAGGGACTCCTCGGTCCTTACTGTTCCTTCTCTTGTCCCAAATTTAACTAAAAGGAGGCAGAGAGAAGGTGAGGCAGCGGTCCCATGTTCCTTCCACATTGGCCTACACAGTGAGACCAGTGTACCAGGGGGAGCAATTTTCATCATCCCCGTGTACATGGAGCAGCCCTAGGAGTAACTGCGCCTGAGGCACAATCACTGTTGAGGCTCCCTGAGGTGTGGTGCACCTCCTTGCCATCCGCCTCCCCATACAGAAGGCTTTGTCCAAATAGCACAGATTCACCCTGTATATTTTGGTGGAAAATGTTTTGCACGTTCCCCAATCTGGTACATCCAATTATCCCAGTTCCCTTTGGAAGTTTATCTTTAAAACCAGGTGGGGTAGGTTAGGAACATATCTATTACAAATCATTTCAAGTTATAACATTTTTGCACCTGCGCTCTCCACCCAGAAAACAGTTTCATAACCCATCTTGGAGTTGCAGCCCCAAGTCTGAGAACAGCTGCACTGTCTTTTTATTTTTTATTTTATTTTTTATTTTTTTTAACACTTGGCCCCTCCTAAACATCAACTGCACTTACACATTTCACAGTTATTTAGATTCCTCCTCTTGCAGATTTACCAGTTGTCATTAGCAATAATTTTCACACAGGTTTGCTTCCAGACCTTAAATTTAGAGAAGGATAATGACTGAACAAATGGAATAGTGTGATGTACATTTATAACTTTCTTCTGTCTTTTCACTATAATCTGACGGATTTAGGGCTTTCAAAGGTCCATTTTCATGTAAAATCCAATATTGTATTTCTTATTAAACATCACTAGGAATTAGTGACCCTTTCAGATTTAGGGGATTGGTAATACTGGAATACGGTTTCTTTTCACCTCTATCTCTCTGCTTTGACTTGAGCCAATGTTAGTAGAGGTACAATGTCGTCGTCATCTGCTCCCTTTTGGTGACCTATAAGAAATAAACCAGGGGTGTCAGTCCCTTTTCTAGTGAACTATTGACATTTTATATCATTTATAATAAGAGATGTCTACAGAGTTACCTTGTATTCAATATCTACATACGTGGATAGATATCTGCAGGATTTTGTTTCTGGGTCTCTGCAAGGTCTTTAAAGTGACTGCTAGTATTATAACGTGGCTTCCCATAATTTTTGTTCTCATCTCTTTATGTTAGAAGTGACGTTGATCTTATGGCCTTGTTTCATTCAATTGGGCATACAGAAATTCGACAAAAGCTCAGATTAAAATTTAACAAACAAAGCAATTTTAGTATAAATTAAATCAGGCAAATAGGTAGTAATTAGTATTCAGAATATCTAATACTGTATTATGTGGGCAAATTTCTCTCAAAATAATTTGAGTCAAAGTCTGATGAGGCTTTCAAATATACTTTTCCTAAGTAATTTTGAACTTATTTCCTCCATACATAAGGTGACCAGATGTCCCGTTTTTAAAGGGACAGTCCCTTTTGGGGGGACTTTTTCTTATATAGGCACCTAGTACCCCCCACCCCCTGTCCCATTTTTTCACAGTTGCTATCTGGTCACCCTATCCATACACCTTGTTAATAGTAAAGTGTGGAATTCCTGGGACAAAGCTATTTTTATGTTTTAATAACAAAATGTCACCTTGTCGGGAAATAGTCTACATTATTTCCTTTGTTACTTCTGGGATCTTTTTATTCTAATGACCGAAGACAGTTGTGCTGGTAGATGCAGAAGAGAAAAGGGTCAGCTTTTTCTGCCTTTTCCTTGGCATATTAGGTGTTTAAATCTTCGGTAGGCATATTCCGGTTAAAACTCAACTGATCTTCACTGGTCCTTTTGATGATTGGCACGGACATTTACACAATGTACTATGCTGCAGTTTTACCTCTATTTCTGAAAATAAGCTACAGTATATATAAAGGTCAAAATATTTGAATAGCTAATCATTATCACAGTTCCCCCCAGGTGGAAGTAAAGTGCCTAATTCATCTGATAAAACAGTCTCCCAAATTTACATGAGAAAAGCACATTTCTTTTTTTTTTAAAAGGAAGAAGATAAGGCTGTCCAACCCAGCCCTCAGACCTGCTCAGCATCAAGTAACAATAAGACATGCTGCTTACTGTCACCTGGCCTCCATTAAAAATATTACGAAATTATTTTTTTTTACTATCCTACATTTTTGCATGTCAAGCTTCTGTGTTAAAGGGTTCTATTGTTTCTCTAGGATTTCTGATAGTAATTTGAAAGCTACTGCTGGTACTCTTTGATTTGGTGGCAATGTGACCTGTGTCAGTGCTTATCTGATGAACTACATGCTTTGAATGTTTCTTTTCTAAGCTGCCATGCTAATACTTTTCTCAATTTTCTCCCCTCATGTCAGAATAATTATATTTAAGTCTCAGGGCAATCTTCTGTGCTCGGTATGTGTTCAAAAGATTTATTTGCATTTCTATCCTGAATAAATTAAAATGATTTTGTTGGAAATAGCTTCATAGGAATTGAGTTTCCATATCTTTCAATTCCTGTTCAGGTTTTCTAATCTGGTGGAAATGTTAACAATTTAGAGGAAAAAGAAATGCAAATACCTCGTAGGCATTCATTCAGCAAGTCCCAGGGGTGCTCAGAGAGATAAGATTACTTATTAATTTCCAAGAATTTACTAATATTGCTAATCCTGGTTTCAAATTCTGGATTTTGGTTTGCTATTTTATTTCATCTTCATTGATAGGAAATGGGGATTTTAAAAAATCCTAGAGTGTAGTAACACAGTTAATTGTATTGATTAGATACTGTGTAACAATAAGCTGAGTGTAGCAAACTTGTTAAAATAGTTTAACTTTCCAGAAATTAGACAAGAAATTCTAGTATGTGATATGCAAATATACAAGTAGGCTCACCTTTTACATATAAATTCCACATACTGTATTATACTGAATATCTTGCAAGGTTTATTACTTGCAACTGCTAGTGAGATTTTTTTCCTCTCCCATGGACTTTTCCATAAAATGGCAGGACTGGGCCTTAAGTATCCATCTTTTCCATTAGCATTTAAATATATACAAGTACTGTATAGTTATTCATATTTCCTTGCATTTCAAACTAGATGACTTCCAAATTTTCCAGACTAGAGTCAATATTGATATTATAAATAGTAAATTTTTCATAGTTGACTAATCTTTTGGTTTGCCTGCTAGTTTTAAAAAACACACACACCATGTTTTCAATATCAGTAAGATTTTAGGATTGCAACAGTTTCCTTAGTTCAGACCCCTCTGATACGCGGTATAGTACATGGCATTGTCTCCTCCTTTCTGATTCTCTTTTCTATCCTACTTCATAATTAGCACACCACTCTGAAACCATTTTTGAAACTAGTTTTTTTTTAGTACAGATGCAGACAGGACTGCAATATTTGTAGATGTCAGATAAATGAACTATGATGATGATGTTGTTGTTTCTACTACAAGCAGTTATTTGTTGCCCATTTCCATGGTATCCTTAAATGTAAAGACAATCCAGCAATATCCTTGAACTTGAATTAATATACTGAAATATGACCCAGTTTATGAAATTAAATGCTCATGCATAATATGCTTTTTATATACAGATTTGCAGTCAGATGCCGGTAGACATGCTTACAATAGTATGATTCAATCATTTAAACGTGCAGTGTCATACTACAAATGTAGGATCATTGAGCAAGGTTCCTTTGAGGGTGGTTATATTTATATTCTTAAATAGTTTTTGTCAATTTATAGATAAAATATTGTAATGTCATATTCAGATTTTAAAAAATGGGGTAACACATACAACTACAAAGGTTAAGTCCAGGTTTTATCTCTATATCACATACATAGTTAATTAGTGAATACAATAAAGATTCTTGTCCAAAAAGAGAGATGTTTTATTTTTATAGTACAGTGGGTCAAATGGTAAACTACCTTTGATGAAACCTGACGAGTTGTCTTGTTAGGATCCATTAAAGTTGCCCTGTTGGCTTTCACTTTTTGTAGGGCCACCTGAATACAATTATAAAATCAAAGGCACTCCAGTGAAGGATGGACAGCAAATTCAGTGGGGGTAAGGAGCATGGTAAACAGGGGAATTCAGAGACACATCTTTTTTACATTGAACAATGATTAAAACATTAACATATATGTAGTCCTCTACTTCTGAGAATTCCAAGAAGCAGGATTGGCTGGCTTTCTGGATCTCTACCACTACAGTTTTAGGCAAATTAATGTCCCAGAAGACGTAGAGTCAGATTATTAGCTGGTATGAATCAGCATAGCAACATTGTCTGCAACAGAGCTATGCTGGTTTACACCAGCTGAGAACCTGGCTCTAAGAATTTTTCTTTGTAGAAGATAACCAAGGATTTTTCAGGGAATAATATAGCTGTTTGCACTTCTGGATGTTCACATGCCAGTTTCAGAGATGCAAACTCATTCTGATATGCTTCTGTGATGGTGCTCAGGTAAGGGAAAAACAATCACTTGAACTTTATAAATGGCTATTCCTAACAGGCTTCCAGAATTTGTTCCCTGACACTTGTGTCAGACAAGGTTGTAGTAATAGTGCTGCTTCTATTGTTCTCTTGTTTTGTTTTGAGTGTAGGGATTTTATAATTCCTCTCCACAGTGGAGTGTACAATTTTAGGAGTTGGTATGGAGTTTTCTATGGCATGGACTCAAGATCAACATCATGTAGAATTCCCAGGATATGGCTGTCTTGAACCTTGACTTGGTTCTCAGATGCTTGCAGTTTTAATTAGCAAATTGTTATTTTTAATAAGTAATCTTGCAAGTTTGTTTCTTTAAGATCAGATTCTATATGGCCTATTCTCTGCTAATTTCTGGAAATGCTTGAATATAAGGCTATCATCCCAGAACTTGACCCCCTTTCTCCTCTACTGAGGAAACAGAGTTTTAGCATCTATATGAAGAACTAAAATAACTTGTTTAAAAGATCTTTCAGAGACCCTTTCTCTTCAGCCGGTGTTTCAGAAGGGCAAGATGCTGCTGGTGAACTTTAATGCTGCCTAGTCTTTCTGTTGGTTTCAGTGTGCTTTGGGTCAGGCCAATGGAACTCCAGAGTAGAGTTTCACTAGTTAGAAATAGGCTACAATTTAGCTAATTAAACAACAACCAGCACTGGGAAACCTAGATCAAGTGCAACAGAGATTCAGATGAGCAGGTTGATAAAACTGCACCTCCAGCTCAGTAGCTTTGCTCTTGCACTAAATTGTATTTGCGGTGCTAATATTTATGAACAGTAGGGTGTAAATAATCTAATAGTGAATTGTTTGCACCTTCCAGAACTATTAGGGAGATGTGGGACAGTCTCCTGAGGCAGATTACTGGCTTCTGTGTAGCTCAAGTTCATCACAGTGTGCACTCAGTCTTGCAGATGCTAATAAATTACAGAACACTGGATTTTTCTCTTTGCTAGGCTCACAGACATACAGGGCAGTGTAAAAGGAAGAGCTCTTGGAGGGAATCACGAGAGAATACAGAAAATGCTATATGAGCATCTACTTAACATAAACATAAGAACATAAGAATGGCCACACTGGGTCAGACCAAAGGTCCATCCAGCCCAGTATTCTGTCTACCGATAGAGGCCAATGCCAGGTGTCCCAAAGGGAGTGAACCTAACAGGTAATGATCAAGTGATATCTCTCCTGCTCAGGGCCAGCTCTAGGCACCAGCAAAACAAGCTGGTGCTTGGGGCGGCACATTTTTAGGGGCGGCATGGCCGGCGCCAGAATGCCGCCCCTGCCGCCCCTAAAAATGTGCCCCGGCCGCCCTAGCTCACCTCCGCTGCTGCCGCTCGCGCGCCGCTGCTCCCCCTCCCTCCCAGGCTCTCAAACCTGGGAGGGAGGGGGAGATCCCGAGTGGCCACGGTGCGAGAAACAGCTGATTCGCGCGCCGCTGCTCCCCCTCCCTCCCAGGCTCTCAAACCTGGGAGGGAGGGGGAGATCCCGAGTGGCTGCTGCGCGCGAAACAGCTGATTAGCGCTCCGCTGCTCCCCCTCCCTCCCAGGCTCTCAAACCTGGGAGGGAGGGGGAGACTCCGAGTGGCCGCGGCGCGCGCGCCGCTTCTCCCCCTCCTTCCCTCCCTCCTAGGCTTGAGAGCCTGGGGGGAGGAGGCAGGGCTGGGGATTTGGGGAAGGGGCGGAGTTGAGGCGGGGCCGGGGGTGGGGTAAGAAAAAAACGTGGGGGGCGGCGGCCAAAATTGTTTTTGCTTGGGGCGGCAAAAATCCTAGAGCCGGCCCTGCTCCTGCTGTCCATCTCCACCTTCTGACAAACAGAGGCTAGGGACACCATTCCTTATCCATTCTGGCTAATAGCCATTAATGGACTTAACCTCCATGAATTTATCTAGTTCTCTTTTAAACCCTGTTATAGTCCTAGCCTTAGTAATAAGAAATTGGTAAGATATTAGTAATAAGAACTAGTTGGTATTAAGAAGTGGGAATTTTTTTAAAATTCACATGCATCCGACGAAGTGGGCATTCACCCACGAAAGCTTATGCTCCAATACATCTGTTAGTCTTAAAGGTGCCACAGTACTCTCTGTTGCTTTTTACAGATCCAGACTAACACGGCTACCCCTCTGATACTTTAAAAAAAGTAGAATTCCGTAGCGGGTGGTTAAAGAAATAGCTTGTACCTTAAATTGAGGAGTTTACCTTTTTATTCTCTGGATGTGTTAAACCATTTTATTATTGTAACAGCACCCTCTGCAGTAAAACCCTGAGAAAGAGACTCCCTCCTGCCTCCTTTGCTAAGCATGTAGATCAGGGCTTCTCAAACTTTTGTACTGGTGACCCCTTTCACATAGCAAGTCTCTGAATGCGACCCCCCCCATAAATTAAAATCACGTTTTTATATATTTAACACCATTATAAATGCTGGAGGCAAAGCGGGGTTTGGGGTGGAGGCTGACAGCTCGCAACCCCCCCATGTAATAACCTCGCGACCCCATGAGGGTTCCCGACCCCCAGTTTGAGAACCCCTGATGTAGATTCAATTAATTTCGTGTGCTAAAATCAGAGAGCCAGAGTCTGCTTTTGGTTATACCTGGGCAGTAATATTTAACTTTATCTGTAATTTAGGACAGAATTTGATCCAGAAGAAAGATATTTTTTTTTTTTGTAACCAGAGAGAACTGTTGGTAAACTAGGTATAGAAATAAAAATGAAGGACAGTAATAAACCATGTGTAAGTGAAAGTTACAAGAATGTTTGTTTTTTCCAGTTTGTTCAGCGTTATTTATTTGTATTATAGTGGTGTCCATATAGGGTGACCAGATGAGGAAGAAAATATCGAGACACATGTGGCGGGGGAGGAGGGGGAGAAGGGGGATGGCGGAGCAAAAAAAAAGCCGAGAGCTGCGGCGAAATATTGGGACGCTGGACAAACACCTAAATATCGGGACGGTCCCGATTTTATCGGGACGTCTGGTCACCCTATGCCCATAGGCTAATATAAGGATTGGTGTCCATTGTACTAGATGCTGAACAAACGCATAGTATAAAACAATCCCTACCCAGCAATTTGTAAGGCATACAGAGTTTGATTTTTTTCAGAGCTGCTGAACGACCACAACTCCATTGAATTTAATGGGAGCTGAAGCTCTGAAAAGCAGTTTGGTTTTGCACAGTTTTATCCTGACTTACTGAATCATACTACTACTCTGGTTAATGAAAACTCACCTTTAATCGAAGGTTGGTTCTGTCTCCAAGGTACACACTTCAAACCCTGTTCCTGGAGATCTTACTGTTCTTCACAGAGCAGAGCTACAGAGAATGAAAGTATGTCCTCCATCTTCCACATGGTCAGCTTTCTCAGCACAAGCTGTACGCTTAACAGTGTCAAATGGGAGCTCGACTGTATTCAGTAAATTACTTGAGTCAAAATTCTTCACTAAGTGATTACCAGATGTTTCTAGCTCTTAAACTATTTCTAGGCCTAAATAATAAAGGCTTGATTCTGTAATCCTTACTCACATTGTGTAGAATTTGTGAATGGTCCCCTCGAGCTAATAAGGTTTTTTTGTACGAGTATGTGTTACTCTATGTAAGGATTGCATGCAGGGCTGGCTCTAGGCACCAGCACTCCAAAAAGCCGGGAGCCGTCCCTGAGCGGAGGTGAGCTGCGGTGGTGAGAGGCGCGGGGAGGGCCGCAGGAAGTAACCATGGGGGGGGGGGGGCCGGGGGACCGCTCCCCCCCCCCCGCACCCCCCCCCTCCTCCCCCGAGCATGCCGCCGCTCCGCTTCTCCCCCCTCCCTCCCAGGCAAGCCTGAGAGGGAGGGGAAATGCGGCACGCCCGGGGGAGGAGGCGGGGCTGGGGATTTGGGGAAGGGGTGGAATTGGGGCGAGGTCGAGGGGGTGCAGGAAAATTTTTTTGCTTGGGACGGCAAAAAACTTGGAGCCAGCCCTATTGCACGATATGGCCCAAGATAACCATATGAATAAATAAATAGTTGGTAAGAAATGTGTGAATATGCCTGTATTTGCTATTTAGAATAGTTTAGAAGAGAAAAGAAGAAAAATATTATTGTACAGTATGGTACTTGTAGATAATCTGTTTCCATGCATTCCTTGATTGGTACATATCTAAATCAATCATGATAGTTGTAAGTGGCACTATGCAGGATGTCTGTCTGTCTGAGTTCACAACTCCTATTTATTTCAATGAGATTTTCACATGCAGGCCATTTTTATCAAAAGAGATTCATGTTGAGGAGGTGTTAGTATCATGTTAGTTAAGACAAATTAGTATCTCCTGTAAAGAATAGTGGAAATATATAGCTACTACTGCTTCTATAAGATGTGTAGGACAGTCTTAAATAAAAAAAATTAGCATCACAAAAGAAGAATGCTATTGGGCTGCAAATATTTATTTTGTGAGATTTGGGGAGCTCAACATACACTTTGGCTTTCTTTTTGGCATTGCCGCAGTGTTATATGTCACACCATGATACTTGTGAATGAGTAAATAAAATGTTTCACTGACGATGAGGGTTGCTGTTCAGAGTTTCTGTGGATCGTAAACCTGGGAGAGGGTGTATGTTTGTTAAAGTAGCACTGGCTGACTTCTTGGTGTTCAAATGCCATATGGTCACTGAATTAAATTTAAAATATTTGCTCCAGCTAAATACATGACCAAAAAATCAACTGGGGAACACAGATTTAGAAAAACGTTTGTCAGAACTTTACACTAACAATTTTGTTAGGAGTTCTAACTCTTTCTTAGCACTCTTTTAAATCGCTTCTTAGGGCAGGATAATATTGTTATTGGGAACACTATCATCCTATATCCAGAAAACATTCTGCATTGCAATAAAACGTAGCCAGATGAGTGGTTTTGATGTTGGAGTTATTTTCACCCAAGAATTTCCATTTCCATAGGGGGAAAATGCACATAAAACTCACATTTTGCATAAGCTCTTCTGAGGACCGACAAAGAAATCAGTTCTTGATTCTTTCTCAGTTCAAGTAACGGTGGAGGGTGTACCAGAAACAAGCCTCCTTAAATTAATCTCCTTGTCAGTAAAGTTGGTATAAAGTAATATGGAAACTAGCCAAAAACCCAATAAGTTTATCTGAAGTAACACTTGCAACTTTGTGGAAGTATGTGGCTGAGTGATGATATAAAAATAGCAAGTTATTTTGAGGAAGAACTTATGTTCTGTAATAATGAGAAACTGGTACACAGATAAAATAAATTGCTTATCTAAATATAAATTTTCAGATGAGAAGGATCAGTAGCTTAGTGTTCTAAGTTCTGTGCTAGAAGCAGTCATTAAATGTTGTCTCAGTTTAAAAAGGGGGGTGGGATTTAAAGATGCACTATCATTGTGAGATATTGCATTGCTTTAGAGATACATACTTGATAGCTTGCCATTGCATTAAAATGAATGGCTCTCTCCTTAGATTTGGCAATACAGTGATAATTGCATAGTTTTCACCTACAGAACTGTACAAAAGTTGCTTTGTGGAACACTCTATTTGCCTCATGTTCAGATCATGTCCTCAAATGCAACTGTATAGCTCTTATGTCCATGGTTGCCAACCCTCCAGGATTGGCCTGGAGTCTCCAGGAATTAAAGATTAATCTTTAATTAAAGATTACGTCATGTGATGAAATCTCCAGGAATATGTCCAACCAAAATTGGCAACCCTACTTATGTTCCAGTTCAAGAAAGCACTTAAGCATATGCTTAATATGCTTTCCTGAACAGGGTTAGAGTATAGCATGTGTTTAACTCCTATTGAAATAGAGGGGACTTAGGAATGACTTAAGTGCTTTTTTGAATATCGGTGCTTTTCTGAAATGAGGACACAGAAAAGTGTCTACCATAATGTAATTTATTCTGATTTGGAGTGAAATACTTCTTACTGAATGTCAGAACTGAGCATTTAACAGTTTAGCTGGGAATCAAGGAAGGAAAAAAAAATTAGGAGCTCTGAGTAGAACCATTTTCACATTATTTAATGATTATAAAGTGATTTAGTCAGTGTGTGTGTGTGTATGTATGTGTATATATATATTCAGTTTTCATTTGTGAATTTGGGCTTTTCCTGAAATTTATTAGCCAGTAAGACAGGTAGTTATATAGGTCTGAGAGCTCAATCAAAGGAGGGCCAGGACAGGAAGGGGAAGGTTTAAAAGAAGTGTTTATAATAGAGAGTTTGGTGATTTAGAACAGTGGTTCTCTATCTTTTTGGGCCCAGGACCCATTTGTAAATGTTTATGGCCTGTCGCAACTCAGTAAATAGTCGGGGGGGGGGGGGGGTTCAGTTGAGTCCTGCCTGGCACTCACCCCAGAGTGATGGCTCCTGTAACTCCTCTGCTGTGGGGCTGGCTGGGCTTGGCTCTCGGTTCTGGGTGTTGCAATCTCTGTGGTTGTAGTAATGCTCCAGTTTGGCCCCGCCTCGCTGACTGGACTCTCTGACTCTGGAGTTGTGACCAGGCTCATGGGATTGCAGTGCCACTCATTCAAATTTGGTCTACCTGACCCCTGTCATCATGATGGTTCAGCAAAACCTGAGTGGTGCTGAGACCCCAGAGGTAGCATTGCCTGGAGCCAGGAGGCAAGCCCAGTCAGCTCTGTGAGACAGGAGTCACAGGAGCTGCCACATGACCCTTTGAAACATTCTGGTGACCCAATTATGGGTTCCAACCCACCAGGCTGAGAAACCCTGATTTTAGAAGATAAAACACTTGCTGTCATAGTTACTTGTGAGACCCGGCTCAAAGGGAGTGTGTACTTCAGTGGATGAGAGATCATTGAATGCAGCAAAGTTGCTCATGTTACAGTAAAGTTGAGGATTAAAGCAGTGTTTTGGGGATTAAAAGACTTCTTTCCGTAGAGTGCCACAGAAAGTGCTCTACTTTCAGCAAAATGTTCCAGCACACTATAGCTCTGGGATTCTCTTGCTGTGGGAGTAAATAAGGGACAAATAGCCACCAATCCCTTTATCCATTTAGCCATCATGAATGTGCACACTCTGCTCTAAAAATCCTTATGTTTAACTGATCAGTGATCCTTTTAAGCCTCTTACAGAGCATACCAGTTAAAGAGCTGGTTTACATATGTCTTACGCCAGAGCAATACGGGCACCGAAGATATCAAATTACAATCAGAATTGTTATAACTAGAATTGCTTAAAATCTAAAACCCCTATAAATGAGATTCAGCTACAGACTGCTTTGCTTTTTAAGGTCTGATCATTCAGCTTAAAGCCCTGTCTGATGCTCCCAAAGTTTTAATAACAGTAGAGGTTGTATAATATAAAATATGCTCCGACTGTGCAGTTTTTAGAATGTGCTTTTCAGAGAATTTTAGTGCAGCTTGAAAAATTTGAATGGTTTGGAGGGACAGCTTTTTGCCTATTTTCATTTGGGTTTGGGAGGAGAGAAATTTCTCTGTTTTCCTGGACCCTATGAGTCCCAAAAGTTGAAATTCCATTTGCTGTGTCATTAGTTCTCAATCTGTATGACATAAATCAGAGGGTCTCAAACTGTGGTCTGTGGACCATCAGTGGTCTGTGAGCTCCATTTAGGTGGTCCGCGGATAGTTCCCTCTAAGGTTCGTGCCTGGTGGCCACACACAAAAATGAAGGGCCGCCCACCTAATTAGTGGAGCCGCGCAGGCGTGGCTCCACTAATTAGGTGCCTGGACCCTGGAGAAGATGCACATATAAGGTGAGGTGGTGGCCTTGGGGGGAATAAGGAGTAGGTGGGAGAGGGTAGTGGGGTGAGAAGAGGGGGTGAGGGAAAATTTGGGACTTGCAGGGCTGCGGCGGCCAGAGAAAGAGGAGACTTTCCCCAGCTCCAGGGCTGTGGCTGCCAGGGAGAGACGGTCCTTCTTCCCAGCCTCAGCTCTGTGGCTTTGCTCGGGGGAGAGAGGGAGAGACCCTCCTCTTTCCCAGTTCCAGCTCAGGGGCTGCTGCAGCAGGGGAGAGAGGGCACATCCGTCACATTAGAAAGGTAAGACTACTGACATGAGTTGTGTACTTTTATTTGTAGAACAAAAAAAGTTTATTATTATTATTAAGGGTTTTTTTTAATATAGCGCTTTTATCCAAAATGCTTTACAATAGTTAGCTAATGGTACAAACGACATTTGGAAAGATCATTAAGTGGTCTGCCAAGAACCTCAGCAATTTTCAAGTGGTCCACAAAAAAAAAAAAAGTTTGAGAACCACTGACAGATGATCATGCAGGGTTCATGTACCATAACTGGGAGAGATGTTGGCAAGAGATAGTGGTCATGTGGGTGTCTGAGGAAAATCTGGGGGGAGAAAATTCAGTTGACAAGTGGCATAAAATCCCCACTCTGCCTTTTGTGTTTTTATTTTTGTTAAAATCCTTGAGGCTAGAACCTAGATGGTAGCTGGTGTAAAACATGTGTGTTGCTGCTATTTGGCAGGATTGTAGTAGAGGAACAGAGGGAGAAGAGAAGAAAAATTCTGCAAAATCAGACATGAGAATGTTTGAGAAGTTAGAAGAGAGTGGAGGGAAAATATACCCACCAGGAAATGCCCCCCTCCCCCCCCCAGTTTTCTCTGTAAAGAGAAAGAAGCAGGAGGCAAGGTAAATATAGTAACAACAGCAGCTCCTTTGTTTATGATTCCTTGAGAAAGGGAGGTCTGGTTCTCTTGTATTAAATACTGCCAAAGAAGAACATACAGGAGATAAGTGGAATACCTTATTTATGTCTATTAATGCTTTGGGATGGGGGCACACTGATCTGTCAGCATCTGGTACACTTTTGGTGCTTTCTTTTAATCACAAGAAATACAGTAGTAGTGTTTAAGGTGAATTTAGTGACCTTAGTGCATTCCCAGGAACTTTTAGCATTTTCATATTTGCTGTGTTACACATTCATTTTTTGTATAGCCTTGTTGAGAGAAAAAATAAGCCGTAATCAAAATGAAAATTAAGTATTTGTTTTTAAGGAAAACATTATTCATTTAAACAACCTACTTGTTTATGGTTGGCCAGTTGGCTTTAATGCTGGTGGCCTGGGTTTGATTTCGGTCCTGATTTTTCTTTCCCCCCGGCTTTGGAGGCCTTGATTTCAGCTCCTAAATTACATTTATGTAGCATCTTTCATATAAGCACTAATGAAGCTTCACACACTTCTGAGAGGTAAGTGTTCTCCAGAAGGGCAAACTGAGGCACTGAGCAGTTACGTGATTTACCTAAGGTTGCACTGTGAGTCATTGGCAGAGCTGGCAACCCAGGAACTCCACTTTCCTACTCTAACCATGAGACAACACTGCCCAATAGTGACCTCTGGACAGTTAAAGAACAAAACTGATGAGATCCCAGGCTGGGTCTATGCAGTGCTGTCCTCCTCAGATAAAATGAGCCATTTTGGATACTGGATATGGAGGAAAAGTGGAGGATCCTTGGGTCTGTCTAGTATGCGGAGGGCACCCAATAGGAGTGATCACAGTGTCTGATGTTTCTTCCACACAGAAATTTCCAATTTCTACTGTGTTGCACTTTTTTTTATAATATGCTTTATTCTTTATTTATTTTTAGATTAAAAAAGCTCCATCCCAAAGACTACTCATCCTGAGCCCTGAGCCCCCATGACATCCCTTAAAAGCATGATAAAGAAAAGTTTATGCAGTCAATCAAAGCAGCAGCATCACTTGTCCTTCCCCACCCACATCTTATACTAAAAAGCAGACCCAATCGGAATTAAAACTCCCACCCCACACTCTTTATTTTATTACTCTATGTTCCCAAATATACTGGACCAAGATTTTCAAACATCGCTAGTGATTTTCAGTGCCTTGAATTTTGGGTGCTCAACTTGAGGCACTTGCAAAGGGCTGAGCACCCTCCCTCTAAACATCAGACTCCTTTAAAGCATTTCAGGTGGGGCACCCCAAATTACTAGTCACTTTTGAAAATATTGGCCACTAGTACTTTACACGTTTTAGATTTGCTGTCCAATGGGCCACTTTTCATACTTCGCCTCAAATTCAATTTACTTTCTAAAAGCTAAAGGTAAGTTAAAAGGCCCATTGGCAACCTATCTTAGCCTGCTGTTTGACCTAGTTTAAAGTTCTTATCCTTTGGTGGGAAATGCTTTCCAGATCTGACTTATAAATATAGCTATTTTGATTTTAGCCCATTTCCACTGTTGGCCCTTTTTAATTCTGAGTTGCCCAAGATGGGGGAGGGTCAGAGAACTCAGCCTCGAGGTTCTAGTAATTTATAAACTTTCACACCAGGCAGCCTCCAACAATCATTTTAGTAATGGAATTATATACAGTCTTTAGTGTTCAACCTGTCTTCTTCCATACCGAGAGTATTGAAAATAGAGAGAAAGTAGTCTAGAGGGTATGTGAACAAGAAAGAGATGCTGCAAAAGATCTTATTATCATTTCTTGCTCAGATGCCTGTGGAAAACTGTGAAGCTGAGGCTTTTCGTTACAGAAACGTTCCTGTAAATGAGATAGCACTGCACAGCAGATAGGAAAACCATTAAACTTTAGCCATCAATGGGCTGGCCTTGCGCATGAGATGCTGATTTCAGTGAGTTTTGACAGGTCTATGTTCAGAATCTTAATTTACAGAAAAGCGTCTTCCTGATAGTATGTAGCACTTGAAGCATTTTACTGAAATGTGCAACCTTTCATAACAATTTGACATTTAGTGCTCCACTCATCTCCTGTTTCTAAATCCAGCTGTGGAGTTTGGACCAGATCACACAGGGAAATGCAGAGATGTTAGATAATGAGAAAAGACATTTGCTGAGAAAATTAAGGTGTCTTAAAGTCTGCAAAAATTTGAGATCCTCATTGCCTTTTCCAACACATTCAGTCCATGTTATAGGAACATAGAACTGGGAAATTTGGTCTCTACTCAATCCATAGGGATGGCAATAACATCATAATGTGATTATGGGGGAGTGGGGAGCATGCAGTGTTGAATGCTCGTGGAGAGGCTCCACCCAAGCCACTAGCACTGACCCAGAGACTGCGTGTTTTATTTTTGTAACCTTTGGAACATTTTTCTTTTTCTTTAAACTTCACTAAAATTTGAACATGCTAGAAAACTGTAAAGTGAACGAACAAAAAGGGGGAGTGTTGATCCTCGTCTGCAGCAGTGGTCCTTTACACCTCAGCTCCCACTCTGGCCCCTTTATGTGTTAAACAGTTGGCGTGGCATAAAGAGGCTTTGAAAGCCCCATGTCTGGCTGGGTAGGATTTTCCTGGTGCAGATCCTGTGGAAGAGAGCTGTAAGGCTGCCCTCTGAGGATACCCTTGCAAACCTGTGCATGGCAGGCGCAGGGCTGCAGAGATTCCGGGCAACAGCTAAGGAATCTCCTGTAGTATAGACAGCTCCCTCCTCCCCCCCGAGCTATCTAAATTACACTGGAAGCTTCTCTAGCCCCCAGAGCAGCCCAGGATAAGGTGGCTGCAAAGGTGGCTTAAAGCCTCTCCAGGCTCCCCCATGGATGGCAGAGCTTCCAGGAATCTCTTAGCGCTGTGGTCTTGCCCATGCCCAGACTCTAGAGGCACAGCACAGAATCTCGCCCAGGTTTTAAGGCCCCTTTGCGTTGCCAGAGTGGAGTAAAGGGGCTTTGGTGTAAATGAGAATCAGGCTCAAAATATCTTTTCCCACAAAATATAATGAAGACAACTAAAGCTGTCTCTCTGGTACACTTGTGAATGGAGGGTGTACAAATTCTATAGGATCTTGCAAAAACTCCCTCTGACTTTGTGATAGGGGCAAGTGCAAAATACAGCAGGAACTGTTATAATAGTTTTTAGCCATCTCAGCTGTAAGTTGATATGTAATGGGCAAATGGGAGTTTTGCCTGCTTATTGGATCAGGCCTGTTAATATTACCTTGATAATTGTATATAGGTTTGGCAGAATTTGATTTTTTTTTAAATTATTTCCATGGATATTATCAATTTTCATTTTTAAGGATTTCAAAAACAATGTTATCCATTTTATTTTTCACAGTTGTGCAGAATTATGGGGTTTGCTTTTTTCCAATTTTTATCAATTTAAATTTTCACAGTTGTGGGAAGTTATAGGGGTGGGATCAGACAATAGGGAGGTCAGACAATACATGTGGGTGGATGGAGTATGAATTAGAAGGAGCAGCTCCACTTCCCTCCCCACAATTCACCAGCCAACATGGCTGCAGTGGGAGATGTGCACTGTCCCAGATACAGGTGCCATGGCACAGGATGTGTTATGCCAAGCAGAGGAAAAATAGGAGGTAGATTGTGACTCTCACAGTCTGTTTCCTGGTCTGCTTCTGGAGCAACACAGCTGCTTGTTGCCCCATACGTGGAACAGATTGTAAAATAATTTTGCTCATAAAAACCATGGAACCTTCTCCCGGTACATTAGAAAGAAAGACACTAAAATAGGATGGTGATTATCTCTTTCCCCATAATTGTTTTATAGTAGTTTGATTTACTAGTAATATTTAAAGGTCAGTTTTAAAAAGACAATGTATGTTCTGTGAACATAGACGCTTGTCTCTTGAAAAAAATTGTTTTTTCCTTAGGCAAAGATATTAAAAAGAAACAGCGTGGGGAAATGAAACAAGCTGTCCAAACTTCTGAAAGTTGCACTTCCTCAAGGAATTTCAGCAATGCATAACAACTGGTCTAAAAGGGGATTGGAGCAGTTGAGATATTTTTATTTTCTTTATTTTTAATTTTTTTAAATAGGAAGGAGCATGTAATGATTTCTCAAGAGAGCAAATGAAACAATGTTTCGATATTTGTCTTGAAATCATAGGGTTATATGTTACTTATGTCAGCACAGCAAACAATTATTTATCTAATAAAAAAATTAAACAGCCCTAAAATAGCAAACATATTTATTTTTCACTGGGTTTTATTTTAAATTTAAAAAGTCTGGAAATCTTTTCTGTTACATTGTTATTAACTGAACAGAAACAGTTGAATAAATGCAGCTGTGTGTGTATATTGAATAGTATGGATAGGGGATGGATATAAACATTGTGATACTAATATGAACATGAACTTTCTGGTGGATGTTGAGATATTGACCCTAAATTGTATATGAAGTAGAAGAAATGATAGTCATTATGCTATCCCAGTACCCCCCAAATGAGTGGAATACATACATACTTTGTTTCAAAGTTGCTGCAACTAAGTATATTGTATTCCTAGGTTTTCCTGAATGTTGGGATTTCAGCTGGTGTTGAGGACTTTTTATTGTCTCCTGGTAAGAAGCAGGTAGCAGCCAGTTTATATGGATGCAGACCTGGAACATTATTAACTGTGTTTTAGTTGCCTTCAGGTTGGATTATTTTCATGCTCTGGATCTTGCTTTTCTCTTTGGTTCAAAAATGCCCAAATTTGGCAATCTTCAAGATGCTCTGAAAGAGTCTCGAATTTTCATGGTGAGAGGGTTTGATGGGGATTATTTTGGTGTGGATGCTGAAGAGAAATTTATTTTATGGCTGGGGAGCTGACCTGAGGGCTATTTATATTCTGTGGGGGATAGCTGGGGTTAATGGGTTGCTGGGTCTTTTTCATTTTACATTTGGGGAAATATTTTAAGATAACCTCTTAACTGACCTTTTGAAACATTTAATAGGTATATATGCCTTGCAGTGGCACTTACGTGATGGTGATATTGACACAGCAGTTGATATGCCGGTAGATAGTTCTGTTGAAGTGCAGCTGGGGAGTAATGGTGTAAAAAGTATTGTGCTTCCATGATGTTCACTGCTTTTCTCCACCCAAGTCATGTTTACTTTTAGATTAGGTCTTAGACTGTGCAAATTAATCTACTGTCCCAGAAGGCAGTAAATTTTATACTGAATAGTGGTCAATGCACTGTTCAGTTTTAACCTATTTTACATACTCCTGTGAAATATTAGGATTGATCTTGTGTAAATCAGTGCAGTTCCATGAAGTCATGCTGATTTACATCAGCTGAGGATCTGGCCCATTGAGTTTAAGTGACTTTGGACTTCTTTTTTTGAAACACAACAGCTGAAGTCCTGGTCTATTTGCTAAACATGGGAGGAAAGTAAATAAGGCTGGATGATTTCCTGACGTAGATAACTCTTGACATGATTGACTCTGTGTTCATATATAATTTATATAGAAGCATTGCACCAGATTTATTCCATTGAAGAAAATGCAGGTGTAGAATTGTTCTGGCTATACTGTACATCTTAACAGTCAAATGACCTTAGCTTTTGTTGAACTGTATTCTAAACACCTTCCTGTCTAACCATCACCTTGTGCAATACTCAGTATTTTTAGCCTTTTAAGCATAGATCAAGCACTATATTTAAACATTTGTCTTGAAGACTAAAATTTGCTCAGTGTGAATAACAGATACTCAGAAAATAGCAATTCAAGATGTCCTGAATTTGTTGTTGTTCTTTCTTTTCTTCTAGGTATAACTTACATAATGTGCCACGTCTTGGAAATTTTGTCTATGTAGGAACACGTAATTAAAATCAAATGTATCTCTAAATGGCAATTGTTTGTATGAGATTTTAATGGACCAGCAGTTATTTGGATTCAGTAAACATAAGAACCTAAAAATATTTTGTGAAAAGTCACATGGCAGAAAATATGAAAAGAGAGAAAAAAACAGAGGCCCCGTTTCTGCTCTCCATTATGCATGCAAAAAGCCTGATTGACCACCTCCATCTGAAAGCAGAAAGGAGCATAGGATTTTCTTGGATGATGGTTGTTTCATAAACTGTATATGTGGCACCTAGATATGACAGCAATGGTTCTTTATAAATTGACTGAGGCTAACAGTGTGCACCACTGCAGTAATTTGTTTAGAAATGAACGTCTTAAAAAAATGAGCAACCTGTTAAAAGAACAAACTTTCTTGGGGCCTGTGTCCTGGCTAAGGGCTGGCTTATCCTCTCTGAGTTTTGCTGCAGAAGCAATGAAAGTAATGGAAGTCTCTCTAAAACAGCCCCAAATCTATCAGGCTCAGCTCCTTTCCTTCAAAGTGCCACCATTTCACCATTCCAGCTACTGTGTGGAAGTCCGTGCTCACAGTCTCCACATAAGAGCCCTATGAGTTCAGTGGGCGGCACAGCTGGGCAGGGAAAGGGCATGGATGAGGGAGAATTGCACTGTATGATATTATCCGGTGAGTAAATAGTCTAGGAATTAATGCCATAAAATGATCTAATGGAATGCTGCATATTAATCCTTAAAGTACATTTGCTAAGATATAGTGGGCAACATTATTGGCTGAAGCCAAGGAGAACACAATGCAGCGTAGGAAAGGTGTGTGCAGAGGTGGCTTTCAGAAACCTTTGAAAAATGTTCTGTTCAGAAATAATTTGTGAATCTCTGATCCAACTCTCCCCTGCCTTGCACTTACAGTACTCATTTATACCTATGTTAACGTGGGTGTAAAATGTATTTTGCACTCACTTTGCATACATGTAAATGACTGTGTTAAGTGCAAGGCATGGGAGAGTCACACTTTCTATTCTGAGTAAGAAACTTCTGCTTCTTAGAAATCGAACTGCTCACACTTTTTATCCTTTGCTTTAACTAATAATCCTCTTTGTCATTTTGATTTTATAATAACATTGTCAGCAACTGATTGTTAGATTGCAAAGGATTATGACTTTGCGTGAGGAGAATTTGTGAGATTCTGCAGGAAATGATGGAAAATCTGCTTTACAATACACTGTTTCCTGCTAAAAATGATCCCCACCTTCTTAAAGCTCTCAGCAGAAAACACACATATCAGTATTCCCCATGGTAAAATGAATATGCAGCTGGACAGAGGGTTACATTCTTGCTTCAAAATGCTGATCTGCATGTGTAAGAGGAAAAGATTTACATAACTGAACCTGATCCTTGGGGTTCAGTTTTGTCCTCTGAGGCGTGCAAGAGCAATACCTGATTTTTCCTTGCTACAGCACACAATCTTGTGTGAGATATGTTGAAAATGGGGTCATTCTTTTACTGTGCCTGGGTTCCTGCTTGTTGGCAGGTCTTCAAATTTTGTATTGATTCCAAAGTCTGAACAGTAACAAATAATACACAATATCACATTCTTCCACCCCCCCAAAGTGGTCCAAATTTTATTGCCATAAATTCTAAGCAGCAAAGAGGATGGATACTATTAGAGATAACTCTATAAATTGGTACTTTAACAGATAAATTTACTAGTTTATATCCTGGGAAACTGAAGCTTTGTACTCCTTGGACAGTCTGTATCTAGTTTCTTCTGCCATATCATGGCCATAGTCATGTAACACCTGCACTGAATATAACCCCCTGAAAACTAGTTATATTTTAAAACAACCAAAAGGAGGAACTTGGTTGGAAAGTTGAATGATGTGTCTACGGCATCAGGTACTGCTGCAGTGGGAGGGAGTAGTAATAAAAACAGCTAGTTGACTAACCACTTCCCTTCATTGTTACTTGTAATTTTTTATGTCAGTTATAATATTAGCAGAGCCCTGCTAGTTTTCAAAACCACTGCGAGCTATATAAATGAGACAAATGTACACTCAGACCGGTAAGTTAATTTTATTTAAGATCTAAGGTGAAGGTTAAAGTAGAAATTAAGTGCAATGTTTAAAACTTTAAAAACTTTGTTTTACAAGTTGCAGCCTTTGGGTAATCATTTGAAATACAGTATAACAGATTGTATTATGCAGAAAAATGCAGATCACATGGACACAGGTGCTAAAATAACAAGTTGACTTAAAGGAAGGTCATGCTGTCTGCCTAGATCCCCCTTCCCTTGATGAGGAAATGTCCATTTAACTACTGATTCTTCTTAATACTGTTTATTCTTCAAAGTATTAAGAGCAACAACAAAAAAAGGGGGGGGGGCAATCCTGAGTTGGGGAGAGTAGAAGATGATAGAGATTAATTGATTAGTTGATCTTTTTGCAGTGAGTTGAAAATGTAGATCCTTATGTAAATGTTAAGTATTAGTACTTTATTGTATGCAGCCCTTTGCCTCCATGTCACTTGGTTGAATGCAGCCTCATTTATTCCTGTAACCATTTGGTGGCTGTTTCCTAGGTCTAATTTGGTGGTCTCTATCCCGTTCCTAGTAAATAAGTGTTCATGTAGCAGGGAACATCATCACAGTTGGTACTATAGTAGAACCTCAGAGTTACAAACACCTCAGAAATGGAGGTTGTTCATAACTCTGAAATGTTTGTAACGCTGAACATTTACCTTACCAAAACTTTTTTTAAACTTTCCCCTTATTTTCTTTAGTAGTTTGTTTAACACAGTACTGTATTGCATTTGCTGCCTTTTTTTATTTTTATTTTTTGTCTCTGCTCCTGCCTGATTGTCTACTTCCAGTTTCAAATGAGGTGTGTGGTTGACCGGTCAGTTGGTAACTCTGAGGTTCTATTGTAATTTGAAAACTTGTGGCTTGTCTAAGCAGTGGCCACGGAATGGATATTGAACCATTCACTTACCCCATCCATGGTGGAGATATTACACACTAGTACTCCTTCTGCCTGGTGTGTACCTTGTTGATGAGGATTTCATTCTCTGGGGGTATGATTACACGGCAGTTGGGAGCATGCTTCTCAGCATGGGTAGACAGACAGGTGCTAAAAATACCCGTTTAGCAGAGGGTAGCATGGGTAGCAGCTCAGGCTAGCTGTCTGAGTGCAACCCACCTGGATTCCCTGGGTACATACTTGGGTGGCTGACCCAAGCTGCCACCCATACTGCCCAAGCTACAATGCTATTTTCAGCATGCTAACGTGAGCAGAGCTACTGTCTGTCTGTCTGTCTACTTAAGCTGGGAGGGTGAGACCAGCACTAAATAACCTGAATTTGAAGTAATGTTATTTTAGTTAAGTTAAGTGAAGGCTGAAACTCTGATCTTAACTTACCTCATTAGGCTTACCCAATATTTGGAGACCATTGCAATTTAAGGCCCTGATCCTACGTTTAACTGGTTTAAGTGGGCGTTGGATTGGATCCTAAGTATACAAGCACAAGTATTGACAATGGAGTTTCAGCTGTAACAACATTTTATTTCATGCTCTGTTTTTTTTTAATAAGGCACCTGTGATCTGAGTATCGAGGCCCCAAACAAAACTATGAAAAAGCAAACAAATTCAAAAGAAATGCCATGTTCTGTCTTGGACTGATGGTTTACAGAGATGGGTCAATTTATATGATCAATGATTTTTATTTAATTATGAGTGTTGTTCCTGGGGAAGGCTTTATCAAAAATGTGTGGGGGAAAAAAAAACGGATGGCTTTTTAGGAGTCATCATCTGTGGTAATGCCAACCTGAAGTCACTTCAGTTGGTATGTGTGCACAGATGTTAAGCTCTATAGTCAGTGTGGTTATTTCATCATCGACTCAGATTCCTACATTTTTTTTTTCAAAGTAGTTTCTTCCTTTTGACAGTGATCACTTGTAAAAAAAAAAGTAATAATAATAATAATAACTGACTGGATTATATTTGGCTTTTTTGTTTTAAATAGTGAAAGCACTCCACTAAATCACCTGTAAACTTAATGAAAACAAACAGATGTAGTACAGAAAGGAAAACAGCATCTGAAACCACTGAACATGCTTGCTTTGCTTGCTGTTCTCTCACTGAAAAATTGTGGAAATAATTTAAACAGAGGTTGGTACAAGACAAAATGTGGGCACTTGTGTATCAAGTTTCAGCCAAGAGCAAAATGTTATATGCCAGCTATAGAATAGTGGTCTCTTACATTGCAATAAACCAATATTTTATTATAAAAGTTTAATCATAAAGTATCTTTAACATTAATGGCATTAGAGGGAACTGCCATAAAGAAGCAAATTTTAAATTCAGTAGGTAAGGGAACAAAACAATGTGATAACAATTCTTATAGTAAACAAGTTATACAGTAGCAGAGGCTGCAGAATGCATTGCTGTTTAAGGTCATTGGTCTCAGTCATCTGAGTTAAGTGAAGAGACATACAGTCTTGTCATAAAATAATTTAACGCTGAGCTATCACCCAAATCAAAACTGGCTGGCTCATCTGGCCTATTTTGAGGGGAGATTGATACACCCAATGTGCATTACCTTGTGTGTATCTACATTGAATTTCTTTATTATTCTTTTGCCCAGTTATCTACTTCTGTTAGTTCCTTCTGGAATTCTTCATGGTTCTCCCTAATCCCCCAAAATATTGTGCGTGTCATAAATAGATTTTGACTCTTCATTCTTCACAGTGTTGCAACTACTGCAGTATTTGGGGTCAGAGCCTCAGCTGGTGTAAATTGTCATAGCTTCATTAACTTCAGTTGAGTTATGATGATTTACCTAAGCTAAGGATCTGGCTGTTGGTGTTTTTTCCCAAAGCCCCAGCTGGAATCATTTGAGTATCTGAGTTTTTATTTTAAATAATAATAATGAAAAGTTTTCTAGCCCTCATGGTTGGGGTTGGAAATATTGTATGCACCCCACACTTCAGCATCATTAATACATCAGTTGAGCAGCATTGAACCTATTATTGTTCCTTAGGGCAGCTCACTATTAATCTCTTTTGGAATATAGGAATTGCCATACTGGATCAGAGCCAATGTCCTATCTCTGACAGTGTCTAGTACCAGGAGCTTCAGAGGAAGGCATCAGAACTGTTAGTAAGGTTGTCTGCCCCATGCATTAGATCTTATCCTGATCTCTAATAGTTAGGTATTAGCTTAATCCCTGAAGCATGAGGTATAATATCCCTTTCAGAATTTTTGTTATTAATTATAACTCTGGATATTCGTGTTATCCATATAAACATCCTATCCCTTGTATTGTTTTATTTCTGAGATATGGAAAACCTGTTTTTCCAAGCCCAGATATGGGGCCTGCTTTTCAGACTCGTCCTTCGTTTTGACAAGTACAAGTTTGCAACTAATTGTGATTGTAAGGCTGCATGCAAGTGTAACATACACAAATTATATGTATCTTAGTGTAAATGTAATTTTTTTTTGAGGGTAAGAACTGAAAGGAGTGCCTGAGCTATATTTTTCCACTGTCATTTCCCTAAGTGTTTTATAGTACATAGAGTGGCAGCTTAGAAAAGATATTTTGAATATTGCAGCTTTTATGTACAATGTGCACATTGCTCCTGTTAAACAAAGATAGACAAAGCAGTAAAACTAGCAACAAAACTGAAACAGCAGTAGCAGCAAGTCGGGAAGGAATTTTCCTCCAGGTCAGACTGGCAGTGACCTTGGGGTTTTCCCCTTCGTCTGCAGTGTGTGGGTGTGGGTCACTTGTCAGGATTATCTGGGTATATCTCACTTAATCATTTCCCTACCATTGCAGGGGCCTTGGACATTGGTGCACGTCAGACGCTCCTGTTTTCTACCAGTGGCACATAATAGTCTACTCTCCTGAGGGCTGCAATGCTTTGGTCTAATTTTGGTTGTTGGGTTTAGTGGGTGGTGGGTGGGGTTGGTGGTCGGTGATGAACAGGAGGCTAGACTACATGACTTGGTGGTCAAAAACTCTATGACAATGCAGGATTGAGGCTGTTTTTCCTGGACTCCCTGAAGCCAATGGCAGTTTTGTCACTGACTCATTTTAGTGGGGGCAGGATTTTGCCCAGCAATTTTATTCATGTGGTGGTGCTTTCCCTGGTTTATAATAAGGCATCTGACTGTGTAAAGTGGAATTATCCTTTTATCTAGTCAGTTGGTTTGGATTAACAGTTAAATTCAGACATGTACAAAAAGTATCATTATGTAAACTCCTTTGGCAAGAATTTTAATTAATGGCATCCTCGCCAAGTCCATTTTTTTCCTATAGAGGAACAAAGCACAAACATCCTATGAAAATTCTTTTTTTGTGTACGATCAAGCCTTCGTCCATCTTTCTAATATGTGATATATATCTATTAAGAGTTGTTAGTGTAGAGATTAAATTAAGAGACCAATCCTGCTTCTGGTGAAATCAATGACAAAACTTGGGGTATATCTACTCTGGACTTTTTTTTTTACCTCTAGTTAGTAAGGGCTTATCTACACTCAAAATGATGTAGCAATGCAGCTGTAGTGCTTCAGTGAAGACACTACCTACGCCGACAGGAGGTGTTCTCCCATCAGTGGACGTACTCCACCTCCTCAAGAGGCAGTAGCTAGGTGATGGGAGAATTCTTCTGTCGACCTAGTGCTGTCTACATGGGGGGCTGAATTGACATAGCTACATCTCTCAGGGGTGTGGATGTTGCCAGTGTTCTCAGTGTAGACCAGCCCTTAGTTGTCAATGTGTAGCCCATATTAAACACTTGGGAAGTGCTCACACTTGGCTATGCAAAATATTTTAAGTGCCTTGAGTTAAATGACAATCAATTAACTTGAGGTAAAAAAGTTTTTTTTCAAACTAGCCCCTACTTCAGACTCAAACTCTACATTCGCATTATAGATTGAAAATGTGTTACTTTTCCTGATAATTTTCCTTTTACCTCTGTTTTTGGCACTGGTGTGACTGCTGCTGGAATACTGTGTCTTGTTCTGGTGCCCACAAATCAAGAAGGATGTTGATAAATTGGAGAGAGTTCAGAGATGAGCAACAAGAATTATTCAAGAATTAGAAAACATGCCTTACAGTGTTAGACTGAACTCCTTGAATCTATCTTAACAAAGAGCATGTTAAGGGCTGACTTGATAACTGTCTTTAATTACCTACTTAAAGGGGAACAATATTAAATAATGGGCTCTTCTAATCTAGCAGAGTAAGGTATAACACAATCTAATGGCTGGAAGTTGAAGCTAGTCAAATATAAACCAAAATAAGGCATAATTTTTAATGGTGATAGTAATTAACCACTGGAACAATTTACTAAGGGTCATGGTGGATTCTGAATCACTGACAATTTTTAAATCAAGGTAGGTTGGTTTTCTAAAAGATCTGCTGTAGGGATTATTTTGGAGAAGTTCTATGTCTTCTGGCCTTAGAATCTACGATAGATCCAGAAGCTTATTGTGACAATATCTTATGTCATCCAAACATTTTCTCTTACTTATTACTTACTTTGGACAAATTTCAAACATTTTTTTTTAAATTGTTCCCATTCCTTTTTTTGTTAAATATTTCCTGAAGTGGTGTCCACCAGGGCTGGCTCCAGGTTTTTTGCCGCCCCAAGCAACGGGGGGAAAAAAAAAAAAAAAAAAAAAAAAAGCCGAGATCGGCGGCAGCTCCACCACGCCACTTTCTTCTTCGGTGGCAATTTGGCGGCAGGTCCTTCCCTCCGAGAGGGACCGAGGGACCCGCTGCCAAATTGCCGCCGAAGAGCCCAAGGTGCCGTCCCTTCCCCTTGGCCGCCCCAAGCACCTGCTTGCTGGGCTGGTGCCTGGAGCCGGCCCTGGTGTCCACAAGGATCCAAACCTATTTGGGATCTCAGTTCTCCCATCCTGTCCAGTATTAAAGTATACACTGACAGCATTACAGCTACTTCCCACTGGTCCCTTCTAAATCTCATCTGGTACAGGGACATAGTCACTAAAATTGTTGCTGCTTCATCTCGCCTACACTCTCAGTACACTGCCTCTTTCTTTCCATCAAATTTCTCTGAAAATAAGTCTTGTCTCACCTAAGTAACTGACTTTTCAGAACTGATTTAGCTGTACCCACTGCTGACCCGTCTATACTAGTGAAGTTTATAGTCCTAATCCATCACTGGTGGAGTCCCACCAATAGTAGCTGTAATATAGAAAGGACTCGGTGTGGGGCGGGGAGCGGCAGTTTAACAGTGCGTCTTGTAAGGGCTTGATTCTACTTCAATTGAAGTAAATGGAAAACTTTTCATTGACTTCTATGCTGCAGGATCAGAGCCCGAATGTATTGCATGAGCGGTGAATTATGGCTCTGAAATTTGTTAATGTAGAGAAGGCCATGTTGTTAGCAATGGGTAAATTTCCTGGTGTTGACCAGGCACTGGAGTGATGGCCCAAGCACATGTTCTTACAGAGAGATTTGTATGTGTCTGGGTTTGCACAGTAATCTGTGTGCAAGTGCTGTCTGAATGGAACCTGAAGCTAGAGCTGTATTTTCTGGAGCTTTGGCAGTGGCACTACTGCTGTTTCAGTGTTGTTGCTAGTTTCATTGCTTTGTCCATCTTTGTTTAACAGCAGCAATGTGCATATTGCACATAAAAATAAGCAAGGCAGCAATATCTTGAATCTAAAGTACACTTATTTCTTTCCCACCAAAGAACTAAACCAGTCCCAACGTCGAAACCCTTTGTGACTATTGGGGAAAGGGGACAATTGGATGACAGAAAACTTGGATGTCAGACAACAAGTCAATCTTTTGTGAAGTTCAAGAAATATAAATGAATAAAACAATGGAGTTAATTAAAATTCAGTTGGTTATTAAACACTAAATTAAAATGACAGTGAAAGAACAGCCTTAGGTGTGTGACTATGCATTTTAAAGCGTTACATTTAATGTTTATGCAAAAGTAAGTCTTTTTATAGTTTAAAAAGTGATTAGCACCTTGGCAGTACAGCTCTCAAGATTTTTTTTTTTTTTTTTTTTTGGTAACACTGCATAAGATTTTAAGGCTTTGTTTTAAAATTCGACCTACTTAACAAAAAAGTTCTGCTTAACACCAGCATAATATATTCCCTCTGTTTTGCAAGTACCTTTGGGTAATGTATTGTAGAGAAAAGTAATCTCATCTAGGAGTGTAAATGGACCTTATCACATTTAAAGATATAGTTTATTCACTCCTTCTGCCTAATTTAGCCCTCAAATACAGATCTGTCTTTAATGATACTACATTTTAATAATACTACATTCTATCAACTGGGGGCACCTTACCAGCAAACTTTGGCTGATTAAAAAAGGCCTTCCCTTGAAGTCAGATGGCATGACTTAGTAAATCTTAATCAGTCTCTTTTTGTTACAAAGACAAGTTTTCAGTTTTCACTTACTTTTTTAGGAGGTCATAACACACTGTAGTTAGCTGAGTACACTGCTCTACAGCCAAAATGCTTCTGAAATAAATGTAGTCAAACTTTACTAATTCTGGGTCACTGAGAATGAAAATGATGCTTAAAATTGTTGATTGGCTCTAGTTTTCAAGATATGCTATTGGGTCAGTATATACGACCCTTGACTTGGGAATGGCGGAGGATAAGTGAGTTATAAAGGGAAGGGATCTCAATTTAAACCAGAAATGACTAAAATACATCTTTGACTGGATCTATGAATACATCTATGACTGGGTTTGGACAGTACTTGCTTTTTAGGCAAAACAATGAATGATGCAATCTGAAGCTGGTATTGCGTCATACATGATATGAATTGCATCATGTTATTCCTAGAAGTCATGGATGATGCAATCATAATGAAGCTTACATCACTCTGCTGAACAAATTGCCCTATATCAGCTCTAGAAATCATAGTGTCGTGCTCTCTTATTTGTCAGTGTTTGATTTTGCAAAGGGACACATTTCTGTTTAGCCAAAGTGAGCAGAGATGCCTCGTACTTGTGTGAACAGTGCAGATAACTTCTGCTATGTTTGTGGTGAAGTGACTTTTGCATCACAAAAGCGCAGTATAACCACTATGATTAAGAAAGCCTATCACCTTTATTTTGGCTGCAAAATTGGAGATCAGGACAAGAGGTGGGCCCCACACATATGCTGCAACACTTGTGCAACAAATCTTCACCAGTGGTTGAACAGGAAAAGCAAATCTATGCCTTTTGCAGTGCCAATGATTTGGAGAGAGCCAACAGATCATACCAGCAATTGTTACTTCTGCATGGTGCCTCCAGTTGGGAAAGGTGTGTCAAAGAAGAAAAAGTGGACTGTGCATTATCCAAACATTCCATCAGCTATACGCCCAGTACCTCACGGAGAAGGACTGCCGGTTCCTGATGCACCAGAATCATTCTCACTTGAGTCAGACGAGAAAGAGGAAGAGGATGAAACTTCTGGTCCTGAACCATCAATGTCACAGGACCCACATTTTCTCCCATCCTCCTGCTCTGAACCACACCTCATAACACAAGGTGAACTGAATGACTTTGTCAGGGATTTGGAACTACCCAAGAGTAAGGCAGAGCTGTTGGGCTCCAGACTACAGCAGTGGAATCTCCTGGCAGGTGATGTTAGGGTTTCCATGTTCCGTGACCATCAAAAGGATCTTGTCCCATTCTTCTTCATGGAAGGTGATCTTGTAGCCTGCAACAACATCGATGGTGTGATGGCAGCCCTCAACATCGTTCACGATCCAGATGAGTGGAGACTGTTCATTGATTCATCGAAGACGAGTCTTAAAGCTGTTTTACTGCATAATGGCAATGTTTTGCCATCAATTCCAGTTGGTCATGCAGTCCATATGAAGGAAACCTATGACAACATGAAACAACTTTTGAGGTGCATAAACTATGACCAACATCAGTGGCAGCTTTGTGGCAATTTGAAGGTTGTTGCTCTCTTGCTTGGTCTGCAGACTGGATACACAAAGTACTGCTGTTTTCTCTGCGAATGGGATAGTCATGCAAGAGATTCCCACTCCATCAAGAAAGATTGGCCACTCCGACAGTCATTGGAGCCTGGGAGGAAAAGTGTTCAGCATCCACCACTTGTTGAATCAAGGAAGATTTTGTTACCACACTTACACATCAAGCTGGGTCTGATGAAGAACTTTGTCAAGGCCATTGACAAAACACAAGCAGCTTTCAAGTACCTCCATGGAAAATTTCCAAGGTTAAGTGAAGCTAAGATAAAGGAAGGTGTCTTTGTTGGTCCTCAGATTCGTGAACTTCTTCGAGATGATGCATTTGACCATGCACTGCGTGGCAAGGAAAAGACGGCATGGAAAGCCTTCCAGTTAGTGGCAATACATTTTCTCGGAAACAAGGCAGACAACTACAGGTTGTTGGTGGAAAACCTCCTCAAGGCATACAAAAGCCTTGGTTGCAACATGTCACTAAAGATACATTTTTTGCACTCTCATCTAGATTTTTTTCCACCGAACTGCGGAGCAGTGAGCGACGAGCACGGCGAGCGATTTCACCAGGACATTGCAACAATGGAGAAATGCTATCAGGGCAAATGGAGCCCATCAATGCTTGCAGACTATTGCTGGACAGTGACAAGAGATGCTCCATTTAATGAATACAAGAGACAAGCCAAGAAGCGCCGAGTAGACACTGAATAGGACTAAACTATGTACATAATAGTTTTTTGCCTTTTGTTTCATAATAAATTTTATTTATATAACCCTTTTGCTGATTTTTAAAGTGTTACATAAACAGGACAGGTGAAATATTATCATGTAAAGCAACCATAAACACATGAAAAGACCTAGGTTTACAATTTATGATTAAAACTCTACTATCTACACAATATACATAGACATAAAATGTAAAAACTTAAATATCTTAGCAACAGTAGCCAATCAGGTGTTTTAATTGTCATATTTGAATTCAGCACATCAAAATACATAATAAATAGCACATTTTATCTCTGAAGCAGACGACTTCTCAAAAATTGTAGACCAGTGAGTATCAATGTGCAGAGCCAAGGGTTGCCAACTTTCTGATTGCAGAAAACCAAACACCCTTGCCCCTTTCCTGAGGCCCCGCCCCTGCCCCTTCTCTGAGGCCCCGCCCCTGCTCACTCCATCCCCCCTCCCTCTGTTGCTCGCTCTCCCCCACCCTTGCTCACTCACTCATTTTCACCAGGCTGGGACAGGGGGGTTGGGTGTAGGAATGGGTGACAGCTCTGGCTGGGGGTGCAGGCTCCGGGGTGTGGCCAGAAATGAGGGGTTCAGAGTGTGGGAGGGAGCTCTGGGCTGGGGCAGGGGGTTGAGGGGTGGGAGGGGGTGAGGGCTCTGGCTGGGGGTGCGGGCTTTGGGGTGAGGACAGGGATGAGAGGTTTGGGGTGCAGGAGGGAGCTCAGGGCTGGGGCTGGGAGTTGGGGTGTGGGCTCCGGGAGGGAATTTGGGTGCAGGAGGAAGCTGAGGGCTGGGGCAGAGGGTTCGGGCATGGGAAGAGGTGCGGGGTGCAGGCTCCGGGTAGCGCTTGCTCTACGTCCCTGCGGCTCCTAGGCAGAGGTGTGCCCAAGCATCTCTGCGCACTGCCCTTGCCCACAGGTGCCGCCCCTGCAGCTCCCATTGGCCATGGTTCCCGGCCGATGGGAGCTGTGGAGCCAGCACTCGGTGGCGGTGACAGCGCGCAGGGCTCCCTGTCTTCCCCTGAGCCTAGGAGCCAGAGGGGGGACATACCATGGAGCCTGTCTTAGCCCCACTGCGCAGCCGACCGGACTTTTAGCAGCCTGACCGGAGCCACCAGGGTCCCTTCTCGATTGGGCGTTCCAGTTGAAAACCAGATGCCTGGCAACCCTAGAAGGGCCCTAGAAGACCAAAAGTAGTATCTCTACAAATGGATAGGATAACCTACCAGAGGCAAAGTCTGCCTGCCACAGAAGGTAAAATCAGCACCACACAGCTTCACATCAGTGGGCTGCAGAGGTGCTTGGGAAACGAGATCTAATAAGCGAACATCATTGAGCATAAAAATCATTTTTTTAAAATTTAAATTGGATTTTTTTAATTTAAATTTAATTTTTTTATTTAAATAAAATACAGGTTTATTTTTAAAAATCTGTTTCAAATTATTTTTGGCAACCCATTTTTAGGCCTAAATCATTTAAATTAAATAAAAAAAAAAAAATTAAGCAGTACATTTTCTTCCAAGTTTTCAAAGAAAGTCAGACCACTGAACTAGTGGAAGTCACTGGCTAAGAACCTGGAAACAGAGTTTGCTGAAGTGCTAAACCAGCTTTTGACAGCAGTACCCTCTTCTGCAGAGCTCTTCTTCAGCTTTGGAAAACATACTCTGTGTGTGACAGCTGAATACAAGGTCGAGCAGATTGTTTAACAACCTTCCCCCCAGCTGCCTCCCTCTCCCACTTTTATTCCCCCCCCCCTTTGACTGGAGGAGTGTTAACAGGCCACTTCACCTTGAATGGTCTCTTGAAATATGTGTTAAATACTTAGGCTAAACAATCTGTTCCATCTTATATTTATCCATGACACTATGAGTCCTGGTCAATGCTACAAAGTTAGGTCGACTCAAGGCAGCTTACGTCAACCTAATTCTAAGGCTGTCCTACACTATGCACTTTACAACGGTGCGGCACAGCCACACCGTTGTAAGGTAGGCAGCGTAGCCACTCTTTGTTTCCAGGAGAGAGCTCTCCTGACGACAAAATAAAATCACCCGCAATGAGGGGCTGTCCACACTGGTGCTTTTTGTCGTTAAAACTTTTGTCGTTCAGGGGGTGGTTTTTTTCATGCCCCTGAGTGACAAAAGTTTTAATGATAAAAGTGCAGTGTAGACATAGCCTAAGTGTCTACATTAAAGTTTCACTCCAATATAATTCGCCCACTACACTGACTTAATAACTCTACCTCCATGAGAGGTGTAGAGTTAGTGTCAATGTAGTTAGGTCAACGCAGTGTCTGTACAAACACTGTGTTGCTTACATTGACTATTGCTGGCTTTCAGAAGCAATCCCATGATGTCTGACATTGACAGTTCAATTGGTGCAAGTGCTCCTGGTGAGGATGTGCATCGCTGACACAAGAAGCATAGGCTATTTCTGGGCCTGGGGGAATTCTGCACCAAAAAATTAAAAATTCTGTGCACAATATTTTAAAATTCTGCAAAATTCTGCATACTTTATCCCCAACCCCCCATGGCCTAGCCGTGGGGTGCACCCCCATCCCAGACACCTGCACCTCCCTCACCCCAAAAAGCCTAGCTGTGGGGCACCCCCCAGCCCAGACACCCACATCCCCTACCCCCCCAGAACCCAGGGATCCAGAGAAAGAAACAGCCTGATGCTGGGTCCAAGGCTTGCACGGCATTGCCTCCTTCCTTCAGGATGTGCCAGGAACTGCAGCTGCTGGGAACTCCCCAGCTCCCCCTCTCCTCAACAGTGTCCTGTATTTCAAGATGGAGAGCCGGGCTCTGCTGGGTCCAGCAGCCCCTAGTGGCAGCCAGCAGCTCTGCAGCACCAATTCCGTGGAGAAATATGAAATTCAGCACAGAACGTTAATTCTGTGCAAATTCTGCATTGCACAGTGTACTCCAGAGGGAATTGCATGCCAAAGTATAGATACACACAAGCAACATAATTACTGCTGCGGCTGTATGCTGATGTAAGTTATGTCGACTTAATTTTGTAGTGCAGATATGCCCTAAGTACGTTTTCCAGACCTGAAGAAGAGCTCTGTATAAGCTTGAAAGCTTGTCTGTCTTACCAACAATAGTTGGTCTGATAAAAGAAATTGCCTCATCCATGTTGTCTCTCTCTAATTCTGTTTCCAAACTTTCAACTGTGAAGGGCCTGAGGACCTTTTAAAATTTCTTCCATATCAAATCAGCTAAGGAAGAATTGTATTGGTTATTATATTGTGGTAGACCTACCAACCACCAATATGATTCAAATAAATCTGTATTAGCCTAGGTAGATTCTAGGCTATAGTGTGCACTTACAATGCTACAGTGGCACAGCTGCAGCTGTGTTGTGGTAGTGTTGTAAGCATAGAGACTTACTACAGCGACGGGAGGGGTTCTCCTGTTGCTGTATGTAATTCACCTCCTCAAGAGATGGTAGCTAGGTCGAAGGAGGAATTATTCCGTCAACACTGGGGGTTAGGTTAGTTTAACTATGTCTCTCGGGTGTGGATATTTCAAACCCATGAGAGATGTAGCTATGCAGATGTCACTGTTCACTGTAAACCATCCCTGTGACTCCACTCCTGGGTTGGAATGTGTAAGGAGGTACTTGTTCTGGCTTTGCATATTTGCTGCCAAGAGAGAGACCCATTGGAACCAAAAGCAACATCCCAGGCTTCTTGACCTTAGGTGCTTATGAAGTAGCAAAAGGCAAACTGTAATTTCCATTAAGAGGTGCATAAACCTCATAGCTTAGTTTAGCTTTTTTGATTGTATGAATAAAAATATCAGACTTGTTTATAGTGGCAGCATTTTTTATAGTGAATGGTTATCATACTTGACATCAAGTCTAAAGTTTTAATGCCTGATTGAATAAAACAAGAAGGCAAAATTTATGAAGAAAAGGCCAACACTGCCCTCTTAGGACAATAGTGTCAATTTAATAATTAGGTCCAATTAAAGAAATATGCCTGTTGTTTTCAATGTCAATTTAAATACTGGTATTTCCTCGCTACAGTCAGAGAAGACAAAAATGATGTCAGCACTACAGCTTATGGCAGCATAGCTTATGTTGTTCAGGGGTGTGAATAAACCACCCCCTGAGCGATATAAGTTACACGGAGATAAGCAGCGGTGTGGACAGTGCTATGTTCGCAGGAAAGCTTCTCCCATCGACGTAGCTACTGCCTCTCGCAGAGGTGGTTTTATTATCTCCTATTGGCGTAGAGCAGTGCTGTGCAACCTGAGGCCCATCAGGGTAAGCTGATTGTGGGCCACCAGACATTTTGCTGACATTGACCATCCGCAGGCACGACCTCCCAAAACTCCCAGTGGCTGTGGCTCGCGGATCCCCGCCACTTCCTGCAGCTCCCATTGTCCGGGAACGGCAAACTGCAGCCACTGGGAGCTGCGGGGGGCCATGCCTGCAGACGGTCAACATCAGCAAAATGTCTCATGGCCCGCAATCAGATTACCCTAATGGGCCACATGCGGCCCACGGGCCGCAGTTTGCCCACTACTGGCGTAGAGCGTCTTCACCAGATGTACTGCAGCAGTACAACTGCATCAATGCAGCTGCTCGGGTTGCCAACCCTCCAGGATTGGCTTGGGTTCTCCAGGGAATAAAGAGTAATCTTTAATTAAAGATTATGTCATGTGATTAAATCTCCAGGAATATGTCCAACCAAAATTGGCAACCTTAGCAGCTGCACCGCTGCAGCGCTCTGTGCGTAGACAAGCCCTACGTTTCCTCATAGGTGTTTTCTGAAATAATTTTTATGACAAGGAATACAATTTTGACAAGGATATCACTTCTAATTTGTAGTAAGTAATTCAAATAAACACTAAGAACAATCTCTTCAACGTATTATTTTCCAGTGTGGTCTATGGTCAAAATAATAATTTTCTCTCTTGAGCTGAAAGTCACAAGATTGAATTTTGTAGTTTTATTTTGTACATTGTTTGCCTATCCACTATTTTGCATAATAGCTATTGTTATGGACTTACATGAGCGGCTGCTACATTTAAAATGCTTTCGGGGGAACATAATGTCAGCTGTTCATTCAGATAAAGAAAGTTGACTGTAATCAAAATTGTGTTTCATGTCCTGTACTTCGTGTTTTTCTTACTTTGCACTAAAATGGATTTAGATGGAAAATGTTTGGGATGCATTACAGAAGCCTCTTATGAGAAGCATCTTACCTATCCAGAACGATTTGGATGCCTGCAGAGGGGTCTTTCTACAGTATCCCCCGCCATGTATTGGAATAGACACTGGGGCTATGGTAAGTAATGTAAATTCTTGCTTACAATTACCCATACATTTTAACACAGGGCGCAAGTGTTTGACAAATATATTCGTCCTCTTTGCATTGGATTTTCTCCTCTGAGACCAAGATATGGAATTCCAAGATCATTCATCCATACTGTAAAGCAATTTCATGCTTGGTAATGAGAATGAATGAACATTTTATTTTCCCAAGCTAATTGCTTAGAATAAGACAGGGATCTTATAAATTAATCTTATTTTGCTCACAAATACCACAGAGAATAACAAAGGGTGCTTCTAGATTGGGCAGAAGTAATGTGCAGATATATGAGTGAGCTTTCCAAATGTGATTGGCTAATTTTGAATATGTAGGAAAACTTAGTCTGGACAACAGATTTGTTGTGTTTCACTTGAGGAAATAAGTTGTCATTACATAAGCATGCTGAGACTATATCAAAGTTGGTAGCTACACAATTCTCCAGCAACAACTGCAAAGTTTGAGATTGCTGTTCTAGCGTATACCTGCAGTATTATGAAATTACACCTTAATTCTTGTCAGGACAAACTCTTATAAAATGTATTAAGTTCAGGGGAAATACTTGACACATTATTAAATGTTTGGTTTAATTTTTGATAGGATTTTCCCATTCTTATTGTGGGAAATTATTCAGGAGTGCAACTGAAAATGAGATTTTTATTTTTTTTTGGCTGACCAGTAGCACAGTCCAGTTAAATTAGGGCCCCATCCTGCCGGGTGCTAAGCACCGTAACCTATCATTCTGCTCAGTGGGAGTTTTGGCAGAGCCAAGAATGTAGTATCAGGCCTACGATGGACATGTATGAGAGGGTTTGTATTTACATGGCACATTTTCATATTTACTTGGACTGCAAGATAATACATCAAATTTCAGACTGTCTGAGAACAATAGACATGAGTAAAGTCTTTGTAAGTTATATGTTGGGAATAATTTACTGTTTCGGTTATAATGTTTCATTTTTTTATTACTTATTCTTAGGTATTTTTTTTTTAATTTTTTTTTTGTATTTTGTGATTGACTTTTGAATTTTTAACAAACTTGTTGTATTATAAATTACCTGAAAATATTTTCTCAATCCATTCACAAGTAAATATATTGCTCAGTAACTTGATGTGTAGGAAATGGAGAGAGAACAATTGCTTGGAGTACACCTCAGTAATTCCTAATTCCTTACCAATAAAATTCACTTATGCTCTTAAATAGCTGGAATCAACCAAGGGCCACCCATTTATAGATTTTTTTTTTTCATTTACCCATGCAGTTGTTTTTATGTTGTTAAGCATCATCCATTGAAAATTTTGTGTATAATTGTTGGTACAAAATTATCCATGTTGTGCATACCTTTTTCGGTCAATGTGGGTCCACAATGTCAATAATAGCTAGTAACACATCAGTGTTTCTCCCCAGCTTGCTAAGGACTCAACAAAAACACAGTTCCTCAACTCACCCAGGGCCACAGCTCCCATGGTTTTTCCCTCCTTTAGTTCTCAGGTTAAAACAAGGAGGAGAACATAAAAATGAGTGTTACAGAGTGGCATTTTATATATGTGTGTGTGTGTGTGTGTATATATATATATATATATATATATATATATGTGCGTGTGTGTGTGTGTATAATATTATATGTAATATGTATACATAATGTGTATATATGTGTGTGTGTGTGTGTGTGTGTGTATACAGACACAGTACTCATTATATAATATAGGAAAGTGAAAGTAGTGCACGTGGTTTTTTAGCTTGATAAAAGGTTAGGCACATAATATAATAGTAGCTCCATCATAGCATATTGTAGGTATTCTGAAAACATAAGCATTTTCAAAATAGATCAGGCCCACATTTTCTTGTGCTCAGTGCTCGCAATTGGGAACAGAATTTCAAAACAGCTAAAAGAGCCAGCAGCTCCCATTGTGACATTTAGAGCTAGATTTTCAAAAAAGCAGAGCTCTCAACATGCTGACGACTTTTGAAAATCTGGCCAGTTATGTAAGTGCCTAAGTAATCTAAGTTCCTTTGAAAATCTAGCCTCACTTTGGTATATGTTTCTTTTCCAAAGATACAGCTTTAAGCAGCTTTTCTGAGAGCTTAAAAAATTTAACCTGTTGGCATAAAATGCTGCTTTTTCATTCCAGACAGTTATAAAAACACATACAAATCTGGCTATCTGCAAATAGCGTGTGAGAGACGTCTAGAAGAAAAACAGGATTTGTCTAACTCTCTATATACCTAAGCAAGGAAGTAGTAAAAATTTAGCTCTATTCTGAAGGTCATGCAAAAGGTAGTCATTGTTATAGACCAGTGATATTTTACTAGTACTGAAAATGTCACCTTGTGGAAGCTATCTATTAAAATGATACATGGCGATAGTACTAGCTAAAATGTAGCTTTCATGGCTTTTGGGCCTAATCCTGTTCTTAGTGAAGTCTCTGGCAAATCCCCACTGACGATGCCCTGTACATACTACAGAATCTCTCTTTGTGCACATTTGATCGCTATAATACTGCTGTGCACTTACATAGTGCTTTCATTCCAATGATCTCAAAGCACTTTATCAACATGAATGAGTTAAGCCTTTAACACCTTTGTTAAACAGTTGAGTAGTTGAGTAGGTGAGGAAAATGAGGCACAAAGAGATTAAGGGCTAGAGTTTACCTTTAGGTACAGTCCTGAACAAGAGTAGCACTGGTAGTCACTGGCCCTCAAAGATGTAACTGAATCACATTTGCTCCCAGGGGATATTAATTTTCTGCTGAGCTTTACCAGTAATTAATGACCATCCTCCCTGTGTTGGCTCAACTACAGTGGCCAGCAAATTAGAGGCATTGAACCAAAACTGTACTTCATCCGCCCCCATTCCTTGTCCCTCCCTGACCACTTTCTACTCTGGGAAAGGGGTAAGCAGACAGAGAGCTACATCTATGCACCTGGATCTAATGAGTGGGATCCTCCTTCCTGTTCTAGCCACTTTTTGCCCTATAAAAGGGCCTAAAAAGCCCTGGTCCAATGTGGGGAGAAGTCTCGTGGTGCAGACACTGCAGTAGGGAGCCATAAGTCTGCCTTCCAAAGACTCCTTTAGAAGTTCCGGTTTAGAGTGGGGCTGGGCAGTGAGGTGTGTGTTGCGGCTGGGCTGCAGCATGTATGGTGTGTAGATACTGAAGCTCATCGGACAGCCTGAGAAGACTGCTGGAACTCAGACAGCTCTGGGAGGCCTGGCTAAGTTATGCAAGGGGCTTCTCCAGCCCCCAGAGCAGGAGGGTGCAAAGGTGGATTAAACGACATTAGCCTCTCCTGACTCAGGGCTGCAAGTTCCATACTGCGCCTCTTAGAGGCACAGCTCAGAATTTTGCCTGAGGTCCGGATAGCATCAGTAGGGGTTGTTATCCTTTTTGCTTCTTTTGTGCAGTTCCATATAGTTTGAATCATAGTTTAGTTCTAAGTTACTTGACCAAAGAGACACGAAGTTTGTCGCGTGGCCTTGACTCCTGACTCCCAATCTTTTGTCTTAACCATAGGGCCATCTTGCATCTCTCAGGAGGGCCTTTCATTTGAAATTTTGAAGTCTGACACACTCCAGCACCACAACCCTTTCTAAATTTTTGTTTGTTTGCAGACAATATTCTCCCTAGTAATTCCTAGCCCATCTGTAGATCTGCTGAGGCAACTGAAGTGGCACTGTTCCTTTGGAAAGGGTTTGGAGGAGTTGTAAGCTAGCCTGGGTAAAGGGGAGATGGCGGGCTAGCCAGTATTCACTCCAGAAGAATGGCATATGAAGGTGTAACATTACTAGATTTGCTGGTACATTAAATCACGTTGGAGTTGGATCAGTCCCTTTGAAGTCAATGAGCATCCTTCTATTGTCTTTAAAGGGAGTTGCATTAGGATTATAGAGAGAACTACTGTTACAGTGGGGTGTGTAACAATACTTGCATGAAAAACGATGTGTTCATGCAGGATTACAAAGGAATTCATTTCTTTCTCAATGTATATAACACAAGTGTTAATGAGAGTTGGACATGTAAATCTGCCCCTTGTTTAAGAAAAAAAGAAAAGAAGCAAGCATGGATTCCCAATCTATTCCTATTAGAATATTGTCTAAGAGGAAAAAGTAGACACTGATTTGGTGACTGGAAGGTAGGGAACAATCTGATAGTAATGTTTTTGCTAATACTATTATTTTTTTATTGAGCACCATCTATGTGATTACACTGTGAAAATGTAGAGGAAGGCACTGTCCCCTCCCCACAAGGATCTTATAGTTTAATGACACAGACAATGCATTCAGACAGGTTACATATAAACTCTCTCTTTCGCATGTGAATGGCAGTGTTGGTAGCACTATCTATTATTAAAGTTTCCCCACACTTCCCATGTTTTCAGTTGCTTGTAACTTTGGCAAACTTGTAATCATTTGGGCTGAAATTGTCTGTGCTAGTTTGATGCCTCAGGCTGGATATTGGGGGGGATAATTAACAAAATAGTTCAGCTGTTTCAGAGAACAAGGATAAGGAAAAATATTTTATTTTGCCCAGGTAAAAAATTCTGGCAACCATTTCTTTGAAAAACTTAAACACCTCCATGCTTTGGAGCAGGGATTTGAAATTTGGCAGGGGTGGCCTTTGTGTCAGTGTTGTGTCTCTTGCTGTCCCCATGAAAAATCAACATTTGGCCAAGTTATAAGCCTTTGAAACAAGTCTTTAACAGCTAAATTCCCTGAAGGCTCCATCCCCACTGGGCATGCTCCAGTGTGGGGCTGAGAAGGGTTTTTCCTGCAATTGCAGCTCTGGTCTGGTTACATAACTGCACTCAAAAACAAAACTGTGTAAAACTTTAATGCCTACAAGTCCACTTGGTCCTACTTCTTATTCTGCCAATTGCTAAGACAAACAAGTTTGTTTACATTGACAGGAGATACTGCTGCCTGCTTCTTATTTGCAATGTCACCTGAAAGTGAGAACAGGTGTTTGCATGGCACTTTTGTAGCCAGCGTTGCAAGGTATTTACGTGCTAGATATGCTAAACATTCGTATGCCCCTTCATACTTCGGCCACCATTCCAGAGGACATGCTTCCATGCTAATGATGCTCGTTAAAAAAATAATTCATCGGTTAAATTTGTGACTGTACTCCTTGGGGGGAGAATTGTATGTCTCCTGCTCTGTTTTATCTGCATTCTGCATATATTTCATATTATAGCAGTCTCAGATGGTGACCCAGCACATGTTTGTTTTAAGAACACTTTCACGGCAGATTTGACAAAACGCAAAGAAGGTACCAATGTGAGATTTCTAAAAATAGCTACAGCACTCGACCCAAGGTTTAATAATCTTAAGTGCCGTCCAAAATCCGAGGGGGATGAGGTATGGAGCATGCTTTTAGAAGTCTTAAAACAGCAACACTCTGATGCGGAAACTACAAAACCCAAACCACCAAAAAAGAAAATCAACCTTCTGCTGGTGGCATCTGACTCAGGTGATGAAAGTGAACATGCATCAGTCCGCACTGCTTTGGATCGTTATCAAGCAGAACCCATCATCAGCATGGAAGCATATCTTCTCGAATGACGGTTGAAGCATGAAGGGACATATGAATCTTTTTAGCGCATCTGGCACATAAATATCTTGCAACACCAGCTACAACAGTGCCATGCAAATGCCTGTTCTCATTTTCAGGTGACGTAAACAAGAAGCAGGCAGCATTATCTCCTGCAAATTGTAACCAACCTTGTTTGTCTGAGTGATTGGCTGACCAAGAAGTAGGACTGATTGGATTTGTAGGCTCTAAGGTTTTACTTTGTTTTATTTTTGAATGCAGTTTTTTTGGTACATAATTCTACATTTGTAAGTTCAACTTTCATGATAAAGAGATTGCACTACAGTACTTGTATGAGGTGAATTGAAAAATACAATTTTTTTTGTTTTTTACAGTGCAAATATTTGTAATAAAAAATATAAACTGAGCACTGTACACTTTGTATTCTGTGTTTAATTAAAATTAATACATCCAAAAATATTTAAAATAAATTGTATTCTATTGTTTAACAGCATGATTAATCACGATTAATTTTTTTAATTGCTCGATTAATCGTGATTAATTTTTTAAATCGCTTGACAGCCCTAATAACTGACCACTGTCCATCCTGTGCACTGAATGAGGCAGGGGCCCTAATGAAAAAGTAATATTTGATCATTTAATTAAAGACTGTATCATAATGCATACATAGAAAGGAGGAAAATTAAGGTTGTCCAGGCAACTTTAATTCTGGCATTTTCTTAACTTTTGAGTGCTTGACTTTTAACACATTTTTGTGTGTGTTTATAAAATACATATAAAATCAGTAGGTTGAAAGTAGAGCCATGAAACAGTGCATTTTTGATGGTTTTGCTTTATTTTATTTCTGGTGGGTGTTTTTGAAAGAAGAGGATTTTATTTTTAAATGGAGGATTTGAAAGCAGAAAGGAAGCTCATCTAGTGATACATATCCATTCCCCTAAGCATTTCTCCAGTAAGGTTCATTATCTAATGTATATATGGTGATCTAGAGCCTGGAACCTCCAGGCAGAAAATGAAGCACAGCATTCACTCTATATACATTTTACTACTCTCATCAGTTTTCCAGTCAGTTTAAATAACCTCATTAGGTATGCAGCAAAATCCTGCAAACTTTTCTAAAAATGCTTTGTTTCTTTGACAGCTTATTCATTTTAAATAGTTCAGGGAGCTGCTTGCTTAATTTTAGATACTATCAGCAATTAAATATTTTGACAAATTAGCACCAGCTTTATTCTACTTAAAATATTTTGACAGATGGGAAAATGTTTCAATCTCAGTTCAAAAGTATTTTGAAGTAGAAAAAAATTGGAAAGAGGTAGATTTAATCTTATCTTTGAAAACATCACATTCAGATGCTTCTCTGATACTGTGGAATGCATGGGACTTAGGGCTTGTTTTGGTCATTGATTGCTGTGTGTGCTGCATATCTTTTTTATAGTCACAATATTTTGACAAGAGAAGATGATCTTGGGGGTTATTGCTCTATATGCAAAGGATGTATGGATCCATAAGCAAGAAAAAAATTCTCCCTTTGTTATTTTTAAAATGTTTTTGATTTTATTACTTGTTCTTGAAGTATAATAGTGGATGTATTTTTCCACACTGCAATAAGCACTGCAAGGCCAGATTTTGCCCAAGTCCATTGACTTCCATATGGAAGTAAAGTTAAGCCAAGGCAGAATTTGTCCCAATGAGTAGAGCTGTTTGGGAATTTTTCGATGAAATGTTTTCCATCAGAAAATCTGATCTATTGAGATGGGTTCTAAGGTCCAGGATAGAATTTCCGGTCAAAATGAGAGACAGAGAGCCCCCAGGATAGTCAGTAGCCGGAGCACTCAGACATCCCCATGAAGAATGTGGGAGACACAAGTTCAAGTTCACATTCCATGTGAGTGCTCTAACTACTGGGCTATTGAGTCAGTATTTTGTTGGCCCAATGAATATTTAATTACTTATGCAAAGTAGACAGCTCTTTAGCACGGTGGTTTGGGCATTTGCCAATCAGGCGAAATAGGGACTAGAACCTGGGTCAGCCCCATCCTGGGTGAATAATCTAACTCTGTGTGCGTCCGTCCATCCGTCCGTCCCCCTCCCTCTTTTGCTTTGTTGTTGTTGTTTGTTTTGACCCAAATTTTCAAGAAAGGCTTGTTTTTTTTCCAGTGTGGTTCAGAAACATATTTAGAAACTTCAAAACTTTTTCGTGAAACAGAGTTCTTGTTTTCCAGCCAATCCTACCCAATTAGTGCTATTTTAATTTAACCAAGAGAGTTTACAGTAATTAGTTCAAAACACTGGGCCAAATTCTGCCTATTCATACAACCTCATTGGCATTTGTGAAGTTGCATGGGGAACAATGAAGAACCCAATGTTGAATGAATTTTAATGAATGTCATTTTCTCTTGTAGCTATAACTGATAGATTATCTTGTGGTTAAGATGTGTGACTGGGAGTCAAAATTCTGTTCCTAGCTCTGCCACAGATGTCCTGTGTGACATTGGGCAAGTCATTTAACCTCAGTTTCCCTATTGATATAATGGGATTAATTATACACACCCTGGGGTTTGTGTGTGTATCATAGACATGTTGTGATGCTCAGTTTTTTAATTTTTGATCAGTGCTCACACACTATAGTAATACACTGTAAAACAGAAAATTTTGCCCTCAGATTTAAAATCAGTGCGGATTAAGGGCCTAATACAACAAAACACATTGAATCAATGAGATCTTTCTGTTAATTTCAGTGGGCTTTGGATCAGACCCTGCATGGAAAAGAAGGTAGAATTTGTGCCTGTGTTATTAAATGATCAGTGATAGACTATTTCTGAGAAAGTTACTATATTTTTGTTATTTGTAAGTGAAGTAGGTGCTTTCTTAACGTTGGGCATAAATTCAGACAAAATATTTAGAATGTCAGGTTTCTGTTTGTTTTTATGGTAATAGATTGAAGTGGTATGCACCCAGACCCCAGTAGAAACTCCTAACAGTACCTGAAGCCTGCAGGTGGTGTAGAGGCAGGTGAAAGTATAGTACTGTTTCTTTTTTCCCCCTAACGAAAAAAGGGAACAGGATGCTAATCTCTAGATACTGTGCACATGTATATGCACATATTCCCTCTCATGCGCACATGCGCACGCACACACACAGTAAAAGCTAAAAGTACCTTTGTTAAATAGATTAAAAAGTTGACTTTCAGTGTTGGACTCCAAGGGCTGATGTTCTAACACAAGTAGCTATACAGCACAAGTCACTGCCATGACAGCACTCTGTCATTACCAGGACAATGCACATTACAGTACACAATATTTTTATAAATGTCAGCAGTCTGAGTGTAACTGAAGTGGTGATAAGGATTCCTCATCTGTGCCTCTTTCTAATGCACCCAAATCTAGAACCTAGATGAGCTAATAATGGCAAATGCTTAGGAATTCTTTAAAAGGTCTCTATACCATCTTATGGACCTTTTATTGTATACATTTGGATGTATCTTATCTGTGGAGCTCCTATAGACTCTGAAATAGTCTGAGGGAGTAGTCTGAATAAACAAGGATAATAAGCTCATCCTAACTTTGCATTCCTATGGTATGTTTTCAGCTTTTATGTATACAAAGCAATTATTTCACCATTGAACAATGTGTTTAAACCATTTTATTTTTAAGAGTTAAACTAATTTGACCTGCTGAAAAATCAGGGCCAAATTTACCCTAGTATGACTCGGTTAGCTCTGTTGGAATTACAGTACACTGGAGATGAATTTGGCCCATGATATTCAGTGTTTGTTACTGAACTATGCAATGAAGTCAATAGTTTTTAATGACCAATCCTTTTTTACTGAGAGGATTTTCCAGTTTGAAGAAGTACAATTTACTTAATCAGCTGTATTTCAGAGTCCAAATACTGCTTTATATGTGATAGATCTCATCACTTAAGAGCAGAAGGCTGTCATGGAAATCAGCTTTGTAAAAATCCTGTCACTTTAATGTATCTTTAACAGAATTTCCATTTTCCTCCATTGCTCTTTTGCAGTTTTTTTCCTAACCATTAAGCAGTGCTATGAGTTAGCTAGAATGTTTCAAGGCAGTGAAGCATCTGATGCGACAATTTGAAGTTTGATTGCATGCACAGACTTTTAGTAGAAATTTCTAATGTTCTTAACAAAATGGATAAAATGGCTGAAAAAGATTGTGTCAAATAAAAACTGCTTGGACTACTGACAGAACACATCATATACAATCTATGACTTTCAAGTAAACACTGATTATGGGAACAAGTTCCTTTAAGATGAATTCACATCTCAAAATGTAGAAATGTGAATTAAACTTTGTTGCTCTTATCATTCATGTAATTGTCTGTTTTCATCCTTCAATAGGTAATTATTTATGCTAAGTATATGTAAACAGAAGCATGCTCCTGTATAACCTTCCTCTAGCTTTTCACATCAGAGTCGTAATTTATTACTTGAACTTTCTCAATGTGGAATAGGCAAGTAGGAGGACAAAGCAAAGCATAAGGTCCTTTCTGCATCCACATATCTAAAATACAATAAAATGTATCAGTTCTGGACAGAAAACAATAATAAATTTTTTAAAAAGCAGATGATTTAAATGTGCATGGTAATATTTTTATTTATTTATTAACGGTAAATGGGAAAGTCCATTTTCATGAAAAAATTATACTTTGACCCCTGATTGTCACATGTTAAGGCTTTTGAATTTCTCAGGTCTTGTTAACACTATATTCAATGCACATCTCAAACAAGTTCTTGATAATGATAAAAGTCAGCATCCTGTAATTATAGCAGGGTCACACAATGGAAGGCTGTCTGTTGTCAGTCTTCTGAGATCGCAGTGTTTTGCTCGTTGAATGGTAGCCAGAGATAGAAACTACTGTAGAAAAACAGACATCATGATAATGGGTTTAATATTAAAAGGGGTGCTTATCATGGTCAAGTTTGCAAGCTCTTGATAGTACAGCATTTTTATTAGCTGTTTTATGATAGTAGTTCCTTGGGGGAGAGAGATACTGTGTTTTAAAATGCCAAATACTTACTCTATAGTCCATCCACTAAAACTTGAATTTTCATTAGCTGGTGATGTTGCACTTGACAGTTTTTACTGTCATTCCACTGTGAATTATATATTTGAAAACCAATTGTACTGTGATCTGAGATGTCAGCTCTGGCAAAAAGTGCTGTTGTCCACCATCCAGTGCACTTTCAGGACACCTCTTTAGCGTGGTTGGAGGCATTATTAAAGATAAAAGGAGCCAGTGTTCAGTGTGGAGAACAAAAGAAGTATCAGTACAGAGATTAGTCTCGTCTAGACATTTTAGAAATATAATATTTACATAACCAATTCACACGATTATTTATTTATTATTTATATGGCACTAGCGGGTTAGGTACTTTACAGTCAGTTATGAATATATTTGGTCAGGCCAGCAAAGATGTTAACTGAGATCAAGGGACACCAATTTACACCACTTCTGAATCTGGCCCAAAATCTTCTCCTCAAAGAGTTTACCATCTAAATAATCGATGTAGAAACTAAGAGATGTTGTTGAAAAGCTGTGGGGCTCAGTTGTGGTGATTTCTTTCTTTCAGAAAGAGAGGAATTTCTCTCTCTCTCTCTCTCTCTCTCTCTCATTAATATAACACTTCTGTCCATGGAGGATTAAGATTTGCAGACCTTTTTCAGAAGGGACTTGGAGTAGGCTAAGTGAATCAACATAGTGATTCAACACAGGAGTAGGCTAAGTGAATCAACACAGGAGGAGGGTTCCAGGCATTGGGAGAATGAATGCTGGGAAAAAGACAAAGAGGTGGAGATAGAGTGGGGGTGCTGAGTTTCTTTTTCTGGCAGTTCTTTCTGAGTTTTCTTTAGCTGCCACTGTTTCAGCTTAGTTATGTTTCAGTCTCTATGACTTTTAAGAGCTATGGGGACATGCCAAGAAGTTGCATTAGATTGCATATTATACGCTGGCAAAAATGAATAAATTGGAGTGTTGTGCAAGTCTTGAAATTGTATTGCCCTTAAAATCAGTGGTCTTATTAGTGGCATTATTTCTGTCAAGTTATGTGAAGTGTTCTATGGCATTGTGTAGCTGCTCTTTGAAACTGAAGGAAGTCCTGCATCATAGGTTTTGAAGTGGAATCTTTGTACTTTTGGCTAAATAATTTGAAAGCATTATGAAAATGTCTCTCATGACACAGAAAATCTAAGCAAGGGAAAGGAAGTCTTGCGCTTGATTTTCCTTCACTTGTTTTTCATTTGCCATAGCACTTGATGGCTTTGCATGTTAGTCCCCTTCATTGATTTGCATGTAAACTAAAGTCCTTCAAACTGGCTTGACAACTAAACTCTGCACAATACAGTAGATCTGACTAGAGCAGACAAAGACATGAAGCTTTATTTGTAGAAAGAGAGATTGTCTATTCTGCTGAAGCTTTAAAACACGGTACTTTCCTATTTATGATTACCCTCCACAGTTAATGACAGGGCAAACAAATATTTAACCTACCTTAGAAACACAGGATGCCAACTGTTAAAGTAGCAACAAAACCAAATAGGGGAACTTATCTTGCAACTCACTATTTATATTTGTTACTATTTATATGTCTATAGTGCCAATCTCTGCTAGATGCTTAACAGACTTTTATTTGGGAGTGGGAGTGGAGAAAAGGCAGTGGGTAGGACACAGTTGCATAGGTAGACACGAGGAGGAGGTGGTGGCCTAGGGGAGTGGGATAGGGAGAGAGCTGTGAGCACAGGGCGTGACTCTGCATGGAATAGGAGAGAGTAAGAGGAGGACCTGAAGGGTGGAGGGATTTGTGTGGCTTGGACAGAAGAGAGTGGTGAAATAGGAGGCAGAGTACAATAGTCTGGATTTAGCTCTCATGTCCACTCCACTCCAAGAGAATTAACCTAGACAGAAGGTAGGTGGTGTTGCTGCCATCTGTCCTTCCTCTCATTTTCCACCATGGGGAGCAGTTTTAAGTTGCTGCCCAGATTCCAAAGAAGCCTAGGTGGAGGCTTCTGAGGGGGATGTGCTGACTCTGCATGTTCTCCAGTTACCCTGCCCCTTCCCAATAGTGGAGCTGCCAGCTTTTGGGGCCAAGCTTGCTCTCTTGATGGAAGGGAAATTTCAGCTAATTTCAGCTATTTTCTGCTACCACAACCTGTTCTCGCAGATTGTCCACCCTGGGAACCGGCCCCTTCGGATAATCTTTGAAAAATCTGACATAACCTTGGCCTGAGTCTGGGCCTATGTTGTTGTGAGACAGCCCCTTGAAGACTTTCTTTAAAATAAATAAAATTAGCCACATTTTCATGTTTCTATTGAACTCTGAGGGCTAAATCAGGATTGGGGCACAGTGATGAGGTGTCCTCTCCAAACACACAGAAGAAGACTACATCCACCTTGACGAGCTTAGACTAAAAAAGAACTTAAAATCATCGTTTAGTCTGTGTTAACTAAGAAATATATCTGGAAATTAATTTGCCTTCATTATTGGAGGCTTTAGATTTGGGGGATGAAAAAGCTGGGTGCTCTCAAACTTCTTGCAAGAGTATACAGCACAATGGAAATTTTTCATCCAGGAGGAGAGGTGTTTCACCAATATGTGGTAGGTATGCTAGGGAGGTGATAGACGTCTCCTGTTTTTTGATTGTGTACTGATGATGACTATCGACTCTCCAAAACCACGAGGCATTGTACAGCCTATGTGGTGTGCCACAAGTGTCAAAACTGGTACTTAACACTTGCACACACACTTGCATACACACCACACCACAAACACTCATTACCAGTAGCTTTTACGCAAATCCTGACTTCTTAGTTACAGTAAACGTGAACATCTTAGTTACATGATAGTTGACCTGTTTATGATAAGACATTCCCTTGTGGAACTGTTTTTAGATTGATCTTTGGGATCCTGGTCTTTCAGCACAACTATAAATGAGAGAACACAGAGATACTAATGTCAAAGTCACAGACAAGAACAGAAAGGCAATAAAAAGCCAATCAGGAGCCTGGAAGCACAGTGTGGTGCCAGGGGTCGGCACCACCATGTTGCACGATGGACACTTGACCAAATTACCGTATGTAGTGATGGACATTGGGAGGGTTGTGTCATTCAACGTTTCTTGAAAAATTACCACGGACCTCAACATTTTTACCACGGACACTTGTGTCAGTATACGGACATGTTGCTGACCCAGGGGCGGCTCTATGTTTTTTGCTGCCCCAAGCACGGCAGTCAGGCGGCCTTCGGCGGCATGCCTGCGGGCGGTCTGTGGTCAGGCGGATTCAGCGGCGTTTCTGCGGGTGATCTGCCAGTCCCGCGGCTTCGGCGTACCTGCCGCCAAAACCACGGGATCGGCGGACCTCCCGCAGGCACGCCGCCAAAGGCCGCCTGACTGCCGCCCTCACAGCGACCGGCAGGCCGCCCCCCGCGGCTTGCCGCCCCGGGCACGCGCTTGCTGCACTGGTGCCTGGAGCCGCCCCTGTGCTGACCCCTATGTCATGCTGGAAAAAAAGCTAGAGAGAGGCTTGGGCACCGGTAAGCTAAGAAACAGCTCTTTTTTGTTCTTGGTTCCTTCTACGTTCAGAGACTTTGTACATTCCTTGTAAATAAATAAGATTGCATCAAAGAAAAAATACTTGGCTACCAACAATTTCTATTCCCAACCGAAACACACACACAGACTTGAACTTTGACAAGCTCTTCAGGTCAAAAAGCACCAATGCCCCCAAAATTCAGTTTGTCACCTGATTTGGGACTGGCTACTAACACCCACCATGTCAGAAATAGACCCCTCCAACAATCAGATGTACATGCTGTAATATTTGCTGCAGAAATTGCTAAACATTTGGTTCTGCTTAGGAGTTAGTGGGGAGACACTGCAATTCTAGACACCTTTGGTCTTTTTATTTTGTTTCCTTTGGCTACTCACATCCTTCTCAGATAAAATGCATCCCAAAAATAAAGAAATAAGAAGAAAAGAGCTGTTTTATAATCTGAGTTCACTGGAATTTCCTAACCTTCTAATGAGGGCTTTAGAACTGCAGTATGGTAACTACAGGAGGAACTGCCAATTTGCTAAAAGTGGTGCTGCCGTGATTATATAAAGAGATCTGCCAAAAATTTGGAGTTAAGTGTGAGACTCTCCCAGATGGTAGTATTCCCTTTTAGAAAATCGTTCCATTTATATAAACAAACAAACAAATCACAATGGAAGGCACAATTAATGGAAACTGTTTCCATGTTAAGGAAGATTGTAGAATGAAAAACGAGTGAGTGATAGGGGAATAGCAAATGTAACATGCACAGGGGTCTCACTCCATTGACCCCCTTTAATGTCATTTTGGTTTGTGCTGCTAGGTCCCTACTCACCTTGTTGAAAGCCAACCTGTTTTTTTTCTCTGTTATAGTGAACAGTGGAGGGAATTTTAAAGCCTCCTTTGCTCCCCTAGCACACCTCTACAGGAAAGGGTGTAGAGCAGTGGTCCCCAAACAGTGGGGCGTGTCCCCCTATTGGGCGGGGAGGAATGTTCGGGGGGGGGGATGTGGAGGAACCAGGGCCAGCCCACATGGGGGGCAGGGAGAGAGCACCACCGGGCCTCGCTCTGCCCCTGGCTCCAGCCCCACCCACAGCCACAGCTCTAACCCTGGACTCTGCACCCAGCCCTAGCTGAGGCCCACAGCTCCTGGCCCTGGCTGAGGCCACACTCCCTACCCCAGTCCCAGCTCCGGCCCTAGCCTCAGTCCCTGGCTCCCGACCACAGCCTCAGCTCCTGGTCGCAGCTCCTAGGGGAGGAGGTGCAGGCAGATTCCATTACAGGTAAGGGACGTGACAGAAAAAGTTTGGGGACCACTGATGTAGAGACTGCCCATATCTCCCTGGTGTGGGGGAGTCCTCAGCAGATGTAGAGCTGATGTAGCCAGCTCCTATGCCTTCCTTCCTGCAGCCCCTAGTGGAGGGGGCATGCTGGGACAGAAAGATCAGTGTCATGGTTTGGAGGAGGAACTGCCAGTAGTTGATGTGCTCCAGCTATCCCGCAATGGTGGATGATCCCTGTGATGTTACACCCTGTGGCAGGGCAGGGGTGAAACCCCTTGAATGCCCTGCTAAAATGCTGGCTAAGCCCTGCTTTCAGGCAGAAAGGCCAGGGGCAGAGGCTCAAAGCAGCCAGCAGGGAGCCCAGCTGCAGGCCCTACTGAGGGCTGGTTCACTGCAATAGACTGAGCTAAGCAGCGACAGCTGGGCTGAAGGCTGGGAGGGCTATAAAAGCCCTGAACAAAACTCAGTTGGGAGGCTAGCCTGGGAGAGGACAGGAGGCTACAGCTCTGTCTTCTCACCACAGGACCGGAGCCTAAAGGGCCAAGAGACCCTGGAACGGGTTAAAAAGGGGATAACTGTTGGGGGATAAAGGGGACTGCACAGTGGCACTGTAAAATAAAGCACAAGGGTGAAACACCAGAAGAAGGCGTGAGAACTCTTATTTTACCAGCCTAAGCACAGGGAATAGGGCGAGAAAGCAGAAACCTGTGCAGACCCTGTGACGCACCCCATATACTTCATAGAAATATGGTTATGATATGAAGATGGCATAACTAAGATATACTTTATGCAAGATGGCTCATGTAGGATATCATTGGAAAGGTTATGATTTACTGATGTGATTATCCAATTTGCATGTCTGTATCATTTCTGTATCTAAAGTTAGGAATATTGACTATGTAACAGTTACAACTGTGTGTGTACTGGGGGGGGAAACACCCACCAGACAGTAGGCAATCCTCCTGAATGACCCATTTAAGAAGGACAATAGAACTCTGAAGATACTAATCTCCCACCTTCCTGAGGAGTTTCCTGGGATGCTGCATAGACTCTACAAGGTCAGGTGATAATTTCACCTGATGAAAAATACCCCCTTGGACACTGCTGGTACTTTTCTACTGTAGGGGGATGGGGATCAAACAATGGATTTGATAAATCCTTTTTAAGGACAGGGGTGGGGGTGAGAGTGGGAGTTAGTCTGGACTCTCCTCCATTGCTGACCCAAGAAGAAGGACTGCTGAAAGAAGCTGAAGGGACAAAGGAACTAACCTGAAGGGAAAGGCAGGGGTGAGTCCAGACTGAGACAAGGGTCCAGACTGTAAGAAGAAATAACTGGAACTCTAAGCTACTGAAACTTACCTAAAATAACATTTAGGGTGGGAAATTGCTTCTTGAAACCAGTTTCTTTAAGATCCTACACTAAGTATGCGCGTTTTGTTTTATTTCCTTGGTAATCTGCTCTGTTCTGTTTGCTATCCCTTATAATCACTTAAAATCTACTTTTTATAGTTAATAAAATTGTTTTTATTTATTATTAAACCCAGTTTGTGCAATCCATATCTTGGAGGGCAAGACGCTGTGCATCTCTCTCTTCACATTGAGGGAGAGGGTGAATTTTTATGAGCTTGCACTGTGCAGATCTTTCTATACAGTGCAAGATCATATACCTTTGGGTCTGCACTCCAAGGGAGGTGAGCACTTAAGTGCTGGGGCAAGTGCCTTAAGCTGAGTCTTCCCAGAGCTGATCTCAGTGTCTGTCTTTCTGCATCTGGGTGTGGCCCTGCCTGTGTGTGTGCTAGAGGAGGCTTAAGAGCTTGACTCAGCAAGACTGGGTAAAGGGGGCCCAGGCTGGCAGAACAGTGGGCTCAGGGGTATCCCAGTACATCAGGTGGCACCTTAAATGGGGGCAACCTGTCACAATCCCTTAGGAAAAAAGGTGTGTTAGCTAACTTGAGGTAAGGTCCTAGTGAAGACAAGGCCATTTGCAGTTGTCGCACAAGTTAGAAAGTTGAGTGAAAGATCTGCTAACTCTTGTGAAAACTGCAAACTGCCTTGTCTTCACTAGGACTTACCTCAAGTTAGCTAACTGGAGTTAAAAACACAGCTTTTTTCCCACAAGGGAGATCAAGGCCTTAGTGACTGTTGCCAGAAGACACGTTAGAGCAGCTCCCAGTAGTGTGGCTAGGTCTGGGCAGAGAATCAGGTAGCTGTAGACAGCTCTCCAGCAGCCCATCTCTGATGCATGCAGAGAATCTCTCTCTCTCTCTCTCTCTCTCTCGATAGGTTTGATAAGCTGAAGAAAAATCAATAAAAGAATGGAGCACTGTTTTCAGGGTGATGTAGAAGTAGTATCTATCACTGGCAGACTTGGAAAAAATAGTAGAATATTTGGTAACTGTATTGTTTGGTTAGCTTTACATTCAGCAAGATACTCGATGGTATTTTGCTAGTTGCTGTAAGTGCCAGATCTGTTTTCTCAGACAACCACTGTATTAAACCACATACTAAAAATGCTGTTGAGAAAAGGCAAGAAGTCTGTATCTATTTGTGGAACTGTTGTTTAAAGACAGAGTGAACTTCCTGCCTGTGGCAAGGTAGATGGTATGAGACCTTGCTGCGTATTACACACCTCTCTTCATCTCTTTATCTTATTATTGCCTGGCCATTGCTTCACAGCTTTGTTTGCCATACACAAACAGAAGAGTTTTAAAGCATCCAGTTCTGCCCAGGAGTTGATTTGAGAAGGGCATAAATACTCAAGAGACTTAGTATATTTCATTCACTTAGACCCCTTTTCAAGATAACACTTAAAAAAATTTTTTTTAATGAGGCAAGAACTGTTTTTGTAGCGTGCATTCAGTGCAATTCAGTAGGCTCCAAAGGGCATCATAGTGAATGGGGGTCTTTGCGTTGACTTTAATGAGCTTTTGATCAGGTCCCTAAAAAGGACCTGAGAACGGAAGTAAGATAAACAGGTCAGCAACCATCCAGAATACATTTTAGAATTTGTTTGGACCCATGCCTTTCATAAATCAAGTCAATGTTACATTGGATTCTAGCTGTCCGTTAGGTTGCAAAGAGAGATTATATTTTGAGATCAGTTCAATAAGAATACTGAGAGGTCCAGGTTTCATAAGCCCTTTCCCCTAAAAAAACACTCTAAGGATCCTGCTTGAAGACCCATATTTGTCTTTTGTGATCTACTTCTACTGCCTTTTGTTGCGACTGTTTGCATTCCAGGTCATATAAAAATGAACCAGATAAAGTGCAGCCAATATTTTTCATTGTAATCTGACTTCAGAGCAGTCCCGATTTTATTTTTATATCTATATATATAGATATAGATATAAGTATTTAGGTAGAGAGTGACCTGAATGCTTATTTAAACTCTCTTGGTAATTGTCTTTTCTTTGTAAGCGTGATGATTTTGATGTGACCTGTAGTTTGCATGCTGCATCCTTCTCCTCTCTTGTACGAAAGGTCATTAGCACTCACCACATCACCTGTCCGTTTAAAGGATTTCCTTTTCTTTGTTCTCTTTGATTCTGAGTGTTGTGTCCTAAGACAGAATGAAATATTTATTGCACTTGCTGTGTATGACAGTTGAGCCCCGTTCTAAATGTTCTCAGACTTTGTGTAGAAATGGACCCTGAAATGAAACTGAACCTACCAACAACTGTTAGCTCATAATGGTGTTATCCAAAAGCCACTCTTTATAATAAAGTTTGCCGTAACATTATCATGCACACTTCAAAGAGATGAGAATTGGCAGAGCTTCTGAAGTAGGATCAATGTAAGGTGAACCGACTGTGACTCAGCCTATTTGTATCTAACGTAGATATTTTTTTGATTGTGTCTATCATTGTAATGGTCAAGTTCTGGCTGCTTCTGGAGTGATGTCTGTTGGTAGGGAATTATTTGGCAGGGGCTATGTTTACACCATCTATGATGTGATTTCTATATAATTCAGCAATACCTTCTATTAACGTTGATTTACAGTGACCTTCACTGGAATGGATTGCTGCATGGGGGACTTAATGGATCCATTGTTGCTCCTTGATTAGACCATATAGTAGCAGTACTTGCAACTAACATTGATTTCATTTACAGCTGGACAGAAGACTGGGTTTTCCTCTCAAATGCAGACCTTGCACAGTTTTCATTATTACTAATGCTGTGCATTATGGTGGTGTCTACGGACCAGCTAAGAACGAGGCCCCATTATGCTAGGCACTGTAGAAACAGAGTAGCAAATAGAAAGTTGTGAATATATGACACCTGTGTTCTAGTCTCTGCTTTGGCTTCCTTTTCATTTCTGCAGACAGTTCAGTGCTGGTCAGGGCCGGCTCCAGGCACCAAGCACCCAAGCTGGTGCTTGGGGCGGCACCTGGAGGGGGGTGGCGGCGCGGCGCTCTGGCCGCCGGGAGGGGGGAGAGCCGAGCCCCAGCCGGGGCTCGCCGCCCTTCCCCCAGGGGGCTCGCTGCCCTGCCCCCGGCGCTCTGGCCTGGGGCGGCGAAAAAGCCAGAGCCGGCCCTGGTGCTGGTGATGATTTTCAAATCCCTGAATGGCCCAGGAATCAGTTAACTGACAGACCACCTCACTCTGTACCCTAGCACTGCACTGAAGATTAAGGACTTGCTATCAGTAAGTTTGAAAAGAATGTCTTCTAGTGCTTTCTTAATCGAGATCCCTCCTCTCCCCTGTCTATAGTTTTTGCTTCCCTGGGCAGCTCATCAACGCTGTAGCCTAGCCGTGCTCTGGGCATGATGCAAAGTATTTTGTTTAGCATTTGGTTAATTGTTTCTCTTTTGTTCTGTTAGACGCTACAGAAATTAGTAACATTACATGAGTATGTCTCAATTCAATGGAATACTCTGGTAAGCTTTTCATGTGCTTCCTATTATTGAGCACCAAATATAAATCTACAAACATGCAGCGTTAATGGCTCCAAGACTGTGTAATCTTGAAACTGTCGCACCTCAGACAGTATGAACAGCATCAGGCTAAAGAGAGAAGTAAACGAAGCATACACTCCAGCCGGGTAGAAATATGTATATATGGCTTGACTGCTCTTCATGTTGTTAGCTGCTCGTACTTTTAAAAACAAACAAAAAAAAGTGCATAACCTATTATAGTTTGCCTTCTTGACTGATCAGGATGAAATGAGAAAAGGTGGTGGTTGTCCCCCCCACTCCGTACCCCCAAGGCCAAGTTCTGATAACCTTCTTGGTGCTGAATAACACCTTACTCCAAAATCTGTTCCTTGGACATCAGTGGAATGACTCGTGCAGTAAGGTGCTACTCCACATGAATAAGGGTATCAGAATCTGGTCCTGTGCATCTAGAATCTATTTTATTTAACCTGGTAGTAATTGTTCACAGTTGGCAGTTTTTGGAATGTGAGTTGCATGTAGCCTTGACAGCTTGGTCTACTAGGGTGAAGGGGTCTTTATCCAAATTCTGTTCACTGTAACAATAGTGTAAGTGTATGTCAGTGGAATTACTGATTTACTCCAGTGTAAGTGAAGTAGAATCTGGACCTTTCTCTTGAAAAGGATTTCAGAATCAGCTGCTCAGGGGAAGAAGAGTTGCCACTGCTATCAAAAGCATAATCTATGTATTAAATAATCTGCCTGCATGTAGAACAAATCAGTGACTGAGCAGGATATTTTTCTAAAAATGTTTTGCCTAATATTTCTTATAATTAATTTTATTAAGAGATTAAAAACTTCACAATATAGAACCCTGTCACTTATATCCACTTTAACAATAAATTTGATTACCTTTTAGGGTGTTGTTTGTTTTTTTTGTTTGTTTTTTGTTTTTTTTTTTTTGCTGTGGGGTTATGGAGTGAAGGCTGGGTTTGTGAGTGATCCAAAAATATACGTTTGATCATGAGTTGAGTTGCTCATGGCTCATTTCCTTCTACTCAAGCTGGTCTCTGCTTACCATAGGATATCTGAATTTGGCCCCATGTAATTAATAGTTAATTCCCATGTCTACGGGTTCTGAGGTCACAGACATTGTTTTCTGTTTTCAGTGCAGGATTAGATTGAAGGTGTGGCAGGGCTGGGTGGGAGATCACACTGAACAAACACTAATACCTGAAATACTGAAAAACTAAATTTAAAAAAAAATGTTGGTTGAGTAAACTGCTTTTGTGTAAATATTTCCATCCCCTCTGTTGCCCCAAATTCACTCTGCTGTGAAAGTGGCTCCATAAAGTATGTCTTCCAGCGTAGCTATTTGCCTTCTGCATTCAGTGTATATACCTGAATGGAGCCACTCTACCTCCCTTTCCCTGCCATGTGGAGCTATCATTATTTTGGAAGGTGCCATTGCATTGTCTTATAGGGAGCTGCAGAAATCAGCACGGCTTTAACCACATACACCCTAGGGCAGCAAATGTTCCCAAGCTGTGCAGGCTGGCAGTGTAACGTACTGGCTTTGTGAATGAGTGAGTGATATTGCCCTCTGGAGGCTGGTCCACAAAAACAATAGAGGACCTACTGCTAGGAGCTATAGCAGTTACTCTGCTCAGGAGCGGTAGAACTCTGTGTTTCTGTAGCAGAAGTACAAGGAGTCTAGTCCTAGGCCTTAGCTTTACATGTGTATTCGATTACATAATGATTGTATCAGTTGTCTGTAGTATGTGAACTTGTTATAATAGGTGCAGACCATTCCTGGCTTGCCTATGGCAGCAGAACCCCTAGAGCTGATCCAGACAGGAACTACTACAATATTGTGAGCATATGGTTGAGTGAGATAGATATGCTAAATGAGGGATGAAGGTTTCAGGAGCACTACTGTTTTACAGATGTCAGGCATGCACACTCCAAAAAAGGAATACATGATCCTGAACTAAACCAGCTTCTCTACTCTTGAATGAGCAAATGCAGGAAAAGAGAGCTGCCTTCAAAACCTCATGATCTAAGATTTTAATACAAACCCCTTACTTTCTTAACTGGAAGTTTGTTGGTATAAAGGTCTAGGTTAAGCATATTTTTGCAGGTTTGAGTCTCTTATTTGGGATTCATCCCAAAAGTAGGGCATAGATTTAAATACTTCTGCTTGCAATGGTTTGCCTAGTTCTTAAAGAGGAGTTTAACATTTCCAGCTGGTAAGATTTTTCTTTTTTAGTGCCTACTGTTTTTTTAGGTTCCTAGTTGAAAACAGTATTTAACTACCTTGCTGTGTATCAAAGAATCATGAAGCACCCATCTGGATTTCATCACTGAAACTTTGACTAAACCAAGATGTTTTCCAGGTAGCAACAAGATAAAAACAGACTAAACATCTTCAAAAGCCAGCACTGTAGTAGCTCCCCAGCTACTTTTCTGCACTGGTCTGTCTTAATATAATTAACACAGATGCAGGTGGTGGTGGTTGTTTGTATTGTTGTAGAGCCTAGGAGCCTTAGCCATGGACCAGGATCCCATTGTGCTAGGTGCTGTACAGACACAGAACAAAAAGAGTAGGGATTCCCAAATGCTGTGTTCCACGGACCACTAGTGGACCACATGGATCTTGCTGCTGGCCTGTGGGGATAGTCACAGTATCAGCTCTCCTCCTTATTTCCAGCTGTTAAGTCACAGTAAAAGAATTTCAAGGTGAATTAAATACTGTCCTAATATTACTTTGCCATATAGGTAATTGCTATCTTTGCCATAGGGATACTAGGTCACTTCCCTTCTGATCTGTGCTTTGAAAGTGTGATCATACATTGGACAGGAGATATTCAAGAGAAAATGACCCAAATTCTCTATTCTGCTAAGGCCAGTTTATGCTTCACATTTATGTTGTACAAAGTGGCCTTAAACTGGCTGAAGTTTCCCAGTAGAGGACCCCACGCTCCGCTCCATGTAAGAAAGAGCAGTGTCATGTGCAGGCTGAGGATGTGTCAGGAGCAGGGAGATGTGACAGAGCTGAGCTTCTTATCCTGATACCAGCACTGTAAATTAAAGTAGGATTCCTCCTGCTCTAAATTGTGAGGGGCCTGGGCAGCCCTAAGGCAGGGAACCACAACCAGCTCCATGCATCCCTGCTTGCCACTACATTTGCACAAGAATCAAGGCTAATCTCTTTGTTTTATGATACGGCCATATTCTGAAAACAGTTGAGTACCCTGGGGCTGCAATACTAGTTACAAGAACTAATCACCTTTATTGTACTAGACAATAGCAGCAGAATGGCTCATGTGGGTTCTATCTTAGCCTGTGTGTAAACACTATGACAGGTGCATAACCCTTTAGTTACTGGATTAAATAATTGTATAAAGCACATATGGAGTGAGTGTGTGTATCTATTCCTGAGTTTGAAATTTAAAACCTCTTGTTCTGAGAAAGAAGAAACAAGAAATTACCAAAGGCAGTAATTTATGATTGAACTAACATGGAAAACACCCAAACAAAACAGGATGAAGGCAAATAATCTGGGATGTCACCAACCTGTATTTATTTAGTACTTGATTATTTCAGTCGTTCAGAAACTGGAGTGTTACTCAGGCTTGGTCTACACTTAAAACTTAAATTGACATAGCTACATTGGTCAAGGGTATGAAAAAACCACACACTGACTGACATGGCTATGCCAACAAAATTCCCACAGGTGCAGCTTTGTCAATGGAAGATTGCTTGTCAGTAGCATAGCTAATATTGTGTGGAGTGGTGGTGTTCCTACACCAGCCGAAAAACTTCTTCTGTTGGTGTAGGCTGCATCTACGCTATGGGGCTATGCCACTATAGCTATGCTGGCGTTGGCTGTAGTGTAGACTTAGCTTCAGCATATCTTCCACACGTTTCTGTCTGGGAGAGAAGGTGCAGTTCTAAATGCATAGTTAAATTCTGTATATCTAAATTGCCTCTTGCACTCTTAACTGGATTCTTCACTTTTGTCCTGAACTGTTAAGTGGTATTGCTATGAACTGTGAAAGAACTCTCACCTTTCACTCAGAAGGTAAGTGCATTTCACTGTTGCACAAAGTAACCTTTATACATAGTTGCAAATCAGTTTTTGAACTCTGAGTTAAAGGTTCTGTAAATTTTATTGTTTATCATTCATATAAGTCTGGGAAGAGAATATCTAACTTGCCAATCCTCTTATATGTTAGGGATGTACTTTGGACCATTAGCGGATAGAGACTACATGATTTTGAGTGTGATTTCATTGAAGTTAGTGGCAGTTTTGCCACTGACATGAATAGAAACAGGATTGGGTCCCTAATCTTTGTAAGAAAGATGAACTTGTTAATATGTAAACTTCTATATCTATTTATATGTGCTTGGTGCTATACAAAACACAGATGCCAATATAGTCATTGCCCCAAGGAGCTGACCATATAAATATTACACACACCATTCCACATATAAAGCTGCAAACACATACATACAGGCCGGACGTACATAAAGCATGGATGATATGTAAGTGAAATAGCATGCTTTTGTTACTGCTGTTTATATAGATCTGCTTATCTCGGTGTTTCTCAACCCGTGGGCCACTTGAGGCCCAATCAGCACCCACCTGCAGCCCATGTGACATCCTAAGGGCCATACGGGTAGTGTATACATATTGTGTGGATGCAGCCCACATAACACACAGAGAGCTGCATATGCAGGCCACGATGGTAAATAGGTTGAGATCCACTGGTCAGTCTCGATCATATTAGTTTATCCATGTGTCTTGGTACTTAGCTCTTGTCATTAGAGGGCTTTGCCATACAGTCCATGAATTTTAACTGTGTTCTGTGAACAGTCAGATGGTGTGGATAAAACATGAGTCTGGAACACTTTCTTTGAGGTTATTGGTCACTTCCCAACTCCTTTGTCCTGAGGTAACCAAGAGAGCTTCTAGCCCCAGATTTAAGATCTGGGGGGAAGAGAAGGGGATTCTCATATTTTTACTTGTATTGCTACCGTGATCTTGAACTTCTTTTGTTTTGAGATTCAGCTACTATTCTGGTATACAAGATGATGCTTAAGAAACGTCTGTTTTCTATGTCATATCTAACCGAATGGGGGTTTGTCGGCTTTTGTTAAAAATTATAAAGTGCCTTGGGACTGTACTGTGACAGACTTCACTTGTGTTGTAGTACATTAAAACAGTGTTGTTAATCACATTTTATTCCAGCTCTATTTGGACAGCTTTTTAGCTGAAAGCAGACTTGAGATTTCTTAATTTTATATACAGGATTTGAGAGTCGTAATTTGTAAATACTCAACGCTTGTGAGAAAGAGAGCGATACATGCCAAGGAACTGTGAAATCTAGACAGTCTCCCTCATACATATAGACTAGAGAAGTATATTAGAATAAGTATTGGAGGAGGAGAGATATCTATAAAGCAGTGGTGGGCAACCTGCGGCCCATGGGCTGCATGCGGCCCATCAGGGTAATCTGATTGCAGGCTGCAACGCATTTTGCTGATATTGACCGTCCGCAGGCATGCCCCCCTGCAGCTCCCAGTGGCCGTGGTTCACTGTTCCCAGCCAATGAGAGATGCGGGAAGCGGCAGCCAGCGCATCCCTGTGGCCCGCCACTTCCCGCAGCTCCCATTGGCCGGGAACGGCGAACTGCGGCCACTGGGAGCTGTGGGGGGCCGTGCCTGCAGATGGTAAACATAAGCAAAATGTGTCACAGCCCACAGTCATATTACTCTGATAGGCCGCATGCAGCCCGCGGGCCGCAGGTTGCCCACCACTGCTATAAAGAATTGTAAATTGAAGAGTAGAACATAAAAAACCCAGCAAAACAAATATAAAATAGCTAACAAAATATTCTTAATTTACAAGCTTTCAAACTAAATCAGCTGCCCTAAAACTTTTAAATGGGGGGGGGGGAAGCTCTTGTTTTCTTTGATTCTTTTGCTACTGTTTCATAAGGAAAGAAGTCTTGGAATTGGTTATATTTAATCCTGGGTTTCTTCCAGAATAGACTGTGTATTTTATGGAAAGGCACTTTAAGATTGCCCCAAAACTATACACGGTAGTTTGCTGTAGATCATTCAGCATCAGTATTATTATAAAATATGGTCATTCTGCGTTAAACTGGGATGCTCAGTTCTCTAATGTTCATAACTATTCTGCCATAACTGTAGTTATTCGCTAAACTCGTAATACTGGAAAACAAACAGCTAACTTGCTATGCTTCAATTACAAACAAACAAACCAAAGACTTAACTTTCAGGAAAAACAAAATAAACCCTGTAACAAACTTTTATATCTCTGTCTACCAATGAGGCATCTGTCATCACCACTACATTTAAATTAGCTTTAGCTAACCCAGACCAATTAAACAATACTGAACTGTTATGGTTTTTAGATCCAAATAACCTTATAATTGTAATAATTTGATAATTAGAAATCAGGAAATTTTACCTAACTACTCTTAATCTTTAATTTGACAATGCATTGCTGCAAAATGGGGTCGGGGCAGCAACCCAGTCCAGAGTATACCAAAACATACGTTATTTTTCTCTGCAGCAGGAGTTAATGAACACACTTAGTCCAAGAGATCAGCTCATTTGGCAATGTTTGAACCCAAACATCTTTGTTTGGACACTATAAGAAGCTGTACAGGTAATGAAGGCTGAGTCTCAAATGGCTCAGATATTTGGTTTGACTAAACATTCAAAAAGCTTATTCAAACTTATCAAACCTCTTTGGTCAATTAATGAAGCTGGAACCCCCTAGAGAATAGCTTTTTCTTTTTTTGGTAAGATGTTTTGGAATTGAGGTTCAAGTACCAGGAGGGTAGAAATATTTTCCCCACAGTATCTCTGATACTTCTATTTTTATCTTTGGCACTGAAAGTGCGGGTGCATGGGGAACTTTAAACATCAACACAAACAACAAATACAATATTTTTAACCTACAGTAAAACTGCTAGTTCAAGTGCTTGCACAAGTCCATTCCATGTTAGGTGTGCATGTGCCGGTTGCACAGTCGCCAGAATTTTTTTCCCTTAGTGGTTTCCCTCTGGTGCCGTGCCCTCATGCATCAGAATAAGGGTTCTGGCCGACCCCGCACCCTCTCAGTTTCTTCTTACCGCCTGTGACAGTTGCTGGAACTGCTCAAGTGGTTTTAGATTACTACCTTTCCCTTTGATTTTTTCATCCCAGTTCTTTATTTCTTGTTTGGACTGTTGTCAATTTGTTGTATATAGTTGGTGTTTTTTACTGTGTTAGCGAAGTCTTCATCTGCTCCTGGTGCCGGGGCTGCCCTCGGTCTCTGGGCTTTGAGCCCTGTGCCTCCTGCGGCAAGTCAATGCCTGTGAGCGACCTGCACTCAGTTGTCTGAAGTGCCTGGGAGAGACTCATATCAGGGATCGCTGCCAAATCTGCCAGGACTTCAACCCACACATTAAGAAGGACCAGGAGGCCAGGTTGAAATCCCTCCTGATGGAGGCAGTGCTCCAACCCTCAATGGAACCAAGCCAGTTGGACTTGGTGCCGAGTACCTTGGCATGGTGCAGAGTGCTCCTCCCACCATCAGAGTGTCGTCCCTTGGCACTGTTCCCCTTCATGGGTGCCGAGGAAAAAACATAAGAAGCAGCTGGCTGAGAAGGGGTGTTGCCCGACTCTAAAGAAAGCCAAGTATGGGGTGACAGTGGAGTATGACCTGAATCTGGCCACTCCTCTGCCCCTGCTCCGAGGACAGTACTGTTGACTTCGTCCTGTATGCAGGCTTTGTTGAGTCTGGTCCCAGACCAACCTTTGACACCGGAGGGACAATGTGGCACCAGCAGGACCGCGGTACTGTCTACCCTGGAAGCATTTGTTGTGGCCAGGAACTTGTTGGTGCTTTCGGTACCGCTGTCGCCAGCAATACAAGAGTTAGCAGCATCTGTGTCGGTGAGCAGAAGGGAGCGTATCTCGATAATGTCTAGAGGGAAACTGGCCCTGCTGATCTCGACACAGGTCTTCCCATCTTGGCACTGTTCCCCAGCACCAATGGCTCCCCGGGGGAAGGCTCGTCATCGGACTCAGAAGTGGAGTCATATCCCCAGCCAGTATCTGCCCCTCCCACAGTCAACCCTATCTGGTTGTGGATCTGGGTGCAGGGTACTTGGCACAGTGGGTACTGGCCTATGCAGTGGCCATTTTGGAACTCATGGGGTTTTTCCCTGATGCAGGGGCCTCCTTCCAGGCACTCATACTCGGTGGTCTTGGAGAGGAGAGTGCCTCCTTCCCCCCTACCAGGACTCCGATACCGAGCCTGGTACTGACCTTCAGGACCTTAGACTTGCGGGACCTGCTCGGTTCAGAAGGAGAGGCGGAGGACCCCCTGCCAGTGCAGGCCTCCTCTTCCTCCTCCCCAGATGAGGCAGTATCAGGGGTGCACAAATCCCCTCCCCATGATGACTTCAGAGCTCATCGGGAGCTGTTGAAAAGAGTGGCCTCAAACCTTGGGCAGGAAGTGAAGGTAGTCTGAGTCCTCCCACAGCCTGGTCAATATTTTGACCATGGCGGCCCCATCAAAAGGTGGCTCTCCTTCTCAATGAGGCCATCATGGGACTGTTTAAAACTCTGTGGCAAGCCCCGTCCTCCCTGCCTCCCACCTCAAAGAAGCTGAAAAGAAGTACTTTGTTCCTGCTCAAGGGTATGAGGGGGGGACAGGCAAGGGCAGAAAGGAGCGACCTTCAAGGCGAAAAACTCAGAGACTAGGCCTTTTTGGTAGAAAGGTTTATTTTACAGGGTGTCTACAGCTGTGGATCTCCAGCTAGCAGACATTGATGGCGAGGTGCAACTTCAACATCTGGGAGTTGATGTCGAAATTCAAGGATTTGCTCCCCAAGCAGTCCAGGCAGGAGTTCTACACCCTGGTGGAGGAGGGTAAGTCTGTAGCCAGGGCTTCCCTCCAGGCTGCGCTGGATGTAGCAGACTTGGTGGCCAGATCTATGGCTTCTGTGGTGTTCATGCGCAGATGCTCTTGGCTCCAGTCCACGTGACTGCCAATAGAGGTCCAGCAGTCCATCCAGGACTTTCTGTTTGAAGGTGCTTTGCCTTTCTCAGAGAAAACAGATGCGAAGCTCCATGGCCTGAAAGACTCCAGAGCCACCTTCAAGCCCCTGGGTCTCTACACCCTGGCACCTTTGTGGAAGCACTTCAGGCTCCAGCATTCCACCCATTTCTCAGCTCTGCCGCCCCATCAGAGGAGCTCTCCCTACATATAAATGTCAAGGAGCTAAGAATGCCTGGCTGTCAGGTGTTCTTACCCCACATTGCAAACAAGAACATGCTAGTGCTCACAGACAATATGGCAGCCATATTTTACCTCAACAGGCAGGGAAGGGCCTGCTCTTCCTCCCTGTACCAGGGAGCTATTTGCTTTTGGGAATTCTACATAATGCACTCTATTCATCTCACCTTCCAGGAGCCCGAAATGAGCTGGCAGATCACCTCAGCAAGTATTTCTCCAGTCACCACGAATGGTCCCTGTAGTAAGAGTAGTTTGCCAGTGGTGGGAGATTCCCCAGTTAGACCTGTTTGCAACCAGGCAGAATAGGGAATGTCACCAGTTTGCTCCCTGTGAGGCCATAGCCTGGGCTCACTTACAGATGCTTTCCTGCTCCCTTGGATGGGGCACCTGTTCTACTGCTCCCCCCCCCCCATTCCTCTCGTGCCCAAGGTTCTGCTGAAGAGCAAGCAGGACAGAGTGTGAGTCATTCTCGTAGCCCCAGCCTGGCCCCGCCAGCACTGGTTAGCCGCGATGCTAGGTCTTTCACTAGAAACTCCAATGACGTTCTCTCTCCTCCCGGATCTGATATTGCAGGTCCACAGTCAAATGCTCCGCCCATACCTCAGCACCCTCCACCTGACAGCTTGGGAGTGATATGGTTAAATGCCAAGGAGCTGACCTGTTCGGAGCAAGTCTGCCAGGTTCTGCTAGGTAGCAGGAAGCCTTCTACCAGAACCTACACACCTTGCCAAGTGGAAGCGCTTTTCCCTTTGGTCTTCTCAGCAAGGTCTCTCACCTGCCCAGTTGTTACTGCAAACCATTCTGGAGTAGTTGCGACATCTGAAACAGCAAGGTCTGGCAATTTTCATTAAAGTACACCTGGCAGCGATTCATTAGTTAAGGTACACCTGGGAGCTCTCCCATTCCAGTGGATGACCGATTGGTTCTCTTGCATGAGATGACCATTCGTTTTCCTCAAGGACCTAGAAAGACTATACCCACAGATTCAGGAACCCATTCCCCCGTGGTACCTAAACCTGTCAAAACTCACAGGCCTCCCATTAGAGCCACGGGCAACATGCTCCTTGTTGTACCTTTCGTGGAAGGCAGCCTTTCTGGTGGCTAGCACTCCAGCCAGGAGGGTCTCAGAGATCAGGGCCCTTATGTCAGAACCCCCATACGTGGTCATCTTTGAGGACAAGGTACAGCTTTGTCCTCTCCCTGCATTCCTCCCAAAGGTGGTTTCGCAATTGCACAGTAATCAGGCTATTTATCTGCCGGGTTTCTTCCTGAAACCACATGCGAGCAGGAGTAACATCTCCACACACTAGCCTTCCTATTTCAGCTCAGAGGATTTCATCCTGGATCATATCATGCATCCATATATGCTACGAGCAGGCATTGAGTTTCACCACTGGCTATAGTGACAGCCCATTGTACAAGGGCGTAAGCTTTCTCAGTGGTGTTCCTGGCCCAGGTCCTGATTTAGGACATCTGTAGAGCGGTGACTTGGTCATTGGTACATATATTTTTGTCCCACTATGCCATCACATAGCAAGGTTTGGGCCGGTTTTGGTCAAGCTGTGTTGTGGTCCGCATGTCCGTGAACTCCGATCCCACCACCTATGGTACTGCTTGGGAGTCACCTAACGTGGAATGGACATGTGTAAGCACTCAAAGAGCAAAAAACGGTTACTAACCTTTCCATAACTGTTGTTGTTCAAGATGAGTTGCACATGTCTATTCCACGAACCACCCTCCTACCCCTCTCTCAGAGTTACCGGCAAGAAGGAACTGAGCAGGTGCGGAATCGGCCGGACCCCTTATACCAGCTTATGAGTTCATGGCACCAGAGGCCACTAGAGCTGACCCGGCAGATACCACTGAGGGAAAAAAAATCCGGCTACTGTGCACGTGCACACTTAACATGGAATGGACATGTGCCATACATCTTGAACAACAACAGTTACAGAAAGATTAGTAGCTGTTCTCTTATTTTACCCAGGTTAGTCACCGATCCTTGTTTCTGTGGAAGCTGAAGTCATGGGGCTAGTTCAATTAAACAGTTGCATCAGTCACTACCATTCTCAGTGTCCTCTTCATCCATTTCCTCCTCCTCCTGTCTGTGCCTTTTTAAACACAATCCTCCCCAATCCTATAATGATTTGAGGACTTCAATAGCTCAGACATAGGTTAGGGGTTTGATACAGGTGTGGGTGGGTGAAATTCTGTGGCCTGCGTTGTGCAGGGGGTCAGACTAGACGATCATAATGTTCCCTTCTGACCTTAAAGTCTATGATTCTATGATTTGCTAACCCTCACCCCTTCATTCAAATCCCTAAAAACTCACTTCTTTGTTGTGTGAAAAGTGCATTAAGACATTATATTTCATGAATGGTGTGGGAAAAAAAATGAATAGAGAAATGTTGTTTACTCTTTCCCACAATACAAAAACCAGGGCTCACCTAATTAAATTAATAGGCATCAGGTTTAATACAAACAAGAGTAAATACTTTTGTACACAATGCAATTAACCTGTGGAACTGATTGCTATGTGATGTTGTGATGGCCAGATCTGAGGCCTGGTCTACACTGTGTGTGTGTGTGTGTGGGGGGAAAATCAATCTAAGGTCTGGTCTATACTACCTGCCTGAATCGGCGGGTAGGAATCGACCTCTCGGGGATCGATTTATCGCGTCCCATCGGGACGCGACAATCGATCCCCGAATCAGCGCTCTAACTCCACCAGGGGAGGTGGTAGTAAGCGCCGCCGACAAAAAGCCGCAGAAGTCGATTTTGCCGCCGTCCTCACAACGGGGTAAGTCGGCTGTGATACGTCGAATTCAGCTACGCTATTCACGTAGCTGAATTTGCGTATCTTAAATCGACTCCCCCCTGTAGTGTAGATGTAGCCTTAGTTACGCAACTTCAGCTACATGAATAACGTAGCTGAAGTCGATGTACTTAGATCGACTTACTGTGGTGTCTTCACTGCGGTGAGTCGACTGCTGCCACTCCCCCGTCGACTGCTGCCGCTCCCCCGTCGACTAGATGTGATAAATCGATCCCCACTGGATCGATCGCTGCCCACCGATCCGGCGGGTAGTGTAGACATACCCTTAGAGTTTAGCATTTTGGGGCGGAGATTTTTCTCTAAAGTCCATAGCACAATTGAGCATTCAGAAATAATTTATAATGAGAATTCCATCCCCCTTCAAAATACAGGGGAAAATGTGTTTCCAGTTAGAAAAGAAGAAAATCAGTGGCGAAAGAAAGCCTTTTTCCAAACTATTTTAAGGATCTTACTAACAAGGAGAACGTAAATGATAAAACTGAAACTTCATAAAAAAATTTGTGGTCCCTTTAAATACTCAAATTTAAAAGAAATTACCTTACAATAGTTGTAGTTTAACATTAAAGATCTAATTAAAACCCATAAAGGTGAGAACATTTGAAATTAAGGTAAAAATATACCATATGTCCTCCAGAATTAAGGCGTACTGAATGTAATGCCTGGATATTGCACCTTCATGTAAGAGAACATTTAATTTCAACCTTAACTTGATTCTTTGCGCCATTTTTGGGGTTTCACTTGGATCTTACTTCTAACTTAATGCAGTTTTTATATACAAGCAAACACTGAAAAGTCAGAATTGGATTATTTTTGTCATTATCTCTGGCTGGCGATGATGATTTATGAAGCAGAGCGACTGCAGCTGCGTTTTCTTCCGCTATGTTAAGCCTTGGTTGCTGAGAATAGCAAAAATATTATTGAGTAGATAAAATACACAAACATTGTAGAGATAATCGGAGTGGAAGTGGATGTGTTCAGGGTTACATTTTTTAATTATAATTATGCCCAAGTGCATTTTTATACTGAGGGATCCGTGACTTGTTTGCATTATAATCTTTATTTTTAAAGGGTTTACAATACAATTGTTATAACTTTCACTGAGCTGACACTAGCAGTGCAGTTTGGATGACAACTGCCCAACTGTAATTATATTTCATGTTTTAGCTAATATCTCAGTTTGTTTGCTCCAGTTAAATCAGCAGCATATATTTTGCACATGCAGTCATGGTAACTGTGTGCAAAAATACAGGTTTTGCACATTTGTGCACAGACCTGAGGCCTCCATTTTTAAAAGACTAGAAGAAACAGACTCTAATCCTACAGTGAGCTTCCCCCAGACAGACCTCTCTGGTCAGTGCATTGGGGGTTCCACACAAGCACAGGGACCTGCCTTCATTTAGCTCATTGCAGGTTCAAGGCCTAAAATCTCCATCTTCAACTCTGTTGTTCTAGTTATTACAGCACCCGTGGCAGGAAGAATCCACCCATTGCTCTGGGATCCCTGGTAGGCTTGCCCACTTTCTAATTGCACAAAACGAAACACCCTTGCCCCTTCCCTGAGGCCCTGCCCCCCTCCCTCAGTCACTCATTCTCCCCCACCCTCACTCACTTTCACTGGGCTGGGGCAGGGGGTTGGAGTGCAGGAGGGGCTGGGGGTGCAGGCTCTGGAGTGGGGCTGGGATGAGAGGTTTGGGGTGCATGAAGGGGCTCTGGACTGGGGCCGAGGGGTTTGGAGTGTGGGAGGGGGCTTGGGCAGGGGGTTGGGGTGCAGGAGGAGGTTTGGGTGTGGGCTCTGGGAGGGAGTTTGGGTGCAGGAGGGGGCTCAGGGCTGGGGCAGGGGGTTGGGGTGTGGGAGATGGTGCGGGGTCCAGGAGGGAGTTTGGGTGCAGAAGAGGGCTCAGGGCTGGGGTAGAGGTGTGGGAGGAGGTGTGGTCTCTGGGAGGGGGCTCAGGGCTGGAGCAGAGGGTTGGGGTGTGGGGCCTGGGAGGGAGTTAGGGTGCAGGAGGGGGTTGGGGCGCAAGTGGGTATGCGGGGTTTTGGGTCTGGGAGGGAGTTAGGATGCGGGAGGGTGTTCCAACCAGGGGCGAGGGGTTGGAGTGTGGTAGGGGGTGCAGGCTCCGGCTGGGTGGCGCTTACCTCAGGTGACTCCCAGTCTGCAGGGCAGCAGGGCTAAGGCAGATCCCTTGCTTGTCCTGACTATGTGCTACTCCTGGAAGCTGCCAGCATGTCTGGCCCCAGGGCAGAGGCGCGGCCAGGCGGCTCTGTGCGTTACGCACTGCTCATGCCCACAGGTGCCGTCCCTGCAGCTCCCATTGGCTGCGGTTGCCAGCCAATGGGAGCTGCGGAGCCGTCACTGGGGGCAAGGGCAGCACACAGAGCTTCTCTGATTGCCCCTGTGCCTAGAGGCTGCAGAGATATGCCGGCCACTTCTGGGAGCTGTGCGGAGCCAGGGCAGGCAGGGAACCTGCCTTAGTTCCACTGCGCCGCCAGCCCAACTTTTAACAGCCTGGTCAGTGGTGCTGACTGGAGCTGCCAGGGTCCTTTGGTCGAAAACCGGACTCCTGGCAACCCTAATCCCTGGACTGCATAGGCACACTGTGGTTGACTAAGGATAGAATGGGGTGGGTACATTTATATATTTTTTTAAAACTTCCCTTGTGCTGTTGACATGCAGGGATTGTTTCTTCAGCATTTCTCTATAGCATTTCCAGCCAGTGGCCTTACCAGGTTGTATTGATTTTCCAACCATTTGATCCTGCACCACCCTTGGGGCATGTCAACACTGCAACTCGGAGTGAGCCACCCAGCCAGGGTAGACAGACTTGTGTAGGTAGGGCCCACGTAGCCTGCAAAAAAATAGCTGTACGTACATTGCAGCACTGGTGATGATTTCAGCTATCCCCCTGTGCTTGGACCCAGGGGGTAAGGTGGGCTTGAGCTGAGGTGGCTTTCTCAAGCCTTCACGGGTGCCACAATGTCCACATGGCTATTTCAGTGTACTGGTGCAAGCCCTGCTAGCATGAGTTTGTCTACCTGGGCTGGGAGGCTCACTCCCAGGTGCAGTGCAGACATACCCTAAGAGCTTTACCAGTGGCTGCACTTTTGCTTGTTCCATACTGTTTAAATTCATCATGTTAGAAAACAAGCTAATGTGTTTTAACTAGCACTGTGTTAAGTGTGATTTTACCCTGCGGGTTAACCATGACCAGCTAACATCTTTTTAAACATGACTGTTTTTGTGGGCAAAAAATGTGTTTAACATTCTGTTAACTAAAGCATGTTACCATGATGCAAAATTTTAATATAAACAAGGGCTTTGGGTGATACAAGTGTGGCGTTTGTTAAGTACCTCATTTTGCAGCCTTCCTTAGAATTTTGTGTATTTTGGAGAAATTTAGAAGTCAGTTTTTACCTTGAAAAGTTCACTGTAAAATATTCCTAAAATTTAAATGAATCCTTTACTACCTCTTTCTAATATGCATATTAATTACTAAATCTAATGATCAATAATTTGCATATGAGAAAGTGGTATTACAGGATTCATTGTAGTTGGCATTATCTAGATGCCTGCTGTAAAATCAGTTTGGTTAAGTGGTGGTGCATTTGGTTGCTTTGTATTAAGTTACTGGAAGTGGACAAAACTAGAGCTATTTTCATTGCTCAGTAGCTGCAAAGATCTATTTCTTTTGAGTCAGGTATATAACGTTGGACACAACAACAAAAAATGTAAAGCAAGCAAAGCTTACTTTCTGGTATGAAGTATCAAAACTCTTGTTGAACAAACTAAATTGTTCACTTCCTGCCCTCAAATCGCAGAATCTCTAACAAGAAGGAAATCCCACCAAACAGCTCATTTATGGTACAAAGTAAAGGAAGAACGCATTCTTACTGAGGAAAAACCTGCCAATAAAACCTAACAACACCAAAGCTTAGAAACAAACAGTACAAAAGTATGCATACACAAGGGAAGAAAGTCACACACACAAACTTAGGTTAAAATAGTATTTAAAGATCTGGCTTCAACTGAGAGAAGCCAGAAACACTAAAATCCTTTTCCTTAATGTGTCATTGCTGCCAACGTATATAAAATTACCTACTCCTTAGAGGATCATATAAGCTTCATTAACTGGCCACAACAGAGTAGGATGACGAGAATGTCAATCTTAAGTGCACTTCCTGGCTTATATTTATTTAAACCAAGCCCTTGAAGTTATTTTAACCTATTTTTACTACATTTTTCCCATTTTTCTTGTATCGTTAGTTAAAACGATGCAATAAAAATATTTGCTTATAGATCGTTGAGGCCACTTATAGGAAGGATATCAGCAACATAAAAATCATATTTTAAAACAAATGATTAAAACAGAAAGAATTGTAAAAATCTCATTTACCTTTTATCCTTTATGCTTTTTTGTTTGCTCTTCACACTTCCCTCAAATTGGGCAGGGAAACAAGCCTGTTCTGTTCAAGAATATTTGCTTTCTTTTGTTTCAGTTTCACTTCCCAGTTTTCATGCATTAGCGCAGAGCTGCTGAGTTCACATTCACAATGTAACTTTTTTTAATATTTAATGTTTTTCAAAATGTTCTGAAAATATTTCTACATATTAGGTTTTGTGCAGCCTTCCTTTAGAAATAAAAAACCTCCCAAAAACCAAAACAAAGGGCCTAAATAATTGATACCCAAATTTCAAACTAAACTATTTATTTCCTGAGATTTTGAAGTGGGATATTTGAAGGCTGCGTGGTTATTTCAAGGGTTTACTGTGTCATTTATTTTTTGGGGATTAGGATCATTGTTATATGGGCAGGGTTTTTGTTGTTGTTGTTCTTGTTACATTTTGATTGTGTGGATGTTAAGGGTTTTTTCCCAGTCAATTTTCAGCGGTGCTGAGATGCTCACAGGCCCTGTGTATGGTCTGTGTGCTTGCCCTGCTCTTGCACAGGAAAAAAAAACACATGCACTGTCTCTCTTCCTCTTCCCCCATCTTCCTACAGTTTGTCTTTCGTACAAGGTAACTCAAAAACAAAACAACAAGTCCAAGCCTCTTCCCCAGGCCCTACCTCCTTTTTCCAGATGGCTACTTCCAACTTCCCTTATATCATGGTGGCATTAATGATCCACATTTACCCAGTAAGTCAGGAAGAATCAATCTACAGTTAGAAAAAGGATGATCTAGTGGTTAGAGAACTAGCCTGGAACTTGGAAGACATTAATTCATTTCCCTGCTTCACCACAGACTTTGTTTGGCTTTGGGCAAGGCTAATAGTACTTCCCTACCTCCAAAGGTTGTGAGCCAGTCAGATCATACAGTAATGGTGGCCATATAAGTACCTAAGATGGAGTCTGCAGCCCCTTTCAGGGTTAAAACTGAGTGGGACAACCACTTTGACAGTGATCCTGCCACCCTTTTAGAGTCTCATTGATCTTAATAGGAATTGGAAGTGTCAGCACCCCTGAAAATAGCAAGTGATTAGGATGGGCAGAAAGAACTGAAATAACTTACTAAATTATATGTAATATATAAAGAGTATAGAGCTCCTATTCTAATTAGGCAACAAATAGTGATGGCTTCTTATGTATGCTTGTCTGGCATGACGTCCTGCACATATGTGATAGCTACTTATTCCTAAGTGTAACAGCTCATTCATTACTCATTTGCTCTTGAATGCCCCAAAACCCAAAGATACAAATCCACAGAAGTACACAAATGCAAGCCTAATTAAAACCCAGATTCATGAGTTATACAAATGCTCCAGAAAACACCAACTTCTATTTTTATTTTGCATTCCTATAGTTTAAAAATAGCCAAACCGATTTTCCCTTGACATTTTGTAAAATGAATTTTCTCTAAGGCATTACCTGATGGTGTATGCCAGTTTTTAGCTTAGGGAGCATTATTGTATGCAAACTGTAACCCTCAAAAGCAGATGCCATTGACACCTTTTTATGTTCAATTGTACTGGCAAGTGCTTCAGTAATACAGCCATATGGAAAAAATCCACAAAAGAATACGACTATGTAAAATAGAGTACATTGGAAGATTACTCAGAAGTAAAGGACTCGGTATAAGATCAGCATATCCATGTGGTTCTTGGATTTTGCAGAAATATGACAAACAATTCTGACAGGAAGCACAAGAGAATTAAGATCAGAGCCCAGAGATAAATAACAAATTATATAGTTTGTGCTGACCAATTAACAGTGTGCTCTGCTTTTGGCCTGTAATGATAAACCAAATAGGAAATCAGATTAGGCTGCTTTTATAATCAGAAATAGAAATGGCACTTCGGTCTGAAAAAAGAAAAATCATTGCATTTATCTTCACATTGTTTTTATTTGTTCTTTCATTGTTATTTTTCATCAGTCATATTCAGATTAGTTGCCTAATTTTAGTCAGGCAACCAAGTGTGTAATAAATGCATGAATTCCATTTGGTTAAAATATCCCTGTTTAATTATCTTGTGCTTTTGTTATTAATCTCAACTGTTAGCATAATGGCAAGAAGAGTTTTTAGTAATTAAATAGTTAGTAGAATTATTGTAAGGGACTTTGACAGACCAAAACCATTTAATTGTAACTATTAATAGTCCCTAATGGCTTTTGGTAGGGGTGGGACTGAGTGTTAAGAGAAGAGCAGTCTAATTGTGCATTTCCTGTCCCGGGTGTGTAGTTGGAAATATTTATGACTTCAGCATTGTTTGCTCTATTTTTTTTTTAACAGGGTGTTTAGCTTTTCTTCCTCTAAATTTCATCAGCTTCACATAGCTGCTGAAGAATAATATAGTACTGCTGAAAATCACATTTCTATAAAACTGAAGGCATTCTGGTTTGCTCTTGGGGACCACAGCTACCGTGTTCACAGTGGGCTGGGATCATGTGATGATGCCTTGTTCCAAGGGAGAAGAGTTCCATGGAGAGCAGAGGCAGGAGGTTACCTAAAGATTCATAGATTCTGAGGCCAGAAGGGCCCACTGTGATCAATGATCATCTACTCTGACATCCTATATAACACAGGCCATAGAACTTCCCCAAAATTAAAATCTCGATTTAAAAATTGCCAGTGATGGAGAATCCACCACGACCCTTGGTAAATTGCTCCAATGGTTAATTACTGTCACCAGTAAAAATTTGCCTGATTTCCAGTCTGAATGTGTCTAGCTTCATTTTCCAGCCATTGGATCATGCTATACCTGTCTCTACTAGAATGAGGAGTCTACTATTAAGTATTTGTTCCCCAATGTAGGTACTTTCAGTCCGTAATCAAGTCACCCCTTAGCCTTCTCTTTGTTAAGCTAAATTGATTGAGCTCCTTGATTCTGGCACTGTAAGGCACGTTTTCTAATCTTTCATTCATTCTTGTGGCTCTTCTCTGAACCCTCTCCAATTTATCAACATCATTTTTGAATTGTGGACACCAGAACTAAATACATTATTTCAGCAGTGGCCTTTTGGCACAGCATCTCACTAGGACCTCATGTTCAGCTGATTATCTGCTATCATCCCCAAATCTTTTTCAGTTACTGCTTCTCAGGATAGAGTCCCCCATCCTGTAAGTATGGCTTACATTCTTTGTTCCTAGATATAGACATTTACATTTAGCTGTATTAAAACACATTGTTTGCTTGCATCCAGTTTACCAAGCGATCCAGATCATTCTGTATCAGTGACCTGTCCTTTTAATTATTTACCACTCCCCATATTTCTGTGTCATCTGCAAATTTTATCTGTGATGATTTTGTTTTCTTCCAGGTCATGATAAAAATGTTAAATAGTGTAGAGCAAAGAACCGATCCCTGCAGGACCCCACTAGAAACTGATTTGTTTGCTGATGAAGAGGGGAGCAAGTGTGGAAAAAAATATAAGTAAAGCAAGTGCAGTTTGTGAATGAGATTTGTGGAGTTAGACCCCAATACAAGCTGCTGGGTTCCACTTCTCCAGCAGCAGAAAAGGATGGTAGAGGTCCAAAAATCATTCTCTGTATTAAAAATAAGGCACTGGGTTTCTTAAAGGGAACAGACATGATAAAGAACTCTCTCTGACTTTTCTGTAAATCCTACGGGTGGCACTAGGATAACAGAGTGGTGGTTCTGTTGCTTTTGCAAAACTGTGTTCCCTATGAAATAAGTTAACTAAAATCCCACTCCAATTCTGGCTCAGATCCAAAAGGAGAAATATTAGATTAATAATAAACAGATATAGACGTTCTCAGACCCAGTATCAAAGTAAATATTGCATATATAAAAGTTTTGAAGTAGAGCTGGTAAAAAGGGGATGGGGAATGAGAAGAAATATACATATATTTTTAAAGTTTAAAGTTAAAAAATTCTAAGCGCTATATTGGAAGTGAATAGTGGGTATTTCCCCCCCTGCATTATTAGAGTTTTGGGATTTTATATTTGCGTATTTTTCATTGCTATGTTAATGAAGTTCACAAATCTTGCAGAGATTACTTTCCATGCTTGTAAGAGTAAATATTCAGATGGTGTAGGATCACGCAGGTCAATGACCATTGAAATCTAATGAGGCAATTACTGTCTAAATTGTTTGGGGTTTTTTTGTTTTTTTGTTTTTTTAAAGGGGAGGGGGGGAGGGTCTCAATGTTCTCCATAATCTATTTCCTAACAATGAAAACTACTGAGCATTGACTAATTGCACTTGGCTTCACACAAACTTTGGAAATCAATGACAGAAGTGTTGTTGAATCATGCAGTATCACTAAGAAAATTAAGGGCCATATTTTGAAAAGTTGACACCTAAGGGGTACCTGCAAAATGTGTGTGCATGCTCACTGAACTGGCGTTTTTGTGCAGACTGGCATTTGCACCTACAACTAGGTCATTGTGTGCATCGGGTATATATTTTCACATGCACATACAGGGATCACTGGCACAATATAACCTTTGAAAAACTGTCTTTAGGAAGTTCAGTTTGGCATAAATCAGTGTTCATTTCAGAAATGGCAGGCAAATTAAAATTTCAAGATAAAGGCCAAGACTACACTAGAAACATTTGCCAGTAATAATGTTGGTTTGGGATCTGATGTTTTAATTTTTTATATTTGTATACTTGCAAATGCCCTAGTGTACATACCATTATATCAGCCAAAAAGTGCTTCTGCCAATATAGCTTATTTCATTTCCGGCACACTTTTGCATGTTGAAGATGCATCTACAACAGGAGGATTTGCCAGTAAAGCTATGCTGTCAGAACCTAAAGGCTGGTCTTCATGGAGAGAGTGCACGACCAGCCAATGTGTGAATCTACAGCACACTAGCTTACTGGCCATTTGGAGCCTGTTACCGCACACTAAATGTTCCATAGTCCGCTTTGACATACTGCTGTTTCAAATGGGAGTACGCCAAAAGGCACAGAACTTTTTGTGTGAGGCAACAGGGTCCACACGGCCAGTTAGTACGTTGTAGATTCACACTCTGGTTTGCCACACACTAACTTTCTGTGTGGACAAGCCCTGTGTTCAAGGAAGAAGACTAGATATTTCTGCCAATGAATATTGACAAAGGAGTCAGCTGAGGTCTAATGGCTAGTAAACATGGCTTGAAAGCCAGGAGACATGGGACTTACAGCTCACTGCCTCTGATGGGCTATATGACCATAGTTAAGTCACTTACCTCTTCTTGACTCAGTTCCCTCTAAAATGGGGGTAAAAATGCTTTCTTACATTTGTAAAACATTTTGAGATCTAGTCAAGAAAAGCGCTATGTTAAGTGTTAAATATTTGATAAGGCCAAACTAATAATCAGAGTGGCTATTAAAATATTCAGGTAATTACCATATTTATTTTTTTAAATCCCTTTACTCTGATTCTATTGTAATTTCAAGGTGTAAAGTATTAACATCAACATAGTGTTCAGACAGCAAACCAAAGCAATGTGATAAAAAGACTAGCTGTTGCATTAGCATTAAAAAAATATATTATTTTAGAATTTTTTCCACATTACGTTTTGTGGATTTTAAAGAGGAACTGCAAACCCAGCCAACTTTCAAGTGTCCCTTTTCCATACTTCTGCAATTTATTTATAACAAAATGCGACCTTTCTTTACTTGTTCTCTCCCTCTGAAGAGGGAGTTCCACTGAAATTGGCTTAAAACACCTTTGAGCCATTTTCCAATATGTTGTAATTGCGCTGGCCTCTGTCTTTAGAGGACACAGTTGGTTATTTTTCTAGTGTAAATTGATTGCATAGTTCTGGGACACTTGAATACTTAGTTCTACAAAAAGAACATAGTGTACTGTAGCGGATAACATCTGATGCAGTGTTTAAAATCAATTGTAAATCTATGGCTGCTCTATCTTGGTTTATGTATGAGCCCACGGGAATTAAGGGTGTTAGAATTTGGTTATAGGATTCAGTGTATTTGTTGGATAAGTGTTTATATTTCAGCTGTTTTGGGGGTTTAAATGATTTGGAATGATGTTTATTCTGACAAGATTCTCAAAGGGTTGTGGCACTCTTTGCTGGTGATTCAGTGCTTTGATGGCAGACTTTTCTCCTCTGTAGGCCCACTCTGCCATCTTCAGCTACCTTTCCCTGTACCATCTTTGATTTCTGTCTTCTCTTCCCAGCCCCCTAAGGAGCATTCCCAACTCCCACTGAAATGCATGTGGGATCAAGGGAGCCCTGAACCTCGCCTCCTTTTAATACTGCAGAGTGTAAGTGCAATCATCATTTCCAGCTTGATAAACTAGTTTTGAATGACTGAATTCCTCCCATAATCTTTGATGGCTATCCATGAATAAAATATTGCACTGGCTCTGAATATCTGATAAGGAAATTAATGTCTATTCAACCGTTAGCAATAATAACAGCTGTAGAGATAAATCCACTGCTGTCATTTTAAAACTAACAGTTTATTGGTAGAAAACTGAGGCACTGAGGGTTTTTTTGTTTTTTAATCCATTTCTGTCATATAACATGCAGCATTTAGGAAATCACAAGAAGAGAGAGTCTTTTTCTCTCTATTCTTCACAATCATATCCATATGGATAGTCCAAAGGTGTATCTTGAAGGATTTTGGTAATAAATCCTCTGAGCGGAGTGATTTAGTTTCAAATGTTTAAAATAAAATTTTCAAATAGAGTACTTAAAATATGCATTTAACATGTATGCATTTTGTTAGTTATTGCAAAACTCTACATCAAAACATTTTGATGATGGCATTTCTTAAGCCTCTTAAGAATGAGCTAGATGGTGTTTACTAGCTAGGATCTCTCCTGCTTAGCTTTAAGCCAAGGGTGCAGAGTAATCACAGATATAATTTCTTTTTTGATATGATAAACTAAACAACTCTTATTTTTTTCTTCTCAGTCATTTTTCTCTTCTAAAGTAGCTTTTATATCCTATTTAAATTTTGGTTTCATCCAAAATGACTACAGTGAGAGATAAGCACTTCCTATATCTCACATTGCTTTGTTTAAAAGAGCTCAATATGTGAAAAAGAAAAGAAGGGGGAGGGAGCCCTAGCTTGTCTTGAGGGCCCTTTCAACTCTTTTAAATCCCCTTGCAAAATAAAGTCATAATATGATAGCAATAAAATAAGGAAATGCTTGTCCTTTGTGGCATTGTATCTATTTCAGCATATTTACATTTGAAAATGTTTGCTGCATTAATGTTTTGTTGAAAGGAAAATTAGATCCCCAGCTTCTCCCAGATCAGCTCATTGAAACCTACTGCTGCTAATATCAGATTTTTTTTCTAGCAGTTTCAGCTCTTTTTGGCTTTCAGAAGTGTTCTTTTTAGCTTTTATGATCTGTGGTTATCACAAAGCTAATCATGTTCCAGAAACAAATGCTTTCTTTGTGTGAGACTTGGGTTGGGAAGTGAATTTAGGACTCAAGCCTCCAGGCCAGTGGGGGGTGGGGAGCGGAGGGAATCATGCGTTGCAGAAGTAATATGCTCAATCTAAGCAAAGAAGGAGAGAGTACAAGGGTGGGGATGACATTATTTGGTGCCTTGGAGGTGAGGAACTTGGGAAAATAAATTTTCTTGGGAAGAAATTGATAGGACCCACTGACTATTCTTTAACTCCTACATAGTTGTCTTTGCCCAATATCTTTCTGACTTCTTCAAGAAGGCTGAGAAGATGAAACATGTCCTTTGCCCAAGCCCCATCCTTGTCTCCCACCTCTTCTTCCTCCCTCTCATTCATATATTACTTTCTCCTTTATCTCAGTCACTTTGAGATATCTTTCCTATTCTCACCTTCAATCCTCCACCTGTGTCCTGAACCTCATCTCCTCCTGGTTACTGCCTTCTCTATACCCTACACTCATTCCAGCCCTCTTATTTCCTTTCACCACCTTATTGTCAAGTGCTTTTCCATCTGTATACAAGCATGACCTAAAGTCAAGACAAAATGAATATCCCCTCCCCAAAAATCTTGAGCCCACTTGTCTCTCCAGCAGCTATCCCATTTCCCTTCTTCCTTTGCCTCTAAATGTACGTCTACACTGCAGTATGAGCCCAGAGTCCGAAGTGAGGCTCAAGCCTAACCCTCTTTTCGCCTACACACAAATTGCACTAACCCAGGGCTTGGACCCAGGTCCCAGGACCCCACAGAGGTGGACGGTCCAAGCTTGAGCCAATCCGGGATCCAGGATTCAACCCTATTGCTTTGCAGTGTAGACTAAGCCCCACTGGACTTGTGCTCTGGAAGTCTGTCAAAAGTATCCCACAATCTTACAGGCTGATTTTCTTTGTCCTCTGGACAGTCAAATTTGGTGGACAGTCATGTTTTCCCACACTGCACCACGAAAAAAGGGCTAGAGTGGCCACATTTAGGGAGGACACTAGGAAGTCTGGGATATGGGTCATTGGACTCAGGTCTGCATACTGCAGTATGGATGTCAGAGCCCTGGTTTTGGTCCCAGGTTAGAAAATTCTTAACCTAGGGTTGACAATCATTGTAGATGCTCAAACCCTGGGTTCTTGAACCCAGGGTCCGCTAACTCAAGTTCCACTAACCCTAGGCTTACATTGAAGTGTACACATACCCAGTGCTGCTTAAATGGGGGCAATTCCAACAACTGCAATGAGCTGCTCTCTTCCAGCTCCCTCTAAAATCAAACTCTGATCTGGCTTCCATCCTTTCCACACTACAGTCTCCAATGAGCTGTTCCTAGCCAAGGCTTCTTGTCCTCCTTCACACTGTCAGAGCACTCTCCTTAGTCCTACATATCTAGAAAACTGTCCTGGTAAAGGGGGAGCAGGCTTCAATTCCTCTGAGGTTGTTTGTTATGTTACTGACCCTTTGTTTTGGATGATGCTAGGGTCTTTGGGGAGCTCATTCATGTCTTCTTTTTATTCAATATTTTTCTTTCCTAGTTCTTTTAAAACCTCTTGTTTTTATTCCCATGTGTTGAGTATGAATTGGATTGCCATGATTACCACTATCATGGGGTGCAGCCCTCACTGCCAGACTGGCGCCTCCTCCCCGTCATGCTGGGGATTAGCTCAAGGCCAACACCCGTGCCTGTGGTCTGCACATTGGCACTCTGTCTCTGCTCGTGCCTATGGCTCCTCTCTCAGCTTCTAGAACTGCAGCATCCTTTTTGCAACTCAGCCCTCTGGCTACTTTGTTGTTTATGTTTCCCCCTTCCGGGGGGGAGGGCATCTCTGTCCAACAGTCCAGCCACTTCCCCAGTGGCAAGTGGGGGAGGGACCTAGGCTCACCCCAGGGATCCTGTAAATAGAAACCTCCTGCTGGTCCTCTGAAGTCTCTGTCAAGGTTGCTATATTTCCCTGGGCCACTTCCCCATGGTCCCAGCACTTTCTTTGTTCTTACCTCAGGGCACTCAGCTGCTCAGCCAGGAGTTCCCTCTCACTCCCCTGGTCACTGCTAGCAGCTGCTCTGTCCAAGGTGGTTAGTTCTCTCAGCCCTCCAGGGATACCATCCTTATTCCCTGTGCTCCCAGCAGCAACTGACCCTACTCTGTCCTACAGCTCCTTTTTATCTGAGCCTGCTGGGTCCTGATTGGTTACTCCCTACAACTTCCCCTGATTGGCTGTACTTCATGCAGCCTCTCTGGACCTTGAAAGACTCACCCCATCACTCCTTCCAGGTCAGGGAATGATTAACCCCATTTATGCCTGTGTGGGCACCCCATCACAACCATCCCTTCACCACAACCAACCCTGGCCTTTTACTGAGATTCCTCCACGATTAAAAGTGCAAAATGCATCCAGAGGCCTGTGAAATCTCAGAAATGATATTGAATGTAAGTGCTTCAACTGTTGGAATTCATGTTAGGGGGTGAACGCTGAGTGGGAAACTGTCCCCCTCCACTGTGACAGCTGCGGAGCATGGAGCATGCTCTGTAGTAGTGTCCATGCCCACTGTGATCCCTTCACAAGTACACACATACGTAGGACTTTAGAACACTTTTGGCCAGTAGATCTGCTTAACTTTGGAACAGCTAGCCCCACTCCATGCCTCTGCTCTGCCCTAACCTTCCTGCTGCTGCTACAGAGTGTGATGCCACAGAATGCAAATGGGGACATGCTTCAGCTAGATCAGGTTAACACTGCTCATTTACCTAACAGTATAAACTGTTAAGAACATATTAGAACTTATCTCTGGAGTTTCCTCTGGCTTGTGAGTGCAGTTCAGAGTGTTGATTATGATTTATCTAGTCCTGTTTGGTGTGGGTCTCGGACCAACTCTCACCCTATGTGGCAGCTGAGTTCAGCCAGTACATTTAATCCAGCAGTCCTCAGATTTGCATGCTGTAGGTTTGGAGATGGGGAATCCTCAGTGGATGGCCCTTATCTCTGTGAATCACTCAGTTCTGCCAACCCCAAATGCTCAAAAATCATGAGTCAGGACCCCACAATGATGAGGGTAGCTTAGAAATTGTGAGATTATTTTTGTTTTGTATTTGCCTCTTTTTAAGCCATTAAGAGCCATGTTTTCAAGCTTTTCTCCAGGAGGGCTTACTTTTTTTCTTTTCTTCTTTTTTTAAATGAAATCTGAAATTCTTACAACACAACATGACTCCAGAACTTTGAGGCTTTAAGAGAAAGATCAAATATCCTGAAACTCATAAATAAAATGGCAGGAGTTGGCAACAGTGTTCACTCCCCTTGTAGGCCCTGATACTTTGGCTGAGGCCTTTGCTTAGGAACTGTGATTATGGGTCCATGATTATACGTCTTCATGTGTTCATGTCAGCTGATACATGGCTTTGGTTTTTAAATTGAGTTTATACCTGCATCTAGAGGCATGAGAGGGGCACAGTTTTATAAATGGTAATATAATTAAATTAAAAAAAAATTCAAAGGCATACCTTTAACAGCATATATTACTGTGTGAGCACAAAAGGTCTGAGTAATTGTTGCTGTGGGAACCATAAGTCTGAATATAATGACTTTTGTGCATTTTAATTCCCAACCATAATATTTAATTAACACAGTTTTTCACACTGAATATAAAGAACTCCAAATGATAGACCTGCAATATATAATTGGAAATATTAGGAGTCTGGCACATCTCACCTAATCACGTGTATTTTCTTGGTGCTGTTAGTCTACCACTCTGAGAAGTCTCACACACACGATCATCTATTCAAAATAAATGCACATACCCAAATACTGTAGTTTAAAATACAGCAATGTTTCTTTAAGAAATTGTTCTGTTTCTAAAACAGTACTGTATGTTGTTATATATTGTCTGGGTGTATGTGTATTGCTGCCCTCTCCTGGCTAGAACCAGATCACCCCAATCAATGGGATGCCGTGCTCCCTGGTGTGTGGATGTATAGAGAGTCTCATTCAGCTCAGATGATAGACACATTTTTCAGGAACCAAAGGCTGTATTGTATTTCCACGCTGTTTGTATTTGGGTAATTGATAATCGTGGTATAAGTGTTTATATTCAGCAACAGATAGTTATGCTATATTACCTTACATTAAGGGAGGCAGAACACCATGTTTCATTGAATATTGGAATAAAAGCTAAATCAGATTCTTAGTTTGTTTGCATCGTTGACTAGGGATGTAGTCATTTCTGTGCATTTAGGCCCAGATCTAGCAAAATGCTTCCTCTCTTCCCTTACCCCCACAAAAAACCCAATTAAATAAATGGGTAATCTTCTGAAATTTTATGGCTTTTATGCAGAGTGTTGTCTTAACAAAATCCTATTACTGTCTAGTATGTCCTCTTTTATGTCATGTCTTGTGTCAAATATACATGGGTCAGATTCTTAGCTGGTATAAACTGTCATAGCTCAATAGATCTGGTCCATAGTGCTTAACAGATGGGAGAATCACTAGTAACACTGTTGTGAGGGACCAAATCTTGTAAACTTTGAATACTCCTTTAGGCCACTGTCGTGATGCAAGGCAGCCACGTAGACTGCATATGCAGCAAATACCAAAAACATTTCCAAACCAATGCAGAGGAAAAAAATGTTCTGGGATTGAGGTTTTTCTTCAGTGTAAAATGTTTGCCCATTATGCAGATGGAGAAAAAAAGAAAGAAGTAAAAGTAATACGGAGCTTGTTAGCACTCTTTGGCTACATCTACACAAGTTGCAATACCAAGCTAGCTAGCTTGGGTACTGAAGCAGTGAAGCTGTGGCAGCATGGCCTTCTGTGCAAGCTGTACAAGGCTACCTGGAGCCCTGGGTAATTACTCAGATCACGCTGAAGCCCAGCCTGCTGTGCATTCACTCATTTGATACCCGTACTAGCGAGATTAAAGCTATCTTGGTTGTGTCTATATGAGCTGCAGTCACAGCTCAGGATTGCAGTGCTGACATACCTTTTGTAATATTCCTAGGTAAGGAGAAGCTTAGAGAAATTAGTGTCTTGGATATGAATACAAGCCTGAATCAGAGCTTTGACAATCTCTGACTGTGAACTCATCCTCAGCAAGAATATTATGATGCTAAAAGTGGTAAACACACTAAAATTAGTTTAATATAAGATCTTAGATAAGTCACAGAACAGAGTTAGAAAAATCTACTTGCCAGTGGCAACATTTCCCAGGTGAATGCGGGGTCTTAAAATACCAGTTTTTGCAGAACTTAACCTTTTGTTTTAAAGAAGAAATCTATCCATTGTGGTTATAAAGAAACCCTTTCTACTGTGACAGGAATATAAACGGATACAATATTATTTTGCTTTATCTTCAGACAGGCAGATCCCATGCCACAGCTTCTACTGCAACAGAGTGAAATTTACAAGACTGCTCAGTTTCAGTCCTGCCATTCAAAACCCTGTGAGTGGCATGAAACTTTAATAATCATGTTAGCTTCATGCTGCTGCTGCTGATTGGCAAACATAAGAGCGATAGCAGAGGCAGGCACAGAAGTTATAGGAGAGGAAGATTCAGGTTTATTTAAAACATATCTGCTCTTTTCCTCCTGCAGTTTCCTAGTGACAAAATGCATCATACACAATTCAGGACCTAAAAGAAGGAAGTTAGTTACAGAACAAAAGGAAGGGGTTGTAAGTCTGGGGTCTGAGTGGTTAGTATGTACCTAAATTTTTGCTGACTGCTCCCCTTGAATAGGAGAAGTGTCAGTGAACATTTCCTTTGCCGTATCTTTAGACATTTATGCAATCAAGATAAGTCTTTCTGTAGCTTCTGGTGGGCTCCTAAGAGATCTTTTTATTTTTCTTTGTAATTAAGGGAACACAGAAGAAGGAGCTGGAGAAGAGAAGGGTTAATTTACCTTAATTAAGGTTTTATTTGTACACTGTGATCAGTCATTGGCTGAGTGTTGGGAGTGGGCTAATGAGGATAGTGATGAACTGAACTAGCTCATTGGCTATCTCCATCTACTTAATTATGCATTCTGCTAGAATTAAAGATGTGCTAGAGAGCTTAAAATTTAAAGAAGAAGTGGACTCTCTACTGTAACTAGGAGCAATAGAACCAGTTCCTTCCCCTCATGGGCAGGGGGTTCTACTCAAAGTATTTCTTAGTATTAAAGAAAGATGGAGATTGGAGGCAGATCTTAGATCTAAGACTATTGAACAAGTGTGTAAAGGCTCAGAAGTTCAGGATGGTTACCCTGGCAACTATAATTCCTTTAATAGAGAAAGAGGATTGATTTTCAGCCCTCAACCTACAAGGTGCCTAGTTCCATATAACTATACACCCATCACACACGAAATACCTATGTTTCACCGTAGGCCATGATTATTTCCAGGACCAAGTGCTCCCCTTTGGCCTATCCTCTGCCCCTTGGAGCCAAGGGTGTTTTGAGAAGGATCTAGTGGTAATGGCAGCTTACTTTGCAGGAAATGATCCTGGTCTTCCTGTACTTTGACAGCTGGCTACTCAAGGGCTGCTCCTTCAAGACAGTGCTGTCTTCCACCCAGACAGCCATCGCTGTGTTCCAGGAGTTGGGCCTACAGTTGAATGTAAAGAAATCCACACTGGTACCAGTGGATACAAAGGATACAGTTTATAGGGGTGTACTTGGACTCATTGACAACCAGAGCATATCTCCCTTTAGACAGATTTGTGACATTGTCATTAGGGACAATTCAGGGAAGCCTTCAGATCATAGTAAGGAACTGTCTTCAACTTTTAAGCCATATGGCAGCTTGCACCTTTGTGGCCAATCACTCAAGGCTATTCCTCCACTGCTTCCAGGGTTGGCTCAGAACAACCTATTCTCCGAGCAGGGTCATCTTGGACAGGCAGGTGACGAGCCCCTTGCACATAAAGAACTCCATAAACTGGTGGAAGGAGCAACTCAACTCCATTTCTGCTCACTCAGTATTGCCCAGATTTATTAAGAGTCTGCATAACCTCTTCCCCCTCATTAGACACCACACCCCATCTTGGGACCTCACCCTGGTCCTCAGTCACCTCACGAGACCTCTAACTGAACCAATGGCAACCTGCTCCCTACTTAAATTATCTATGAAGACTGTTTTCTTGTTGCTGTCATGTTGGCCCATAGGATCAGAGAGATTGGAGCCTTGATGGCAGATCCTCCCTTTACAGTGTTCTTTAATGATAAGATCTCTTTATGTCCACATTCTAAAGTCCTATAGAAGATGACATTGGATTTTAATCTTAGCCAATCTAGCCATCTACCAGATTTTTTTCCAAAACCTCGTAGTTCTCATTAAGAATCCTATTTCCATACCCTGGACTTTAGAAGGGCCTTGGCCTTCAACCTGAATAGGACTAAGCAGTTTAGGAGATCACCTAGACTCTTTCTCTCCGTAGCAGATAGATCTCGAGGGGCTCCTGTCTCTTTTCCAAGACTTTCAAAGTGGATATTGGGTTTTTATCTCTACCTGTTATGAGTCTGCATGTGCTCAGCCCCTTAAGGGGTGAGAGCACATTCAGCCAGATTGTAGGCAACATCTACTGCATTTTTGAAGAATATTTCAGTATCTGAGCTATATAGAGCAACTACTTGGACTTCAGTCCATACATTTTCAAAGCATTATGCCTTGCTCCATGCCATCAGATCCAATGCAGCAATTAGCTCTGCAGTACTATCTTCAGTTCTGGACTCTGTTCCAAAACTCCCTCCTCTTTCTGGGGGGGCATGGCTTGGAAGTCTCCTGAGGTAGAGCACCTGTAGGAGCACTACTCGAAAAAGAAGGAAGGATTACTCACCCTGTGCAGTAACTGTAGTTCTTTGAGGTATGTCCCCCTATGGGTGCTCTTCTTCCCCTCTACTGTGGTTGTTCCTGAGAGGATGCCTGGGTAAAGAAGGAACTGAGAGTATTTCACCTACATACTCCTATATAGCCTCGATGTCTGCCATAAGGAGTCTTAGGGTGTGTGCATAGGCCAAAAGGACACTGCTAGCTAGAAATCTCTGATCAAGAGAGCACACATAGGGATACACATTTCGAAGAATTACAGTTACTGCACAACGTCCTTTTCTTTTCCTGGTAGTCTTCTTATAAACTTAATATATTGCTCTCATTCAAGACCACCAGTTGTGGATTCTTTTTTGGGGGGCGGGGGGGGGGAGAGGTTCTGTTGATTTATTGCAGTACCCTTCTATCACTCTTCCTCGGTGTTTTGGTTCAAAGACGCTACATAATAAACAAAATGTAATGTAAAGAAGAAGAATTTATGTCACTTCTGGGGCTGCATATGATACCACAGAGTTGTGAAGATCTGTGAAATATGAAGCAGAGACTGTATGCATTAGACTAAACATTATTTAGTTAACATCTCTGAGGATTCAGGTATTTTATTTTGGTGATGAATTGGTTCTCATATTTTTCTGTTAGTGCAACAGAATAGAAGAAGGTCATGTTTCCAGCTGGCCTGTGAAGTTGCTGGGATCATCAAATGGTGAGGTGCACATTTACCTGATTTGTGCATAATTACCCTTTTATATGTGGGTCTTGTTGATCCTAATTATTAGGGCTTTAGTGCTGCAAATTGAAAAAGGAAATCATGCAATGATTTAGTTAGAATGGTGCAAATTAAAAACGAGTGCAATAATTGTACAGAGTGCTTTGCACAAAGCGTGTCAGAGTAAAGTAATCACAAATAAAAAAATACCACATATATATAACCCTGGATTACTCTATTGATTATAATGAATTAATTAATCTTTCATGAAAGATTAAATATAACATGGAGTATTGTCAGAAATGTCCCTCCTCTACTCACCAAGAACTTTTCCTGGCTTGATCCGATAGATGGGTTTGGCAGTCTTGTTTCCCATGTACTGCCTTTTCTTTAGTTTTCAGCATCCTGAAAAGCCACAGGTAGGTTATACTGGGAGGAGGACTCCAGGCTGCCACACCCAACCCTGCAATTGTGAGGTTAACATTTAGTCCAGCCAGTGCTGAGCTGGAGCTGGTTCCCACTGGTTCGCATGAACTGGTTGTTAAATTTAGAAGACGGTGTAGAACCGGCTGTTAAAGGGGAGAGCCGGTGCGCCCTACTGGGGCGGCCCGGCTTTCCCAGGGGGCAATTTAAAGGGTCTGGGGCTCCCAGCAGGGGGTGGAGCCCCAGGCCCTTTAAATTGCCACCAGAGCCCCACTGCTGGAGCCCTGGGGTAGGGCTGTGGGGCTCTGGGGGCTATTTAAAAAGTCCGGGGCTCCCGTTGCTTCTACTGCCCCGGCCCTTTAAATAGCCCCCAGAGTCCTGGGATAGCGGGGGGCTCCAGCGGCTATTTAAAGGACTGGGGCGGTAGAAGCAGGGGAGCCCCGGCCCTTTAAATAGCCCCCGGAGTCCTGGGATAGCAGGGGGCTCCAGCGGCTATTTAAAGGCCGGGGCTCCAGCTGCCTCTGCCGCCCAGTCCTTTAAATAGCTGCCAGAGCCCTGCCGCTTCCCCAGGGCTCCGTCGCCTATTTAAAGGACCGGGTCAGTAGAAGCAGGGGAGCCCCGGCCTTTTAAACTTTAAATAGCCCCCGGAGCCGCGGGCGGCTGCTGCTGCTACCCCGGTGGCGGAGTGGGGGAGGAGAAACTTGCGGGTTCGGGTGGGGGGAGGCAGGACATGGGTTGGGGTCGGGTGTGGGGGGGAGACAGGCACTTGGGGCTTGTACTCACCGCACGGTTCCTTACCGGGTCTTCCGCAGCACTTCGGCAGCGGGTCCTTCACTTGATCCCGGTGAAGGACCTGCCGCCAAAAACCCGGAGCGAGTGGACCTGGTAGGGAACCGGTTCTTAGGATTCACTGAGTCCAGCCCCTCATCTACACGGGATACGTGGTTGAGAGATACATCAGAAAGACTTAAATGTGATAGCCAAGCACCTTTAATGATGTAGCTAGTTACAACTACAGGTTTCTGTTACTCCATCAAACACTGTCTCTGCTGCGTCACAACTCCCAAGTTAGGTTAGCCTGTCAATGCTATGAGATGGGGAAGAGCTCTCCCAACTCTAAAAAATAATTTGAAAGTCCCCACCCCCTAAAGAGCTTGAGAGGATGAATGGGATGTGGAATGTGAACTGAAGCAGGAGGGGAGGTTTGTAACATACTGAAAAACCTCTCCAGAAGAGGCTGTGTTGGACATATCTGTATCCTGGAGTATTGGCATGACAGTCTCTTAGAAAGGACTGAGGGGTTGCACAGTGTAATAGCTGCTTCTGGATTCCTGAACATTACCCAAATGAATCCAAATATCATCTGAATATTATACTATTCACTTATTCTGCAGCTGGACTAGTTATTTTTGCATTATGGCTCCCCCTGCTGACCATATTATTGAATGTTTTCCAAATAATAGTTTGAGCATGTCTTCAAAGCAGCCTCCTGTATAGTATCATTTATGCTAGAGATGTGATAAGAGTGAACAGCAAAGTTTAATATTATAGTGTATAATATACTAACATATTCATAAGATTTTACTGCTTCTGATATTACTAGAAAATCTTTGTTAATATAAGAGGAAAAAATAGATCAAAGCTGTTCTAAATGAGTAAGTGCTGGAGGTGACTGTCTATATTAAAAGGCATTAAAGCTTTATTTAAATACTTTTGTGTGCTTCGCGAAGAGGGAGCTCTTTTTTCTCAATGCGGTTTAATTTGTTCTACATTGTTTAGAAAAAACATTGTTTTTTTAAAAAAAAAAGCACAAAATTCAATGAAGTCTTCAGAATTGTTTAATAAGTGCGTATGTGTATATGTGTGTGTGTGTGAATATATATATTTATATGCATGCCTGTACGCCTATCTATACATACACAACCCAGAAAAATCATCTGTTTCCATTGACACTGTAATTAAAATTTAAATACAAAGAATTGAAGGCACTGAGAATTCTACGGTTCCTAGCTCCATCCTTTTGCTACCTTCTTTTATACTGGTAGTTATTTCATGGGATTACATTTCATTTAAAGATTAAATGTTTCTTCTAGGCCCATATTGCTTCCTACCTGTTTAAAAAAAAAAAAAAAAAAAGCAGGGGGGGGGGTGAGGGCAGGGGTTGTGGTGCCATAAACTCCGCAAGTTTCACTTTATGGAGTTTCATGTACATTGCTTCTCCAGCAGGCTGGATTGTCTCCTTCCTTTCTGTAGCTGAACAGACAGAAGGCAATATCCAACAATCCACAGATTTTTCTGGACGTAATCTAGGAAGGGTCTGAGGTCCTAGAACCTAAATTCCATAACTCTATTTAGTTAATATTTAGCTTCACTTGTGGGAATGGAGATCATGTCAAATCTGCATCTTTAATTTCACTAATCTATCTATGGAATTTACTCAACAAAGCGTGTTAAAACTAGAAGCTCTTTCCAGAACATGTTGTGTTAACAGTATTCTAATTTGATTTTAGCTTTGCATCAGATTTAACTTAATGCTTCACATATTGTGAAAAACCCAGGTTCCAATGAACCCTTTAAGTGCCAAAACACTAAACAAGCACAGAAATTAGAGATGGAAAAGATGTATTACGTCATCTAACTGATTTATCTGAGAATGCAGGATTACTCCCTGCAGTATATGTTGTTGTTGTTTTATATTATAGATTTGCTGAGGGGTGTTGCATAAAAAAAGTCCCAGATCCCAGCACTAAGAGGTTCACGTGGGAAAGACTGAAACACACTATGTATTGTTTTGATTTGAGTGAGGAGGTACTGTAAGTCAAAGCACTGATGCCAGCTTGTTTTGTAGCACACAACCTAGTCTTATGGACACACTGGGGCCTTAGCATTTGTGTAGGGTTTTAATGTTCTTATTCCCCTGCTTTCATTTCAGACAACCCTAATGCAACTGGCCCTCTTAATTTTTATCAATAAAACTACTACAGGAATAAATTACTACAGTTGCTGGGCTCCCAATAAAATTTGTTTGTGCCTGAGGATGGATTGGAATTTTGAAGGGTGTCAGATGTTGCTCTGGTTTTCATAGAAGACCTGTGTTAAACTAGCGCATTGGAGGTGTCAAGCAAGACATTTATTTAGTCAATTCCAGAGGAATTTTTGAAGGGAAAACAAAGCCTGTGACCCGTTTATGCTTCTGCTTGATTAAAAATTGATTTTAGTGCTTCAGTGAAAGGAACCATTTTAATCCAAGATCATAGAATCGTAGGACTGGAATGGACCTTGAGAGGTCTTCTTATCCGGTCCCTGGCACTCAAGGTAGGACTAAGTATTATCTAGACCATCCCTGACAGGTGATTGTCTAACCTGCTCTTAAAAATCTCCAATGATAGAGATTCCACAACCTCCTTGGGCAATTTATTCCAGTGCTTCACTACCCTGACAGTTAGGAAGTTTTTTCCTAATGTCCAACCTAAACCACCCTTGCGGCAATTTAAGCTATCAGGCTGGTTTGACACGATTTGTTCTTGACAAATCTATGCTGTTACTTATAACCTTATTATTGTCTAGGTGTTTACAAATTGATTCCTTGATTTGCACCATTATCTTTCTGGGTACTGAAGTTAAAATGACTGGTCTGTAATTTCCTGGGGTTGTCCTTATTCTCCATTTTATAAATTGGCACTATATTTGCCCTTGTCCACTCTTCTGGAATCTCTCCTGAATTCCATAACTTTTCGAAGATAATTTCTAATGACGCCAATATCTCCTCCATCAGCTCCTGGAGACCTGAAGATATCTAACTCGTCTGAGTAATTTTTAACTTGTTCTTTCCCTATTTTAGCTTCAAATCCTATCTCATTTTCACTGGCATTCACTATGTTAGATGTCCAATCTGTACTAAACTTTTTGGTGAAAACAAACAAAAAATTGTTTAGCACTTCTACCATTTCCACATATTCTGTTGTTGTTCCCCCTCCTCCCCCATTGAGTAATGGGCCTACCCTGTCCTTGGTCTTGCTCTTGCTGCTAATGTATTTGTAGAATGTTTTCCTTTAACCCTTTGTGTCTCTAGCTAGTTTAATCTCATTTTGTGCCTTGGCCTTTCTAATTTTATCCCTACAGGGTTGTGTTGTTTGTTTATATTCATCCTTTGTAATTTGACCTAGTTTCCACTTTTTGTAGGACTCTCTTTTGAGTTTCAGATCATTGAAGATCTCCTGGATAAGCCAGGGTGGTCTCTTGCCATACTTCCTATCTTTCATACGCAGTCGGGTAGTTTGCTTTTGTGTCCTTAATAATGTCTCTTTGAAAAACTGCCAACTCTCTCTTGTACTGTTTTCCCCCTTAGACTTGCTTCCCATGGGATCTTACCTACCAACTCCCTGAGTTTGCTCAAGTCTACCTTCTTGAAATCCAGTATCTTTATTTATCTTTATTCATTCCTTAGACCCATGAACTCTACCATTTCATGATCACTTTCACTCAAGTTGCCTTCCACTTTCAAATTCTCAACCAGTTCCTTCCTATTTGTCAAAATCAAATCTAGAACAGCCTTTCCCTGAGTAGTTTCCTCCACCTCTGAAATAAAAAAGTGTCTGCAATACATTCCAAAAATCTGTTGGTTAATCTCTGCTTTGCTGTGTGATTTTCCCAACAGATGTCTGGGTAGTTGAAGTCCCCCATCACCACCACGTCCTGTGCTTTGGATGATTTTGTTAGTTGTTTTAAAAAAGCCTCATCCACCTCTTCTTCCTGGTTTGGTGGTCTGTAGTAGACCCTTACCATGCCATCACCCTTGTTTTTTACCTCTTTTATCCTTACCCAGAGACTTTCAACAAGTCTGTCTCCTATTTCCATCTCAACCTCAGTCCAAGTGCATACATCTTTGATATATAAGGCGACACCTCCTCCCATTTTTCCCTGCCTGCCCTTCCTGAGCAAGCTGTACCGTTCTATACCAATATTCCAGTTATGTATATTATCCCATCAATCTCTAATGCCAACTATGTCATAGTTGTGTTTATTAACTAGCATTTTTGGTTCTTCCTGCTTATTCCCCATACTTCTTGCATTAGTGTACAGACATTGAAGATACTGATTTGATTTCCCCTGTGTGTTCCCTCTTGTCTCTCCCTTATCCCTGCTACAATGGTCCATGCTCCCCTCAAATTCTGACCCTTCTCTTAGGTCTCCATGTTTTTTTATTTACCTGTGGGCTTTTGTCTCCTGCCCCCATCAAACCTAGTTTAAAGCCCTCCTCACTAGGTTAGCCAGTCTGTATCCAAAGATGCTCTTTCCCCTTCCTCAATAGGTGGACTCCGTCTCTGCTCAGCAGTCCTTCTTCGTATTTTTACTATCCAGTGTTGATTTACGCCATAAACTAGAGGGAGGAGAAATGGTCTTGTGGTTAAGACACTGGACTGGGATTCAGGAGTCTGCGTGATATTCCCAAATCTGCCACAAGGTTTAAATCCGATCCTAGGCCACTCACTGGAACTCTCTGTGGCTCAATTCCCAATAATCTACTTGTATGTTTTCCCCTTGTTCCCGCCCTTTGTCTGATTTGTCTATTTGGAATAAAAACCCAAGGCAGGGATGACTTTTGCTATGTGTTTGTACAGGGTGTCTCATGGTGGAGCCCTGCTATTGGCTTGGCACTAGGTGCACCTGTAATACAAATAGAAAATAATTCATTAGAAATATAGAGATACAGTTTTTATTAGCTATTCATTAACCCAGTACCAATAAAAATACTCCCTATTCTTTGCTGTCTTGGGAGGCAGAATACAGTATTTTATATCTGTGTCCCCACTATGATCAGCCTTAACTCTAATTTACCTTGAACATGTAAAGAACAGAAAATATTTTTCTGTGTGTATTTAGCTGTTATTGATTTAGGTTAACTTGCATATTATCTGCTCTTTGCCCATTTATCCTACTGTTTCTGTTGTTTGGTGTCAAAATGAAAGTAGATCCCTGTTCCATTTCTGACTGATTTGCATTCTTATAAACTGGCCTTGTTGTGAAAAGGTCAGAAATGCAAGTATTACTCCCAATAGGGGGTTAGGGTCCAGTTATGCAGTTGTTTTGTGCACAGAAATGCTGTGAGTTCAATGAGCATTTCTGTATGTGGGTTCAGCTATTAGATCAGGTCCATATGAAAACACACATTTCCCTCATAGTCCCAGAGAATTTGGGAGATCAGTCTTCTCGTTACGTGTGAAAAACAAGGCAACGAGGCTCTGTCAGTATCATGGAATGCAAATGAAACTGATACCAGACTAGGGACTTGCTCTACTGAATTCCAGAGCAGTGCCAAAAAAAAAAAAAAAGTTCTGTTTATGCCAAGGGACCAGTGACATTTTGAACATTGGGTATATCGTAAATAATCAAGGCAAGAAATGACTGTTATCTACCTCTGGAAAACTGGAGATCTCATCTTTCAACAGTAAATTACAGTTGTTTCTAGACCTAAAAGCTTGAGTTAAGATGATAAAATCATACCATTCTGATTGCATTCTTGTGTCTTCATTCCTACATTTCAATTCAAATATAATTTTAGAAGGTACTTTCAACACAACTGCTAAAGCTAGAAAACAGTGCTTTTGTAATATACAATTAAAAATCTTTCAAGTCACAAAAAGCACTTTGAACAAATCAGGTGTTTAAATCATGTTGCATGCACAAGTAACAATGAATATAGCTATTCATGTGCACAGTTAACCAATTTATTCATGATTTGTTTAAAAAACCCAAGATTTTAGTCTCTAAATGTAGCAATTCATCAGATACTGACTACTTAAAATCACGTTGGAATTGGAGGTTAGATGAAAGCAACATGATGATCAGAATTATGTTATTTTTTAGATTGAGTATTTCATGACCTATCATGGACAGATATACTTTGAGGGACCATTTTTTCCCCATGACTTAAAGACAATATAGTACTGATTCTGGGAAGGTCAACAGAAGGGAAAAATTTTGATCCTTGATCACCATTATTTTCATATAGTAATATGACTGTCATACAAACACCACTCTATAGTTGTGATTTATGAGCTGCTGCTGAGAAATAATTGACAGAATCTTCGATTTGCAAATAAAATGTATAAATTCTTCATCTGTATACTTTGTGTGGCTGAGGCCTATTACCCACTAGTTAAGATCTGGATTTGAATTTCGATCCAACTATGCTCATGGGTATTTGGACCTATTTAATCCGTTATTAAAACAGGAGCTAGGGTGAAATTCACACCCAGATCTGGCTTCATAATCTGAACCCAGATCAAAGGCACAAGGCCCTTCCTATCCAGCATTATGATTTTGGCTTGTTGTATGTTATATCATTATTTGACATATCAAAATATTCAAACAGTTTAAACAGGTGGACAGCTCAGTTTTCTCCTTATTTCTTAATACAGTACATTAATAGTGAACCATATATTTCTTTTTAAATTTTCTGATTTCATGCTAACAAATTTTTCATCTAATAAAAAAAAAAAAAAAAAAAAAACTGGAAAAAAAAAAAAAAAAAAAAACCCCAAAAAAACCCCAAACACTTTATCAATGGTGGAAGCTTTGAATTTCAGTTCTACTTAAGCAATAGGGAGAAGCCATAAAGATAAACTGCACAGGTTTCCCAGGCATACAGGTCAGTAACACACACAGCTATTTTTATTTGATTTTAAAACAGAAGGAATATGCTTTATGCAGGATATTAACTAATATCACAGTGTCAAGCTTTGCAGGTGCAGCCATGGGATCCTGACCCACCACTAATCCCCATAAGTACTATGACCATGCATGCAGTAGCTTTGTTGTTGGCATGTTTCTTCTTAACCTGCTTTTCAGCTTTGAGCTGCAGTGGTTTAGAGAGGACTGGACTGTCTTCCAAGCTTTACTATTGTACAGAAATCTGATTAAAACTAAACAAATCATGTACGTTTGCCAGTAAAAAGTGTCATTAGAATAATGAGAACCAGTGTTTTTAATCATGCTGAAAATACTTGCTGACTTTCCCTTTTCTTGGAGGACACAGGGGAACCTGAGTGATTCTACTGCACAATGAGGCAGGAGAGCTACACAAATGGTCCACGCTCTGTGCAGCAGGGCCCAGTATGCAGGAAAAATGTATGGCTAAGGACCGGGATAATGGATATGTCGTGTATACATCAGTACCACTTTGACATGAAAAGGCAATGGCTTTCCCCAGATTGTGCTCTAAGAACAGGATTTGGTCCTTACATTTTTAAAACTGATGTAAATGTGAATGGCTTGATGCCCCTATCTCACTTTCATGCTGTGATATGCAAAACAGTAAGGCCTTGATCCAAAGCCCTTTGAAGTAAATGGAAAGAATCTCATTGTCTTAAAAGGCCTTTGTATCAGGCTGTGTTAACTTGTTTTATAGTGAAAAGAACAGGAGTACTTGTGGCACCTTAGAGACTAACAAATTTATTAGAGCATAAGCTTTCGTGGGCTACAGCCCACTTCTTTGGATGCATATAGAATGGAACATATATTGAGGAGATATATATACACACATACAGAGAGCATGAACAGGTGGGAGTTGTCTTACCAACTCTGAGAGGCCAATTAAGTAAGAGAAAAAAAACTTTTGAAGTGATAATCAAGATAGCCCAGTACTCCTGTTCTTTTTGCGGATACGGACTAAAACGGCTGCTACTCGGAAACTTGTTTTATAGTGGTTAGAACAATGCAGTGATGTGACAATTATTTTTTGCTAACACAAACATTACTTTGACTGCATCTATCTCCTGATATTCTTCTAACAGTCTCATATGACCTAAAAATGTGAAATCAATAAGCATCTGAAACCTAGCTTAGTGCATCTGAAATTCTTCTCCCTTATCAAGGAATAGAACTTAAATCAACATAAATGGAAAGAAGGCCGGCTACAAGCTAGAAGCCTCTAGGGGGAGCTAAAGTCTTATTATTACAATTTTGGGGGGTGGGTAACTTTGCTTTTACTACTGTGAGACACTTTTACAGAGAATTGAAACTAATTTCTGGAATAAGTTAATGTGTTTCTCTCTTGGATGGTATTTTTCCTAATTTTTTGTTTTGAGATTTAAACATACTGTATTTAAATACATTTTTCAATTGTACCAACAAGTTACAGACTGAAGTATACATTGCTGATCACGACCACGTTTTAACTCCTTGAAATGTAATGGCGATTAACATCCTTACTGCCTTTAAATTTTCTAAAAGTTAATGAAAATTAAAAAAGGTTAAATGTAACAACACTAAAATGTTTCTCAGGGTGCCCAGCAAAGGGAAAGCCCAACACAATCTTTCCAGTTTCTGCAAATAGGCAGAGATGTTGAAAACAGAGATCAAAAGTAGCTGATTTTCATTTTTTTCCCTTTCTTTCAGCAGCCCCTGTCTCTTCACGTCTGTTTGTTCTGCGAATATACCCTTGGCCTCCCCAAAGTGCAAACTTTCATCTCATAAGCAAATTTGTTGACAGCCTCACTATATTCTATATGCCTTTCAATGAAGGTCAGGCTCCACAGTCAGCAAAATGTCTACCAATACCTTAGCGAATCAGCAAAATATTTTAAGAAATGCTGTATTTCTATGAACCAAATATGGTATTTGAAATACCCTGATGGTTATTGGATTTGTCACAGTATATAAGGTTTCTCCTGTAGCCATACTGACCTTCACATGCTATTGTGTTACAAACCTAGCTCTTTATGTAATCAAATCAGGGTAAAAATGCTTAATTAGAAATAAATGACCCCATATTAAAAAACAAGTAATACAATAAATAATTGTATACAACATCATTCGATACATACTTACAAACTCTGGTACTTAAAAGTTTTAACCCAGAGACTTAAAAACCTTGCAGTACATGCAACTATTTTTTGTAATGGAAAGGCTATTTGATAGCTTTCAGCAGGACACCACATTTATGACTGGACTTAGATCTCATAACTCTAAAGTGCCACAGAAATGAGCAGGTTATGAAAGGCTTTTCTCGTGAGCAAAATAAATGTGCTATTCAACCATAAATCACAACATATTCTTGTTATACCTCAAAGAATTAAAGAATGCTAAGTAAATGACTTCCCCCCCCCCCCTTCCCCTGTGCTTCTGAGCCTTGTTATAAATGCTGGATTCTGTTGTCGAGTGATCCAAAAGCTACTGTCGCAACCTTTTATTCCCAGGGAGCAAATTAATCCTTTGTAAGGAAATTGATGACATTATTTGCTATATCTTGGGTATCAACAAGCATGCAAGTGAAAATGGAGCATAAAAACAGTCAACTTTCGAAACCACTTTTGCATGTTAGCAGAAATTTAAACAATTACTTACTTCACACACACTGTTGTATGCAGTAATATACTTCTAAATATTTGGGATATTTTCTTCATGATTATACAATGTGCTGCTATTTTGTGTGGGAGCAAATATCTATATTGTAATGAGAAGTTTGTCCTAGCTATAGCTGGCATATAGAATTCATAATTGAGAAATGATGGAGAGAAATATAAATTAAGTAAAATTGTATGTACTTGGTTTTAAACATAACACCTTTAGCTTTTTCAATATGGAGGAACGTGTCTGGAATGCCAGTCTCAATAGTGTTTTGTCTTCATAAGGACCCTCAATGATCGGACATGGCCCCTGTGAATAAATGGTTCCATGTTTGAATGGCCAACTGAGTTCTGCCCTTCCGCAACCATAAACACGAACACTTGATGTGGAGGTTAAAGGGGGACGTAAAAGAATCTGGCATATAGAAATGATTTGTTAATCTTGTGTTCTAGATATACAGTATTGTACATATAATACTATATACATGCATACGTTTTGCATGGAAGTACTGTATAACTGTACATTTTGTGAAGAAAATTTGATAAAAATTCAAAAATAATCATTGTATTTTCTGAAATGTATTCTTTCTAGCTACATTCCTTCCCGTTACATGTGCTAACCACTTCTTATTGACCTTGAATTGACCTTGAAGTTTATGGGCTAAAGGTAACAATTATGCAACAGCTGAAATATGCAGACAGGGCTTTACCGCCTAGAAAGAACTGCTGTCTTGTATTTTGTTTGAATTAACACACTTCACTGTTTATGAAACTTCACTTCACACTATTAGAAAGTGGGAGGAAAAGACTGACGGTAGCTAATGTGCAGACGTGAATTCTAAAGGCAGAGGCGGGGGCTAGTGCAGACGGGTGCCAGATGCATCGTGCTAGATGAATGTCTATGGAACAGTTGATGGTTCTCTCTTGGTTTTAGTTGGGGAGGGTGATGCTCGATGATGCATCCATCCACAGATTTAATGCTGAAAAAGGTTAGTCACAGTATAAATATATGGAGAAAATGAAAGGAAACCTTGTCTTCTAAAATACTGACTCAAAATCAAGTGGCTAATAAGCTAAGCCCTTGTTTAGCTTATTGGCTTGATTTCATTATGCATTATAACCCACAAGATGCCAAGTAGCTTTATATCTTTCATACACAATTACACGGTACAGTAATGCAGCCATGTTACCATTGCTCCACCATGCAGTTCATTATGAGGAGAGATGGAAGTTGGGTGTACTATGTAGAATATGTGGTATGGAATTATCCTCTCTTTCCTGAAAGTGCTGTAAGACCTGTAGTTTTCACCTTGACTGTCACTTGCTCTCTCTCCGTGACCTTGGGAAAAGTCACAAACTCTCCACCTCCGATTTCTAAGTGTAAAAGGGGGTTAATGCTTACCTACCTCACATAGGTGTTATGAGAAGTAACCAGTTAATGTTTGTAAAGTGTTTTGAAAATGAAGAGCGCTGCAGCCTTAAGGACTGTTGTTCTAGCCCAGAGACAAATGTGTCACTGACGGAGCCATACTAACTCTGGAATGAGAGAGACTGAGAGATTCTAACTAATGAGACTTTTTAGGGAATTACATTGGACAACAGGTGTTACTGTGCCTTTTCTAAATGGCTGTCTTTGCTGCCACAACTGGAAATAGACCAAACCTCCAGATCCAAGCAGACACTCCTCAACTTAGGATACATTCAAATCTAAATGTTGTGGCTTGGATCTGGCTTATTTGTATCTGCAACGCCATCAGCATAAAAAAAATCCATTAAAGATAAAATGTCCTCTAAATGCTTTTTCAAAACATAGAGCATGGTAATGATGAATATAAACATCAGATGAAAACGGGATACAGGTGGAGCATATTTTCCTTGAGAATTACCTGTTCCATATGTGTTGCAAGCTCCATTGACCATGTAACTTCAGCTTTTAATAAATTAAAATATAAACAAATCCCAGGGAAAATTTTAAACTGCATCAGATCATTGAGTTTAAATTCAGACACTATTTTGTTTATCTTTCTATTGCTATTATTTCTGCTTAAATTAGGAGGTTACCAAAGAGAGCAAAATCCTGTAGGGAGAGTTGGAAAACACCAGTGATTTACCAATCTAATACTCAAAGACTTAAAGGATAAATGTGATTGTAGTTATTTATTTTGGTGAATTTCCAACAGATTGAGCCCTTTTGCCAGGTTACCTCTAGACGGAAATGCACTGTTTTTTTTATTAGGAGGAATAATAGGGATCATAGAATTTTCAGTGTGAAATAAGCTAGCTATAAGGACAGATATTAAAGAAACATTACACACTTTTGTTAAAGCCCTTGATGCCATTTAAAGTAAAAACTTTCACCTTAAATTTGATTGCTTTTCACAATTCCTTTAAAACTGTCTATGGCTACAAAAAACTAACTTAGAATAAATATGTATAGGTCAATAGCTCAGTGAAACTAGGGCTAAGTGAACATTTCAATAGACTTTGCATGATGCCCTTGTAAATGAAATTTGCTTTAGCACCCAGAAGTTGAGATGCTTTTTACCTAAAGTATATCCAAATGTTGTGGAGACTCCTTGCTTAGCTTATGTGACCCTAAATCCACTCCCATCCATCTTTGGGGATCTGTTGAGGTACTTCCTGTGTGCCTGAATTCACCACCTGGGGGATATTGCCACCGGTAGTAAAGAATAACAGAACATTATTGTCTTTCTGATTAAGGATTACCTTTTAAAATCAGATAAGCAATTGGCTAGTGAGTGTAAAGCAACACATCTTCTTGAATTAAACAGAGGAAAGAATAGCTTATGCTCAACATACTCCTAAAAAGGAAGTTTAATGTATAAATAGGCCATTTCTCCATTAACCTGCATGATCTGCAGTCATTTACATCAGAGCCAAGTGGGTATAAATACTACTAAATGAAAATGGCAGCCTTCTACACTCACTTTGCACTGGTGTGAATGACAACATATGGGGCAAGCTAATGGAGAATCAGTCCCATTGTCTTTCTTTTCCTTGAGTGCTTATAGAAGTGGAGTAGCGTAGGGGACCCCCCCCCCCCCACAATGAAAGGCAAAGAACTGCACGGCAGACTAAATTAATGGCATCACTTACTGTACCTATGTGATTTGGAGAGTAGATTGTTCCTAACGTAATGGAAAGTGTAACAAGCCAACTGGCTCCTCGGTCACTGGAAAGAGGGGCTGGAAGCAGACAAGCTGCCATGGTAGGACCTGGCAATACTGAGCTTGGATCACTAGTGAAAGTTTAGCCAGAAGCACTGAACATTGAGTTTATGCCTGTCAGCTATTTTCCCCCTTTTTTTTTTTTTTTTTTTTTTATAACAGCTGCAAATTTAAACTGCGTCTTTAAATCAAATTCAAGCATGAGAATCCTCCGGCTCTACCTTTTGCAAACTCTTAACTCAAATTCCTCTGAAGTGGGAAGAGGAAATCACATGTTGTTTCTGGCCTAGCCTACCTGGCAGTGTTCAAAAGGAAGTAAGTGAACTCAGGATCCATAGAATCATATAGATTTGAGTGGCTTAGGAACCCGTGTCTTGTTTTTAGCTTAACTTTTCTCTGTTAATAGAGCAGAAGAGTTAAGTTCAAGCTGTTTAAGGAAATGTTGCCTTCAAGATTTTTTAAAAATATCTCTGTTTTACAAAGGCAGTTTAATGTGGCATTGTCTTTTCTACTTTACACAGAGAGAGGGGATTTTTTTTGCCAGTCCTTTGGCTGCAAGTTCTTTGCCTCTGTCAGTAATTTTTTTGTTGTTGTTCTTGAGAGATTCTCTCCCTTCCTCTTCTACTTTAGTCCAAATGCAAGTGCTAATTCAGCGTTGGCTAGCTCTTTAGTTAGCTGGAGCGCATTCCTGCTTTTACAGGAGTCGACATCAGTAGACCAACTAGAGCTCCAGGCAAAGTCCCAAAGGATCTATAGTTCTTCAAGTTTGATGCACTTTAGTAGCAAGAGAATAGTCTGATTTGTTAAACTGCTGCACAATCTAACCTTTTAATTTGGGCTACTTAGCCCCTCAGTGTTTGTCGTGCACCAAACCAGCATACCTGCTTCCTGTGACTCTAGGACACTAGGTGAATGATTGATCTTGTTAGAGAGTCATAGAGTGATAGAGTTTAAGGACAGAAGCAACCAGCAGATCAACTAGTCTGACCTCCTGTATATCACAGGCCGCCAACACCACCCAGCACCCCACACAAAATCCCAAACCGAAATTAGATCAAAGTATTACATCCCTCAGGAGACTAGAGTATTGTGTGCCACAGGCAGAGAATAGGAGGGACTGAGGTGCACCAGTCAGTGTGTGAGGCCCTGCAATGGCCGGGAAATGGTTCAGTGAGATATAAACAGATAATCGTGACAAATGACCTGCACCGCCACACTGCAGATGAAGGTGACAACCCCCTTAGATCACTGCCAGTCTGACCTGGGAGAAAATTCCTTCCCGACCCCACATATAGCAATCAGTTAATGCTGAACATGTGAGCAAGAACCAGCCAGCCAAACACCTGAGAGGGAGAATGCTCAGTGCCACCTCGCAGCACTGGCCCTCCCCATCCAATGGCCCATCTCCAGCCATGCCACCCTTGATGCACCAGAGGAAAGAGATTAAAACAAACCCTCTCAGAATACATTGGGCGGGGGGGGAGAGGAATTCCTTCCTGACCCCTGCAGTGGCCAGCTGAAGCCCTGAAGCATGAGCTTTTAGGAATATAAGACATAAACTGGAAGTGAGCCCTGTTGAGTCCTGCCCCCTACCATCAGAAGCAACCCCACAATACAGTTGGACTCATAAATTTGTCCATCTGTTTCTTAAAACTAATTAAGTTGTTTGACCCCACTGCTCCTATTGGGAGGCTAGTCCAGAACCTCACCTCTCTGATGGTTAGAAACCTTCTAATTTCCAGCCTGAATTCGTTCATGCCAATATTGTCCTTTCGCTTAAATAGCTCTTCAGCCTCCCTGCTATAAACCTCCTGGCTGCATATTCCCACTCAGCCTTCTTTTTGCTAGACTAAACAAGCCAAGCACTTCCAGTTTCCTCTTATACAATAGGTCTTCTATTCCCCTGAATATCCTACTAGGTCTTCTCTGCACCTGTTCCAGTTTAAATTTATCTTCCTTGATGTACTTCCTGTACAGAATATTCCAAATGAGGTCTTACCTGTGCCTGTACAATGGCATTCATGCTTCTCAATCTCTACTGGAAATACCTCGCTTAATACATTCTGGGATTGCATTTGCCTTTTCCACAGTGCCATCACACTGGTGGTTCATAGACACACTGGACCAACGTTTTACTTTAGAAAATTAAAATCCTGTGCATGCAGTTTGACTTTGCAGTGAAGAATGATCCTGAACTCTTAGGACTGCTGTTGACTTATTCTATTGAATGATGAACTGAGTCCTGTATGATACTACCAAATTACATGTTGTATTTATCATGTTCTCTCAGTGTTCTTCCTAGATTTTACAGCAACAAAAAGTTTCACTTACCAGATATTAAATGATATTATACAATGAAAGGATATGATATTGGGCAAGTTAAATGTGTATTATGCTTTACACAAAATATTAAAACATGTTATTTTTGTATGCCTCTAGCCAGTTGTGCATACTGTAACTGATGAGTCACAGAGAGGTAAAAAAACCCATAATGCACCCAGATAATTATGAAATGGGCAAGATATTCCTACCTAAACTCAGATGGCAATCAGTTTATGCCCCGAAGCATGAGGACTGATATTGGTTATGTTTTAATGTAGCTAAAATAACATCAAGTGCTGTTCTTATTCATATATGTCTAATACTTTTCTCAGTCTGACTAAATAACTAGCATCAATAGTATCCTGTGGCAGTGCATTCTACAGGGCGATTATATGATGCATAAAAAGTATGCTAAGTTATCAGCATTAGTAGTGCAGCTAGCATCTCTCATACTAGTAACAGAATGATGGTAATGGTGACTTAATATCACATGAAGTAATTAAATGGTGTTGGCATCCATTCTTTCTTGGTTTCAAATCCTGACAACGTGGCTTCTCCAGGACAAAAATGTTAATACTGATGGAAATAATATTTTAATTTTACAACATATAGCACCTTTTATCCTGAAGCTGCCCAAAGTGCTTTACAGAAGCTGGGCAATCCTTAGTTGTGCCAGTCATGCTTGACACAACTCGTGGGGAGGCATATATGTCTCTAAGCTGATTTCCAGCCTTACTAGTTAGAGCAGCCTAAGAGTTGCTCTAATTTATTTTGTTTTATAATGGAACTGTTACACCAGTGAGGCTTGCTGGAGCACAGCTTGGAAGAGACTGTAAGGTGGTTGCAGTTGACAAAATATATAACATTAATGGGTTTGTAGTAGGACACAAGGGCAGAGATGTAAGCAGGGGTGGCCTGGGTAGATTCTTGAAGGAGAGTGTGCTTTTGATGTGACAGAGGGTCAGATTTCCTGCCATGGCTGAGGAGCAGTCAGTGCAGCTAAGGAGGGATTTATGCAGAGATGCCTAGGGCTGCTCTATGTTGGTTCAGCTTCCTAAGGAAGCCTGGGAGTAGGGGAGTCCTGGCAATTACCTCTTCATCCTGGCTACAGCCTCCGCCCTGGCATCCTCTACACAAGGGCCTGATCCACCAAGCTGAGGGTTGTCCTGTGCCAATGAAGCAGCTGGAATGTGGTCCCAAGATCAAACCCAGAACTGGAAATGTATTGTATGGTCACTTCAGTTTAACACTGGTGTTTGGAACTAGTATTCTGCCATTTTTGCTTTAATTCTTACTGTATAGATTCATAGAATTTAAGGCCAGATGGGATCATTAGCTCATCTAGTCTGTATAGCACAGACCATTAAGTTTCACCCACTAACCCCTATATTGAGCCCAATAACTTGTGTTTGACTAAAGCATAACTTATGTTTGGCTACAGTATATCTGCCATAAAGGCATCCAGTCTTGATTTGGAGACATTAAGAGATGAAAAGTCTACCACTTCCCTTGGTAGTTTGTTCCAGTGGTTAATCACCGTCACTGTTAAAAATGTGGGCCTGATTTCTATTTTGAATTTGTCTGGCTTCAGCTTCCAGTCGTTGGTTCATGTTATGTCTTTCTTTGCTAGATTAAAAAATGCTTGAATACCAGTATTTTCTCCCCATGAAGGTACTTTTTATATTCTGTAATCAAGTCGCTTCTCAGTCCTCCTTTTGAAAAGCTAAACAGATTCTTTAAGTCTCTCACAGAAAGGCATTTTCTCCGGTCCTCAAATTATATTTGTGGCTTTTTTTTCAGCACTCTCTCCAAATTTTCATCATCCTTTTTAAAATGTGGACAGCAGAGCTGTATTCAGTATTCCAGTATACTCACCAATGGTGTATACAGAGGTAAAATAACACTTCTACTCCAGCAAAACATCACATCAGCCATTTTGCCATAGTATTGCTCTGGGAGCTCATGTTCAGTTGCTTGTCCACTATAACCCCTAAATCCTGCTAATGTAGTAAAATACTTTCCTTTTTATTGTTGTGGCTGTTACCCACAATGACAAAATAGCAATACAAAAATTAGTAATGAGAAATGCCTATGAGGACATCTAGTGCAGCAGTTCCCAGACTGTGGAGACATCTAGACTAGAATGTAAATTGGGCTCTGTGGAGCACTCGCTGTCATTCCAGGGTTGGCTACATGGTACTGATTATCCTCCTTGTTTCCAGCTGTTAAATGGCATTTAAAGAATCTAAAAATACATTATTGTTCATATATTCCCTTTCCAAGTAAGCAATTGCTATTCTTGCCATGGAAGCTGTGATTGCGAGTGAGAAGGAAGGTGGTTTCTGTGTTTGCAAACGGGCAACAAATCTCTCTATTAACATGTTATCCACCTTATGGGGAAAAAATATGGGGAGCCACTGAGCTAGTCCATCTTCCTGCCATTGCAGAGTTGCTCCCTATCACTTATGCTTTTTCATTTCTAGGGGAGGGACTTTGGGCTTTAGAGGAGACCTTCTGCTTTTCTGAGAAATGTGCAGTGGAGTTCCTAGCATGAAAAGAAATGTGCAACTGTTTGATAGTGAGCAATGGAAGGCACCTGTGAACTAGTTCAAGAAACCCTAGCTCTCCCTGCCCCCCGCCCCATCTCTATATTCCAGCACTGTAGGCTTTGCCAGCTATATGGATAGCTTTCTTCCTGTAATCACCAGCAAATCAGTGAGTGTGGTTCCACTCAGAATCTCATAAATCACAGTTTTAATTAATTACATATCCTTTCAAACTGCCATTGAAAGAGAAACCTTGGCCAGGTTTTTGATGTCCTGGCATGCTCTAAAGTCCGTCTTATGGTCTACAATGTTGCTGAAAACATTAATTTAGATGCTGGGCTGAACACATTGAGCTTCAGCAAACAAAACAAGCCATTGGTTTATTTCTTATTCACCTCACAAAGAAAGCTTCCGAGGTGAAAGCAACACTCCCAATCTCATTCTCTGGATCTGGGATATGCGTTATAAAACACATTTTTGTTTAGCAAGCAGAACATTATGTCTTGCAGTTTGTCAATAAATCATAAACATGGGCCAGTTGGGTGATTGGGCTATACAAAGAGCGCACTCCATTATAGCTAATTTATCTTGTTTGACTTTTATTTAGCCCTATTTGGCAATACACTTGAATGTTGTTTGGAATGTTGTGCATAAAGGTTGTATTTGTCCCATAACAGTTTTTCTAATGAACTATTTGTCCTCTGCTAGATGACATCTAACTGCTTAAAACCTGTAATGAGATGTCAGGTGAATTGCATTGATTGGCACTGATGGACTGGTTTGCTGAAATACTGCAGGAGCTCGCATACAGGGGCACTACTGGAAAATTGTTGTTTAGAGCTTCATATCCCCTAAGCTGTAATTACATAAACAGAGCCACTTCAGTCAGCCCAATGTGTCATCATGAATTTTCCAGCTAATCTATCCATTCATCTTAATGGTCCAGAACTTGTGCTTCATGTCACCCTCTGCCTTTGTTCCACTCTTTGATCTCGTGAAATGTCTGTCACGAAGAAAGTGTTTATCTTGAATTATGTGTCAAAGAAGGTTAGGGTGCACACTTCTAAAGCTCGGGCATGAAATTTCTTAAGCAAATCTTGCCAGTTGCTTCACGAACATAACTGAAGTATGGATTTCAGTTTAACATTATGTATTAATATTTTTGGAAGTCCTTTAAAATAATAGTCTTTTTAATGAATACTGAACAAAAGAATCCCATTGAAGTACACTTGGCATCTTCATTATTAACAAATGAGTTTATCCGTCATAATTAATATTGCTACAATAAACATAAAATAATGAATAATGGTTAGACTATTATTGTAAAGATTTTCTAATTGAAACATTTACTTGTATTGCATTTCAGCTTACTACAAGGAAAGATTTTAACAACTACTTTTTTCTTGGATGTTTTTTGCATTGGGCTAATGCTGGTATCATATTGCTGTACAAACGCATGTAGAAAATAGGCATATGAGGATGGGTAAAAGAGTGTGTTAAGGATAAAGGACCCGTAGGAGGTTGAGGTACAAAAAGAAACCAGTTAGGAGCTGCAGAAAGAGGCTGGCTAACGTGGATTTCAGGGCTCCAGAACAGGACGATTTGTAATTTTAACTGCAAACTGCTTTAGCCACACTCTCTGCTCCTCTTTCCAGAGGATACTTTTAATTTAAGTCAGGACCCTCTCCTCACCCCTCAATAAGAGAAGGAATCTGTCGGAGTGTATCCTACTTCTTAGTATTTGCATGTCTTAGGACAAATTGTCTAGAATGTATTCAATCTGTGCTAAACATTGTTTGTAGATATTCTTTGCAAAGGTGCCTGGAGGTTTGGTATGAGGAATTAAAAATAATCAGATGTACTAGTAAGAGTAAAAATATGTTCAAGAAACTTCTGTACTAAAAAAAAGGTAAAGAAAAACATTCACTGCACAGGAATGAATAAATAAACCAGAACAGATGCATCCCGAATGATCATAGGACTTGCAGATTGAGGCACCTAGGTTATCTGACTCCCTTGCTCATATAAAAATGTGGGTGTCTGTTTTGCATTTTGGTCCAAATACATATTAAGACCCTCATTTAGCAATTTACATAAACGGGTCAAACTTTAAGCTTCTGAATAGTCCAATGCAAGACAATGGGACTACTCACTCATTAAGCATGTGTTTATTTATCTTGCTTCACTGGAGCCTAAAATAGGTCAGGAATACACCCCATCCCCAAACATTTTGTGTATCCATTCTAGAAGAATTGTCTCAACGAGTTGTCAGTTTTTGCTAAATAGAGAGCTGATAAGCAAGGGCACAATATTGGCGCCAACTGGATTGGAGTGCCCAATGGTGGAGCCCCATTGGGGTGCCTAATGGTGTGACGGAGGGGCGGCAGAAGGAGGATGGGGTCTGAGGCTCCCAGAACTGCCTGGCCCCTGGTGGGGATGGTGAGCCTCAGCCTGGCCACCTGTGATGGTGTGGTGTCCACCCTAGTGTGCCCCTTTCAGTCAGGAGTGGTACTGCACAAGAGTCCTGCCTCACTTCCCTTCACCCAAGTTATAAACAAGTCCAGGCAGATCTTTTTATCAAAGAGTGCCCCCTTCCAAGAGTCTCCTTTATTTACAAGAGCCATGAGTGTAAGTACAAGCTCTCTCAGCTACACCTGGGGCATTCATTGTCTCAGGCTTCATCCAACTAGCAGTCTCTGGCACCTTCCTTCAGGACACTCTTCTTTCCTGGGCATGTAAACACTCTCTGTTTCTGGAACCCTTTTCACTTCCTTCTCTGGGTTACTTCTGTCGTCCTTCCTTTAGCAGGAGTTCACAGCTCTCCTCTCTGGAACTGGGCTATATTAGTTAGTCCCGCACTTTCTCCCTACCCAGGAGTCTCCCAAGTTTTCTTAATCAGATTATCTTGATGTTGTGAAGGCCAAGACTGTAACAGGATTAAAAACAGAACTAGATACGTTCATGGAGGATAGGTGCATCAATGGCTAGTTCATGGAGGATAGGTGCATCAATGGCTACTAGCCACTACTAGGGATGGTGTCCCTAGCCTCTGTTTGCCAGAAGCTGGGAATGGGAGACTTGATAATTACCTGTTCTGTTCATTCCCTCTGGGGCACCTGGCATTGGCCACTGTTGGAAGACAGGATATTGGGCTAGATGGACCTTTGGTCTGACCCAATATGGCTGTTCTTATGTTCCAGTCTCTCCTAAACAGGAGCCCTTAACTCTCCCTTCTCCTCTCTGAAGCTGAGTTGTGGATTAGTCAGCTGTGCGGCATTAACCAGCTTCTCCCCCAGCTGGCCCCTTGTCTTAGGCTTCCGGCTGCTCAGCCGGCCAGCTTTCCCTGATGGTATCCACTCTGAGAGGGGAGGCAGCCTTTATGCTGGTTCCTTTCTCCAAGCTTATCCCCAGTTGGTAGTGGTGAGGGGGGATCCATGCCCTATCCTCTCTGCAAGGCTTCTGGGCCCCAGGCTCTTTAAGAAATAGTAATGGGATTTCCTCCCAAACACTTCTGACTCCCGGGACTGCTTCCTCTCTCCCAGTGTCTCCTGGGTCCTCATGTATAATCAGACCTTTCAAACCCTTAGGGGCCAGGCCATGCCACGCCACATGATGTGGTGGGCTGACCATTAGGCCTTTAAGGGGCAAACTGTCCTGTCACATCACCTCTCTGGGTAAGAGATCTGGTTTGGGTGTGGAAAGGGGAGACCACACGATTGCATGCAGGGAGGAGAGCTTGGAGCTGGGTGCAGGGCAGTGTGGTGTGTGGGGGGGAGGAAGAGCATAATACAGGGTGTGCGGCAGCAGGAGGGGAGTGTGTGTGGATGTGGGTGTACGAGGGAAAGTTCAGGGACTGGGTAAGGGGGAGCGGCATGGGGAGAGCTCAGGGCTGGATACAGTAGCAGTAGGGGTAGAGGGAAGTGTGTGGGGCTGGGTGGAGGGCAGCAGACAGAGGAAGAGCTCTACAAAAATTCTGGTTGCCCTTCTGCCAGTCAGAAATAATATAAAGCATATCATGATAGATATAATACCAGAAATGCAACCTGCTGTATCTAAATAATGTACAGTAATTCCTCACTTAAAGAAATCCCGGTTAACGTTGTTTTGTTGTTACGTTGCTGATCAATTAGGGAACATGCCCAAGATTTGGTGGTGATGGGGGACTTCAACTATCCGGATATATGTTGGGAAAATAACACAGCGGGGCACAGACTATCCAACAAATTCTTGGACTGCATTGCAGACAACTTTTTATTTCAGAAGGTTGAAAAAGCTACTAGGGGGGAAGCTGTTCTAGACTTGATTTTAACAAATAGGGAGGAACTCGTTGAGAATTTGAAAGTAGAAGGCAGTTTGGGTGAAAGTGATCATGAAATCATAGAGTTTGCAATTCTAAGGAAGGGTAGAAGGGAGAACAGCAAAATAGAGACAATGGATTTCAGGAAGGCGGATTTTGGTAAGCTCAGAGAGCTGATAGGTAAGGTCCCATGGGAATCAAGACTGAGGGGAAAAACAACTGAGGAGAGTTGGCAGTTTTTCAAAGGGACACTATTAAGGGCCCAAAAGCAAGCTATTCCGCTGGTTAGGAAAGATAGAAAATGTGGCAAAAGACCACCTTGGCTTAACCACGAGATCTTGCATGATCTAAAAAATAAAAAGGAGTCATATAAAAAATGGAAACTAGGACAGATTACAAAGGATGAATATAGGCAAACAACACAGGAATGCAGGGGCAAGATTAGAAAGGCAAAGGCACAAAATGAGCTCAAACTAGCTAAGGGAATAAAGGGGAACAAGAAGACTTTTTATCAATACATTAGAACCAAGAGGAAGACCAAAGACAGGGTAGGCCCACTGCTTAGTGAAGAGGGAGAAACAGTAACAGGAAACTTGGAAATGGCAGAGATGCTTAATGACTTCTTTGTTTCGGTCTTCACCGAGAAGTCTGAAGGAATGCCTAACCTAGTGAATGCTAATGGGAAGGGGGTAGGTTTAGCAGATAAAATAAAAAAAGAACAAGTTAAAAATCACTTAGAAAAGTTAGATGCCTGCAAGTCACCAGGGCCTGATGAAATGCATCCTAGAATACTCAAGGAGCTAATAGAGGAGGTATCTGAGCCTCTAGCTATTATCTTTGGAAAATCATGGGAGACGGGAGAGATTCCAGAAGACTGGAAAAGGGCAAATATAGTGCCCATCTATAAAAAGGGAAATAAAAACAACCCAGGAAACTACAGACCAGTTAGTTTAACTTCTGTGCCAGGGAAGATAATGGAGCAAGTAATTAAGGAAATCATCTGCAAACACTTGGAAGGTGGTAAGGTGATAGGGAACAGCCAGCATGGATTTGTAAAGAACAAATCATGTCAAACCAATCTGATAGCTTTGTTCGATAGGATAACGAGTCTTGTGGATAAGGGAGAAGCTGTGGATGTGGTATACCTAGACTTTAGCAAGGCATTTGATACGGTCTCGCATGATATTCTTATCGACAAACTAGGCAAATACAATTTAGATGGGGCTACTATAAGGTGGGTGCA
>NW_020664435.1:20201853-20275638 GCF_002925995.2 Terrapene triunguis | reverse complement strand
TGGACTGCGCTGCACCTGAAGCGGCCAGCAGCAGGTCCGGCTCCTAGGCGGAAGACGCAATCGGCTCTGCATGGCTCTCGCACTGTGGCAGCCCTGCCTAGAAGCTGAACCCATTGCTGGCTGCTTCCATGGTGCAGTGCGGTGTCAGAACAGGTCAGCACTAGCCTACCTTAGCTGGGCAGCACCTCCCATGGAACTTTTAACATCCCAATTGATGGTGCTGACCAGAGCGACCCAGTGCGTTACATACCACGACCCAGTGCGTTACATGCCACAACCCAGTACTAGGTTGCGACCCGAACTTTGAAAAACGCTGACCTAGAGGACAAAGACTCTATAATGTGACTCTTTCCTGCAAAGATTGAGTTTACAACTAAAACTAGACATTGTAATTCCATTTTTTTGGGGGGTTGGGTTGTGACCAGTTGTCCCTACCACTCACTGTGGTGAAGTTGTCTGTCTGCAGTGTCTCCCTCCTATCTCATGTTGTAAAGGTAATAGCAGAGAGACATTTATTTAAGAGTCTGGGAGCAAGGATGACTTCAGGGACAGTGAGTGTATATACTTCTATTCTGTACTTCATTGGGAGGGAAGTGAGAGGCAGAGAGGTAATAAGGAGAAATTAGATACAACAAGGGAGAGAGCTGAAGAAAGTTAAGACAGCAGGGAAGACGAGTTAGAAGTGAGTTGGAAGAGAAGAAATAAGGGAGGTGTGAAAAGATTGGCCAAACTTTTTTTAGGTTAAAAGAACTCATCTATGTCCAGAAGAGTTTGTCTTAACTTCAATTTTACTGCATAGATAATAGCCAGGAATCATCCTCTTAATTTTATTCATTTATCAGACAACGGGGGAGTCCCCAATTTTGCACTGGTGTCCTAGCTGGACAGAGAATGATCTGAAAAAGGGTTTTGTTAGCCTTAATTTTCTTCTTTCTCCCACATGATTACGCTTTAACTCCTTTAGAGGGAGCTAAAGTAGAAGATTTCCCTCTATCTCTGCTGTTTTACCTTTGACTGTTGAAAAGATTTGGGCTGGGTACAGTTGAGGCCTTTTCTATTTCTATTTCCTCCGTTTGGAACGTTGACTCTTTGCTTGCAGATAATCTTTTGATCCTTCTTTGTCTGGCCCACAAACTTGTAAATCATGTCATTCATGTCCTCATGGTTGCCAACTGTATTAACATTTAAAAATAAAGAAAGCCAGTATATTTTCTTATGGCAGACATCCTGGAGCCCTCTGTTTGGATGTTATTGGCATCATGCTACACAAGGGCCAACATGAAAAATTCCTGAGAATAAAGTGATGGAAACAAATTTATATCAAAGATCTCCAGTTAAAAAAATAAAGGTTTTGCAAATTAGGAAACATTTTGGGACAGCAGATTTTCAAATAAATGGCCATGATTCAAGCAAAACTCCATTGACTCATAATCATATCAGTCTAACATTTCTCTCTCCCACTGGGCTGTTTTGACGTTTCCAACTCACTAATAACAGTATATGACAATCCTTTTTTATTTCTGATATACTGGAAAGGTAATTATGGATTCCCAGAATTTTTTTAAAACACAGCCATGGTATTATCATGGGGCTCATGGGATTCAGGTCCCATTGGCTAAGCCTTTTCTTGTTTTTTAATTGGTAAAAATTAAATTGAAAATGATCTAAATGACTTTAGGTGGGTTAAAAGATTGAAAGATATTCAGAATCACTGGGGCAAAACTCTGGATGTAAGATTGTTGTTCGGTAGTGGTTTGTTAATGAGACTGTTTCTTCTGAAGTTGCCATCAGAAAACATCGAAACTCAGCATGAGTATGTGTATATATTTGTGGGCGTACATGTACACATGTCTATACTGTGTGTACGTGTTTATGTATACATACATTATACAACATATATACACATAATTATAGAGGGAGCTGGTAGAAAACCCGTATAGTTAAGTTACCTAATACTTTCCATTATAAAAGTTTCTTGCAACCTTCTTTTGAGAAGTTCTTGTTTGAAGCAGGCCTTTGAAATTCAGCAGGGACAAAGCCCTAGGGTTAGAGATGTGCCTTTTGTTTGTCCCATGAATTTCTATTCAGGTTTATCTAAAATATAAATAGTTAAAAATTGCCATTTCCTTCCTGTGGCATGCATCGAACAAGAACATTCTAAAGAGCTGGCATCTGCGTTGCCCAAGCAGCAGCAGCAATAGACTGGTGGGAATGCTTGGGAGCTGCCAAAGCAGCTGTAGCAGTGGTGAGGGTGAGAGAGGCAGGCAGGCAGGACCCCCCCTTCTGACCAACCCCTAAACCCAGCACATGGCCCCAGTGACCCAGTCCCCCTGGAGTATCACATGGGACAGGAGCTACCCAGTTCCTGAGGCGGGGCAGTCAATAGGCAGACCACAGGCCAAATCTGGACCACCAGACGCTTTTGAATGGACCACTAAATCTTTTTATTTACTTATTATCATTATTGGGGTTTTTTATTATTTTTTCTGGAGTCTGGACCTTGATTATACCTTGACCAAAAAACTTGGACCTTGACAAAAAATTATGTATTACCCCTGTTGTGGGGTAGTGAGGGGAGAGATGAATTAGGCTCCCACCAACCATCCCTGCGGCCTCAGCACATGACATCAGTGACCCATCCTCCCACCCCGTGCAATAACTGCCTTCTGCTGTTCCCAATTAATGTCTTTAGTCCTGCAGTTCATGTGATAGAAATTTGGGTTGCAGTGCTGAAGGTGCTAGGTTCAAACGCTGATGCATGATGTGGGGGTTGTTATGGTTGTACAGAATAGGATTTGATTTTTACCCTTTTCTTAAAAACTGTGCTCTCCCCACCCCATCGCACCCCCACATCGCTAGGAAATTACAGTATATACAAAACATTACACAAAAGGAGCATGGTTTAAATTGAAGTTAAAAAAGTCAGATTTCAGTTGCCCACTGGTCCTTAATTCCGTCTCCTTGTGCATCTGTATTATGTATACAGTCTGTAATTACATGATTACATACTAAGTTTTCCACAGGTGCTTTGCCTCATTGGAACAAAGAATGGTGCATGAAGGGAACCTAAATAAATCTTTTAATGTAGTGATTTTGTATGTAATAATATATGGGTGTGTGTGTGGGTGTGTGTGTGTGTGTGTAGGGACTCATAATTAATGAGACAGACTTTCAAACATGTAAAAAAGACAAGCAGTTCACATGTACAAATACATATTTGCACACCGAGCTCATTGACTATGCAGTTGCCCCATAAGAACATAACATAACATAAGAACATAAGAAAGGCCGTACCGGGTCAGACCAAAGGTCCATCTAGCCCAGTATCCTGTCTACCGACAGTGGCCAATGCCAGGTGCCCCAGAGGGAGTGAACCTAACAGGCAATGATCAAGTGATCTCTCTCCTGCCATCCATCTCCACCCTCTGACAGACAGAGGCTAGGGACACCATTCCTTACCCGTCCTGGCTAATAGCCATTAATGGACTTAACCACCAGTTGTACAATACGTACAATATGGGAGTACTAATTGTGCCCGCCTTTGAAAATTTATTCCAAAGAGTCAAGTTTTAGAATACCTTTCAAACTGACACGTTTAACTAATTCTATAACAGGGTCAGGGTGAATATGGCTCAGTACTGGAATGACCAGGGACTAATGTTAAAAACTAGACAATCCAACTAGAACACACAGATATTTGTAACGTTTTATAACAAACAGCACAAAATATTGCAATTATTAGTGTGGTAGGGTGTAGTCTGAATATGACTCAGGACTTCAGATCTGATCAGTATATTGCAGACTACGTCTCTAGGGACGTTTTTAAACAGCTGTACAATGTCCTTTTACTGAAATACCAAATTACTGTGACACTTTGATATTATGTTTTGCTAAAGATTGTGAGAAAAGAAGGTAATAACATACAATGTTTTAGTTGAATCAGTAGCACATACCAGGCTGATAGCGTAGGAACTGATTTTACTTTACAGATTTAGAACAGTTCAGGGAAGGATGAGTCTGGGTCCTTCTGTGCAACTGGAGAGCAAATCATTTTGTTCAACAGACTATTGGTGGGGATTGTAGATCTGTTTTGGCCAGTGATCTGTCTCCCATTTAGATTTTAAAACAAAAATCAATCCTACAAGTTGTTCCACACAGATGGATTCCTTTACTTGCACGGAGCCCCATTAGCTTCATGAGTTTTCCTGTGCGGAACAACTTGCAGAAGAAGAAACTTATGCTCTCTCACTCTTTAATTTTAAAAAAGAAAATAACTTAATTTGAATTCATAGAGAAGGTCTTGAGTTGAAGGTACTGGCTGGGACTTGGGCTTTCTGAGGTCTGTACACAACTCTTCCACTGACTGTCTATGTGACTTTGGGCAATTCACTTAATCTCTTGGTGTTTCAGTTCTCTCGCTGTAAAATAGGGTTAATACTCCCTTTCTCACACTCTTTGTTTTCCTCGTCAATTTAGACTGAAAGCTCTTCAGGGCAGAGACTGTCTCTTACTGTGTGTTTGAACAGTGCCTAGCACAATGCGGCCCTCATGTCAGATGGGCCCTCTGGGCAGTGCCATGAACAATAAATAATATTTTAAAACCACAGTCCCATATACAATATAAGGGCCTCTAGAAATATATGTCCACCCTACTGTAAAGAAAAAGATCCTGTATGTGATAGTTCAATTGACTCATAAAAGTTTAATTAAAATTTACAGAAATAACCAAAGCCCCATGTATTCTGAGGCAATTCTGTTGCAAGTTCATTGGATTCATCAGTATTTGAGTGGAAATTCTGTAAATACTGTAGCGGTTTCAAATTCTTGAAAAATCAGCATTATAAATTATATATGAAAATGTGCTAATTTGATCAGTACATTACATTCAGGTTTTTTTTCACTGTCTCTGCAATGTCAGTTTTCAGTGTGCCGTTGTTTTTGTATTGACAACACATAACCAAGTCATAAGAGTTGTCATCAGCAAGCTGGAGGTTTTGGCTGCAGTGCAGAGGACACTTGGGGCTTTTGGCCCCAGGTGAGGAATGGTTGGGATCACAGGAGCACAATCCCTAGCAGGATGTTTGTGAGGAAAATGAGCAGTAAAGAAACAATTAACAGTGTTGACATCAGTGTTGTAATTATTAGGTTTCAGAGCGATCACCTTTAAAATGAGTGAGGCAGCTCATACCTCTCATCTCATTTGTTGCTGGCTGTCTGCAAACTCAAAAACAAAGCACTGTTTCATTTAACTTTGAAAATATAAGCCCATTGTTTTCTTTGCAATCCGAAGGCTAGAAACATTTTTAAATAACAGCTTGGATTCTGCAGAACATTCTGTGGCACAGTGTGACTTCTGCAGCACTTCCAGCACTATTGTACAATAACGATCATAACTTAATTTAAATGTCTTATGTGTATATAAAGTTTATATTTTTAGTTGACTCTGTTTGAACTGGTCTAGCAAGTAAGGAACTCTACCCACAACTAATGCTATACCTAAAAGAATAAAAACCAATGGGCCTGATCACCCCCTCCTGCAATAAAAGTTGCTGGAGGGGACTAAAGAGCACAAAATCTGAGGTTTGTCTCTGATCGTTACACTGTAGGTGAGGATGGTATGTTGCTTCTGCCTCCCCCAAACAACAGACTGTGACCACAAACTGCACGGATCACTAGTGATCAGCAGGAGGCCCGGGGCATTTGTGCTGAGACCATGTTCCCTGGACAGATACTGCATTCCCTGCTGTTGCAGTTCAAATAGAGCTAAGCTTCCATGGCTTCTGCAGCTGTTGTGGAGATCTCCCTCCACCCCCCTAAAATCCATCATCAGCGCTGATTTATTTTTCCCCTTAATGTGGAATCCCCAAAGCCTGGGGCTGTATGATCTTTCCTCTGTAATTTCTGTGTATCATTTGGGCCTGCCATCAGTTCCCCTCTCCTTTGTGAGATCCCCTCCCATCTCCTCACCTCTGCACACTGGAAACACTGCTGTTGAGGTGGTCGTGTCCAGTTTCCACTCAAGATAACTGAAATCTGCATACAAAGGATTAGGGGAGGAGGGACTCATGGAGCAAACAGCATTTAAAAAGAGCTGTACCTTTTCAAACTACAATTTTCCTCTAAAACATGAGCATGGTACAAAAAATATCTAGTGCCCAACTTAGATTACTTCAGTAGGGCTCGTTTCGTGACCAGAGATTGCTTGTGCAAGCGGTGCAGTGTAGATGGTGAGACTCTGGCATGCCTGAACCCTCTGGGGGTATGTTCCCTACAAGATCTCTCCTCACCCAAGTGCCACCCCCGCTTACACGGCTATTTTTAGCTGCAGGGAAAGGCTCCAACCACAGGGAAAGACTCTGGCTGCCCCCTGCAGCTGGAGCCTTTCACCACCACAGGGAACTGGTGGAACCTTTCACCACCTCAGGAAATTGCCAGAGCCTTTCCCCAAGGGCTGGCCTTATGGGCGGGCAATGTGGGCGACTGCCCAGGGCGCTGTGGTCAGAGGGCCGTTGTGGTCAAGAGGCGGTGTGAGGCCATGGAAGGGAGCTTGGGGCACAATGGGGACGAGGCAGTGGGTGTGTGGGGAGCCCAGGGAGGCAGCGGGGCCCAGGAGAGCGGGGGAGATGGGCCGAGGTGAGACAGGAGCGATGGGCAGGAGGCTGGGGAGGCAGCAAGGGCCAGGGGCTATGGGGGGATGGGTTGGGAGCCCTGGAAGGCAGTGGGGGCCAGGGCACCATAATATAAGTTCTCCCAGGGTGCCATTTTCCCTAAGTCTGGCCCTGCTTCCCCCCTTCCTCCCGCAGGGAAAGACTCTGGTGGGGAAAGACTCCAGCGGCTTTCCACTGTCAAACTTTTCTGTGCTGTTTCCCCCTGCCAGAACCTTCTACTGACACTGCACCCACTGCAGCGTGGACGCAGCCTGCTTTTCACTGAGGTGTTCAGTATAGCAGTAGCCTGAGAGAGAGAGACGCATGCAGATTTATGTGTTATGTGCAAGTGTCCCTGAGTCAGATTAACTTTGCTTGCCACTGACATCTCCTCCTGTAGAGAACCAGATGCACACTCTGCTGGCTTCCCCAATTACAATCCCAAATTTAAGGAACGTAAATGTAAGGTTAGATATGTAAGATAGACAGAGCAACTTCCAGCTGAGACCTGTTTTCACAGCTCCTACTGACCTGGTGGAGGGAGGCTTCATTTTAGCTCACTCGGTAGAACTGCTGCCTATGTACCACTAGGGACCCAGTTTGAGTCTCATGAGAAGTAACAATAATTCATCCACAGAATGGTGGTGGTGACTTGGTTAATTAGCTAGCTCAATTCTATTTTCTGGCTACAAGGTGGCACAGACTACAGTGTTCCCTTCCAGTGCATGCTAGAAAACTAGAGTGCTGTTTTGTTTTCTTGGCAAACTTTTATTTAGTGTCATAAATTTGTGAGTGTGCGCATGTACTTTCTCTTTTATTCTCTATGGATAATTGCTGATCTTCGGCTCATTCTGTAACTCCGAAGCCATTATACATTTTGGGCAGGGCTTAAATTCTCACAGATTATTTCCCGGAGCCTCTCCCTAACACCCCCCCCCACACACACACACACATTCAGGCCTCTGGGCTTCAGCTCAGGGGCAGGGGGTATTGGGGCTTTGGGGGGGGAGCGGTCAGGACTCCTTGGGGCTTTACCTCTGCAGGGGGGCGGTGCCAGAGATCGGGGCTTCTGCCCCACAGAATGCACTGGGGCTCCTGTGGGTTTGAAAATATTTACTGGAGCTCCGCTCCGGACAGCTCTGGCTGAATTTAAGCTCTGATTTTGGGCCTAATTCTGATCTCACTTATGCTAGTGTAAATCAAGTGTAACTTCAGTGAAGTCACTTGATTTACATTAGTAAAAAAACTGTGAGATCAGAATCAGGCCCTTGTTCATTAGTATCTGAAAATAAATTACTAGGACAGTGGATAACTTACAGCCAAAGATAGCTACAAAAATGTTTCAGTTTTAACGCGAAGATCTTTTTTTTTCTTATAAAAAATCCCACATTCGGCTCTCATCATTCCAGGCCTTACTAATCAATTATCAACTGTATTAAAATGCATAATGCTTTTGAGATCTGCCGTAGGCGTCTTATGCCTAAATGGACTGTGACCTATAGACACAATCCATTTTCTTAATCTACAATAGAACTCATCACTGGTTACCATAGATGTACACCACTGATTAAAATTTCCGCTGCACAACATAACACGCGACCCCCCACCCCCACCCCCAACTCATTACTGTCCCCCGAGCTGGCTTAATAGAATTTTAAAAAGGACATTGTGGGGATGAAAATCATATGGGCCAAATTCTGGGCTTTTGTGCCACCTTACTGGTCAAAGTGACTTTAAAGCTGCCTTAAATGGGCAGGCAAGGAGTCTCAATGAGGGGGAGTCCTCAGCTGAAATAGAGCCAGGTGTGCTGGCTCATATAACCTTTGCAAGGCAGCCACAGATCAGGAGGGCAGGTGGAAAGGTAACTGGAGACTTAGATATCTCACTATGGGCTGTTGTGATGCGGCAGAGAATTCAGCCCCTATATGTTTAAAGAACAAAATTATTTCCGTGCTACAAAATAGCACCCTCAATTATTAAAGAGAAAACATTTTGTAAATCTAATTTGTTACTGATTTTACCTTTTGCATTTTTCTTAGCTTGAACAACAGAAGCCATCTGGCCCAGCAATACTTAGCATTTACCCAGAGCTATACATACTCAAACCATAATACAGATAGTAACTAATTTAACCCTCCCATGCTGCTGTGAATTAAGTGTTACGAGACAGAGAAGTAAAGTGAGTCAATGTCAGAGCTGTGATTCGAGCTCGGGGCTTCTTGACTTCCAGCCCAGTGCCCACTGCCCCAGCCCAGGCAGTTTTCTGAGAGTATGGAACACTCATCATTTCGGTTGCTGTTGCCTCACGTGACTTCAAACTTGGAGAAGGCCACTAGGGAAGGGAGGCCTCAGTCAGCAGTGATGCAAATCTCTGTACAGGAAGCCCTTTACTGTGGGCACTGGATTACAAAGCCATCAGAGCCACTACTGGCAAAGGTTGGAGTTGGCTAGTATGCAAACTAAGCCTTCAAATGGAACTTCTGTTAGATTTTTTCATCAGTTTTTGGCAATGCAATTGCATTGTGTTCAAGCAGAAACTACTTATCCCATGGCAAGTTCACAGTTGACACTGGTTACCTTTGCAGCTTGCTGTAAATTGCAGTCACTTGTGACAATGGGCCCCAAAGCTGAGCAAAGTTGTAAGTTCCATCTACCACCCAGAAACTCCAAGGTCCCCCATATCAGAGTCCCCTTTTTATGCATGCCTTGGCACACCATTTCACAGCTTGATATGATGGAGGCTGTTCATGATACACTAGGCTGTAGGGGAGGCACACTCTTTCCCTGCGATCTGCATGGCACAGGATGAGGCAGCTTGCTCTCACTGGGATAGCGCATGTGAGGCAAATGACCCTAGCTTCTTTTGACCCTTTGCTTTTCAGCTAACTTTTAATGCCGTGTTAATCAACATGCTGTCTGAGTGCCATGTGGGGCAATGTGCACCCGTTGGGTCCCAAGGAGAGAGCAACTCTGGACTTCCCTGAGCACATTGTTCCAGGCTCCTGTGTAGGGTGCGAAAGGACAGAGAAGTTCCATGTGCACTTGAGCAAGGACCAGGGACAGTGTAGCCCGAATCGAGGCAAGAGTTTTCATTGTTGTGGTAATATACAAGATGGTGCGACTTCCTGAGGATATAGTGTAAGGAAGGTATCATGTAATATTCATTTATGTATGTTGGAATTTTAGGCCTGATCTTGCAATCTTACTCAGATGAGTATCTCCTCTGAATGGAGATACTCTTTTAAACCTCCCTAGAACACACAGGCTTATTGAATGGGGATATTCACATAAGTAAGGATTATATGCATGAGTAACAGTTAAAGAAGGGTTAGAGAACCACATAGAGCAAATGTTGTTTTACTGTGCAATCAGGTATTTTCCAAGCTGTGTTACAATGTTTAGAGGAGTAAGAAAGGGGCCTCAAAGCAAGACCAAAAAAAAAAAAAGTGAATGCCTAAATGGAGACACTAGGGAATTAGAAGGGATGTAAGATAGTTTAAAGAGCTGAAACAACAAAGCATTTTCCTTGAACAAGTGGAGTGACCTCTGACCCTTAACCTAAAATTGGAGGCGAACAGGAAGTTGAGCTTGTTTTATATATACAAATGGTTTTAAAATTTATAACTACACTTTCCTACAAGTTAACACAAATGTATCAGCAGTACAAAAACCCTAGTGCTTTAGTTTCAGGGTTTGCAAGGTGAACAAAGCATGTTTTCAGTTCTGTACATTTTCCTGTTAGCTCTCAGGCTTCAGGAGAGCCAGGGCTTCTTCCAACTCCACATTTTCTATGTACATGCAGATCCCAAAAAACCCTGAACAAATAATTATCATTCATCCTTTTGCATAGGATATGTTCACCAAACTAATAAATTAATGGCTTCCCCCAGCATGTTGAACCGAAGCAGAATAATAATAAATAACAATTATGTAGCACTTTGTCTCAAAAAGTGCTGAGCAGACATTAGCCAGAGATGAGCAGTTCAGATCTGGATCTTAACTTTGTGGTTTAGGCCCATTTATCTTAATAGATTAAAGGAACAGTAAAGCAAACCCTATGACTGGTTGTATCACAGAAAACATTCATACTAATTATGAATCAGTAGATTTTTCATATTCCATGTTTCCTGACTGGACCTCATTTCAGTGGCTTTGTACTTAAAATCACTTTACTGTATTTAATGCCAACCCACTATGTTATTAAGCGCCTGAGACATACAAACAGTTTGAGGGGTTCTTTTTAAGGGGGGGGGGAATTTAAACTATTGTTTTATTATAATTTTTCTTGTGTCTTCAGTGGAGAAACACTCTTTCATCCAGTGTTTTTGGAGACCAGCCTGAGAAGGCTACAACCTTAGTTAAAAACCTGGATTGATTTCAGATGCATGAGTAGCTACAACAGAAAGCAGTGCACATCTCTCTTATGCCACTTCTCAGAGAATGAGTCAAAACGACTGGCATATCTCCTGCCCATTGCGGCTTGGCACACTATCACCAAAATGAGTATCCCAAGACCAATCTCACTCAGTCTAGCCTTAATTCCCAACCCTGTCCCCCCAGTGATTAATGTGCCTTCTTCCTAGTCCTCAGAACAAAGGGCCATGTTTTGAAAGGCTTACTCTTGTTGAGCAGTACCTGTCTCTGCACGTAGTTGGATTGAATTCAATGGGACTATATGTGTAATAAGCAGGAGGTCGCGGAAGTCATGCATTCCATGACTTTTCGCTACTTCCGTGACTTCTGTAGCAGCCAGTGTGGCTGACCTCAGGGCTGCCCAAGCAGCTGGCTCCAGGGCTGCTGCTCAGGTGGCCTCAGGGACAGCCACACCTGCCACTGCTGGAGCAACTCTGCCCCCAGCTACTCGGGTGGCCCCCGCAGCCAGCCGCACTGGCTGCTGCTGGAGCAGCCCCGGGACTGCCCAAGCAATGGTCCCTGGGGCAGCCGGAGCAGCTGCTGCTGGCAGCCCCCCGGCCAGCCAGAGCAGCCTCTGCTCTGGCCCCCAGCAGCTGGTGCCCCTGGCCCCGCGTCACCCTCCCAGCAGTGGCCCCTGGAGCACACCACCCCCAGCAGCACCCTCCCCCCCCCAAGATTTTTTCAGGGATATTTATAGTACTAGTCATGGACAGGTCACAGGGCCGTGATTTTTTGTTTATTGCCCCTGACCTGCCCATGACTTTTACTAAAAATACCTGTGACTAAATCGTAGCCTTATTAATAAGATAATGCTCCTGAGTAATGGTGGCAGAGTCTCGCCCAAAGAATTTGAACTATTTTTATTGTGGGAAGTTTTTGAATTTTTTAAAAAATTGCTTTTGTTTTGTGAAAAGCAAGGATTTTGTAGAAAATGTATTTTCATTATAACATTTTGTTAAGAGTATTTTTCCCAGCACTAGTAAGTACTGGTCTAGGTCAGTAATTTGCATAGTGGAAATCAGAGCTTTTCCAAATTTGACAGTAACATTACAAAGCGACATCATTTTCTCTTACAATAAAATTTCAATTTCACTGCTTTCCATTGACATGTTCCTTATGGAAACTTTTCTTGTTGCTACTATTCCCATCATACTGCTCTGATTTTTTTAGGGCATTATTAATAAGCTGGACAATGCTAAAAGATTTAACAATTGATTTTAGATCGTGATTTTTAATAAGAATCATTCTTGTTTTATGTTGACTGATATCTCATAAAAAATCTATTAACAATGTCAGTTTCCAGTGTATGTAAGTTACATTTACCAGAATGTAAATTCATTTTAACCAGAACACAAAACCACAGATAATTGGACTGATACAAAGCAGTGTGCATTTTGAGGAAGTGCTTGTTTTTATTTTTACTTCATACACGTTTCACTCAAGTTCAAATTATCCCTTGAAAAGTGGAAGACAATCTGTTAATTGAAACCTAGACTTTTTCTTTTCTTTCTTAACGCCTAATTTAGACTAGATTTTAAAAACTAAATAAACAACAGTCTGGTTTCCCATTAAAAATGAGTGTGTCGGGTTTCTGTGTATTTAAGTCTTTAAATAATCTCCACTTAGCTTTTCACAAGGGGCCTTAAAACCTTTAGGAAGAGGATACCTGAAATCACATTTTGGGTGTGTATGTTAAGGGAGTGGGAAGAATCTTCCTATTATGACTACTATAGCACAAAGTTTTATCTGTAGTTTGTGTGGTCTTGCATGGTCACGATGTACTCTGTGTGTGCGTGTGTGTGTTCATTCTGACAGTTAATTTATAGTGAACACTGTGGCCCTGATCCTCAACTCTGGTTGAGGAATACTTGGATGACCCAGGATGGGAAAATGCAAAGGAAGCTTTAAGCCAAGGCTGCTCTGTGACAGGTCAGCACTATGCAGGAATAGGAGCAGCTTGAAAGTACTGTAGTACTAACAAAGAGGGGCAAAGCTGCCCTCACACTGTGTAGAATCTAGCCCAATATGTTTTAATTTGTACTAAAGGAAAATGTCTTTAGAAATACTACTTATAAAACATTGAGAGAAAGGTCTTGTCTACACTGGCTTTTTAGCTATCACTGCAGCTGTACCGCTGCATACCTGTGGTGTAGAGATGATTTGTACTTGTGCAGTGCCTAGGGAACATATGGTTCCAAACTGGAGTAAGCTGCATCGGCACAAATCACGGCTACACTCAGTGTTTACCTTAGGTGCAGGTGGCTAAAACCCCAGGATATACAAAGTATAAGTGATATTTGTATTGCACTATGCAACCTATTAGAGCCTCTCAATCAGAACACTTTGCTATTTAGATTGTATCAAGCCTTGCAACCATAATAACTCACAGAAACATCGTATGGAAATTGTGTCTAAAATCCATAAATAGAAACAGTGACCTCATATGTCCTTCATCTCCCCAGAGTGGAGGTCTCCTACCCAGCATCAATGGCTCACAGAAGAAATAAAAACGCAATTTTTGTAAATTGTCACCTGATGCTAGTATACACATAAAAGCATTAAAGCGGTCTCACAAACAATCTGATAGAAATTGCTGATTACCTCTGAAGGAAAGGCCAGAGTTCAAATTTATAATTTTTCCTAAATTCAGTGGACGAAAATGAATAAATGTGCTAAATTTCAAGACACCAGCTCCATGCGACAATAGAAAATAATTGTCAGCCATTTGCTCAATGTCCTGTTACAAGCACATGCATTATATTACACAAACATTGAAATGTTAGAGTGTGTGTATATTATATATGTACATATGTATAACTATTAATATGAATATCGATACTTTTCACTTTAAACTTCCTAGCAAAATTATTGGGGAGGAGAAAAGAAAAGATAACATTTAATGGAAGTTTATCAAAGGCGGCAGAGCTGGTAGCTCCTTCCAATATAAGACCTTGTTTTCAGTTACTTATAACTTAGCCAAACTTTAACTGTTTGATGTGAAATTTTCCATGCTGGGTATACACCTCAGGCTGTTTTCTCCTCCCTCAGCCAAAACAGTTTAGTTGTTTCCAAGAATGAGGCTAGGGAAAAAATTTTTTTGCCATGTTAAAAAAAATTCAAACCTCTTCATTGAAAAGCTCCAGTGTCCTCATGTTTTGGAGCAGGGACTATACATTTGGCAGAAGATGGCCTTACATTCAGGGATTTGACTTATGCTGTCCCCATGAAAGTTATAAGCATTTGAAAAAATGCAGTTTGTACATGCTCAGTAGAGACTTCTTAGATTTTAGCAGCTAAATTCCCTGATGATTCCATCCACACAGAATGTGCTCCAGCCCAGGCTTAAGCAGGACTTTCCCTACAGTTGCAGCTCTGAGCTACTACTGGCTGCACCACATCCAGGTCTGAGCATCTGAACTGAGAGCAGGAAACCTCTCTCTCCTGTGCTCTCTTTGTGACCCTCTGTTGGGCCCAGATAGCACGTATAAGGAAGCTGCTTTATTCAAATGCAGAGGGGATGAGAGCCAGACCTGCAGGGAAGGAGACTATTGTCGGTTGGACCCCCTCCCTCAATTGTTGCAGAAGCTGGAAGGTGTGTAGTGAATGAGGCAGAGGATTGCAAGGAGAGGAAGGAGGGTCTCTTGGTTAAGGCAGTTGAATGTTGCCCTGGAGATTGGATTCTATCCCTGTCTCTGCTGGAAAGTTCTTATCTGATGATGGGCAAGTCGCTTAAAACAAACTTTTCACTGGTTACTAATTGTGTTTCTTATTTTCTGGGTTCCTGGTTTCAGACCTGGGTTCTGACTTGCTGTCAGAAGTTCTGAACACTCATAGCCACAAATGAAGTCAATGGAAGCTGTGGCTTGAATATATAAATGTTATATAATGCCAAGTACTCTGCAAAATCAGGACCTAGGCATCTCAAATTTGGCCCCCCAAATTACTGGATACTTTTGAGTTTAATCTCTCTGTGCTTCAACTCCCTATCTGTAATATTGGGATAATACCAGCCGCTCATCTCACAGAGGTGTTGTGAAAATAAATTAATGTTTGTGATGCACTCAGATATTATAGCAATGAGTGTCCTAGAAAAGCCCATGAGAAAATTAATAATTCTGTCTTCAGAGCAGAGTTTGAATAGTGTGCAATAATTAAGGCATGTGGCTACACATAGAACAACGAGGAAAAAACAAACGAGAAGCAGGTATTCAAATTAATGTAGTCCATTCTGTGTACTAAATTAGGCTGGGTCCTGTGGGAAAAATAGTATATGGTCATGTAATTAAAAACTGCGTCTTAATGTATGTGTACAAAAAGGGCAAATTAAAATTTTACAGGCAACTTTAATTCTCAATTTCCAACTTTTGAGTGCTTAACCTTGCAATCTTAATAACGTTCTTTTAACATAATGGGCTTTTGTGTCTAATCACATATAGATTATGTACTCAAGAGACTACAATGGCTCTGAATCATTTGTACTTCATGTGCTAAAAATAAATAATCTTATTTCAATCAAGAATAACTAGAGAAATTTCAGCTTAAAATCTTCTTTCCAGAAATTTGTATGAGATGAAAATGATGGGATTATAATGCAATAAGTCTTGTCATCTTTAGTCTAGCAATGCAAGAGCAGTGCAACTGCATCATAAAGTTCTTGCCCTCTTAACTTCTGGGTCTCTAGTGCAAAAGTGATAAAATCAAATTTTGGGTTAGTTGCCTGTTTGACACTAAAGTTATGTTTGAGTGATACAAATGCAAAATAAAATAAAATAATATTTATTTAAAAAGAAATTGGAAAGAGAGGATCCTTTTCCCTTCTTGAACATCTGCCACTATGCTGAAGGACACAAGTCATGATGTTCCTCCTGCTAGCCTATGGGCTTGATTCTGCACCATTGAAGTCAAGGGCAATGTTGCCACTGACTTCAGTGGGTGCAGGCTCAGGCAGTAGAAAGTCTGGACAGAACTACTAGCATGTTAAGTGGAGTTATTCGCTTGTGATTGACACAAGGCGAATAAACAAAACAGATCCTCTTAGCTGTCAACCTCTGTCATCCTTAGGATCTTAGTAGCATACTTTGGGTCCCAATTCAGATCCTTGCTTGTATGAAATTGTTGATGCTTATCTGATTTAAAAATAGCTAAACTGAGGTTTTCTTGTCTTACTTTTCTTTTGTTTTAAATTCAGTGCAAAAAAAACGAGAGGGAAAGAAAAAAATTGCTGTTGAGCTGTCTTTACATACCATATTTCAGCCGCAAGCAGATTTTTATGGCTGAGTAATAAACCCCTGGAAATAAGCATTTATAATGGAAAATGCAAGTTAACCTTAACTAGAGCAGCACCTTACAATAACACATTTGGAACCTACAAAATCCTTTTGCTCCCATGGGTGGTGTCATAGTGAGGAAGGAGTGTAATAACAGTTTAATTTACCATAAATACATAACATATTTTATCACGATTTGATTGTGTTGAAAAATTTCACCTTATAGATTTTAATAAAGCAACCTACTGGTAAACTTATTGCAGTTGGCTTTCTTTTCCTTTGACTAGTGGTCTCAATGGAGTGAAGCACACAGCTTTTATAAATGGCTTTAGTTTTAGAAGCTGGCTAATAAAAATAGATTTCCTTTCCTTTTGACTTGTTTATGAAGCTGAAAAATGACTAGGGAGGTCACTGGTGTGTGACAAAGCTAATTTCTGTTGCATTGAGTAAAACAATATGGTATGAGTGCATGATCCATTTTCCTCTGCAAACATGAAATTAAAAAGGGCATTCTCAGGTGCAGCAAACAGGAAAATCTCCCATGACCCTCAGAACTAAAAAGCCAGATCAATCAACTGCAGAATCAAAACTGCAGTGTGTGGAAGAATCCAGCTGATTATAGATTTTGAATATCAGTATGAAACAAAATGTTATAACAATATGAAAAGGAGCTGATATTTGACGCTGTTATTTTGATGCCTAATTTGCTGTGTTGTGTAAGTAATACTAACTGGATGGGATTATTATAGCAACAAGGGAACTATTTATCTGGCCCAAATTTCCTTCCATGGGTTTTGTGATCTCTGAAGCTATTGAAACTGCTACCTCTTGTCCATTGCCAATGTCTGTGTAATGCCAAAATTGGCCACCTAAGATGATGCCTGTTTTAGGGGTGGAGTCAAAGGGGCGGAGCCTGAGCTAGCGTAAATTGTCATAGTTTCAATCACTGGACTTCAGTGGAGGAAGGAGAGTTTATGCCAGCTGAGGATCTGTCCCAGACCCTGACTAATGTAATTATTACAGTACAGACCTGCTTACGCGCTAATCCGCTTAACATGCAGTAGCGCCATACCTCCCAGTGCTACCTATTTAACACGTGAGACTCAACACGTGGTACAGGAACTTGCTATGTAGCACTACAGATTTGCTCACTGACATAGAAATCAACAGGAACTGCGGAGCAGAAACGTGTTGTATGTCTTTACCGCCGACTGGAGGGAAGGGGCAGCAACGTTAAAGTGCTGCCGTGGCAGCGCTTTAAGGATGGTCCTTTGCTGTGGCAGCACTGGGCTGCTGACAGGGCCGGGGAGGGCGCAGCAACGTTAAAGCGCTGCCGTGGCAAAGGACCCAAAAGCCTCCAATCGGGTATTCTACTACCACATAGTTCTTGCCCCAAAGATCTGTCCAAAAAGATAAAAGTTGAGGGACGGGGGGAAGGGATATGAAATCAACCAGATGAAAAGCAATAAAGATGAGTGCAAAGTACTTCACTTGGGAAGCAAAAATCAAATGTAGAACTACAAAATGGGGAATAACTGGCTACGTGGTAGTACTGCTGTAAAGGATCTGAGGTTTATAGTGGATCACAAATTGAACATGAATCAACAATGTGATGCAGTTGCACAAAAGACTAATATCGTTCTGGGGTATATTAACAGGAGAGTCATATGTAAGACACGGGAGGTGTCCAAATCTTCATGACACTGGTGAGGTTTCAGCTGGAATACTTTGTCCGATTCTGGGCACCACACTTTAGGAAAGATGGGGAGAAATTGGAGAGAGTCCAGAGGAGAGCAACAAAAATGGTAACAGCTTTTAAAAAATCTGACCTATGAGGAAAGGTTAAAAAAAAAAAACTGGGCATGTTTAGTCTTGAGAAAAGAAGTCTGATTGGGGACCTGATAAGTCTTCAAATATGTTAAGGGCTGTTATGAAGAGGACAGTGATCAATTTTTCTCCACATTCATTGAATGTAGGACAAGAAGTAATGGGCTTAATCTGCAGCATGGGAGATTTAGGTTAGATATTAGAAAAGCTTTCTAACTATAAGGGCAGTTAAGCTCTGGAATAGGCTTCCAAGGGAGGTTGTGGAATCACCCTCATTGGAGGTTTTGAAGAACAGGTTGGACAAACACCTGTCAGGGATGGTATAGGTTTACTTGGTCCTGCCTCAGCACAAGGGGCTGGACTAGATGACTCCTCGAGGTCCCTTCTAACCCTACATTTCTATGATTCTAAAGTTTGAACATACTAAATATCAGACATATATTTAGTACAGGAAATATTGTAGGCTCTTTTTATGATACTCTTGAACAGTGTTTGTGTAATACTATCTAATAAGCAAGGTGGCTGTATTTGCTGTACAGTATAATTTGTGCTTTGCTTATGTTGATTGATTCCATTGAGTAGTTCCATTGATTTCAATGGAGCTATGCCAGTTTACGTCAGCTGAGGATGTAGCCTCTGGTTTCTAATATTGTGTGTCCTTGCAATAATAGAATCTGAGGATTGATAAGTGAAGTTGCTAACTTTTTTCTACGTTATGCAATGGTTACACTTTCTTCCCTGGGTGTGTGAAGTCTTAAATGGAGTATGTCTGATTATTTGACTGGCTCCCCAGTCTCATTACCTGCCTAGCCCCTCAGCCAGCCTCCAAATTCCCACATCCCAAAAATAACTTTTAATTATGGTTATGTGCATTTCTTCACCACAGAGTAATCAACAAAGAGCATAGCCCTTCTAATTCCAGATCCTGCAAGATCTGTGGGGAAATCCAACACATCTCAGGACTCTGAAAGTCCCAGACATTTGCATAGAGGCCCAGTGCACACCCACCAACCCTGCACCATGGTTGTCTCAGCAGTCATGCTCCCAGCTTCCCTGAGTCCTCTGATGGTCATTTCCTTAGAATTGAGAGGGCCCTACCCACGGCTTTATTCCTGCAAAAATTTGCACTTATGCTAAGCTTTTTAATGGGACTACTCACAGTACATCAAGTTAAGCATATGTTTATTCTTTCAGGACTGAGGCCTAATTTTGGAGCATGTTTCTACAGTATGGTGTAGTGTGAACAAGAAGAGTGTACTCTTTTGTGATCCTTTGAATTAGGGTGGAATGGATTCCCTAGTAATATGGTAACTTCTGTTTATATTATTGGGGGGGGGGGGCGGGACTTGAATCAAAATAATCCAGAAACTGATGAGAGTTTTTAAGCCAATAATAAGCAAGTGAGAACTAGGAAGAGACAAAAATGACATAGAATCAAAATGATTTTAGTCAGGCTGTACAGCCTGTACCTAAGGTTAGAGGTTAGCCTATGGATTTTACTAGTTTTTTTGTTTTTGTTTACTCCCGTATTGCAAAAGCAACAACAACAACACTCTGAGAAATGTTGGTTTCATTCTGCTGCTCATAAGGAAAGAAAGGGATACAAAACACATTATGAAATCTGGATGTGCAGGAAAAAGCCAGAGAGTTGGTTAATAAAATGATGGAGGAATATTTTAATGTGTCATGAAGTGCACTGCTGTTTGCTCACTCGGTTTATGGCCTGATAAGAGAGCACAAGTTTGTAGTCACTCCTTACATTTGTTTTGTTATTTCCCTTCATGAGGTGTCAAATAGTAATGGTAGTTCACTGCAAGCTGAAAGCATAGTAGTGTTTTCTGAGAAAACAAAAATTTTAAAAGAGATTTTAATGAAAGCACAGAGTACACACAATTTTGATCTTGCCAACCCCTAGCATAGAAAAATCAAATAAAATTTGGATCTTTTTATTTTCCTTTATAGTTCATGTTTTTAGCTATTCTCCAAACCAGGAAGGCTAGAAACTTATTTAAAAAAAAAGATGAAAGCCACGATTCTGATATAGTAGAGTGACCCCAAAACTGAGGCTATCAGAAAAGAACCAGTTCTTGTGAGACTTGTGATATAATTGTGAGAGTTGGCAGCACTGATATTTACTCTTGTGTAAATGTCATTATTTCCTTCATCAGTAAAAATAGTGTAAAATAATCTGATGGGGTGAAAGTGACTCTTCTCTCTGCAAAGTCTAAATGGGATTGGGGGGGGAGGAGAGATTGGAATGCACCCCAGCCTGCCAGCAGAGTGTGTAGAGCATCTCCATAGCTATTAATCCAGCTTTGGGTAACCTGCATACAGCTCCCTATATTGGAGTTTTTGACTCCTGAATCCAAGTAATTGTTGATCTAAGGGCAATGCAGAGCTGCAACAGAGTTCAGCTTCATTGTGCCTAGGGTATATGGCTAATATTTATCATAGCACAGCTATCTTATGCTTTGCAGGCTGCTATGGGAAGGTGAGAGACTGGACCATGAGTTTTTACCCTCTCAGTACCCCTAGAGACCAGGTCCCATTGTGCTAGGTACTGTTTAAGCACACAGGAAGAAACAGTCTGTGCTCTCAAGGTTTTACACCCTAACCAGATAAAAGGGAAAACATAGGCAGAGAGAAGTAAAGTTAGATGCCCACGGTCACTGCAGGTTAGTAGCAGAGCCAGGATTAGAATCAGGAATCCTGATTTTCCTGTCCTGAGTCCTGTTGGCTAGATTACACTTACTGATATGTTCCTGAACACAGTTTGAGATCTTTCTTTTCCAGCCCTAAAACACATCTCATGAAAACTGACATGGTTTTAATTGACAAAGCAGGACTAAGCAAATTATTAGGAACTCAATTTATCCTCCATTCTTTCTAGTGTCCTTGATGTACTGTATATCTATAACAATAGCATGAGAAGTATTTTACAGCACTTCACATCGTGATTAAGAGAGCTCTCTAACATCTGAACCCTATCCATTCTTTGTGTATCCCACTTACAGGAAATATTTGAATGAAAGCTCCTGCTATATAAAAGAGGCAATTTTCTATCTACTGCTGGGTTTGTTGCTTCTATGATCCATTGCCCTACATAAACAGAGACTGTTTTTAGGGTTTTTTATTTATTTATTTATTAGATCAGATCAAAACTTTGGCTGATGGTTTGAAGGGAATCTTTGCTATATTTTGTGACTAGCTCTAGGAATCAATCAAAATATTGTACGAGGCTGGAACATTACCTAGCTGTTAATTGGCAGGTTAAACTTTTATGGGTTTCTGGTACCCTGGCGATACATGACTATTAAAAATTGCAGGTGGTTTGGGGGAGGGGAAGGTGAGTTCCCATGCTAGTAATATATCATAAAACTGTATATTTCATGTGCCTGTTGTGAAAGTGGAGACTCCAATACTCTTTCACAATATACACTGATTAAGGAAACTTTATGGATCTCATTAACTAAGGGTTTTCTCTGGGAACACTGAAAAGGGTAATGCTTATGGACAGAAACACAAAAAAATAATTAGCCTCAGTGGTACCTCTTTTGGCCTAACGAAAGCAGTGTGGTACCTAACTGCACCCATCAGTTCTGAGCTTAAATTTCTGCTATTTTGTACATAATTTTGTCCATAATTTTGAAGGTGCCCCTCACTTTCTGCTGGCAGAGGTGAGCAAAAGGAAGTGGAAATTTAGGCTGGAACTGTCTCATGCATCCCCACACCCACAGAAGCATAGCAAGTACAGAAGTACATCTCCTCTGCAACATGGACTACCATGACACATCAGCCCTGTCTTCCATTCTACCTTTGCTTCCCATAAAATATCAGATCAAGCTCAAGGTCTTGGTCCTTATCTTCAAGATGCTCAATAGCCTGGGCCCAGGATAAATAAAAGCTCACCTACAGCTCTGTGATGAGGACTGTGGTCAACAACTCTGCTCCTCAAGCACAATGGAATGTCCTACCATAAGTCTAAAATGTATCTGTATAGGAGACAGAGCTTTCTTGAGAGCCAATCTAGAACTATGGAACAGACTTCCGCAGGAAATAACTCTCACTGCTTTCTGCTCCAAATGCAAGCCTCTTTTAACATTAACACACAACAGTGTTTACACTTCAAAAAACAAACCAATCAACCTCAAAACCAAAATCCTAGCAAAACATAACACTGCATTATAAGCACAATTCTCCCCTAGGAGAACACAGTTCTTGGTTAGATGGTAGTCACATAACTTGCTGCATTAATGTTTGCTGTGTTGTTGCAGCTGTATTGGTCCCAGGATGTTAGAGAGATAAGGTAGGTGGGGTATCTTTTATTGAACCAACTTCTTTTGGTGAAAGAGACAAGCGAAGAAGTGCTCTGTGTAGCTCGAAAGCTTATCTCTTTCGCTAACAGAAGTTGGTCCAACGAAAGATATTACCTCACCCAACTTGTCTCTTTAATGCATTAATGGAAGGCACTGAGATACTAGGGCAGCAGTTCTCAAACTTCATTGCACTGCCATCCCCTTCTGACAACAAAAATTACTATGTTACCCCAGGAGGGGGTACCAAAGCCTGAGCCCACCTAAGTGGGGGGGGAGGGGGGCAAAGCCCAAGCCCCACCACCCTGGGTGGGCGAGCCAGCCAGCCAAAACTGAAGCCCAAGGGCTTTAGTCCTGGGCAGGGGGCCTGTAACCTGAGCCAAACTGCCCAGGACTGAAGATCTTGGGCTTCAACTTCAGCCCCAGGGGGTGGGGCTCGGGCTTTGGCCCTGGGCCCCAGCAAGCCTAACGGGAGCCTTGGCCCCCACTTTGGGGTCCTGACCCACAGTTTGAGAACCACTGTACTGGGATGATGAGGGTGGTATAACAACTTAGGGAGACTATAATTGAAGCCCTTGCAGGCACTCTGCTCAGCTAGGGGTGCTCCAGTTGGTTGCTTCTGGATCCCTGAGGGATACAGTCTGGTTTCCTCACAGAATTCTTGAAGGGAGCTTTGTGAGGATCCTCCTGCAGAGGTTGCAGAATATTTTTTGTCTCTGGTAGACTTTTCCACAAAAAGGGACAATTGAATTCTATGGCCTGGGTTTGAAAATGTGCCCTCTTCATGTATATTCTTTAAATGTCAGTAATTATTATTACAGGGAAATGTGTGCATTCAGTTCACTAAGCCTATATTTATTTTGATCAATCATAGCAACTTTAAAATATTATAATGATGTCCATTATGTTTTTCCCCAGGAGTAATTATACTTATCTGATCACATACATAAGGGGAATTGGGGGCGGGGGGAGGGAGGAGGTGGGAAGAGGAGAAAACATCATCCCCAGTTGAATTCTAAACCTGTGTTCTGAATGGGATAATAAAGATATAGTTGCCTGTGAATTTGTCTAATACACTGATATTTTAGAAGATCATTTTTCTCCAAACTGTTTGCTAAATGAAATGTTTCTTAGTGAATGCAGAGCTGTCTAGATGTTACTGTCTTAAAATGTCTTCTTAAACTTCTTCTCTGTGTAGACATACTGTGTTCCCAAGTGCATATGTTATTGATTTTGTTGATTCTTGTTAGAATTCTGTCTGGCTTCTGAACTCGGACTCCGACCATGGCTATTTGCTCTTTTTCCATTTCATAAGGTAAAGAGCCCTTTGTATCTTTACATTTCAAAAATCCAGCTCTCTTCCCTGCACTAAAACAATTGAAATCTTGGAAAGCTTTTCTTGAAAATGTTACAAAGCAGTTTTTGTGAAGTTTTTTTTAATTGTATTGAATTAGAAACATTCTTTAAAACGTCCTTCCCCCCAATACAAATCTGGTGGCTTCATTTTTACTTAATTAATTGAGAAGTCTCTAAATGAGATTAACTCGTTTGTTTCTAGCATGATCTTAGTGAGAGGTAATGTCTCTTGGCCTTTGTTTTCTCTCCAGTCATAGCACCACATTCAACGTAAATTAACAGAGTAGCAGGTATCAGATAGATAATAATGACCTAGGCCCATATCATCCCCTTTTTTATGTAACCGGAGGAGACCCAACTTAGGCAAAATGACCCTTTAGGCTATGGCAGAGAAAGACTGCTTCATTCATGATATTGTCACTCCATCCCTAGAACCCCCTGGAAGTCCCTCCATGAGACATTTTGTGGAGTCATGCTACAGAGCCCTAGAGATCATGGCAGGGAAGGGGTGACGCCAGTCATTCTTCACGGTGTCTCTCCCAACTGGGCTCGTGGGATACACCTTCTGGCATTAATGTTGCCTCAGGCAGCATTGCTTCCTGTGAGGTCCCCCATGTTGCAGCTAGGACAATCAACCAATGGCAATGTGGACCCTGCTGGAACCGTGCTGCCTGCAGGGGGGAGTAATAGTATAGAGAAGTGGCCCCTCTGTATGGCCACTCATGCATCTGTTAATCCTCCTCCCCATGGTTCCCAGGATTTGTGACACTAGCAAGCTGGGCCCCAAAACTCCTTCTGCTGCAGAGGAGAATGTGGCAAGACTCTTAAGTCTTCCAGTATATTTTTCCACAGGAAGGAATGATTCAGTCATTAGTATTCTTTACACCATAAATAACATGGCTTATGGCATCCATCATTTACATATTTCAGAGTCATGACAAACTTAAATTACTTGAGAAAAAACTAAAGCAACCAAGAAACTTCCTCCATTTCTTTTTTCTTAAAGTTCCTGTGTAGCTAAGCTGTCATCTGATGTTTTGGGGCCGATGAAATCCGTTTGCTGAAAATGAATGTCATCTCAGTAATGATAATAATACCAGCAATCACGTGCAAAACGTGCCTTAAACTGCTGAAGCAAAAGCTGAATGGGCCATTTCTTTTGTTTGAACCATATCTAAATAAGATGCCTGAACATAAATCTTAAAAGGGCCTTGCCACAGAAAAATACAATACCATATCGCTTTTGTTTCCTACACCACAAAAGTGTTTTTTCAGTAGCATAGAAAGCATGAAGGTTTGGGGTCAGTATAATTTTTGTAGGCAGGAGATAACATCTACAAATAGTTATAGCCCATAATACTCATTGTTTTCAACACTGTATATGTTGTGAAGCAAATAAATAGGCCATTTCTAGCTGTGGTTTTGGTTTCAGATGTATAAAAAGGACAGAGCATACTTTTGTTTTTTCTTGTTGAGAAATATCTCCTTGATGCATTTTTCTGATCTAGATCTCACTAAGCTGTACAAATAAGAAATGTGTGTGTAAATCCCCAAAAGGGTCCGAGTTAGCCAGACTGGGGACAATGAGCCTGAAAAGAGAATGTCCATCCATCCAAGAGAATATCTGTGATGTATTATATGTAACAAAGGGTTTAATCTGAGGAAGAATGGTTCAAGTTCTGTGTATCCTTCTAGTAGAACAGTGACCCTGAATGAGGGGGCAGTTAAACACTGTTTACTTGTTCGTGAAAAGCATCCATTTTTCTTGTCTCTTTTTTTATATTAAACTATTTATGTATTTTGCATTATTGAAGCAGCCAATCAATATTTGGACCATTAAAGGCCGATGTTACACTCTCTTGTGTGTGTGCTCATTAACGGAGCTGCCAGGTTTGCAGGTGTTCTCTCTTAAAATGTTGGAGAAAACACAATAAAGAAATATATAGCCAAGAATTCTTGATCAAACGACATGAGAGTCCCTCCCCAATTTGTACTAATAAATGGGAGACCTACTGCTAATTATTGAAATTTGCATATTAGTGAATAAGAACCAAATCCATCACACCTTATTCAGAGTTACTGTAGATTCAACGAGTGTTTTGTATGAATTTTGCTGGCTAGAACCCAGTAAAGACAATTGGACTTTTTCCATTGGCTTCAATAGGCTTTAGATCAGGCCCAAGTGGATAAACATTGAAAAAACAAAGATAAGGAATCACAAACATACCATTTTCTAGACACCTGTGCAGTAGTCTATTATAATTTTAATTACTTATAATGCTACATAATATATTAGTAAATGTATTGTAGTGCAAATAATTAAGGCTTAGTAAAATGTTATACTTCACTACATCATTCTTCTATTAAATCTTTTCTGAGAAGTCCTAAGAAGGCACTGTGTGTGTGTGTGCGTGTGTGTGTGTGTGTGAATTATAAAGTGTATGATTAGCAAAGTACAGCTTGGCAAGCTCTAGTATGCTAACAAGTAACACATGGCTGCTAAGATCCTGCCTCTAGACATCATTAATGCTCTTACAGCTCTAATGGAAGACTCCAAGCATAGAACACCTTACAAATATGTGGTGCACATAACACATACTATGAAATATCCTCTAGTATCTCCCATTTCTTTGTTGCAAACATTTTTGGCTCAGTATACAATTGGACATCTCAGTCAGCAAATACTTTGGACGTGTTTAAGAAAACAGAATGATGTCCTAATGCTCAGAGCTATTGCTCATGTCTGAAAGTTTATGCTGTCTTCAGCGAGTGCAGGGTAAAATCTGAGGCTAGGGCAGAGAGTTAGGATTCTTTTGACACAAATTCTTGAGGTGATCTTGCAATAAATAGTCTTTGGTTTCTGGCTTGCCAGTAGGATAAGATACTAAGGTCTAACAATTTGGTTATGCGGTTCATCTTTGCAGATGTAGAACATGATAACTTATCAAAAACTGTTTCCAAGATAGCAGGCATTCACCCATTTAAAAAACAATAAATAAAAATAAAATCAGTAATTTTTCTACATTGTAATCTTCTTGCAACATCAAGAATACTTAAATTCAGAATTATTGCCTTATTTTCCATATTATCCATCTGTCTGCAGTTCTTTAGTCTATTCAATGAAGACAGTTACATCTTTGAGATCAAAGAGGTGTTTTAAATAGATCAATCCTCCATGTCTTGGTTGCTGGTGTTTGCTTCAACCCTTTTGTAATACAAATAACCTCAGACAGACTCTATCCTTTTATGCATCACCTCCATGCTGCTAAAAATACCATGCTCAGTTTTCTGTGAGAGTTTCTTTTAGCTTCTAAGCATAATTCACCTAACAGTGGTGGAAAAATTAGTACAAGAAAGGGGCTGGAAAGAGGTGTGGGGCATGTCCAATGGTTTAGAGCATCTTCACTAAAATTAGGTTTGTTTGGCTAATGCTAGCCAAACCTCTTCAAAAGCAAGTACATTTGAAATTCTTCTTCCAAAGAAATATCACCCAAGGCAGTTTAAAAAAACAAACCTGGAGTATCAAAAAAGACTGCTTTGTTTTGGTTGCTGGCACTGCACGTCCCCCATTCCCTTTTGTATATCTCTTACACAACCACTATATGCACATTCTTTGCCTTTACAGAAATTTTACTGGTCGTGCTTGTCAAAGTAGAGCACCTTTTACACATATTGTCAAATGACTATACCATGCTAATCTCTGGTGTCTCTTACCCAGATACACAGCACTTAAAAATTAATTGTGTTCAGACGTGCAGAACAACAGATTTAGTTTTTTTATGAAAACATCTGAAGCCTCTTGGGGTGTGTGTGTGTGTGTCTCTCTCTCTCTCTCTCTCTCTGGCCCCTCCTGCTCTTCCTGAATAACATGAATATAACTCTCCACATTCAGCTTTTTCACTATTTGTAATAGTGTCTTTCACTGGGTCTCTTCATTAATGTGAGGTTGTGAAGGCTAGGACTAGAATAGCGTTTAAAAGAGAACTGGATAAATTCATGGAGATTAAGTCCATTAATGGATATTAGCCAGGATGGGTAAGGAAGGGTGTCCCTAGCCTCTGTTTGTCAGGATGGAGATGGATGGCAGGAGAGAGATCACTTGATCATTGCCTGTTGGGTTCACTCCCTCTGGGGCACCTGCAATTGGCCACTGTTGGTAGACAGGATACTGGGCTAGATGTACCTTTGGTCTGACCCAGTACGGCCATTCTTACGTTCTTATGTACCATTTTATATAAGAATGAGCCATTACTGGGAAAGCACCTCACCAACTGACAAGGTTAAGCCAAAGCAAATTTTGATTTTATATCTACTAGGTAAATTCATCCATCCTCAAAGTTCTATTGCATAAAATCTGTTATCGGTGAAGTTCTCAAGTACGAAGGTTCAGTGAGGATAGACATGCCTGACCTACTCTTGCTAACCCAGTTTACCAGATGACAGCTCTGACCATGGAATATGGGGATCCCATTCTACCTTTTGAGGCTTTGGAGATCTTTCACAGCTACCATAAAACTGGCAGTCAGAAGCCTCGGACAAGAACTTTAGGAAAGTTCTTCCTTACCCATTTAGATCAGTACTCAGGTCTTTGGGTAGCGACATTTTTTTATCATTGTCCTTTGGTGGCTGCAAAGTTTAAGACCATATGCTGCCCTTAATTCACAGTAGATCTCCTGATGGTGAGCATGGGAGGCTTGCACAAAGACTGAAGGATAGGCTGCAGCCCTTCTGCAGTAACTCACCATTATGGTCTGATTCTGTCTTTCTACTTTTGGAATAAGGTATTATTCAGCATGAGTAAGTGTCCTAAATTAGCATTGGCCTCTAAATTTAATAAAACTGTCATTACAGCCAGCTTCACTCAGTTGGGGAAATAACCAATGCAGTGCTCTTTTAAGATTTCTGTCTTTTGTTTATTTGGCCCCTGGCCCCAATACATGTACAGCTTAAGCATACAATTGCATACTGAGATCATTTGAAAATATGACTTTTGAATATCCTTATTAGGCATCTGAATTAGCACCCCAATAAGATGAGCAGGGGCAGTTCACATATATCTTAGAACTATTTAAGGTTGCTGCAATAGTATTGGATCAGTTCATATTTAGAAAGTTATCTTCACGATCATAAGGAATATTTTATATCACAATCACAAGGAATATTTTCTATTTATAATATTTCTTATGATTGTGAAGATAAATTAATATGTAATTACATGTATATCAAACAAGATTGCATTTCAACAGAATCTGAATATTTCATGGAGGCCAGATAAAATATAATAAATAGGCCAGGAGTTTGACACCCTGATATAGATTATGAATTTCCTGAGTGGCTGCTGCTGTCATCCATCTAGTCTCATGCATGGTATGGCTCAGTTTTTTTATTCAGTAGTATTTGATATGGGCCTGAGCCACACAAATTGGATTCAGATCCAAATTTCACCTAAGTGCCCAGGTGCTCAGATCCATTGTTTTGGTTCATCTTCAATTATCAGTCGAGTTATTAGGTATTGTGATGTTGCCATTTGGTTCCTATGAAAAAAATTAAATTATCACGAGATATTGTGAGATTATTCAGTAAATCCACAGTGCCTCATGCTATACGTGGTGCAATTACAGTGTGTCAAAACCATGCCTTCCTGTCAGTGATGTATCATTTTTCTTTGTCAAGCTAGAGATGACTCTCATCATTTGCTCTGCGTGTTTTGGGTGCCAAACACAGACATTTCCCCACTGTATAAAGATATGGATTTAACCTGGTTGTGGAGAATGTGTGTTTCCATCTAGACATGACTGTTGTATGCTGACATATATAGTGATAAAGCCACCATAGTGTTACGCTTATGGACTCATAGACTTTAAGGCCAGAAGGGACCATTGTGATCATCTAGTCTGACCTCCTGCACACTGCAGGCCACAGAACCTTCCCCCCACACTCCTGTAATAAACCCATAATCTCTGACTGAGTTACTGAAGTCCTCAAATCATGATTTAAAGACTTCAAGTTACAGAGAATCCACCATTTACACTAGTTTAAACGTGCAAGTGACCCCATTCCCCATGTTGCAGAAGAAGGTGAACACCTCCCTCCCCCCCGAAGGTCTCTCCCAATCTGATCTGGGGGAAATTCCTTCCCAACCCCAAATATGGTGATCAGTTAGATCCTGAGCATGTGGGCAAGAGCTGGCAGCCAGACACCTGGGAAAGAATTCTCTGTAGTAACTCAGAGCCCTCCCCAGGGGCACCATTTAGAGAGGGCAGGAGGGACACCTGCCCTTCCCCCTTGCAAATTTGGTACCACATCTGGGTGAAGTTTGCAGTGGGAGGGAAGATGCTGCCCTACCTCCCCCCACTGCCCTGCTATGGTTGCCAACCCTTCAGGATTGTCCTGGAGTCTCCAGGAATTAAAGATTAATCTTCAAATTAAAGACTATGTCATGTGATGAAACCTCCAGGAGTATGTCCAACCAAAATTGGCAATCCTATACCCCGCTCTGCTGCCATCTGCCACTGCTGCACTGTCACTGCCCCTCCCCCCATCATGAAGCTGCTGCTGGCCATGCTGCTTGGGACTGAGAGCCTGCCTCCTGATCTGCTGCGCAGAGCTGGGTGGGGGAGGGTGATGCAATAACCATAAGCTTATGATCTAGGTTTTTTAGGGTTTGTGTTCCCAGATTAGATTCAACTAATTTTTACAAACACATTTAATTTTTTACATTTCTTTTTCCTGCCCTAGGGAACTACTACAGGGCAGAGTTAAGGTTGTTTGGGTACCCTAACTGTGCATTTCTGTACCATAACATGTCTGAATTTCTTTTAGGTTTAACTCTGAATTTCCTGGATTTATAATGTTTGTTTCTGGAATAATTACAACAGCCCTGTGGTACGATCTACCTTAAATTACTGACAATGACTGTCAAGTTCTCTGAAAACATCCACGCAATGTAAGCAGCAGTCAAAAAAGCTAACAGATGGTTGGGAATCATTAAGAAAGGAGTAGATAATAAGACAGAAAATGTCATATTGCCTCTATATAAATCCATGGTACACCCCTATCTTGAATACTGCATGCATATGTGGTCGCCCCATCTCAAAAAAGATGTATCAGAAAAGGGCAACAAAAATGATTAGGGGTATGGAACGGCTGCCATATGAGGAGAGATTAATAAGACTGGGACTTTTCAGTTTGGAAAAGAGACAACTAAAGGGGGAGATGATAGAGATCTATAAAATCATGATAGGTATGAAGAAAGTAAATAAGGAAGTGTTATTTACTCCTTTTCAGAACACATGAACTAGGGGCCACCAAATGAAATTAATAGGCAGCAGGTTTAAAACAAAAGGAAGTATTTCTTCACACAACTCATAGTCAACTTGTGGAACTCCTTGCCAGAGGATGTTCTGAAGGCCAAGCTTATAGCAGGGTTCAAAAAAGAACTAGATAAATTCAAGGAGAATAGGTCCGTCAATGGCTATTAACCAGGATGGGCAGGAATGGTGTCCCTAACCTATGTTTGCCAGAAGCTGGGAATGGGTGACAGGGGATGGATCACTTGATGATTACCTGTTCTGTTCATTCCCTCTGTATAAAAAGTATAAAAAGGCTGCTCGAGAATTTAGAGTTTGATTTAAGGATATTTATTTTGTGTATTTTGACATGTGTTGGAGATTTTAACCTCACTCTGTAAAATAATTTAAACAAATCCTCATATGTCCTATTCCTCATATATTCAGAAAATGAAAAGGAAGAATACAGAAATAGATAAAATATTTGAATCTAATGGACCTATTGAGAGAAAAATACCCCCAAAATATATAATATATATATATTTCTTCCCCTAACATAGTTCTTACTCCAATGGGTTTTACCATGGGAGAGGATGATCTGGCCCTATGCTCGATCTAATTCAGAACTGTGGTGGGGTATATAACCCCCCCCCCCCCACTGGGATAGAAGGAGTTAAGGAGCAGTTCTGGGCCCAAGTGGCCTCGCCCCATCATACCTTCAGAGTGTTCTCCGGCTGGAGGAGGAGTTTAAAAGAGAGCCAGACAGCTCAGAAAGATGGAGAATAGCAGTTAGGGTAGGGAGATGGACCTATCTTGAGAGTTCCTGAGTAAGGGCACAGCAGGATTCCTTACTGCTGGAAAGAGGGCAGAGGGGCGGGGAAGGGCTCCACAAGCAGCAGTTACCCCAGGCCCTGGAGCAGTGACTAGCTTGTCCTTAAAGATTAAGGAATCTCTCTCTCTCTCCTTTCTTGGACTGTTTGTGAGGCTATGAGTGCACCCTGGACTGGGAAAGTAAGTGGCAGGAAGTGGCCCAGGGAGGCAGCCTGGAGCACTCCTGGCTGCTTCATATTGCTGCCACTTGTAGAGCCATGGGTTGGAGCCTGGTAGAGAGGGAGCACCCAGGCTCCCCTACCAACCAGCCAGGCGGCTGGCATGCTCTCCTCCCCCTTGAGATAAAGGAGTTGAAGACATTATAAGCCCTGAAGTTGGCTTACAAGGGGCCCAGAGTTGGTCCGGAAACCTATCTTGGGGAATGTTGGACTTCTATACTTTGTTAGACTCTTTTCCCCTGGGAAGGGGTGGACTTCAGTGGTGACCTGGCCAGAGAGCCAAGTCACTATCTACCAGATGAGAGATCACCACTGCATTGGAATGACCATCGGCCAGGGACACTAGAGACAGGGAAGAGTTATGACCTAGGAGCCCAACCACTAGGCAGTACCACTGATAAACCCAGGCCCATTACAAGAACCTAAAAGATAAACTCAGCTGGCTTAAAGTTCTGGAAGAATTAAGTGGTATTTAAAACAGAGTCTTCTAAAAATCCTTTGTGGAACAATCTTTTATGAACATTTTATAACATTATTCAGATTTCATGTAAAGGAATGGTAATTTTATATGTGAATTTTAAAAGATATTTGAGACGGGTTACTGGAAAGGTTTCAATTTTCACTTCCTAATAAGTTTTATTAATAATTACAAATATGGCAATGGGTTGTTTCTAATCAGAGATCTGAAGACAGACCTTTAACTAATGGGTAGAATAATTTATGCTCATTGCAACTGACAGAGCTAAATAAATTCACTTGTGTAATACATTTCATATCACTTTTTGATTTAAAGGATACAAAATTGAAACTATAAAATTACATAACATATCTGGCAGCTCCCGTAACATTGAAAGAAAAGAAGAATTCTTGTGAATTAACATATAATTTATTTATAAATACAAAAATGTAATCTACATTATTTCTTCATGATCTTTCTAGGACTCCAATAAACAGACAAAACATATCTATTAGATAAATTCTAGAGATTTAATACAGAAAACATTAGCTTAATACATAATATACTATGACAGTGCATAAATCAGAAAAAAAACCCTAGTGAATAAACTATTGAATCAAAAAGAAAAGTATCCACTAGAAGCAAAGACGGCCCTAAAGACGACTGTGTTCCTTCCCCCAAGAAGAAATTTCTGCATATTCTTTTTCCTTATGCGATTTCATGTATCACATGGCGATGGAAATTAGAAATGCGCCCAATATTTTTGAATGGATTCCAGCAGTTTCAAAGTGTGTCACCAACAAAGTATTAACTTATAGACTAAGAAATAATAAGACGACTATTCAAAAACTTGCACTCTCCTTGGCTAGATCTAATGGTGCAAAATAGACTATTCCTTTTAACTGTATTCCATATAGTCTCATTCTTGCAAACACTTACACATGTGAATAGAGCTCACAGGCATAAAGCTGCTTGTGTGTAAAAGTGTTTGCAAGAAGAGTGCCTTTGGCCATGTCTGTACTAGAAAAGTTGCACTGGTTTAATTAAGTCCATTTTAAATCACACTAGTTAAGCCTGTGTAGATGCACTTAAACCAGTTTAAGCCTTATTTAAATTGGTTTAGCTTAATTCAATAATTTATAGATGCAAGCTAAATCATTATAAACAAGGATTAAATTAGTATAGGTGCATCTAAATTAGATGTTTGCATGGTCTTAACTAAATGGATTTAAAAAGTTTTTTTTTTTATATAATCAAGGAATTTATTTGTAAAACGTGCTGCTAGACTACGCAGGAATGTCTGATACCCCCTGTATTCTTATTTCAATGAATAAATGAAAAAGCAAAAACCTTGGCCTTTCTGGATATCTGATGTTGAAAAGGGGGTTAACTCACATAATCAGGATCCACATTCCCTAAACACTTTCATTTTGAATAGTAAAATCAGTCATTTGGTCTCTGTTTGAATTATGCTTCCTGATTGATGGACCAAACAAATTCCTACTTCCTCCTTTCAGCTAGGATTTTTCATCTTGTTGTCCTTCAGCTTACTTTTGGCATCACCATTATATTTCTAATAGTACATAAAACGAGTGCTGTACTACAAGTGAATTCTTATGCAAGGGCAATGACATCTGTGTTAATACAAAATAAATTCATTATCAGAAGCAAGCCCCAAATATATCTATAATGAAAGAGCAATGAAAGTCCTACCACTCACCAATTGATCTTGGCTTGTTGCCCTAATTGTTTGGTTTGCTGTTTAAATTTACTACATCTTTTTTAAAAAAAACCACTTTGTTTCCTACTAGTGTCCTTGTACTCCTGTGAAAACAGCTGTTGGGATTGACCCATCACAACATCCGTCTTATTGCCGTGTCTCTAAAACCACCAAAGCCAGAGCTCTTTTCTTGGGTTTTATTCGATACACTCCCATGGAAGCAACGGAATTTGCCTGAGTAAAAACTGAGGGCCTAGTCACCATGGGAAGGGAGAGAAAATTAAGTAAGGATTTCCTGGCCAATATGTGTCCCCATTGTTACATCTTGTGGGGGAGGGAGGAAGCATGATTTTTCACACTCATGGGACAAGCTGTGGGACCCAGCAGCAAACCCTCCCAGATCCATCAGGAGACTAGGGGTATTTTTTTCTAGATGTGCCTCCATTTTGTCTCTGTACTCCCAATAGACCCCAAGCAGCCAGCAGCTTCCTATAGGGCCCCAATTAACAAGGGAATCTGGACTGTGGAGCTGTATTAACTTTATAGCTTGGAGCTGTATTAACATTTTTTTTAAATGGGGAACTATACAGGGCCAGTAGGTGTGGATGCATGTCATCTGCAGCCCGGGCCACGACCTAACCGTTTCTCACTTGTGAATCACTGATCACTGTCCAATTAACTGGGCTAATTGAAGTAGTCTCTTGGGGAAACACCTCCTTTCAGATGACAGTTCTCACTTCTGTAAGGGTAGCATATGGGACAGATTCCTTTCCCACAGTACAGTCCATAGCACAACAGCTCCTTTACTTCTATCCTTCTTGTCATTGAGCAGTTCCCATCAGGTCCTGGCAAAACCTCTCTATGGATGAAAATCACTATATAAGAGTTAATTATTATTCTCCTCCTAGGGTTGCTCTCACATACTTTTTAAGAAACTGATGGGTTTTTTTAACCTCAATGGACAGTGCTTCTCATTCCCAACAGGCTATGCATGTCATTTCATTCTTCCTCCAGTGACGAACACAACTGAGGTTTATTTATTTATATTGTGCCCTTACAACATATCTGGGCATTTCAAAGAATGTAAAGAATAATTATAATTAACATAAAGCTGGGCCTGGTGGTCCAGAAAGAAATAGCCACTCTGCCAAATATAAGGAGAAAGAAAACAATAACCAAGAAAAGACGAGCTAATTTTTAATCCTAGTTTTGCGAGTGACTATGCAGTACTCCATCCATGGTCCCATTAGGCTGCATCAGTGGAAAACCTCAATAACTTATGAGGTGTGTAACCTAGTGGTAGATTTATGGAGATAATCATCATCCTTATGAAATAATTATAAGGTTTACCCAAATTGTACTCTTGTTTTCTCATGGATGTGGCATGGTTTTCTTTACCATGAGGTCTGCACTTCCTTTTGTTCCTTTGTCCATGAACAAACACTTATTGAAGCTAGTGCTTTTATTTCCTCTGTGATCTTCATATACTATCCCCAAAGTACAAGGTCCTGTTTCATGCTTATGATAGTTTCATACTGTACATTTCCCCTGGAGGTCACTGGCTGTAATAGTCTTCTATTTAACACTGGGTGCAACAAGTTTTTTCAAAGTGGGGAGGGAGTTGTCGTTTGTTGGTGCACAGGTAGAAAGGACAAAAGGTCTGTTGTATTTCAAATAGTGCCTTTTCCCCATTCCTCTTCAGGTTTGTGGCACTGAGAATCCTCCAGGTAGAAAGATCCTCTTCAGGGACACACCAACTGCCACAGTTGTTCAGATCACTCAGTGATGAGACTCCACAACTGGCAGGATCCTTCCTGTGAACTTATTGGTGGCAGTCCTAGTAGTACCCAGCATTCTTTTAAACCTTAAAGGCTACCACCTCTATTTTGACACCCCTAAGCAGTTATGTCTATGGCTTGTTGACAATCAGGGAAAAGGCAAGTTGTTAGATAAATCAATATCTCTACCCCATTAAGAAAAAAATCATTGTTTGGCTAGGGGCATAGGTACATGTTCTAGGTGGGTTTTTCTGTTTTATTGTCCTGAATTAACTCACCCATCTTTAACTGATATTAATAATTCCAGCATCTCTCTGCAGGACTATTTGTGGGATCAAAAAGAATTTCAGCATTATGGTGCATGCTACAAAGAGGTCAAATAAATGGGCTGTAATGGAGATTGCAGCCACAAATACATCAGTATTAGGTCCAAAGTAACTTTATAGCACAGCATTAGTGGGTGGGTATACTGTATTTTACTAAATCACAACAGGCTTAAACTGATGGAACATTTTTATTAATACTCATATTTGTTTTTACAATCCAATTATCTCAGAACACAGCAGTTTATTCAAAACAGGTATCTTGGATTTCTTTTCTAAAAATATTTTGATATGTTTTATGAACTTTTAAAACCAAAAAGCTCTCTGTGTTAAAAACAATACATAGACATTTTATGACTCTTGACTTTTTGTCACACATTAAGAGTGTGCTTATTGTGCCAGATCCCAAAATGAAGGTAGTTCTGGTTAGGAATAAGAGACTTAACTTATTCAACATCAGTGGGGCACAGTCTTTGCAACACCAATGGCCATGTAGACAGCTTGTCAGGACCTCAAGCATTGCCCCTAATTTGCATAAAATATACATAGATTTGTGTAAATGTATGCAGCTGAAGGCAAAATAAAATGAAATGTTAAAAACAAAACAAAGAACCAAACAGTATCAGCAAGAGCCCCTTGGGCTGTGATCTTTTTAGATCTCATACGCAGGCTTGGGCCATGCTTGTCCAGTGACCCAGGTGCTGGAAGAATTATTATTGGCTATTCAATAGATGGCCCTTTTCCCTTTGAGTCAACATTGAACCAATGCCCAGCCACAACATTCTGCCTCACAGTTGTGCTGGAGAGTCTTTCAGATGTAAAACCACGGTCCTGACTACATGGGATCATTAAATTATCTCATAGGTGAAATCCTTGACTGCTGAAATCACCAGCAAAACTCCCAATGACTTCAATGGGGTCAGGATTGCACTCATCCATGGTACTTTTCTCAAGAGTAATGACATTTCACCCTCGTTCTTTTATAGCTTCTATTGGAAGGGAAGGTATGCTGTACTTCCTGTTATTAACTGTTTTGTAGCATTATTCATACACTGTTCATGGCTTTGAACATCCTTCGAATGAGTGTCAAGGTTGTGTGTTTCAAATATGGGTGAAGTGGTTTCAGTATGTGTTGTCATCAGCTTCTTGAGTGCTTTGGGATTTTTAGATGAAATGTCTCAAATGTGTCAGGGGTTTTCTTGGTTCATTATTTAACATATTTTTAGCAGTCTAGAATTGCTATGAAGTGTGTGCTTGTGTATGTGCGTAGACAGTCTGGACTTATACGGGCCACTTTGTTAATCAAATTCGAATATGTTACTCTTATCAAAAACAAAAATATTCACAAGGACAATTATTAAGTTTGTCACCTAATCTCAAGTCTGGAAACTCATTTACTGTCTAAAGAAGGTTTATGTTACTGGACATTATTAGTTACTAAAATCAAAACAAACAAAAATCCAACCATTGCTTTTTTATTTGCCGCCCTTGTCTTTATTTCAAGAGTAGCTGTACACTTTATGAATCCACAAATTATTGCCTTTATTGAAAGGTTTGTGTGTTATTCAAGATGACTTGTAAACTTTACTCAATCTTCCCTAGCAAGGGAAACAGGAAATACCAGAGAACACTAGACTCAGTAAACCTATAAAATTTGAGAATGCTGCCCATTATTTCTAGCGACTTTTCACATAACACTTTGGGAAGCAATGACTAATTAGTTTTTGGCTTTAACAATAACAGTTTCAGGGGCTTTTTTTGTTTTGTTTTTATAGCTTTCATGTTAGGTAGAGGAGGGAAGGTGGCCCTGAATGAAGAAATATTGGCAGTATATACACTTGCTTCTCAGTAGGAGCTCAACTCTTTGATCCCCAGTACAATTACATTCATTGCCCAAGCTTTATTGCCATGCCGGAAAGCTAACAAGAGTCTCTACAGCCATGACAGCATCCTAATAGACTTTTGTTTGGTAGGTAATAGAATATTTAAAATTAATGTCTGAAATTCCATGGATTTTTGGCAATAATTGAATATTCATAACGTCTTGTTGACTACTTCACACACGTATGATGCATCAAATCAGATATTCTTCTCAGACTCCTACAATGCATTGTCACACTCTCAGTAGCTAGAGTAAAATATTACCTTTTCTATTATTTCCTATGTGAATACAGTAAAGAGCACATTTATATCCTGGATTCATAAAAGGACAAAATTGATAATGGGTAGAGGGATTTGAGCTGATTCCACAGCCTCTTGATGAGTTTGTCAATCAATTTTCAGTGTAATTTCATACCATATAAATGGATTGGTTACCAAAACTGCTCTAATGAAATTTCAAAAAGTTGGTCCTGTGTATTATTAAGTGTATAGTTTACCAGTTGCCTTGCCCACTCTATTTTGTGTCCACTGTCCTCACGAAGCTTATCATGTAAATGCTATCTGATGATTATGGCTGATCAACAGAAAAGCTGATGTTTAACCATTCAGCTAATAATACATAGAATTTACTGTATATAACACTTTCCACCAGGGCCATCCTTAGGATTTCTGGAGCCCTACACAGTATTATTAAACTGGTGATCCTATGCCGGCACAACTGGTGCCCCTATGCTGGTGCAGTCAGCTCTGTGAATACGGCCCCTGCTTTCTGCCTAGTAAGGAGACTGCAGCATGTGCTGGGTGTGCGGGAGCCGACCCGTTCTTACCTGCTGTCCCTGTCATAGGTGCGGACTCCGTGGGTAGGTGCTCTGGGGCTGGAGCACCCACAGGGAAAATGTAGTGGGTGCAGAGCACCCACCAGCACCAAGCTCCCTCCTCTGCCCCCCCCGCCCCGCACCTCTAGCACGCTGGCGGCCCCGCGCTTACCAACTCCTCCCCTTCCCTCCCAGCGCTTCTGGAGTGCAGCGATCAGCTGATTCGTGGTGTTCAAGCTCCGGGAGGGAGGGGGAGGAGCGGGAACGGGGTACACTCAGGGAAGCAGGTGGGGAAGAGGTGGGGCGGGGGCTTAGGGGAAGGGGTGCAGTGGGGGCCTGAAGCAGAGTGTGGGGGGGGTCGAGCACCTCCTGGCAAGATGAGAAGTCGGCACCTATGGTCCCAATGGTGCCCCAAATTTTTAGGTGCCCTATGCAGCCGTGTATGTCTAAGGACGGCCTTGCTTTCCACCTTCAACCTTCGGAGGCAATGTGGTCCACTAGGACTCAGGAGACTGGCGTGGTATTTCCAGCTTTGCCATTGATCTGCTAAGTGACCTTGGGCAAGCCATCTTACTTCTCCATGCCTCGGTTTCCTTTCTTCTCTTTGTCTCACTCTGTGTGTACAGCCTAGCACTATATGATCCTGATCTCACTTGGGGCCTCTAGGCATTACCATAGTTCTGCTAATAAAATCTGTTTACAAGGATCTGTTGACATACAACTGCACATCCAAGTGTATATTAAAAAGTTTCAACTATTTGTTTTATTTTACTTAGTCATTTAATTGGATAGCACAAAATGTTGGTTGTGAGCTACACTATAAACAAATACTGATGAAGAATAAGTGACAGGGTCAAAATATGCCCAGAGGTACACCTGTGTCCCATTGAAGCCTACATTATTAGTGGAAGAATTTGGACCACTGGCTATACTTTGGGCCGCCAGCATTGTGTTCCTGTAGGAAAGAGTAGGAAATGTGAAAACAAAATCTTAAATTAACGCAAACAAAAATATTTTTAATAGTAGTAGGTTTTAACTTGCTCCACAAACCCTCATCTATTTTTCTGCTTGTGTTCAACAGGTTTTAGAGATACAACCTTACTCTGCCCGAGGACAACTTCATGTTCGGTGGTAACTGGCTTGCTGACAAGCCTTGCTTTTCCCCCGTCCCTAAATTGTCACAGGACATTTCAGAAAGCAGCAAAATCTCCTTTCCCAGGTATATACTGGGTTTCCCAAATATAGACCATTTCTCTCAAGAAATATGGAGAAATTGGATGATGTTAACAAAGAAATTATGGAACAAATTCACAGGATTTGTAAGTGTCCATAAGAGAGGGTTCCGTAGAGTCTATGTTGGTGTAACTTCCATGAGAAGGGGCCACAAGACATGCATCTAGCAGCAATTGAGAGGTTTAAGAAGGTGCCCTCAAGTTTAACTTATACACCGCTACCTCAATATAACGCGACCCGATATAACACGAGTTCGGATATAACGTGGTAAAGCAGTGCTCCGGGGGGGCGGGGCTACGCACTCCGGTGGATCAAAGCAAGTTCAATATAACGCGGTTTCACCTATAACACAGTAAGATTTTTTGGCTCTCGAGGACAGCATTATATCGAGGTAGTGGTGTACCTTCCTGTCACTTCTAGCCCCTCAGTATACAAGATTAGCCAACACAGTGTTCCTTATAAATCTAACCAATATTCCTTATTGATGTGTAACTTACACCACTCTACCCAGCACCTCTGAATTTGGCCTATTATCTGATGAACATTTCTGAATTTATTGATCATAGTTGCTGAAGTAATTCCATACTATCAGGTTGAATAAATGGTTCATTCTTCAGAGAGAACACAAAGCTGTGGCATGGAGAATGATGTGCAGCACTGACAAGATCACAAACACTGTTTTATATTTAGATACACCTTTTATCCCAAAAGATCCCAAAACACTTTATAAACTATACACATGCACCACCACTGAACTTCAGCTATCTTTGGTGTTGAGCCTGGCAAGCAGCCAATGCAGGGAGAGGGCATTTAGACCAAGGACTTCTGTGCAAACCCCTACTCATATGAAAAGTGCCATGGGATCTTTAAGATAATTGCAGAGAAAAGCTAGAAACAAATGGTAAGGTCAAGTTTTTCAGACTTCAGTTTTTAATGATAGGTAGCTAAATCTGTATTTGAATAAGAATTTGAATCTAAATAAGAGTGGCTTTCACTGTAGAGGTGCTCTGCACTAGAGCTGGGCAAAATTTTGGGGCAAAAAAATGCAGATTGAGGTTGACCAAAACATTTTGTGATTTAGTGTCAAATTCACCGAACTGTTTCAGTAAAAAAAAAAAACACCCAAAACATTCCACTGTGACATCTGTGAAATAAAATGTTTCTATTTTTTAATTCAAAATGACTTTTTGTTTAGAAATGTTCTTCAATTTTTTTAAAAAAGATTTTAAAGCATAAAAAGCCCACAATAAAAACAAAATGTTTTCTTCAACCCCAAACTATTTTTCCATAGCTTCCAGCAAACCAGAAAATAAGCTATCTGCACAACTCTACACATCCCTCACAACTCCCACTGAAATCAAAGGAAGCTCTGTGTATGCTGGACCTGTGAAAATTAAGCCTCTTATGTAGGTGGCTAACTATTGATTTAGGTGCCTAACTAGAGACACTCAAATTTGAAAATTTTGGACTAGGTTTTTAAGGTCTCAACACATAGTCCGTATATAGTAAACTGCATGTCACAGATTATCTACCAATTAAGGTTTAGCTGACCCCCTCAGAACCTGAACCTATGATTCCCAAGAGTCTAGCTATTTTAAACATGATGCTTAATACTGTGCTGCAGAAGTGGTAATTACGTGTTCGCTGTTACAGTGGTTTTCAGATTATCTCTGTGAGTGAGACTGGTTCTGTGTTCATTTCAAAGCAAAAAACAATTCCTTCTAAGATGACAAATGTAAGACCAGATTCTGAATTTCTTTCTCCCACTCAGGAAAAATTCCCTCCGAAGTCAAATCATAGATTTCTCTGCATAGCATTTGACCTAAAACTGAGAGCTTGGTAGTGGTGCTGGGGGAAAGATAGAGAAGTTGCAAGGAACATTCTTCCTTCTTGCACCTGTGCATAGGGGCCATCCATAGTTCAGCTGGTAGCAGATTTACTGTGCCATGGTACCACTAGTGGCTGTGCTAGGCCCCCAACATGGGACTAAGGGAGGGACTCATCATGTGGCTTGGGTAAAAGTGGGAAGAGCAGGGGCTACATGCCTGATACTCTTTCCAGGAGCAGTTGAGGGAGACACAGAACCATGCTGAAAAATTGTGTCAGAATTTACTCCCCATGCCTGGCCTCCTCAGACCAATGGGGAAACAGGAGGATTTGTGACTGGGTCATAGTCCTTGAAGCTCCTCCTGGATGGTGCAGCTGTGTGTTGCCCCTTACTCAGGGCTGAGTCTAATGATACAATCTAGCCCTTAATTTGGTGTGTCTGAAGATAAAATAAACTGGTCCATTTAGTTTAAGTAAAGTGTGTTCAATTACTTTTGGGGGATTCGTGTATCATTGCCATGTTCAGCTAAATAATTAACATCTACCTTCTATTTGTTGCATCTTGTGATTTTTCCCGTTTTTTCAAAATTCAGTTTAGTTGAAAAGCAAGCGCAGCAGGTGCAACAAATGTAAGATTCTTCTTGATTAGTGTGAACTTGAGCATGGCAATTCTGGAGTTCCAGGTGGCTTTGAAATATCTTGAAAATTCAAAATGAGAGTTGGCATTCTGGAAAATACAGAACAAATAACTTTTGGTAACAAACATATTCTTACTTGGGATATTAGCAAAGACATTAGAGTCTGTCAATGAAAAGTTCTGCCCATAGAAAGGCTGTGTGGTCCCTGCTGAGTATTTTGGGTCAAAAAGTGAGCCAGGAAGCGATTTAAGAATAGTTCTTGTAAGAATTCCATCTGTCCTGATAAATAGTTGTAGCTCTATATTTATCTGATGGAATTATAGTCACAAGAGAAAAGGGTACTCTGATTTTAAAGGTAAACTTTTTCTTGAACTTCTTTGCATTTGGAAGGGTGAAATATCCCATGTCCTGACAGTAAGTCTCTCTTGTAAATCAGAATACCAATGGATTATTTTGTCCATATATGCCTTCTAAAAGAAACTTTGTATTTGTTATATAAACCTTTGCTGAAATGCAATCTTTTATTATGAAACCTGTTGTATATCTAAAGTAGTTAACTAAGGAAACTACCAGGAGTGGCTTGTGGTATTTATTTTTCTGGAAGGGTGAGAGGTAAAGCTGATGCGATGGAAATGACCGACTCCCCAGTGCTGAAACTCTAGACCAGTTTGAGCTAATTCACTGATGTATGTGCCTAAACACATTAATAAGGCTAAAATAGACAGAGGCATCTAATGACGCATGCTGGGCTGGGGATAATGGAATAGCAGAGGGGTTTAGGGAGGATCTATTCCACTGGAAACAGAGACTTTATATCCTAATTAAAGCCCTGTAAACCTCCATTTAGCACTGGAAATCCAGTATCAGGTTTACTGAGCTGATTTTAATTAAAGCTGATGTTAGCCCCAATTTCATTTGGATTTCTGACTAAAATAATCTTTGGTAAGTAGTGTGCGTGTCTGTGTGTGTGTGTGTGTGTACATATACACTTCTGTTTAAGTCTTTTATAATTAAAACAGATTATCTTTCAGTTTAGCAAAGGTAATTTTCTTTATTTGAGGGGAATAATTACATTATTTTTCTTCTGTGTTATCTGTCATTTTAAATCTGAAATCAGGAGAGGACTCTAACACCCTCATGCCAAAAAACCTTGTGCTTCCCCCATCTATAAATAGGGCTAACCTTCTGTGCCTAATTGGTTCCGAATGAGATGCAATGACGCACCTCTCTACATAAATAGAACTTTAATATCCTAACTGAGGAAATTAGGATTTTTGCTTTTGTTTGTTTTTAGAAACCTGGTATAAATACCATAAATAGGCTTAAGAGCATAAATATAAACATGAAGGAAAGTACCCCTTTTCCATCTCCTAATCAAGTAGAAATAGAGGAAATATATAAAATACATTTAAATATGTGTATGCATATATATGAAATGTGTGTGACTTTATACATACATAAATTGTAACAAAAATATTAAAACATTAAAATTGCTGTGCAATCTAATTCTCCCGTCTTGAGTGTATGCATTATGTACCAGTCAATTACATGATCCCATACTATTTTTTCCACAGGGCCTCTGCCTAATTCAGTGCACAGGATGGACAGTGCTAGTGCATAGGTTGCTATTGAATATTTCTTTTTACTCATTCATTGTGTGGCCCCAGGCTGCCTTATTGCACACCATCTAAACCCTGCATTGAACACAGAATTATGTAATCTAAATGCTTCACAGAGATTAGTTAATTTATTTTCACAACATCCTTGAAAGGTGAGATGACATCCCCATTTTATAAATGCGGAACTGAGACTCGGAGATTAAAGCCAAAATTATCAAGTGATAACGAATTTGGGATGACCAACTTTAGAAGCCTACAGTCTGATATTGCAGAGTACTTAGCACTTTGTATGTTCCTAGAACCATCCACTCAACTTCAGATGCAATTCGGAGGGCTGAACACTTCTGCAAATCAGAACCCCAAGTATCTCAAGTCATTCACTCAGAAAATGAGGAATACGCTGTGGCCACTTGTGAAAATATTGGTTTAAATGATTTGTCCAACAACACAGAGGAACTCTGCGGCAAAGGCAAGGATAGAATCCAGTTTTCCAGTACAGCATTCCATTGCCCTAGCCATGAGACTATCTTTTCTCTTCCTGCAGTCTCTTTTTTCATTCACTACTGTGACAGACCCAGACCAGTGGGTACAGGAGTCTGGTAGAGGGCAAATATACTGGTCACCGGATGAGTAGTTTTCTGTTCCCTGAGTGACCAGAGCAGGGGCTGCACTAGAGTAATCAGGAACCTGCTAAAACCAGTTAAGGCAGGCAGGCTAATTAGGACACCTGGAGCCAATTAAGAAGAAGCTGCTAGAATCAATTAAGGCAGGCTAATCAGGGCACCTGGGTTTTAAAAAGGAGCTCACTTCAGTTTGTGGTGCGAGTGTGAGGAGCTGGGAGCAAGAGGCACAAGGAGCTGAGAGTGAGAGAGTGTGCTGGTGGAGGACTGAGGAGCACAAGTGTTATCAGACATCAGGAGGAAGGTCCTGTGGTGAGAATGAGGAAGGTGTTCGGAGGAGGCCATGGGGAAGTAGCCCAGGGAGTTGTAGCTATCATGCAGCTGTTACAGGAGGCACTATAGACAGCTGCAGTCCACAGGGCTCTGGGCTGGAACCTGGAGTAGAGGGCAGGCCCGGGTTCCCCCCAAACCTCCCAATTGACCTGGACTGTGGGTTCTTTCAGAAGGGAAGGTCTCTGGGCTGTTCCCCAATCCACATGGTGAATCTCTGAGGCAAGAAAATCCGCCAATAAGCACAGGACCCACCAAGATAGAGGAGGAACTTTGTCACACTACACACCTTCCAACTTTTGCAATAAATGAGTTAGGAGTTCTACAGCAACATTCACTTCACTGCTGTTTCATTTCCTGAGCACCATCCATCCTGTGCACTGAATGAGGCAGGAATCCTGTGGAAAAAATAGTTTGTGATTTTGTAAATTAAAGACTATCATCATCATCATGCATACACACCAGGGGACCAACTTAAGGTTACACAGACAACCTTTATTCTGGCATCTCCTAATGTTTCAGTGCATGAGCTTGCAACCTTAACATTCTTTTAAGATGAATTCTTGCCTGTAATTTCCTAAATATTTAAACACAACTTGGAACAAAATCTATCCCATGAATTGATATTGCCCTTCCACATAGAGAATTCAGGAGAGACAGTCTTTTAGCTCATAGGTCTAGTGCCATGGAAAGTCCTTGCAGCCCAAAGGTGCAATTGCAAGAAACGTCTTTCTCAGCCCTGACCTCCTTACGCAAAGCTTACCTCCTCACTGTAAGATGAGAAGAGACATTTCTAGACCCATGGCGGAGATGCTTACTCCCAAGCAGTAAAAAGGATATCCTTCTTGGTTGTCTTGGGAGTAAGCATCTCCGCCATGGATCTAGAAATGTCTCTTTGCGTAAGGAGGTCTCATTGCTTTGGTTAAGGAAGTCTAGTAGTTTAAGTAAAATTGTTGTCCATCCTTGCAGTTTACAATATGCAGCCTGCCCTGGCAATGATAATTCAGTAGTGAGTCTGGTCTGTCATGAGGACTGACACATTCGTACATTTGGCAAAGGAGAGAAGTTTCTTTCAATTTACAGTGAGATATAGCATGTCTGGAAATACTATACCTAAATTTGTCTCTAAAAAGGTAATTGCATGCTTGTCTAATATATACAGACCCCTTTTACAGGTTCCTACAAAGCACATGACTTTTACAGGTTCCTGCAATATGTGCCTCTCATGCTCTAAATATTTTGGCACTCAGGTTCTTTTAAAAATGTACAGGAAAATAATGTGACAAAGTCTGGAGTCAATTACAATTGGATATATCCAGAGTAACTCAGTTGACAACAGGGGACTTACTCGGGATATACCCTCTTGTACTTGAGACTGCAATTTGGCCCTGTAGCTTTTACTGTGATATTCAGTACACCATTTATGAGGCACATATTTACTTTCATGATTTTGGATGCTGACCTAACTTTTGCATCAGATCAAAGGAGAGTTATAAGTGAGGTCACTATACTAGGTCATCAGAATGAATGACAATAGCTTACACCATTCTTCACCCTTTCCTGATGTATATTTACTTATACTAATAATAGTAAGATTGTTTATGATTTATTTTTGGAAGTTCAGGCAGATTTTGCAGAGTTAATATGTAGGGCTCCAGCAGGTGGCAGATGAGACAGGCTTGTGAACAGGTGAAGTTTTCAGGTACTTACTTAAATTAGCAAAGGAAAATTAGTAGTTTGGACTTAGGGAAACTGGTCAGTTTCACTTCAGGCAGTTTTATTGAACTGGGACCAGCGCATGCGGTTTTTGGAATGTTGTATTTACCTAAATCCCAGTTGAAACTTGAATGAATTCTGATGGAAATTGCCCCCCTTGGAGTTTAGTCAGAAAAAGTTCTTTTTCCCCTGTAAATTCAGTTGTAGACCACAGACCAATATATGTGCCCTACGGGAAGAAAACCACAATAACAGCCTTGCACTCTGAAGTTATAATACATAGTAAAAGGGACACAAACAAAGGGGGTCTGATTATTCAGACCTAGAGAGCCTGAGCTCGATCCTCAGTTATACCATTATAAATCTGAAGTAATATGATTGAAATACTCCATTCTTACTGGTATGGTTGAAATACTCCATTTACATTCAGTTTGGGCCACGAGCTTATGACCTGTATAATCCTACTGTATATTCAGTAAACCAGCTGCAGAAAATTCTAGATGATAAACTCTACATAAAAAATAACTGCACAGCACTGAATAAACCATAAAAAGCAGGCATATTGGGCCAGATGTCCTTTCCCTGTTCTTTAAATGTCTTACTGTATGCCCCTACACATGAATGAAGACCACTAGCCTCTTATAGGGTTGCCAGGTGTGCAGTTTTTGACTGGAACACCTGGTTGAAAACGGAACTAAGTGGCTCCGGTCAGTACTGCTGACCGTGCCGTTAAAAGTCCAGTTGGTGGCACAGCGGGGGTGCAGGTCTGAGGCAGACTTCCTGCCTGCCTTAGCTCCACGCAGCTGCCAGAAGTGGCCACCAGATCCCTGTGGCCCCTAGGTGCAGGGAGGCAACACGCGCTCCTTCCGCCCGAGTGTTGGGTCCGCAGCTCCCATTGGCCAGGAACCACGACCAATGGGAGCTGCGGGGGCAGTGCCTGCAGGTGCGAGGGTAGCACGCAGTGCTGTGGAGCCTCTCTGGCTGCCCATGCGTCTAGGGGCCGCAGGAACCTGGTTGCCACTTCCTGGGAGCTGCGGTAAGCGCCGCTGGGACCCTGCACCCCATTCTGCACCCCAACCCCCTGCCGCAGCCCAGAATCCCATCATCCGTCCTGGAGCCCGCACCCCGTATCGCCCCTGCCCCAGCCATAAGCCCTCTCCTGCACCCCAAACCCCTCAATCCCAGCCCCATCCAGAGCATGCCCCCCCCCCGCCGTAGCCCTCACTTCCCTCCCCCTGCACCCCAACCTCGGTGAAAGTGAGTGAGGGTGGGGGAGAGTGAGTGACAGAGAGAGGGGGGATGGAGTGAGTGGTGGCGGGGCTCAGAGAAGGGGCAGGGCATGGGCGTGGCCTCTGGGAAGGGGCAGGGCATTGGGTAGGATAGGTGTGTTCGAGTTTGTGCTATTAGAAAGTTGGCAACCCTACCCTCTTAGCAACACACACACACACAGGCACAAGCATATGTGTGAGCATATAGAATATGAACTGTGAAACAGATTCACTAAAGCCTGGGGAAGGGCAGACTGCATTGCCACCATTATCTTCCTCATGTTTTCTACCACAAAATATGTTTAATTTATGACTACAGCTCCATAGGATCCCCATCAGCAGAGTCTGCTGAGGGGATGTGCTGCCTCATTACCGCTGCTGTCTGCCCTGCGCAAGCCTGTTCCAAATAGAGCTGGTGGGAAATGGTTTTGCCATCCTGCAAAAACTTGAGATTTAAAGTAAAATTCCCATTGTACATTGGGACGAAAACTTTCCAAAAAAATGTTACAAATAAAGCACACACCCAGATCCATCCCTGAGTAGTCAGTTGCCTGGTGGTTAGGGCACTCACTGGGGAGTGGGAGTCCTAGCTTTAAGTCCCTGCTCTATCTGATTCAGGGTAGGGACTTGAACCCTGGTATCCTACATCCCTGGTGAGTGCCCTAATCACTGAGCTATTGGCTGTTCTGGCATCTTGCTGTTCCTTTGTGGTGTTAATCAGAAATTCCATCCTGGACCTGAGGAACTTTTCCTGACAAATCTGCATTTTCCTACCAAAAAAAGTTTGTTGACAAATTCCCAACCAGCTACATGCACTTCAGGGCTATGCTGGCCTGCTATGGCCCTCTTGGAAATGTGGATGCTGCAAATTCTCCCTTGGAGACTTCCCACTGCCAAGGCCCTACACCTGAGTTTACTTTAGGGGGAGGATCTCTGGCCTTGAAAAATTCAGTGTTCTAGTAAAAGGCTATAAGAACAGCTTTTCCATCACAGTGATCTTCATGTTCCCTCTGACCCATTCAGATGCTACATTCAGTCCTTGGTGAGAGCAGGCACAACTTCACCAACTTACATTGAGAGCTGACATTGACTTTATGCTACATAAATATACAGAGGGTATCCCAAAATCAGCCATTTACTGCAAATGGACAGACAGGAGACTAACAGACTCTAAGGCCTGGTCTACACTAACCCCCCAAGTCGAAGTAAGGTACGCAACTTCAGCTACGTGAATAACGTAGCTGAAGTCGACATACCTTACTTCGAACTTACCGCAGTTCAGACGCGGTCCACACGCGGCAGGCAGGCTCCCCCGTTGACTCCGCGGTACTCCTCTCGTTGAGCTGGAGTACCGCAGTCGACGGCGAGCACTTCCTGGTTCGATTTATCGCGTCCAGACCAGACGCGATAAATCGAACCCGGAACTTCGATTGCCAGCCATCGAACTACCCGGTAAGTATAGACCAGCCCTAAGAGGAACATTTTCCTGAAACAAACTACAAAATCAAATCAGCAAGTGTTGATCACTAGCCATGAAGAAATCACCCAGATCATCTATCTGATGACAATTTTACTAGAACCTCACCAACAGGGACAATCAGGTACTTTAAGAATAATTTAAAAGGCCTGTCGTTCATTGTATAATGAAGAAGTGTGTATGGAGGGTGGGGAATTTTACTAAAAAAAACTGAACACAACAAAACAGAATCATTTCCGGTTTTCGGAAAGTCTCAAGTCTTTTTCAGTTTTCAAGCAGTCATGGACAAAGACATGATTGTCAAATTTCATGCTTGAATTTGTTAGTATACAATGAAGATTCTTTTAATACACATTCTTTATAGGCTCAGTGTATAGAGAACAGGTGTTACACTTATGAATTTTTAATGAGATCTCATTTACTGTGTTTTTCATAAGAGAAATATATGGGGAGAGGAAGGGGTGTCTATGTGATTGTTTTCCAATTTATTTTATTTTGACTTTGCAGTTTTAGAATGTAAATTTCGGGGCAACTTCTCACCTCTGTTACACTGAATGCAGCTATTGAAGATCTTATTTACACAAGAATTTAGGGAGATTTTGCCCCCCCCTTCTCTAAATACAAGTACACATTACTACCATTCACCTATTCCAAGATGATACTAGCTAACTAATCACAACAACATTCAAATAGATCTATATAGCAAGCATGTATGTTAAGTGGGGAAAACACCGGGGCCAGATTCAGATCCCCTTACTCATGTTGAGTCAATGGGACCATTTGTGGCGTATGGTACTATTCAGTGTGAGTGAGGGTATCAGAATCTGGCCTTATAGGATATTTCTTTGTCAACCCCACTGAGTTACTATAAATATCTCAAACTGCCTTTTGTATTGTCATGCCATGCCCTTTGTTCATGTAGCTAGGACTGAGTGGGAATAGGTCTGAATGAAGAGGGATATGTGGGTGGATAATCTCAATATCATTTTATTCACTGTATCCTTTTGGAACCAAAGTATCTATCAGCTCAAGGATAAGAATTTTTTATAACTTTCATTTTTATTTCTTGTGTTCAGATAGAATTATTTACTGGGAACTTCAGACACCTGAATCTGCTGAATTGCTCTCTCTCCCTATCTCTGAGAACGTATGCCCTGAAACCGAAGATGTGCCTCACATCTCAGGATCAGGCCCATAATGAATAGTACCAATATTTTTTTGAAATCTCTGATCAGCAATGAATTTCTCAAATTGTAGAAGAGCTTAAGTGATAACCTTATAACCCAAAGGTCCCCCATAATATATGGGTTACAGAATAGCTTGCAGTGTGCTGAGCATTTCTGTTAGAAAGAAATTTGCAGCTGCAGCAAAATGAATAATGCAGTTTTTAAGACAACAATCATGTCACAGCCAACAGATTACGTACTTAATCAACTGTAATCAGCTTGCACTGATCACGGAAGGTAAAATTAGTTATTAGTGTCAAGTCAAAACTTTCTTTAAGTAGTAGCCTAAATCTAATTAGAGTAAGTTACTTTAATTTTGCCACTTAATACCTCATTGTTGTCCACCGAAGGTTTTGCTAAACCAGAGGCCACTTATAGACAAGTTAATGTTATTTTGTTCTTCAGTAGCAGTTTTTCGGTTTGTGTCATTGGGTTGAACTGACTTTTGTTGCTAAAAGATCAGTGTTTCTCACTCGACGATAGCCTGTTAAACATTTCAAGCCAGATCCTCAGCCCATGTAAGCTGGTATAATTCCATGAGCTTCAGGATCTGGCTATACATCTATTTGTATTTAGACCAAGGTTAGAAAAAAATTGAATGTATTCTCCAAAATCCTTTTTAAAAAATAATAAAGTTTTAAATCAGTTTTAATTTTGTCAGTGCTAGCAGTTTTCAAAAACATTAAGGGTGCCATTTTCAACAATTCTCTGGCCTAAATTGTGCTCCCCTTGAAATAGATTTGACTTCAGAGGGAGCAGAGTTAGACCAATGCTGAACACTTTCAACAATTCAATCCTAAAAACCTGTAAGCCACAGGATGCCCTTCTTTGCATTGTGAAAACCCTAGTGAAAACATATAGAGTTGCAATGCTGTCATTGAGCACACAGTTTGCCTCTGTGTATTACAAAACATTCAGTCCTACGGCTATTTTCAACCTTCAACCATGGATAAATGTTTGTACTAGAACTGGTAGGAAAATGATAAATATTTTCCACAAAAAGTTTAGAAAGAAAGAAACAAATGTGTCTTGTTTTGCTTTTTAAAAAAATCTACAGACACAGCAGGATGAAGGCCAAAATTGTCAACTCTTTGTCAAATAAAGGAAAGTTCAAAAAGAAAGTTTCCCCAAATACTTCATTTTGAAAAAAAGTCATTTGGCATCAAAAGAATTTCTCAAGTGAACATTTTTGATCAGCTATAATTTATATTTTTTAACAGTTGAAAACCATAGGTAAGGCTACGAGTCCGTCATGGAGGTCACAGAAGTCACGGATTCTGTGACTTTCTGGGACCTCCGTGACTTCTGCAGCAGCCACCGCCGCCCTTCCCACGCGCCACCACCTGCCCCGCCCCCCAGCAGCAGCAGTGGTCCCGGGCTGCTGCACCCCACCCCAGCAGCAGCGGGGGTGCCTGGCTGCACCCTGCTGTCTCCCCCCACCCCAGAGCAAGATTTAGTCGGGGTATATAGTACAAGTCATGGACACGTCATGGCCATGAATTTTTGTTTACTGCCCATGACCTGTCCATGACTTTTACTAAAAATACCTGTGACTACAATGTAGCCTTAACCATCGGTGCAAATTCTCCTTTTAATTGAGGATTAATAGCGTTTGTGAGGCAGGAAAACCATGTTCTTTGGGCCAGTACAGTAGTTTATTCCCTGAAAAGTGAGGGGTTTTGTAAGAGTCCACTTCCACTGTGCCTGGCCAGGAGGGGTACATAGTAGTAGCAGTGCCTCACTATCCTAGTGCCTCTTGTTGATGGCCACTCCAGTGCTGTGGTGGTTTCTCTGTGTGACATTACCCAGGATACAATCTGGACTGTTAAACAGCTGTGTACTGTCAACTCTCCAACCTGGGGTGCCTTTTACACTGCTTCTCTGTGAGAACAACCACTCCTGATCTGTTCACCCTCAGCCTCTAGCATGCAAAAAAATGCACCAACCTGAATTATATAAGTGCCAGTCATGCCTGAATTATATTACAGAGAGATAGTAGCAAGTTCTTAGTGCCAGACTTGTCCACAGAATTGTGCATCTTGCACTGTCCTGCACCCTCCTGGACAATACAAGCTCATAGAAAGTCCATCATTTCATTAATAGAAAAAGATGTGCCCAAACCCGCTTCCTGCAGCTCCCATTAGCTGGGAATGGCGAACCGCGGCCCCTGGGAGCTGCGGGCGGCCGTGCCTGCGGATGGTTGATGTAAACAAACTGTCTTGCAGCCTGCCAGGGGATTACCCTGATAGGCCGCGTGCAGCCCACGGGCTGCAGGTTGCCCACCACTGGTCCAAAGTGAAGTTCAAAACTGTCTTTAACAGAAACAAAAGGCTTCCACCCTCACTGGGCTTTTCTTCTGCGAGGTCATGTTCAGTCTGCAGCCCCTTTGCTGGGCTCAATTAATCTTGTGAAGGATTTGTATGGCCCCTCCCTGGGGCCAGTAGGGGAACACTGTCCCGCTCTCGACTCTAGGTTCCAGCCCAGGTCCCTGTACTGCACAGCTAGGTCAAATCCTCTACCCATATGGCAGTTTTCCCTGGGCCACTTCCCACTTGGCCTGCTGGGTCCCCAGGCCTCGTGATCACTCAGGGTATGTCTGCACTGCAATCAAGCACCCACGGCTGGCCCATGACAGATGACTTGAGCTCATGGGGCTCAGACTGCAGGGCTGTAAAATTGCTGTGTAGACATTCAGGCTCTGGGTGAAGCATGGGCTGTGGGACCCTCCCCTCTCATGGGGTCCCAGACCCAGAACATCCACACTGCACTTTTATAGCTGAGTCAGCTGGCACAGGCCAGCCGTGGGTGTTTTATTGCAATGTAGACATACCCATGGGACCTTCAGGAGCCTCCCTGCAGGCTTTTCCCTCTAGCTTTTCCCCACCTTGGCCCTCTCAAGACTTAAAACTGGCTCCTTTTATACAAGAAATACCTGATTTCTCTCAGGCGGAGTCCAGACAGTAATCAGGGCTGGCTGAGCCCCAGGCTCTCCAGCTCATGTAGCAAGCCAGCCGGTGACAGGTTTTCTTATCTCTTTTTAAAATTCATGCTTTTGAATAGTTTAGGCAAACTAGCAATCCCTCTATTGATTAATCAAAATAGGGCAGCTCGTCAGCTAGTATAAATCAGCTTAGCTCCACGGAAATCCAATAGTGTTTGTTCACACACGGAAATGGCACTGATTCAATTTACAATATGATTTTAAACCACTTTAGTTAAACCAGGTCCAACCCCTGCATGGACATTCACTTTAAATTAGTCTTATTTTGGCTTAGCGTAAGTCTATTGGGACAGATTTAAACTAGACCAAAATAAGCCACTCTTAAATAGAATTAAAGTAAGGGTGGTCACAGACACTTGCTCCAGGTTAACTAAATCAGTTAAAAAACCCATTTAAATGAAACCATTGTAATTCCTACATGAGGATGAGGTCTTGATCCAGTACCATGATGTGTGCAGATGGACTGCCGTACACATGGAGTTCCATGTAAATCGCTGGGTCTCCACATGGGAGCAAGTGTCCAACCATGCGCACAGCATACAGGATTCAGGCTTAGTGTTTTCTGACTCCTGGAGGAGAGCTCTGGGCACAAAGTATCCCTTACTTTTAGCCTTATTTTTTCAACAGTTGTAAATGATTGTGCCATATAAGCAGTTATTTAAAAGGGCATGAATTTAGGGTGATTTCTGTACATATTTATTGATATTTTTAAAGGAGCAATAGCTTTTAGCAGTTTATTTTTATATGGTGTTGTCTACATTTTGCAGAAACATTTCCTAAAGTCATTGCCAAAAATCTGGTTTACGATATTAACCTCAGTTTTGTTGCTACTGCACTCTACATGCTGTCTATGATCATTCTCACTCCAGCTCATTTGCCTGAATTGCAGAAGTGATAGAAGCGCTGATAATCCCTATCGTTTTAGACACATTGCAGTGAATTTCCAGAACTATGTTTCTGTGCTGCAAAATGTATCCCTGCCCATTATTTGCTCTCCATGTTAACATGTGGCGCATCATTTTTTAAATCTCAAAAGAAAGAAAAAAAATCAGTATGACAAAAGCTCTCATGTTTTCAATAAGCAAATAGCGTAATAAAAAGAAGGAACAAATGTGATATAATGATATAAAATTATACACACTCCTCCCATATATATATATAAGCGCACATGTATGGTTGAAATCATGATGAAGTCTGCATGAAAAGTTTTTGTGATTTTTCTTGGTGATAATTTTCCATGTGTAACAATAGCATAGAAAAAAGTGCAGAAGTGCTGGTGGAGAAGTGGGCAGGAGCTGATGGCTTGATAAACTAGTCGATTTGATAAGCAGGATCGCGCTAAATGGTGAAGGGCCTTAAAAGCAAAGACAAGGAGCTTATGTTTGATGTGGTGAAGGATGGGGATCCAGTGGAGGGATAAAAAGAAAGGGGTGATAAGGTCAGAATAATAAACTAGGAAGATGATCTTAGCAGCAGAATTTACTCAAGGAGGACAAATATGGCTGGCATCAAGGCCAGAGAGGAAGGGTTTACAGTAGCAAACTCATCATATGTAGTGAAACTGAGAAATCAGAAGTTATTTGTCCTGCTAATAGAGTTGAAATGCAAAGAAGTTTTGAGCTCTTCCTGGTGGTTTTCATAGATGTGTATGAAAGACTGCAACTGATATCTATGGGAAATTAAAGGAGACTCAGAAAAGAAAAGGTGTATTGTTTAAATTAAATTACATCTTGACCCTAGCTTAATTAAAAGTGAGCTTTTACTTGCTGCTGATTTTCTTCTTAGGGCTGGTCCACACTACCCGCCCAATTCGGCGGGTAGAGATCAATCTTCTGGGATCGATTTATCGCGTCTCATCTGGACGCGATAGATCGATCCCAGAAGCGCTCCCCCGTCGACTGCGGAACTCCTGCTCGCCGAGAGGAGGAAGCGCCGTCGACGGGGGAGCCTGCCTGCGCCGCGTGGACCCGAAGTAGGTAAATTTAGTTCGATATAGGAAACGTCGACTTCAGCTACGCTATTCTCGTAGCTGAAGTTGCGTTTCCTATATCGATCCCCCGCCCCAGTGTGGACCAGCCCTTAGTTAAAGAGGCAGAGAAAGAAGGAGGCGGTAGAAACTGTGTTACAATCTCTAGCAAATGATATACAATAGCATAAATTGGAGAGGATGCATATTTAAATAAAGGGGAGATAAAGTACAGTTATCAGCACAAAACTATTTCCCGGAATTGATTGAAATTCTGGTGATAAGTTGCTTGAAAATGTGGGGACCTCAGGGAAGAAATCAAACAGTAAGGACTTCGCATTTAGTAATATGAAGCTGAGCAACTCTCTCTACTGGCTGAGTCATAACTAGTGGATGCATGCACAGCACAGAGACACTTATCTACAAACTCAGGTAGATAGGTAAGAATGGGCCTTTTCTTCATGTGCCCTGTAGTTGAGTCAGTGACCTATCAGTGTGGCTGTTCCGGACTCTGTTTACTGGTTGGAAGAAGCTCCTTGTTACCAACCACTGGGTAATTAACATGGACAAATGTGTTTTTGCTCAAGCTTTGCTTGACGGACCAAAATTTGTTGTTGTTGTTTTAAAATGTATAAGCTATGTTACTTGGGGAGCTGTTACTTGGGGAGCCGAAAGGGGAAGTAAACCTTCCTTCCTAAAGCTCTAGAGTATTATCTGTTGTCTGATTTTAAAAATGATTTTGTTTTGGCTGGCCCTATGCTTCATGACTTCTTTGTTTTGGTTTTCACCAAGAAGGTGGTGTTAATTGGATATCTAACTTTGTGAATGCCAGTGAAAATGAGGTAGGATCAGAAGAGGCTAAAATAGGGAAAGAACAAGTTAAAAATGACAAATTAGATGTCTTCACGTCACCAGGACCTGATGAAATACATCCTAGAATACTCAAGGAACTGACCTGAGGCGATATCTGTGCCATTAGTGATTATCTTTGAGAGGTCATGGGAGACAGGAGAGATTCCAGAAGACTGGAAAAGGGCAAATATGGTGCCCATCTATAAAAAGGGAAATAAGGACAACCCAGGGAATTACAGACCAGTCAACTTAACTTCTGTACCCAGAAAGATAATGGAGCAAATAATTAAGTAATCAATTTGCAAACATCTAGAAGATAATAAGGTGACAAGTAACAGTCAGCATGGATTTGTCAAAAACAAATTGTGTTAAACCAACCTGATAGCTTTCTTTGATAAGGTAATAAGCCTTTTGGATAGGGAGGAAGCGGCAGACGTGATATATCTTGATGTTGATCTTGATAGTAAAGCTTTTGATACTGTCCTGCATGACCTTCTTGTAAATAAACTAGGGAAATGCAACCTAGATGGAACTACTATAAGGTGGGTGCAAAACTGGTTGGAAAACCGTTCCCAGAGAGTAGTAATCAGTGGTTCACAGTCATGCTGGAAGGGCATAATGAGTGGGGTCTTGCAGGGATCAATTCTGGGTCCGATTCTGTTCAAGATCTTCATCAATGATTTAGATAATGGCATAGAGAGTACACTTAAAGTTTGCAAACTATACCAAGCTGGGAGGGGTTGCAAGTGATTTGGAGGATAGGATTAAAATTCAAAATGATCTGGACAAACTGGAGAAATGGTCTGAAGTAAATAGGATGAAATGCAATAAGGCCAAATGCAAAGTACTCCACTTAGGAAGGAACAATCAATTGCACACATACAAAATGGGAAATGACTGCCTAGGTAGGAGTACTGCGGAAAGGGACCTGCGGGTCATAGTGGACCACATGCTAAATATGAGTCAACAGTGTAACGCTGTTGCAAAAAAAGCGAATATCCTTCTGGGATGTATTAGCAGGAGTGTTGTAAGCAAGAAGTACGAGAAGTACACGAGAAGTAATTCTTCCGCTCTACTCCGCGCTGATTAGGCCTTAGCTGGAGTATTGTGTCCAGTTCTGGGTACCACATTTCAGGAAGGATGTGGACAAATTGGAGAGAAATCAGAGAAGATCAACAAAAATGATTAAAGGTCTAGAAAACATGACTTATAAGGGAAGATTGAAAAAATTGGGTTTGTTTAGTCTAGAGAAGAGAAGACTGAGAGGGGACATGATAACAGTTTTCAAGTATGTAAAAGGTTGTTACAAGGAGGAGGAAGAAAAATTGTTTTTCTTAACCTCTGAGGATTGGACAAGAAGCAATGGGCTTAAATTGCAGCAAGGGAGGTTTAGGTTGGACATTAGGAAAAACTTCCTAACTGTCATGGTGGTTAAGCACTGGAATGGAGGTTGTGGAGTCTCCATCATTGGAAATTTTTAAGAGCAGGTTAGACAAACACCTGTCAGGAATGGTCTAGATAATTAGTCCTGCCACGAGTGCAGGGGACTGGACTAGATGACTTCTCAAGGTCCCTTCCAATCCTATGATTCTATCGCCTTATTGGCCACACCTGCACTGCTGTGCAGGAGAAATGAGTCCAATTTCCAGGCCTGTCCTCTCCTCTCATTCCTGGGAGGAGGTACATGTCGATGTCTCATGTCACTCAGCTATGACTTTGTTGTCCAGTTAAGGTATACTATTACTGGGCAATGATGTTATATTGCCAGCCTCAGTGTTGCCAAAAGCATTTGATTGGCTTAAAAATTGAGAGTTGAAAAAATAATTTAAAATATTATTTATTTTTTAAAATACATTTTGGGTTCTGTTTATTTGCCTTCTGGTTTCTGTCTTTAGGACACACTTGGGTCACATTTCCTTTGCGACCTTGAAGGCTAGAAACTTTTTTTTTAAATAAAAGCTGAGATTTCACCTAATCACATACCTCCAGGAGGCAGAGCTTGATGGAAAAACATCAAATATCACGAGACTCATGATAAAATTGTGAGAATTGGCCAGGATGTGTGATGAGAGCCACATCTAGTCATTCTTAGACCAAAAGAGGGTAGTTAAAATGTAGTTTTGTTTACCTGGGGGTTACATGTGAGGAAAATACCCTAGGGGATTATCTTTGTATCCATTACAGATTCAGTGGTACAGACAGCAATTTCAGTGCTTAACAACAATTAAGTACAATTTTCTGGACTATGGTCTTTTCCCCTGAGAACTAGCTTTACTTGCATGGAATTTGATTACACTTGATTATTTGCAGGCATATACTACCTTGACAAATGTTAAACAGAACATAAACTACACTAAAAAGATCCTTTCTCTCTCTCTCTCTCCCTCCCCTTAACACCAAAACCATGGTGGCATATATGCAAAGTTTAAAAACAATTCACAAGGTATACAAAAATTATGTAAATATGAATTTAAATAAAAAATAATTCAGCAGAAATCTTGAATGTCTATGAATTTAGTGTAAGTGATTATAAAGCTTTTAGTATTATGTTTTTAGTCAGTCTTTCCTGAGGTTCTCTGAGATCGTTTTATAACAGGTGTGAACATCCCTGCTACCAGGCAACCACTTCCCTGGTTAAAACTATAAATATACAATTCATTGTCCCTGAGGGGACTTGGTAACTATAGGGTTCTCATGGTATCAGAGTTAGTTGTTAGTATAATATTATGGGGACAGTTTTTCTTTCACTGACTGGTGATGCTAGGAAATAAATGGGGATGGTTTGTGCTGCAGTGTTTTACTCCCAGCTATTAGTCTAGTGCATCTTAATCTCAGATTGTCTGTAGGACAGGATGGTAGGTACTTTATTGAAATCTTCTTAGTGGCTTCATTTTATTCACAAGTGATTGTTTTAACCTCTTGGAGACTGAAAAATATTCTGTGTGCACATTTCCTTAACCATTCTGAACATGTTTTTTCAGGTTTATAAAATATGGTATGATTACATATTATTCCTCTATATGCAATACATGTATGAAACTGGAATCAGGGCCGGCTCCAGGCACCAGCCAACCAAGCATGTGCTTGGGGTGGCGCCTGGAGGGGGGCGGCACAGCGGGGCGCTCCGGCCCGAGAGCGGCGCCGCAACCGGGCTTTCTGCCCTCCCCGCGGCGCTCCGGCCACCAGGGAGAGCGGAGCCGCCGCGGGATCGCCGCCCTCCCCAGGTGCTCTGGCCGACGGGGGCTCTCTGGCCGCCGGGGAGAGCGGAGAGCCCCAGCCGGGCTCTCCGCCCTGCTCCCGGCGCTCTGGCCGCCGGGGGCTCTCCGCCCTCCTGCCGGCGCTCTGGCTGCCGGGGGGAGAGCGGAGAGCCCCGGCCGGGCTTGCCACCCTCCTCCTGGCGCTCTGGCCACCGGGGGCTCTCCACCCTCCCGCCGGCGCTCTGGCTGCCGGGGGCTCTCCGCCCTCCCCGCGGCGCTCTGGCTGCCGAGGGGAGAGCGGAGAGCCCCAGCCGGGCTTGCCGCCCTCCCCCCGGCGCTCTGGCCGCCAGGGGCTCTCTCGCCGCCGGGGAGAGCGGAGAGCCCCAGCTGGGCTCTCCGCCCTGCTCCCGGCGCTCTGGCCGCCGGGGAGAGCCCCGGCCGGGATCTCGGCCCTCCTCCCGGCACTCTGGCCGCCGGGGGCCCTCCGCCCTCCCCCCCGGCGCTCTGGCCGCCGGGGGGGAGAACGGGGGGCCCCGGCCCCAAAGGGGGGGGGGGGCGGCCGCTGGCTTTTTTGCCTAGGGCGGCAAAAAAGCCAGAGCCGGCCCTGACTGGAATGGACTGTTTTTTGCAATGACATCACATTGCAAGATCATTTTTACTGTGCTATAGCCTATCCATCACCTATGAGTCTCTTTCGGTTGTCCCTCTGTCTTTATCTGTATTGTTCATTTCCTCTCCCCAGATATTGGACTTTGTATGATTGTTACTGAATCTCATCTGTTTCAGCCAGTCCTATTACCTACACTATCTTACCGAGGTTTCCTCTGTGTCTTGCATCCAGTTGTCACTCTGACAGAGACTTTCCCATTCAATCAGAAACTTCACTTATGCAATTTCAAGTTTATGAATATAAGTTTTGCACAAGAGAAATCTTTTGATCCTCAGCTGAGGGTTTTACCAGCCCTTCTTTGATAAACTGATAGTATTGATATTGGGCTTGCATATCTATGAAATATTACAGATAGCTGAAACAGGACCTTCAAATCTCAATCCCTTTTGAATTTCAGGTGGTTCAGATTTGCATCTTTTGGATTCCAGATGAAATCCAAAAAGAGAAAAAGACTTTCCTCTGTGCTGGCTCTGATATGGATGAAAACTCAGAACATCATGCAGGTTGTGAAATCCTGACTCCATTGATGTCAGTGACAGAACTCCCACTGACTTAAAATGTGGCCAGGATTTTACCCATACTCTTTTATTTCAGCCCAAGATGGCAAAAGTGTTGTGATCGCTACTGTTTGTGCTGGCGGAAATCTCACTAGATTATCTTCTTTTACAAGATTCTGCCATTTTGGGATAAAATCTTGCAAGAATGTCATTAGATTTTGGTATCAAATCTAAATCTGAACCGTAACTTTGATTAACTGTCGAACACAGATTCCAAAACGTTTAGCCTACCTAAGTGGCATCCAAGCACTGCTTTCCTGGCTCAACTCTGACTGAAATATTTGCAATACAAAATGAGAACAAACAATAAAATCGAAATGCCAGAATAGGAAAAAATGGAGTTCCCCATCTCAGAAAAGGATATAATACGATTGATGAAATTCTTGAGGTCCTCAATCAAATCTGACACCTTTTTGCAAGTCCATGGAAAAATACCTCTGAAATTAAATATGGCCCATCTCTTCATACTAGTGTAGTTCACATTTGATCACCCTGAGCATCCAAAATTATATACACTTAGGGTCTGATCCAAAACCCATTGAATCCAGTCAAGAGTCTTTGACTTCAGTAACCTTTGGATCAGGGTCTCTGAGTTTGTTGCTTACTCAGTTGATAAGTAGCATCAGACTTCTGCACACACATTAACAAGATACATTATAAAATGCTAAATCTAAATAACATGAATCTTCAAAAACATTGCATTAGGAAATTTACTACTACAGTATTGTATGTGAACTTCTTCATAAACCATCCTCATTTACAGCACTGTTTAGTATCCTGTTTCTGCTTCAATTTTGCTCATCCTTAAGTACAATGTATTTTTTAAAAAAAGAAATCAACATTGTTGCTTTTGGCAGCAGTCTCATTAGATTTCAATTCAGGTCAGACAATTCCTATCTGAAGTTACATGTAATTTGGTAGAGTTATGACACATCAGAGCTCAGGCTGTGTTTGCAAAAGTCACAGCTTTTTATATTTAACAGTTTATAATATTTTACATTGTGCACTTCAACAAGGGATTTCCCTACAGTGAAACTGTTCATATGCATAAGTTCCAATAGGACATTTTTATGAGGGATCAACTCTTATATGAATCCAGTGAAAGATGGATTTATTTTAACAATAGTCAAAACAGTCCACTGCTAACCCCTTGCTAGCATTTGCAGCTACACTGCTTGTTATGCCAGACTGAGAAAATAAACAAAAGTTATAAAAAATGCTAGAAATAGAATATTAGATTAGGGTGGTAGAAAAAGTACAGCAAAATTAGATTACTGCTTGTAAAAACATTGTTGCTTCTATTCAGTAAACGATGCAAATGGTTTGTTTTGCCAAGAGGAAAAGGTAAAAAACACAGTTGATTCAAAAGATTGAAATATACTCATCAGGGTGATTTTAAATTACTTTACTAACTGATTACAACTGGTATGAAGGTCAAGAGTGTAAATTCAGGACTAATTCCCTGGCATGTAGCTAACATTTTTCAATACAGCTGACATTGACATTGGTGTTTCAGTGTGACTTGGGGCAAAAGTGTTGAAAATTGTGATCTGTCTCTTAAGAAAATAAAATGTATTTGTGAAAAGACTTGTTTCACCCACTAACAGAGGCGTATTGTTGTTCGCATTTGTCAGTATTTTCTAGTAATAAGAAAAGGATTATACCTGACAAAAACAGCTGTTTCCACCTAAATACATGCTTTCTCCATAGATTCGTTTGTGGGATTTTAACATTAAATATGTCTGTTATAAATCAGGCTTGTACATGTTTTTCTGTTAGTTGTGATAATAAGTTATCTAGCCGCTGCATTCTTGTGTTGTTTTTATTACAACCAACTTGGCCTTTAGTGGCTTGATAAGCCTTTAAAACAGTAATAGGCAGTGCATCTGTTTTTTATAAGAGGCCTATTTATAGTGACATTCTGAACAAAGCACTAATTTTGTTAACAATTGCATTGTCAGCTCCTATCTCCAGGTGGGAAAACAAAACATTTGGACTGGACATACCCAAACTGTAAAGCAATGAAGTCTATTTTTTATTCATAACCTTTGAAAGGAAATAAAGTTTATTTCTTTTCCTACTTTTTTCAGCCAATCCAGTCCACCCTGTGGGATCAGTTTCACTCTATTTATGGAGCTTATCAGTTGTAGGCAACTGTAAGCAATTTCCTATGAGTTACCTAGAGACCATATAAAGTCTTATAGTACATCAGATTGTGATGGGGGGAAAAGAAACCTATGTGAAGAATTTACCTTTTCATCTTTGAGAAGTTGTAGTACTCATAGTCTGAGCCTGCCAGATGCCCTGCCACCTCTACTCCATTGACTTTTGCCTGTGCTACTTCTCCCATCTTTCCCAGGAAACAATAGAAATAAACTGACATTATCACTGTGACTATCCAAGCAGCCCAGGGGTCTAAGTAACAGCCAGGAAATTGACAAGAGTCCTGTCAGTTTTAGCCTCATTGTGCTTGGGAACCAATGGTGCAGCAGCAGAAGCTTGGGAATGTTTTTTTTTTCCCCCTATAGGCTAAGGAAGACAGCACTATAGCAATTCACATGTATAAGGGTATCTTCCTACCATAAGAGCTGGAAATGTAATTATTTTTAATGAGAGCTCAAACTCTACAGAGGTTGATGGCCCCACTCTCCAGTGAACACTGCTTGCTACTGGTAAGTAGGCTACTAGAGTTTTAAAGTCCTCCTATAAAAAACATTGGAACAGATGTCTTTATTCTGCACTTTTAAAGGTTAATAGCTATATTAAAGCACAATAATCAGAATGTCTACATACCTTTTTACAGCACCTTATGCTGTTAGATAAGTGTGTGCGTTTCCCGTAGCTATTGTTTTCCATGTTATTTGGATTGTATGCTCCTTAGGGCAGGATCCAGGGATGCAATCCGGACCCTTCTGAAGTCAATGGCAAACTCCCATTGATTTCAATGGAGCAGGATTCCACCCCAGGGTATTTTACATGTTGATGAAGTCTGATACACATTTATAGCATTTCACAACCCTTCTTTGGAGTCAGGTGTTTTGAGTAGTAGTGATCTAGAGTTCAGTAACTTTTTCTAGCCTATCTGAGAGGATTACATTTAATATAGTTTGTTTATTTTTAAACAAAACAGCTGTTGAAAGAATCAAGATAGCAAAGTTGATCAAGCAACTACTTGGCATTGCTATAGCACACCCTAAACTCTAGGATGCCCCCTCATGTCTGGACACAGCAGTGCAGTACCACCTGTTGACCACTTCCTCACCTCTGTTTCTTTCCCTGGGTGTTCCGGGGCCTGACCATCTCTATGGCTACAGCTATACTATAGGCTAGGGGTGTGATATCCCTGCTCATGTGCACACACTTGCACTAGCTCCCATCGAGCTAGCACAAGTATCAATGGCAGTGTAGCCACAGTAGCATGGGTAGCAGCTGCACAGACGTGGCTTAGTCATGCTAAGTATGTACCCCGTTTCAGGGAGGGTTGTACTCAGCCCAGCTAAGCCATGCATGTGCTGCTGCTACCTTGGCTCCACTGCTATTTATCCTTGCGTTAGCTTGATGAGAGCTATTATAAGTATGTGTACACAAGCAGGGGAAATCACACCCCTAGCTTTTAATGTAGGCATAGGTTATGAGTCTCTGGGGAAGGTGGCAGTGGGAAAATCCTGTTGGGTAAGAAACAGCTTGGGAGGGCCAGGCCACAGAACACTCGGATAAGGTATGTTTACACTCTGAGCTGTGTGATTCCTAGCTTGAGAAGACATTCTTGAGCTAGCTCTCATTGACCTAGTACATTAACAAACAGAATGTGACCACCTCAGAACAAATTATAGGAAGGAGTAACCACCTCAAGCAGGTGCCCATCCAAGACCCTGGGTATGTCCCACAGCTCAGACTGCTGCAACCACATTCTATTTTTACCATACTAGTTCAATGAGAGCTAGTACAAGTATGTCTACTTCAGCTGGGCAGATGTACCCTATCTGAGCGCTATATGGCTTAGCCCTCCTAAGCTGTCTCTTACCCAACTGGTTCCCCACGCATCCTTCCCCAGGGACTCCAGCAGTTTACATCAGTGACCTCCTTGTTCTTTGCAGGCCCTATCTCAGAGCCTGAGACCTGTGAGCCTCTTCCAGCCTGGCTTCCATAGGCCCTTCCTAAAGAAAACCTTCTCCTCCACAGACCAAGTTCACAGCTCAGTTTTTGTAGTTCATTCTCTCTCTCTCTCTGATCCCTCAGAGTTGGGGTCAGCCATTATAACTGTGTCCATCATCTTCAGCTGCGGCATAGCTGTCTGCTCACAGGTGAGGCTGAGTCTGGCTTGCCTTAAAGGCAAAGTAACCTGCATCCTATAGCGAGAAATCTTGTCTAAGTCATAATGACTCCATTGATCTGATATCTTTTCTAAAGAAGTTTCATCTCATACTACTTCAGTGCCACTTCCCTTCTGCCTCTTTTTAACCTAATGTGTATTCTAAAATCCATAGAAGATTAAATAACAATGTACAAAAATGAATAATGTTAAAACATGCTTTGAAAGAAATTTAGAGTTAAATACCAGATTTCTTCCTTAACAAACACCATCATCATCAATTATCACTTTTTATTTAATTAGTTATTATTTATATAGCATTCAGAGCATATTAGTTGATTTACAGGTGGGTATGTAGACAAGGATCCTGTCCTCTAAACAGAAGTGGAGAGAAAAAGGATGTAAAGTGGAAAAAAAGCAGGGTGACTAAGGGGTGAGGTTTAACAAATGTCCTGTTAGTTCCACAAGTTTTGTTTAGAAGGTTTTTTCCCCTTCGTTTTCTAACAGCTATTGTGTTCACATTTTGCATCTTGGAGTAATTTGGGAATAGGTGTTGATCTCACATACTGTGGGTCAAGAGAGAGCACTATAATTTAGGTCAGGTTTACCCTAGCACCAGCCACTGAGAACTTGTCAGAGTTGCCTGAACAAGTTGCCTTGGACAAGTGTGTGCTACATGTAAATAGATGGCACTTCATAGTGCAACTCTGTAGTGCTCTTCGGCAATAGGGCATTCTAAATCCCCTTTCATTCTACAAGGTCTCTCATTTTGCTATTGCTTTTAGATCAACCATTCAGCCAAATCCTGTAAGTGCTGAGCACCCTCAAATCCCATCATTTTGTATTCCCATTGAAGACGATGCGATTTGAGGGTGCCTCAACAGCTCTCCAAAGGTGCTCAGCACTTCTCAAGGTTGGGCTCAGTGTTTGAGACACCACAGCTGTGAGGTGTTTCTAATTTTAGATATGCCACTTCATCCTTTGTGAGTGTCTAAATTGTGTGTGGCGAGAGGGAGGGGGCTAATAGTGATCACATCTTTAACCATGTATTTAATATAAGAACAATAAGGGTGAGTATACCTTGGGAAGGTGAAGTCAGCTGTATTAACTGAGCTCCATTCCCACATGGCTAAACAGAAGAAATCAGCCAGGTGTTTGATATAATCTGCTTTAACATAAGCATCAGAATTTTCTATAAAACAAGAAAGAAAGAGGAAACTGTAGCAATATTGATCACATATCAAAAGCAAAAGGTTGTGAGAGATTCATGAGTTGATGTTCTAGTTACTGCTGACTCTTTCCTTTATATCGTTACCAGCACCTTTGTAGAGCTCAGCAAAGGAGTTGCCAGAGTGGAAGGCAATACTATACTGTAGGTGTGACTTAACCAAATGCATTGCATAAACTCATGCTGCTTATTTTAAACTCATCTTTTAATATAACCTAGTCATTTCTTTGCTATTTTTGCTAAACTGGCAGAAGGCACCTGTAAACACTAGTGTAACACGTCTTAGTAGAATAATAGACCTCGCACACATTTGTTATTTTTACTTCTATAAAGTTTGGCTTATCGTAAACACAGACTGAGCCACTGAGATGAGTGCTGATTTTTATTTTTTTTTAAACTTTTTAATTTGTGAGCTATTGATTCTCCTTCCTTCATGCTTTCTGACATGCTAAATGGTGCATGGCATTATTTGATGAATAACAAATGGGCATACTGGACTCAGTGTTGCAAACACATACGTGCATGCTTAACTTTATGCACTGAACAGTCCCATTAAATTCTGTATATGTAAAGTTAAGCCTGCCTTAAGTGTTTGCAGGATCAGGGCCGTTGTTATTTGTATGGCACCATGGTTGTGCATGGCTCTTTACAGACACAAATAAGATGTGGGCCCCTGAGGAGTTACTTGGACATGACACAATGGGGGTTTGTTTAGACGTTTGTCACTGTGAATCAACTAGCAAATAATGGGACTGTAAAAGTGTGACGTGTACAGATGATCAGCATGCGCCTTCAACATGAGGCAGGCAGCGGGCATACCAGAGGGGAGAGAGAGAGGTAGGGAAAGGGTAATGGAAAGGGAAGTTGCAGACGCTGCCCTGTTGACAGCCAGAGGATCTGCTCAATCAGGCAACTGAGCAGTGTTACTTGTGCTTCTGCTGCTTTTCCTGAGCACCTTTTAAGCAAGGTACAGCTGAAACATGAACACATCCATAGAAAGCTAGCAAAATATTGAAAGAGTGTGTGTGTGTGTGTGCTAGCAAAATATTGAGAGTGTGTGTGTGTGTGTGTGTGTGAAAGAGAGAGAGAGATTTTAAACTAATTAACAGTAGGATTTGCAGAGTCTCATTTTATGTTTTGCAAACTTATCACTAAGATCCATGATGAGTCTTGTCTAGTAACGCTGATCATATGCTATGAAGCCACCATATTTAGGTCTGTCTTAGTTTTTTTCCCAAAGTGCCACATTTGTTTGTTTTCCTAGCAGGCTTTTCTGGGTTTCTAAGAGTTCCACAGTACCCATCTCTGTTTGGGAATTACCTCATCACTCCTCCTTTGCTACGTGTTCGGCAGCTCCCTGACCCTTCTCTTATGCTGTATTGTGGGAAAGACTGGCTGTGTCCTCTTTCATTAAAAAAAGCCTAAGTTAGTGTGATTTCCATTAAAAACATATGCATCCGAAGAAGTGGGTTGTAGCCCACGAAAGCTTATGCTCTAATAAATTTGTTAGTCTCTAAGGTGCTACAAGTACTCCTGTTCTTTTTGCGGATACAGACTAACACGGCTGCTACTCTGAAACCTGCCATTAAAAACAGTGCTTTCACACCCCTGTCTGTTTTCCAAATGGCATGGAATGAAACTGGCTAAAAAGAGATGACCACAAACTATGGAAATCAAGTACACAAAGCTCCTGTTATGTTCTCAGTGTATGTTTAGGCTCTTTGAAATGTTGAGTCCTTAGAATCATAACGATTTGGTGCCCTTTGGGTGTTTTCTATTTCTCTTGTCTGGTCATTGGAATTACACTGGCTTGGGAAATAAAACTGTTCAACTCAGGAGAAGTTGTTTTTGTTCTTTGAGTAGGTGGCAAATGGGTCAAGATCTCTCAGACCCTTCGAGTTGTGTATGAAGAACCACATTTTCTCAGTGAAGGATGAGACACAAAACTGTAGTTTCTACAAAATCAAAAAAGAAATTATCTGAATCTATAACACATGTCACAATCCCACTTCCCCCAGTCATGTTCTGGGGTGCAATCCATACCAGTGAGGGGTTGTGTTCACTGCCTGCCCTGTAATCTTGGGTACCTCACAATGCTTTGCTGTTGTAGATGCCAACCTGGGCTACTCAGAAACAGCCTGCTAGCACTCAGACAGTGTGCTAGACAGGGTCAGCAGCTCTGAACCAAGCAGCCTGTCTACAGCCCCAGAGCCCCCATTCTAGCTTCCTCCAGACTTGGTTACTACTTGCAGGGTGACCCCCGCCCCCAACACACTCTCAGTCCGAATTTTTTCCAAACCTGTGTGCTCTGCAATCTCCAGCCCTCTCCTGGACAGTTCAGAGACATAATATGGCTTGTTTGCTCCTTTAAGGAGACAAACCACACCACTTTGGCACATTCACTGGAGCTGACATTCACTTTAGCACCAACACAACACTACTGGTTTAGATTGATAGTAAAACAAGCATATTAACAAAAGCGGATAGGATTGTAACTGAATTCAGGTATAAGATAGAAAGTTAGATACAAGCAAATGAACATGAAAACATGCATCTAAAAGTCTAAAATTTAATCTAGTAAATTTTGGCTTAAGGATTTGTTCAAAATTGCCTTTCTCACCTACAGTCTTCCAGCAAGAAGGTGACTAAACCTCTCCTCTGTCAGGATTTCTTGCAGATGCCCAATGGTGCTGGTGCCTCTGTCTTCTTAGGTGAAAGAGATAACTTGGGGTTTTCTGTCCTGTTCTTTTATAGTTCAGTGAACCTTTGAAATGGATTCTTCTGGAGGTTACCCCTCCAAGCAAAGTCTATTCAGGTAGGGAGGAAGAAGACATGGAGTTGTGGTGAAGGAGGCTCCTTGCTCTTTTTTCCCCCCACTTGTGTTTGCTGAAATGCAAATTGTTCTGTTCCCTGCCATCTCCTCCCCTTGCTGTCTTGATGATCCTGTTTACTACTTATATGTAAACTGAGGTAAACACACATTTCTTTGCTTAGTATAGACCCTTTTAACAACATTTGCATAGGCAGGGCTGTCTGTTTTGAACAAGTAACATCATACAGGGGGGAATTCATAACTTTACAGATAATGTTGCTACAAACATTTCACAATGATATTATCAACCTCCAAGTTATTAGTTTTCAAATGATACCTCACAAGCATATTTTGTACAAAGATAATTAAAGTAATGTGTAGGGTGCTTTTGGGTCAGACACCCCCCAGAAACGAGGAAGTAAGAGGATTAGAAGTGTTTTTTGACTGTGACTGAAGTTTTCTTTTGGCTGGGGAACTCAAAGGAGGAGTATCAGTAGGTGGAAAAGACACTGAATCATAGAGAAGTATGTATGTAGTATAAGGAAAGATGAAAGTGTGTGAGTACAACATGGAAACAAGTGGGTGACGTGTTTTTGAATAGCACAAGATCAAAAATGATTCAGGATGTATATACAAAGAACAAAGGGAACGGGGGTAAGATATGAATCAATGGATCAAAGAGTAAAAACTGTTCTAAAATAGGTGATAATTTTAGGCAGCTAAGAAGATTAGAATTGAGAAGTGTTAATCATAGTTTTGGGGAGGGGGGATTGTGAAGAACTTTATGGAAAATAGGGCAAATATGAAAAAATAGAGAAAACAAGCATGAGAGAGGAAAGAGCTGTGAAAAGTGAAAGGGAAATCTGTGGGAAAGATGTTTATTTATCAGGAACAATGGGAGTCTAGACAAATATATTTGGTATCAGCTGTTCTTTGAGAGATGCCCTGGATTTGTTACTGGAGTTCAACACAGACAGGGATCATGGAAGTCTCAATTATGTGAAACAGTGAACAATACATTTCTAATTACCGCAAGGTGCTCCCCAAACCTATTTGGGATTCATCCAAATGAGCATTTCCTACAAAAGAATGCAGTTGATAGTATTCTTGGGAGTAGATCAGAAATTTTGGATTAACAACAAAGCAGTACTGAAGTTGCAGTAATTAGAATGGAGTTATAATAAGGGCTATAAGCCATGATCCCTAAATTCATGTCTGTTAAGGGGCCACTTTATGTTGATAACCATAATAAAAAAAATTGTTGCAAAATCTATCTTCTTTTCCACTAGCATATACCTAGTGCACATATAGTCTAATCAGCTTCAGACTTTTGGCCTACCAAATTCACTTAATAAAATAAAGCTAACAAACTAACTAACTAAATAAACCTGGATACATCCCTGAGTAGAGGAGTAAAAACTGATTTGTGACAGCAGGTTTTGATACCCTCCTGGTTTCCAACCCATAATAAGTGTAAGAACTTTTGTGATGACTCAGTTCAAAAGGTTGATCTTCAGAGGTTTGTTAGTCTATGTTTTGAGATAATACGTGATTCTGTGATGGAATCCTGTTGTGTGAGTCACAGATAATAGAGCAAGGTGAAAAAACACAGGTTTCATTTTATTTTAAGAACAGGCTGTTCTGTTTGTTTGATGGGAATAACAACACATTTGTTCAATCTGTGCATAGTCATTATAAAGAAACTGTTGGCTATCTGCAAGGCCGGCTCTAGGCACCAGCAAACCAAGCACGTGCTTGGGGCTGCACAATTTCAGGGGTGGCATTCTGGACACCTTTTTTTTTGTTTGTTTTTGTTTCGGCAGTTGCGCTCCCGGAAGTTTTTGGTTTTTGTTTTTGCTTGGGGCGGCAAAAAAACCTAGAGCCGGCCCTGACTATCTGTATCAAAGTGGGGAGTCTCCACACTCCAGGCAGTGCCCCTGATGCTCTAGTTCAGTACACTGCTGGATGACAGCCTGTTCCATTAGTAAGAAAGCCCAGATGAATGGAGTAAAGGAACTATTCACATAATTTTAGGTTCTAGGAGATTCCAGATGTGACAATGCCTTCTTGGCGGATACCTGGATTGAATCAAACACCTCCAGAGCTAAAAGTGTGAGTTTCTACAACTTCAGATAAAGAGCCATGGCTGTAACAGACTCACATTTTCTATGTATCAGGAACAGATGGGTACAAATAATACACATCAACGATCATTACTATTATTTATTAATATTGCAGGAGTGGCTAGGAGCACTAGTCATGGACCATTCTGCTAGGTGCTGTACAAATACAGAACTAAAAGATAGTTTGTAAGTTCTTTGGGGCAGGGACTAGGTAGAAGACAAAAGATTACAGATGGATTCAGAAAGATAGAGGGGAAACAATGAGACAGCACTGGTCAACATGACAGACAATGGTCTCAGCACACCAGCAGTGTAGCACTTGTCAAGTTTTTTGTAGGCATCATGACAAAGGACAGTTTTGAGGAGGGATTTGATGGTGGCTAATTAGGTGGCTTTGTGGATGTTTATGAGGGGCTCCTCCCAACTTTGAGGGGCAGCGTGGAGGAAGAAAACACTAAGTTGATTGTTTGACAGTTTAAGAAGTAGGTGATGGAGGCTGGCATCATGGGCTGATTGGTGGCAGGAATCTCTCATTTTGATACCAAATGAGAGATGATAGGTAAGATTAGGGATAAGCTGTGAAAAGCCTTGAAAGTGAAGACAAGCAGTTTGTTTAATCTTATAGAGAAAGGAGAGCCAGTGGAGCAATGTGAACAGAGGAGTGAGGTGATCAAAGTGATGGGCTAGGAAAATGACCTTCGGAATTGCATTCTGAATGGATATTAGCAGAGCAAGATTACATTTGCCAAAGCAGAGAAAAGGATGTTGTAGTAATCGAGACATCAGATGATGAGGGCCTGGGTGAGCGTTTTAGCTGTGTGGATGGATAGGAAAGGCCATGTCTTAAAGATGTTATGCAAAAAGAATCTGCAAGATGTAGATACAACCTGGATGTGAGGACTTAAAGAGAGAGGTCTGAGTCAGAGATGTTGGGCTTGAGGTTGTGATTGAGAAAAGAGGTAGTGGGAAGGCTTCGGGGGTGGGGTGGAATTCAGAGCTCTGATTTAGCCATGTTGAGCTTGATCTGATGGCTGGGCATCCAGGAGGAGATATCAGAAAGAGAGGCTGAGATTTTAGTTTGGACAGAAAGAGACAGGTCTGGAGTAGGGAAGTGGAACTGTGAGTCTTCAGCACAGAGTTGGCACTTTAATTTGTGTTTGTCGATGAAGTTAAGAACATAAGAATGGTCATACTGGGTCAGAACAATGGTCCATCTAGCCCAATATCCTGTATTCTGACAGTGGCCAGTGGATCTGCCGGTGGATTTTTGTTTTGATATAGAATAGGGCAATTTTGAGTGATCCATCCCCTGTTGTCCAGTCCTAGCTTCTGGCAGTTGGAGGTTTAGGGACACCTGGAGCCTCCAGCCATGCAAAAATATCTTCCATGGACAGCTGAAAAATCCTTGGAAATAAGTATCCTGATATGGATAGATCTCTTGTTGTGGTTCCAGAGTCAGGGGTAGTGCTATTGATGGAGGTTGGCCAGACAACTATGTAGTGGAGAAGATGCAGTTGTTCATCGTCTATCATTGTTGAAGTATCCTCAGATCAAAATGGAAGGAAAACTAGCTGTCCATGCCAGGCCCATGTTGGAGATGAAGTGAGTGGAGCAGGTGCATATGACCACAAAGGAAGCTACATCTGAATGGAATAAAAGTGACTCCTCCATTCAATCTCAACAAGTCATTAGGTGATACAGATTTAAAGACCAAGATATTTACCCCCATGTTGAAAAATAATGTCATTTTCACCTAAGATATAACAAAAAGGTTGGGTTTTTATTTTGTTTTTGCACATTAGGTATTGTGATGGGGCAAGGCCAGATGGCTACAGTAAAGTAGTGAGGAACAGGTATGTTAGCCCCAGGCTAAACAAATCCCTGGTACCATGGTAACCAAATGGCAGTTGCTCCAGGTTAATCAAGACACTTGGGGCCAATTAAGATCCTTCTAGAAGGCAGTGGAGATAGCTACATT
>NW_020664435.1:19740887-20181853 GCF_002925995.2 Terrapene triunguis | reverse complement strand
GGGGCGGCCGGAGGCTTTTTCGCCTGGGGCGGCGAAAAAGCCAGAGCCGGCCCTGTCACAGGCAGTGACAACACCCCAGCTGAAATAAACCAGGGAGATGTGGTGATCAATAGAGAGTATATGGCCACCTCTCATGAGGAAGCCAACAACATCCTTGCACAACAAAGAGTGATGGTTGCAAAACATAATCTATTGGGAATATCATTATTATCAGATGACACTGACATATTTGTCTTATTCTTGCACCACTACTTTGAACAGAGTCTAACATCTTTAGTGATTTTGGAACCCCAAGTACAAGAGAGAGCTGTAATAGACATCCGTGCTCCTGCCGAGCAACACCAGAACATTGTGTCAGGACTGTTAACTGCCCATGCATTCTCAGGTGATACCGTAGTTTCCTATTTTGGCCTCGGCAAAAGCACTATGTTTGAGTTTCTGTGAGCTGGATGCTCCCTCCCTCTTCTGGATGACATCAGTGCAGCAATGGCTGCAATTTATGGCTGCATGCTATGGACAATCAAATTATGCCACCATGTCAGAAGCATGGTAGAAATCATGGGCAGCAAAAAATGGCAAATGTCAACACCAAATATCAGTTCCCTACCACTTACAACTGAAGCATTTATAGTAAATGTAAAATGAGTACATCTTCAAGCATGTGTGTGGAAAAGTGCTTTGGATGCAGAGACACCAGCACTTGATCCAATGCAGTATGGATGAATGCACAATGACAGTTCCAAGTCTCTCTTTTTAAAAACTGTGCCAGACAATGTCATGCTTGCTTATAACAGGGTTCAAAAAAGAACTAGATAAATTCATGGAGGATAGGTTCCATCAATGGCTATTAGCCAGGATGGGCAGGGGTGGTGTCCCTAGCCTCTGTTTACCAGAAGCTGGGAATAAGCGACAGGGAATGGATCACATGATGACTTTCATTCCCTCTGGGGCACCTGGCATAGGCCACTGTCAGAAGACAGGATACTGGGCTAGATGGACCTTTGGTCTGACCCAGTATGGTCTTTCTTATGTTCTCCTCCATATATTTTGAAGTTAATCAAGTACTCTTGTGAGAGTGATATGCCTTGTAAGTCTATGAAATGTAGATGTAACAGTCCCAACCATATTGTATGCTTGCCAAGGAGATGTAGTGTGTTGCAATGATCTAAAAAAATCAGCATTAGCATTTGCAGATGAAAACGACAATGACAAGTAGTCAGTGGTGTTACTCATATGCAGACACTCAACTGTAGTTTGAATGAGAGAGAACACTAGTAATCATTTATAATGATTTCATAAGTTATTATTCTTTTGGTGTGTGTCTGTGGAATATTTTTTACATTAAAAAGAGTGGTCACTATATAAAATGATAATTGAGGTCCATGCTATACCCCCAATTCCCATCCTCATGTACACCTATTACTCAAAAATTATTGCTATTGATTGATATTGCAAATATTACATACCTGCATTTCACTTATTAGAATTCTTCTGCCTTGATTTTGTATGCCCCAAATCATGCAGACTCTTTTAATGATTATGGGTGGTGGTGAGGGTGGAATGAAAAGTCAATATTTCAATATGCTCAGCAGTGATAGAGGGTCATCATCAGACAGATTCTTAAAATGTATGGTTTTGAGATATAGAATCCACATAAAAAACCTTGTATGGTCCCTAAAACAAGGTTGACCAGAATGGCAGCCAGACTGTGAATGCAGGATGAAATTGTTCCAGCAGGCCTCCCACTACTGACCCTCAGTGTATCTGTGGCCTATACAAATGTCCCAGAATCCACTTCTGGGAGCTCTGCGGGGATCTACGGGATGGTTACCCATAGGGCATTGCAACTGAAACATTTAGAACAATGCTAGTTCGAATATGTGGTTACAACTATAATGGTCTACAGACCGAATCAACATGACTAGTGTGGATGCATTGAACTGTCTGTGCTGAAACTAGTTCTATCCTGTTTGTTCAATGACAAACAATTCAGTTCTCTACACTTGACCTAAGAGCAGAATTGAATCCATAGTTCAGTTTAGTAACCTTGCACCTCCAAGAGAGAAAAGAGGTATGGTTGAAATGGCTCCGAGATTAGTTGAGTCTCATAAGGACAATTGAACATGTGCATCTGCTGCCTTATTTGACTTTCTAGTAGGGTTATTACTAACCTGCTGTGGTTGCCTTCCCCTTCTCAGAACTGGAATACTCTGATGTACCTCTTGAGAAGTTTGTGGCTAGTCTATACTGTTCATATGGTCTATTAAAAAACTGATATGGTTTGCCTAGAACAATGTTGCACTATTTGCGTACACATAGCAAACTCTATATAGCAATACTGAACCAAAAGAAACCAAGTGTATCATCTTTAACATTGACTTACTATCTACTTCTGTGTGTGCAAGTATAATGACCTTTGTACTTAATTAGCAAATATAATCTGCCCCTACCTACCTTTTAAAATGCAAATAAACAATTCTTGGGAGTAAGAAGGGAGCAGGCAACAGCCACACTTGACATTGCATCACACAGTAGCTTGCAAGACGCACAACATGTAGTTTTAACATTTCTATGAAAGTCTAAAAGCTGCTATTTTGAGTCCACATTTCCTTTTAACTCAGATAACTGCAATAAAGATTGTTTAGAGCTGAAGCTGTGAGAGAGGCAGACTAGTGCAGCTCTTGTCCAAATTCTAATAAATCACTAGAATAGCGCATCTCTAATATGCGGTACTGCAGTTGAAAACAGACATTAGGACTATATCAATCATACTAAAAATGAACAAACTGCTTATAATGAAAGTGAAAAAATGGATCCCTCATTAACATGCCCCTCCGCCCACCGCAGTCTGATTGGTTTCAGAAGCCACTGCTTCTGAGCCTACTGTAGGACCTGAAACTAAAAGACAGCAGCAAGATTCTAGTGCTACAGCCAAGTGCAGTGTAGCCAGAGAAACAGGCAACAAAAATAGAATGCCAGGATTGCTGTGCGTGGGTGAGGCAGAAACCACATTATGAGCAAAAGCTTCCAGTATTATTTTAGAACCAATCCAGAGCCCTTCTCATTTTGTTCTCTTTTCACAAAATACCCATGGGGAGGATCGAAGGAGAAAGAAATCAAACATAAATCTAGAATTTTAATTTATATTCCCCTTCTTCTTTTCTTGCTTGAAAAGCTGCTCACAAACGTACATTTGTGCACAAATAAGTTTGACAGTGGGAAAGGGTTAATTACTTTTGAGGATTGGCAAGAGAATTGCAGTTTGAAAGATAGAGACTGGACAGCTGTGTTTGCTGTGGTATTTTTAAGTGCATTAATGCAGGCTCCAATCACTGGGCCATGCTTGACCTATTTTTGGCTCAGGCTGGCCATTGTTCTATTTCTGTTGCCTGTGGGCCACACTGTTGTTGATTCATATGCAAATGAGTTATCACTAGCTTCAGCCAACTTTGCAGAGACACAGAGCCAGGGAGATAGAGAGAGAGAGAGGAGAGACGGAGAGGAGAGAGAGAAAGGAGGAGGGCACAGAGACAGAAACACTTGTCAAGGCTGAGGGTAATTGAAACTAAGCCCTTAGGGGCTGAAGTCCCTGGAAACGGTGCTTATTTGGTTTTATTTTTTAAAGTGGCTTTATTCTCCCCACCACCACTCCACAAGAAAGCCTGAAGCACAAATACATTTCTTCATCCACCTGCTATTGGCTTCCAGAACACAACTATTCCAACTCAGAGGTGCATAGTCCACTGAGTCCTTCTTATTGTTTTGCAGCAGACTGGGGCAGAGTAAAAATGGATTGTCCTTTTGTTTTTTAAATACATAGATATTTATTTAAATGCTTAAATATTGTTAATTACCAAAGTCTATTATTTCTCCCACCCCACTGTGAAGGAGGTAGGATTAGAGAGGGTCGCTCCTGACGCCCCTCTATGGTACAGTGATGAATCTTTCATGTAGCTGAAGTACAGACTGATTGGAATATGCTGCAGACAATTTACGAGAGCGAATCGTGTTTTTCCTCAGATGGAGTTTCTGGACGTGAACAGCTCTTTGCTCAGCAAAGAATGCACAGTATGATCAGCTCAGGTAAGAGGCAGTTCAATAACTAAGGCTTCTCTGTCTGGAGGGTGACTTTCTCAGGAAATACAAACTGTCACAGTAAAGCACTTCTGCTTTAAAGAATTGGTTCTATTTCAAGTTCTTTTATTCTGCTTCTTATTAAATGATTATCTCTACAACAATATTATTTGGACACTTGCTGCTGCTGTTGTGGTTTTCTTTTAAGCCTACTGCTTCCAAGCAAAAAGAAAACTAGCAAGTAAAATACAGTGTGGGTTTTTTTTCTTCTCTTGTTCTGTGATGGCAAAATGGGGCTTGCAATGATCGCAGGCTCAGTCAGAACGAGACTCCATCAACAAGACCTTATCAGCAGGCTGCAATTCATATAACCCATCTTAGTCAGTTTTGTTCATATATATTTTTGTAAGCAGGAATAGGTCTATTTGTAAGTTTCTTTTTCTCAGGTTTACAGACAGAGTTTTCTCTAAAAGTCCTTTTCTGTTTTCATAATGCTGTCATCTTTGATTACTCTAAAGTAAATCTGTGTCTTTCTTACATAGGGCTCATATTACTTTAAACGTATTACTTTACTTTAAACCTGTTTGTACCTTTAAACGTATTTGGGAACCTTGGCAATGCCAGTCAGATGTGATGACTCACTGAAAATGTAAGTTGGATGTGTTTTTAAAGCAGGTGTTTTAAAGCTGCAGTTGCAGAATAATGGATATTATCTCCCAGTTTTGAAGACCTTGTATTTTCTAGTTTCTGTAGTATCTGTGTTTTAGACCTCGCAAACGATGCACTGAAACTGAATTAAGCTGCAAGAGTTTAACAAGATAACTTAGTAAAAGAACCCAGAGCGCAAGTCAAATTTGGTCTCTCTCTGGTTAACACTGTGTGGTTCTGGCTTTGGTTTTACACTGCTTAACTTTATTATGCTTTTGGACACAATGTTATCTGCCTTATGCACTTTCAACCCCTTGTTTCTGGTTCTCCTTTATTAGTTTGTAAAGTTGGCTTTGCATAAGACCTGCATGTGAAATGTGCTGTGAATTGCCCACATAGACTTCAATCTTAGTTAACCCCCCCAAAACCCTCACAAAACTTGGCAGTGCTTCCCACTTTCCGAAGTGTGAGCATGTCTGAAAGAACCCATGCCTGTTCTAATGGTCATACCCTTGGTCCACCTGTTGAACCTTCTATGATTAGTATATATATTTGATATCTACTTCCTTTCCTCTTTTGTGGAAAGGGATATGCTGAGAGTTGTATTTGTTTCATACAGGGATGGAACTGAAGAGCAGAATAATGGTTTCAGATATTAAAATAAATTGTAATGTAGTGAGAGTTTGTCAACTGGGAATGCCTGCCTTTTCAGCCAACACCTTTACATGTCTTAACAGCACAGCAAATAATTTCCATTGCAGAAAACCCAGGCCACCTAGAAATAATTATATATTGAGAGCAGTGATGAAAGACTGAAGAACTGCTTAAATGCAATCTCAAGCCTGGAGATAATGGAATGGGAGAGGGAACTTTTGACCAGTACTGCTTAACATTGTCCGTTTTCTCTGTTATAAAGTTTTTTTCCCCTCTCATTGTGACTCAGTTTTTGGTCTCCTCAAGAATTTCCAGAGCTGTTTCTTTGTGTTTTGGGAATAGGTTTTGTACCACTGGTGCCAGGTTCCTTGTTTAAAAAAAAAAACCTGGGGGTAAATTTGTTCATAAGTGTAAAGGTTTAAGCACTGGCTCAGACTGTGGCTAGGCACTGAAATTTTCTGTCAAGCTTTCTCAGAACTCTGCCAAGCCACCTAAGCGTAGACCTGTTGTTACAGTCACTGGCCTACTGTGCACAGATTAATAGTTGTATGGTGGTTTTGTAATGGGCACCGACATAACCCAGAGATCAGACTAGGATCACTCTTTTCGTTTTCATTTGCAAAAAAGCCAATTTTGAACCCAGTTTTACAGAGGTGGAAAGTTAGTGCATAGCCCATCATGCTGCCTTGAACTACCAGTCAGGACCATTTGAATAACAGCAGTTATCTGATTTGGAACCCAAGACCAGCTGGTACTTTTCTGTGAGATTATAGCTCTACTTTCCTTCCTTGGAGACAAGAATGTCGGATAACGTTTGATTTTTATCTGGTATTGTTAGAGCCATGTAACGTATAAAACTTCTTCTGAAGCAACATATAATGCTTTCATTTCTTCCTTTCTTAATCGGGAGACAAAAGACTATTTTCCAGGTGAAGGCTTTTTAAAAGTTACTTTGTTTAAAGCAGAAACATTCTTCAGTATTTATGCTGACCTTTAAAATACACAAATAAAATACAACTAGTTGACATTTTACATAGTCTGCAGTTTAATCCATTTCATGTGCGACTAGAGGTCCAGTGGTGCTGTTGAGTGACCTCTACACCTTTTGACTTCAGCAGTTTGCTGAATCAGGCCCTATAATTTGGTACATGGCAATCTTCATATGTAGGCTGATGTTTTACAGAATTTATGGGAAATGTCACAACAATAGATAAAATCTAATAAACCACTAAGGATCCATATATTTCTGAATTGGAAATGCGCCTCCGTTTCGTTCTATAATATTTTATCACATTGTTAGGCAACAAATAATAAATGAGATGCTGCTGTACCTTAATGTGATTTAAAATGAAAACACCCCCCATCCCCATTTCTGAAACTTATGAGAGACATCTGTGTCAGCAGAGCCTGCTCTACTGCTTATAGGAGAGAGGAGTTGCCCCTCTAAGGCTGCTAGGATGCTATATGGCTGCGTTAGGGTGGCTAAAATGTCAGCTAATTGTAGTGTTTTTTTGTGTGGACACTAATAACTTAGTGGTCTGTTTTCTCATGTAGACGTGTAAAGCCCATTCCTATTAATGAGCTACGCATATTTATCATAAGAGACTAGACCTCTAAATATTTACACCGTGCACCCTTAATCCTTCAGAAATCTAAGAATTAGCACAAATTTAGCACTCACTTAATGGATTTTTAGATTTGCAAATCTCCAGATTCACTGTGCACGCATTCCTCAGCTCTATTTTTAAAATAGATGGAGTCAACCCCAAAGGAGACACTTCCAATGGGCATCTGATATGTATTCGCAGACCAAACTGTCTGAGGAATTTCTAAGAATACTAGGCATATGAAATGCTCCTGTCATGTGAAACAGCACTTCGGGTATTCCCTTAATTACTGCTTTGCCTGCCTGCCTCCATCTCAGCTTGTATATCACATTATGAATGGGATGATCTGGATAGGTACCAATCAAAAGTATAATCATGAATGGGACAATCTAGATAGGCACCAAAGCAAGAAGCTATATAATTACAAACACCTACACCCTATGTCAGACAATAAGAATATCAGTGATCTTGAAAAAGTCTGTATTATATGTTAATGTATGGTGCTCTTTCCTCTGAAATGCACTACGAAGTACTCGGCAGGTTTCTTCAACAAGACAATATTGATTAAAATTATGGTATTAAATATGTATTTTAGACATAAGAAAGTGAACTTTTCTCTCTCTCTTTCTCACTGGCTAAGGAAAACATACTTTGTCTTGTTAATTTCCCCACCAAAAATGGGAAAAGTGTGTTGGGTTAAACTGATCTCTAATGAAAGGCCTGTAAGCTTAACAGGGCAAGGTAAATAATTTGCCCAGAACAATAATAATTTATGTTTAATACTACTACTAAGCTTTTTTAGAGCAGGGCAAAAAAGTTGCACTGAACAATAATAATTGGATTAAATGGAGTTTAACCAGTGATTAATTTGGCCTTTGTGTAGAGGGGAGATGTAGATTTACCATGCTGTGAGGACTGAGAATACATGGCTTTGAGAAGTAAACCCAAGATCATGAATCCCTTTAGTCATTAAATATTCCTTGCCATTTTTTAAGAAGGGTAGGGATGTTGGCCCAGCTTTCCTGGCCATATTCCCACATGGATTCCTGCATTCTTCCTCTCTACACTCTACCTGCATTTGTATTTGGATCCTATACTGTTGTGTTGTGCTTACAAGCCTGGTCAAAGCTCAAGAGAGAGCTAAGCCTAAAAGTGCCATTGACTTGCTGGCCCTGGGCAAGTTACATAACGTGGTACATCGCCGTTTTTCCCGTAAAATCAGGAAACTAATTCTTACTTATCAGGCTCACAAGCATGTTCCCCGTGGAGTAAAATAATTCAGAATGATTTATTCGATTAACGTAGCCTCTCTATCTGCTTCCAAAATATCTGCAATATTCTGAAATCTAGTCAAAATATTTTACTCTGTGGTTTGATCAAGAAATACAAGTTGTGTTGCTTAGAGGCGAGTGGTGGAATAAATCACATTTGTTGCTTCTGTTCTGTGGTTGGATAAGCATGTGCATTTAAATGATCCAGTACAAATACTAGCATCTGTGACTTTGAAATCCACTTCCCGGGCCAAGAAAACTCAGTTGCTCAAATGTTCTTGCACAGTGAATGCAAAATGATCATAAGGATGGCTGAATCTCATTCATTTGAAGATTTGCTTTAATACAGTGGTTCTCAACGAGGAGTCCGGGGCCCCCTGGGGGGCCACGAGCAGGTTTCAGGGGGGCTGCCAAGCAGGGCCAACATTAGACTCGCTGGGACTCAGAGCAGAAACCCGAAGCCCCACCACATGGGGCTGAAGCCTGGGCCCCCAAGCCCCGCCATCCGGGGTTGAAGCCGAAGCCTGAGCAATGTAGCTTTGTGGCCCCAGGCAGTTTTCCTGCTTGCTACCCCCTAATGCTAGCCCTGGCTTTCATGTGCAGAAAAACAGTTGTTGTGGCACAGGTAGGCCGGGGAGTTTTTATTGCATGTTGGGGCGGAGGGGAGCCTCAGAAAGAAAAAGGTTGAGAACCCCATCTCTAATATTCATGGAAAACTTGAATTATTTGTCCATTTCAGTTAGATACCATATAGCATTTTACATTGGTAAGGGGCTGTATGGATCTTATCTTGAGGCAATGGCACGGTGGCTATTAAAACACTATTGTGAGAGAGAACACTTGATGTTTCCCTGAACTTGTGCTATTTGGCTCTCTCTAGAGCTCTGGAAAGAGGATAAGCAGAAGAGCTGAGCATTAAACATGTTCCAAGAAACAGAGAATATTTTGCTGCTGTAGATATGAAACCCAGAAACTCTTTAAAGCATCCAGAATCTTGCTGCCAAGGGAATCCATTTCTGTCCCAGAAACTCAAAGGGAGAAAATAGGATCTATTCAGTGTTATGGCTGTTTAAATTCTGAGGCCTGCCATCACCTTTAATGGAATTAGAAGAGCCAAAGTACTATGGATCCTGCAGTCCTCATGCACTGCAAACTTCATTGACTTCAGTGGAAGTTTTGCCTGCTCTGGGGCTGCAAGACTGGACATTGATATTGCAGTGAGCTGTGTGAACAGCCAAGGGGAACAGAAAGCACCTGCTAGATTGGCCCCGTTCTGAGTGACACTGCTTTTGGACTTTACCATTCCTAAAAGAGGGTATGGAATTGGGCAATTCTCATTTCATCATGTGTCTTGCGATATTTGGTGTTTTTCTTAAAGCCTTAGCTCCTGGATTCCTGAGATTATATGAAAATCTGTTTTCCTTAAATTTCTAGTTCTCACGATTAAGGAGAAAAGTGTGAAAATATGAACTCTTAAAGGCACACACAAAACCCAACAGATTCAGATAAAAACAATCCAATATGTAATATTTAAAAAAAAAAACTGTTAAGCCAGTCTCTTGATTTTCAAGTGCTTTGCATTGAAAGTATTGCAGCTGCTACTTGACTGAATTGCAGGTACTCACTGATACCAGCAACAATTCTCTGTAGTGTACAGTGCATGATAACTTTCAATAGGGGAGGACTTAAACCCTTTCTGTTTTTTTGCCTTATATTATTTTAGCCACATGTATTCAAATCTTCAGCTCTACTTCATAGAGTGGTATATATTGCACTTAAAAGCAGATAGTATGAACCAAATTCTGTCATAATTTATACCTGTGTATGAACCCATTGATTTCATGCACTGAGTGCGAGGAGAGAATTTGTCCCATTCAATATACAATTTGCATTGTCACAGCATTAACCATTCTTTCTCTTGCACAGTGTTTGTGGAGAAAGCAAAAGCTGTGAGAAGGCAGAATGACTGACCATGTAGTATGCAAACATTAATACACATCTGTGTGTGTGTGTCTCTGTGCATGTGTATGTATTTCCCATGTGATGTTTCAGATGGCATGACATGGTAACCCAGTATAAACTAGTACAGTTTCTGTTGGTAAAAAACACAAAACAACCCAAAAGCATTCTGGGGAAAGAAGATGGCAGATTATTGTTAAATCGATGAAAATCTAACATGCCCTATATTGTGGATCTCTTTAGCAGGCTGACTCCAATGGGTCAGTTATTCTTAGCCTAGTTATTTTCATCTTGTGGCATTACAGGTCTAAGATTAGCCTGTTAGGCGTTATCATTCCATCTGAGTTACCTCCTAATATAACTCTACACCGGAATGATTATTTATAGACAGAGCATTCTGTCATTTTTGGGTTATTTCTAGTAGTTTAAATAAAGAAGAGCAACATTCAAGAAAAACCACAGATTCCTTCCTGCTGCCAAAACAACATGATAACAGCCTGCTAAGGGGTGATGATATCGTTTAAAATGTGTGCTTGTAGCAGATGCGACATCCCTTTTATCTCCACCCCTTCAACTAAAAAGAGATGCCTTAGGATAGCGCTCTCTTCTGCACAGGCAGAGAAAGGGGTCCAAATTAACACACCATATCACAGAGAACACAAGATTTCAGTTGACAATGACAACAAGGGACATCCAGGTTCTATTTTTAGGGGCAAGCACTGTCAAGCTCTGTGTTCAGTGCAAACATGTCACACCTACACAGCTCCTCCAGCATCGACCCTTCTAGTGAAAACTCATTAACCACAATAGAAATGTCTTCGATTCAGTGACATGCCAACGTGCATTTTAATTCTCTCTGCAAAGACACAATCGACAACTTCAGTTCTTTGACACATTTTAGCAAACCACTTTCTACTGCCCCTAAAACATGCATGCTTACCTGAACAGCTTCAAATCCTGCATAAAGAGCTATAGGTCGTAAGTATGATGGGCTAAATTCTCCCCTTGCTTACACCCATAGAACCCTACTGAAGCTAGTGTGGTTGCACTGGTGTAACGAAGGGCAGTAGTAGGCTCAGTGTAGCTTTTGGAGGCAATGTAAGAAGAAAGAATGAGGCTAATGTGACAGATCTATAGGTACGTGTTGCTCAAGGAGCTGGTGAAATATACTGCAGTAATATCCAGGGACATCATCATAACAGTCTAACAAACTTTCTCCCAAATTAAACAGCTTATTGTGACCCCTGTGCACGTTCCTGACTAAACAAAATGTCCCTGGGTTATATCCACTTTGGAATGTGTTTAAAAATACCTGAAAAAATGGTAGCATCCATGATACGGTGTGGCAGTGCTGCATTAATGCTTAATTCATATAGTATATGATAAGCAGTACTTTGTTTTTGTCAGATATGCAGTTTTGTACATTACTTTAAGGCTACTTTGGCATTATCATCTGAACATAGCTGATACATCTGCTTTAATTGTTTTGTGTCTCCTGATTATAAACCACTTACTGCTTCAGGAAGTGTATAAACATGACAAGAGCTTCAAGAATTCAGGCCCTTTCTTGATGAGGGTGCTTGAAATGCAGGATGGTTCATTCTAATGGTAGCACATTCCTTCTGGTATTGAGACTGCGTATAATCAAAATGAGACAAGACCAAGTACAAAATGAATTCTTTCAAAATGCCAATTTTCTAAATCATGTTTTTACAATCAAAGGTTATTGTTCTCTCCCATGGTGCATGCAGCTGGAGGTATGCATACCCCGGGGAGGAATGATAGCTATTCAATTTATATGCAGCCTGGAATGGAAGAATAAGAAAGCTTAATGTTAATTTAATAATTTCCCCCATTTGTTCTGTTCTTAATCCAAGTTTCCTTTTTCTTTCTTTGTGCCCAAGGCCAGCGTCCTGTTGGTGTTGAGCAGTAACAATATTGCAGGGATGAGGGAATATAGCCTCTAAATGCCAAATGTTATGCAGTAACTATGTTTGGTTTGTGCTGCTTCTGCATGCAACCACAGTAAATATGTTAGCAATTGACTTTATGACTTAGTCCTTCATAACTCCACTCTCTATTGAGAATATATTTTTAGTCCTCTTAATCTACCTGTGTGATCCCTAGTTCGCCAGTCATTTTGAAAGGCATGGCTTTTTCCTTGAACTGGATCAATATTATATTTTCATGGATCTAAAAATCTAAACAACCAGTCTCAATCTTCTAGACTGTTTCAGAGTAGCAGCCGTGTTAGTCTGTATCCGCAAAAAGAACAGGAGTACTTGTGGCACCTTAGAGACTAACAAATTTATTAGAGCATAAGCTTTCGTGGGCTACAACCCACTTCTTCGGATGGGTTGTAGCCCACAAAAGCTTATGTTCTAATAAATTTGTTAGTCTCTAAGGTGCCACAAGTACTCCTGTTCTTCTAGACTGTTGTTTTTGACAGTCAAATTAGAAATGACCTTGAAACTATTTAAAATGCATGCAGAAAATGTATGAATTACAACAACAAAAAATGAAATACATTTAAACACAGGCTTTTGGGGAGTTTATTCTAAGATGAATAATTTAATGTCAGAGAGATTTAATATCTTGAAGCACAAGAAAAGATGTATGAGGTAGAAAGAAAAGATTGCCAGTATATGTCTTTATTAATAAAAGTAGCAGGACAGGTGTATAGCATATTTTCCTAAAGGGTTTATGCCATTATTTCTTGTCATTGTTTCGTTAAGACATTTTCCATACAATGACTTTTTTTCAGAGAAAGGACAACAATGTACATTTTTAAAGATTGAGAATAGTTTCCATTGAAATAATTTCAGCCTCAGCAATAGTATTCATGTATATTTCTTCAGGTAGTATGATAGATTAAGACCCCAGATGGAAAGTGGTTGGAAAAGGATGGGAGAGGTTAAGAAACATAGTACTTGGAGCAAAAAGGTTAACATTATAAGTGCACCTCCAGAAAATGTTAAATGTTGCTGCCAGGGAGGTTGGTGAAAGAACTGAAAATGAAAGGGAATTGCATAGGAAGTGGAAAAGGGAGATTGAAATACACATTAGCCATCCAGGAAAGGGAGCCTAAAATAAGAAAGGGGAAAACTATTCTGAAATAACCACATTTAACTGAAAGAATAGAGGATCTATACAAAAAACAGAAAATAATGAAGAACACAAGGGAAAAATGAGAACATTATAAAATAAGCAAAAGTTGTAAGGGGCAAATTCAGACACACATTGTCTCCCAAACAGTTGTACATTAAGGCTGCAAAAGCAATTAGTTCTGAACCAATATTCAGGCATCCCTCTCCCTACCACATATAGTGTTTTGGCAGAACAACACTGGCTTGTCTAGATGAACAGTTAGTGCGCAGCAAGCTGGGATGTAAATCTACTTTGCATGAGTATGTAGACACTAACTGTCCGTGTGGTCCCTACTACCATGCACTAAAAGTTCAGTAGTGTGGTTTGATCTACTCTGTTTTGAAACAAGAGTAGATGAAAGCTCAGGGGAGAACTTTTAGTGCACATCTGCAGAGTCCACATGGACAGTTAAAGTGTGGCAAGCTAGTGTAAGATAGATTTATACCCCAGCTTACCATGAACCTATTTGTTCATCTAGACAAGCCCTTAGTTACCTGTCTAGTGCGGGGAGCACAGGACTATGGGCACGTTGCATGTGTCACAATGTGTGGGATACATCCCTAGGCTCCTTCTTGGAATGCACCTTGGCATTCATAGAGCACCTACAGAGCATTTCTCCATAGCTTTGTGGGGACATAGAATTAGACCAGAACACTTACACTCGTTTCTCCTCCCCTTCATCTTTTTTGGCCAGTTAGAATTTTGCACTCATTTGCTGTTTTTAATGCTGATTTCAACACATAACGGCTAATACTGAGGCAATCGGAAAACTTTATGCAGGAAGCAAGGAAATTGCAAGTGACAACAGTAGAGAAGCCACAAGCAAAGTGGAAACAGAGATAAGGAAAGCTACTGTAACTAAGATTAATAGGAGTGACGCTGCAGATGAATAAATGGTAGTGATACTGACCTTGCAAAGGTTCATGGAAATGCAAGAGACTCGGGGGGGTACATCTACACCACAATACTCAGGGGTGTGATTTGCAACTTGTATCGATGTACCCATGCTCACTTTAATCTAGCTAGCTCTCTAAAAATAGAAGTGAGGACATAGCAGCATGGACTTCATTGTGGGCTGCACAAGTGATTACATACCCTGGAGGGTAAGGCAGGTTTGTGCAGACTGTGCTGCCTCATCCTGACTGCTCCTTTTATTGAGCTAACTAGATTAAAGTTATTATGGGTACGTCTACATGGGCTGCAAATCACATCCTTGGCTTCAGTGCAGATGTAGCCTAAGGCTCAAGGGTTAGGTGAGCTCAAACAAGGTTGCTAAGGCTTGTGAGTGGGGCCAATGATTCACCTAAGGTTATTTGGTAGTTCTCCCATTCTGTAGGCTTCAGTAGGTCAACAGGAAGAGGGGAAGCACCATAAACCTATTGTTCTGTCCAGTCATCCTCTTCTTTCAGATATTCTTAGGTCTGCAGCTATGATGGATTCTCCATTACTGGCAATGTTTAAATCACAATTTGATGTCTTTCTAAAAAGGTATTGTGTAGTTCAAACAGGAATTAATTCAGAAAAGTCCTATGGCCTGTGTTATATGGGAAGTCAGACAAGACATTCGCAGTGGTACCTTCTGACCTTACAGTCTATGACTCTATGAAAGGCTTCCTTCATAAAGATCTCAAGGAGTTTGGCCTAATTTGTTCCCTCGAGAGGTGGTGGTGGTGATAATTATTTTTATTTGTTTTACCATAGCAACTAGGAGCCCCAATCATGGACCAGGGCCCCATTGTGCTTAGGTGCTATACAAACACAGATTAATAAATAATATACTAAATTTTATTGCTATGCCATACTTCAGTAGCAGGAGTTCAGTAAATGTAATATTTATTTCTTTTCTGCTTTCTACTTTTTTTTTTCTTTTTTGCTACAAAGTAAACTCTATTTAGGGTGCCATAACACTCTTCAGCAAACTCTTTTCAAATTTGGTAGAAAAATTCCACCTCATTCCCCAGTTTAGCCTCCCAATTTGGAAGTCAGAGTTTGGGGTTTTTTTGGGGGGGAGGCGGGGTATTATATTTTATTTTATAAGAGAAACAAAATTGATGACAGCATACAGTAGTGACACACTCTACTCAGCTGTGAAACTCCATCATCTGTTGGCTACACTTATGTCTAAGATTTTGTCTGCTTCAACCGAGAAGGATTTGTATTAAGAAACTCCTTTGTATTCAACTAGGACTTTACAACTTGCCTTCCTTTTGAGGAATGGTCCCTTTGGAAGATCTCACTGAGTCACCTGAACTCTGCTGCCCTTGACCAAGGTTGCTCTTGACTGAGGTCTAGTTTACACTAGAAAATTAAGTTGGCTTAACTATGTCACTCAGGGGTGTGAAAAATCAAAGCCCTGGAACAGCATAGTTAAATCGACCTAGCCCCCAGTGTAGACAGTGTTAGGTTGATGGAAGAATTCTTCCATCGACCTAGCTACTGCCTCTCAGGTAGGTGGATTATGGAGTTAGTGTCTCCATTGAAATGTTACAGTGGCTCAGCTGCTGTAGCATTTCAAGTGTAGACAAGCCCTGAGTGCCTAGAAAAAGCACCTCTCAAACTTTAATTGGTAATTTGTGTATGAAAAGACCAGAGCTTAGTATTTCACACCTAATTAACACCTTATTAAACACCACTTAATTACATGGCACTTCCCCATTAAGTGGAATGTGTGCTAATACTGTCCTGATTAAAGAGGCACCATTACCTTTGATTATCCATAGGCTAAATTTCAGGATGTCCCAGTAAGAAGAAAAGACTATAATAATACTTTACTTTTATATAGCCCACTTGACCCTAAAGTGTGGGTTACATCAGCTTCACTGAACTGCAACAATCTCAGCTATAGTGGAGATGGCCGATAACTGGAGCACAAGACCCTGCACAACAGTGGTGGGGAGGGACAAGTAGGACTTTGGTACAAAAAAAAAAAAAAAAGCCTCCATTACTACTTTGTGTATCTTCTTCCTCATTTTCTATTTAAATGTGCTTCTTTCTGAGAAAATGTTTTTGCCAGACATTTTTTCCAGTCAAATCCCCCTGTTCCTTCTCAGCTTCTCTAACTTGCAAATGCCCCTCCTCCCCACCTTGTATCACCACCTTTCTAGACAATCTGGAAAATAATAGAGCTAACTGCAGGGATAAATATTCTGCCCCATATGGTCTCTAGCTGGAGCAGCACTGAATAACAATGCATATATGAATTGCATCACGCAGCAGCCCACATATCAGCAAACACAGGTCAAAAGGGGCATATTACTGTAGTGCACCAATTGGTAGAGCTGAATATTGGGTCAAGTTTAATGCCCAAATCTTGATTTTCAAGGCTGTCAGTCGATTTGTGCCTAAACTACTTCTACTAACTGCACTTCTTCCTTGACCAAGACCTCCCAAGACAGTTATATTCATCCCTGTGAAACTCTCAGCAGAGTGTGTTAAACTGGTCAGAGCTGGAGATGGAGCCTTTTTGGTGGCTGGCCCGTTGTGGTGGAATGCCTTTCCACACGAGCTGAAGATGACCACAGACCTAACCACAGTCAGGGCAAAATGCAAGACTCACTTCTTTGTCTTAGCTTTCCCAAAGCTCTAATGATAAACATAGACCTATAAAACTGATAATAACAATAACCATTTTTCCTGCTTTTGGAATTGGGTGAGAGAAGAATCGAAACACAAGCTTAGTGATATGCTCAAAAATTCATCCTGGTGTAGCAAAGAGCTCAGTTTCCTCTTTACTCCCACTCTTTTTTAAAGTGTGGTACCCAAAACTGGATACAGTACTCCAGCTGGGGCCTCACCAGTGCCAAGTATGGAGGAATAGTTACCTCCCACATTTACGTTTGATATTCCTATTAATACACTCCAGAATAGCCTTTTTTGCAACCACAGCATATTGTTGGCTCATATTCATATAACCCCCAGATGCTTTTCCTAATTTATTCTAATTATTCCTCATTTTGATTTGTGCATTTGATTTTTCCTTCCTAAGTGTAGTATTTTGCACTTGTTTTTATTGAATGTATTGTTTTACTTGTTGATTTCAGACTAATTCTCCAATTCATCAAGGTCATTTTGAGTTCCAAATTTCTTACAACCTATCCCAGCTTGGTTCCATCTGCAAATTTTATAAGCATACTCCACTCCATTATCCAAGTCATTAATGAAAATATTGAATAGTACCGGAGCCAGGACATGCCCCTGGAGCACCCCATCTTCCTACTTTGACAGCAAACAATTAATAACTACTCTAGTCTCTAAGGTGCCACAAGTACTCCTGTTCTCTTTGAGTATGGTTTTTCAACCAGTTATGCATCCACTTTATAGTTATTTCATCTAGACCACATTTCCCTAGTTTGCTTATGAGAATGTCATGTGGGACAGTGTCTAAAGGTTAATTAAAATCAAGATCGATTACATCTACAACTTCACCCCTATCCAGTAGGCCATTAATCCTGTCAAAGAAGGAAATTAAGTTGGTTTGGCATGATTTGTTCTTGACAAATCCATGTCATTCTTTTATCCTCTAGGTTCTTACAAATTGATTGTTTAATCATTTGTTTCAGTGTCTTTCCAGGTATCAGAGTTAGGCTTCTGCTCTGTAATTCCCTGGGTCTTCTTTGTTTCCCTTTTTAAAGATGACTACTATGTTTGCACTGTCCCAGGCCTCTGGGATTTCACCTATCCTCTAAGAGTTCTTGAAGATACTTACTGACGGTTCTGCAGGGCTGCCCAGAGGATTCAGGGGGCCTGCGGCAAAGCAATTTCGGGGGCCCCTTCCATAAAAAAAAGTTGCAACACTATAGAATACTATATTCTCGGGGGGCCCCTGCAGGGGCCCGGGGCCCGGGGCCTGGGGCAAATTGCCCCACTTGCGCCCCCCCGGGCGGCCCTGCGGTTCTGAGATTGCTTCAACTAGTTCCTGAAGTACCCTCAGGGTGAATTTTGTCAGGCCTTGCTGACTCGAATACATCTAACTTATCTAAGTAGTCTTTAACCTGTTCTTTCCGTATTCTGTCTTGTACTCCTTCCTCCTTGTTGTTAATATTAATTGTGTTAAACATCTGGTCAAAATTAATGGTTTTAGAAAACACTGTAGCAAAACATGCATTAAACACCTCAACCCTTCTTGATGTTATCTGTAATTAGCGTATCTTCCCAGCTAAGCAGTGGACCTACAACTTCCTTCATCTTTCTTATACGCTTAATGTATTTATAGAACTACTTCTTATTGCGTTTTATATCCCTTGCTAGGTGTAACTCATCTGTGCCTTAGTCTTTTTGATTTTGTCCCTACATGCCTATGCTATTCTTTGTATTTATTCTTAGCAATTTGTCCTGTTTCCACTTTTTGTAGGATTCCTTTTTGATTCCCAGGTCATTAAAGAGTTCCTGATGCAGCCATATTGGCCTCTTATTGTTCTTATGTTTATTTCCAGTTTAAGGCCCCTTTACAGTGACACAGCAGTGAAAAGAGGCCCTAGTATAAATGAGAATCAGATTTATAATTTTTTCCCTCTTTCTTCATCTGGAAGTTTTTCCATGTCTCTGATATTTTTTTCATCCAATTTGTACCTTTTTTTTTAAGTGTTGCTGTCTTTTTTGAGTTGGGATGACCAGAACTGGGTTGACCCAGTGCCCCAAATGCCCCAAAGTTTGTATAAAAAACTTTCAAACATGTATAACAAAAATTCAAAGCTTATAACTGCAGAACTACAGAACCAGTTTTCTTCAAACTTGAATTGTTCTTTAAATGTCTCTGATAATTTTTTCATCCAATCTGTACCTTTTTTTAAAGTGTTGCTGTCTTTTTTGAGTTGGGATGGCCAGAACTGAACACAGTATTCCTAGCAAAAATGCTCCATTGATATATTGATATATGTGGAACTGCTCTATTCCTAGTGTATTCTATACCATTGTTTATACTTCCCAATACTGTTTTTTTTTTGTTCTGTTTTGTTTTTTCAAATCCTGGCTGCTGCACATTGACCAGATATTTTCATTGAGTTGTCCACAATGCCACCCAGGTCTTGTTTTGGTAATATAGAGCCCAGTAAGGTGTAGTTCAAATTATGCCTTTGTCGCGGGTACAGTTGAGCACCCTCTCTTGGTCATTCATTAGACTGCTGTGAGGGGGCCCAGACACTGGATCCCCAGGTATTTTAAGTCTCCAGAGCCAGAATGGAGGACAGGCACTGGCCCCGTTTTAGGGTCCCTGGGCTCACTCTTGAGTCATGGACCCTCTGTCTAGCAGAGAATTCTGAGAATTGGAACCTGTTGTCCAGCTGCTTAGCCCCTGGACTCAGTGCTGACCCCTCAAACATCCCTGTAACTTAAGCACATCATGTCCCAGGAACTCCACGCAAAGATGTGAACCTTCTGGTCACCTCTTCAAGGAGCATGTGGTACATGTAAACACTTAACACATAGAGATAGAAACACTTTTCATAGGATTCTAGCACCATTGCTCTTCCATCACACAGAAAGTACAGATAATGTAGAACACAGTAAACATCCTAAATGCAATTTACTAGCTCACCCTTCCTTTAGGAGACTGTCTGGGTCAGGGTCCCCTGACTCATCTGGATCCTATACACTGTGTTGCTTTACCCTTCACTTGAAGACGGCCAGTTTGTTCCTATCCTTTTATTGCTTTTAGCCCCTGCTGTCAGGGGATGTCCTGAGCAGCTTTCCCAGGAACTGGAGACCCCTGGCAGGTGACTTCCTGAACTCTCCCCTGACAAACCAGTTCTTCTGGTTGGGAGCTTGTCTATTGTTTAGAGCTATTCCATTTCAAAGGAACAGCACATAATATCAAAGACCCTCTTTTGCTATTCTTTTGCCACTAGCCTTTGGAGTTTCATGAAGTCAAGTGGCCAACAGAGAAGGCAAAGGAGCAGAACATTCAAAATGGAGATTGCAGGTTGGTAAAGATACATACAGAGAGTTCATAATCTCACACAGTATTCATAGACTGTACTGAAAATTTCCCAAGTAGTCACAGCCTCTCAATAGGCAGTACCTTGCACATGACAACAGTGAATTTAATCTGCCAATGAGCTACCCAATCACATAGCCATGTTAGGACCCCTAGAGTTCCTCACAGTCTTCCCTTGACTATCCTAAATAATTTTTTTCACTTACAGTTTTATCCAAATCACTGTTCCCCCTCCCTTATTTGAGGTCATTAATAAATATATTAAAGCATAATACTGTTACAGAACGTTGTGGCTTGCCACCATCTACCTTGTACCATGGTTTATTCTTACTTTTTTTTTTTAACTCTAAAATAGTTTCTGATCCAAGATAAAACTTTAACTCTTAGCCCTGACTAAGTGAAGCCTGATCCCAAAGAAGTTAATACCGTAGGAGCCCAGTCCCTTAGTTTCCTTAATAACCTCTTGTGATGGATCTTGTGAAAGGTTTTTTGAAAGTCCAGATACATTTTTGGGAAGTGGATTGACGTCAATGGAGCTATGACAATTTTTCTAGCTGAGGCTCTGCTCCTGTCTCCTTTAGACCTATTTTGTTGACCCAATGCCCCAAAGTTTGTATACAAAACTTTCAAACGTGTATCAAAAATTCAAAGCTTATAACTGCAGAACTACAGAACCAGTTTTCTTCAAACTTGAATTGTTCTTTAAATGTCAATAAGATCAAAACAAGCCATGTTTAAACAAAATTGATTCAGCTGTTGAGTTATGTGGGGGATAAAGTTTGAGAGAACATATGGGGAAAGGGCATCTCTGTCTGTCTGTCTCTCTCTCTTTCAATTTGCACACATACATAATTAAAAAATGGTTGAATGTATTTTGCTGAAACTTTACAAGATTAATCTCTGGATTGAAACAAAACATGGGAAATTTTAGCCTCAAAGCAATTTGTTTTAGAAAGAGCAACTGAAAAAAGGAAAGTAGTTAAAACAGAAGTTGTATTTCTACCTTAATTGTAGTGGTCAAAACTATAGTGGTATAGCTTTTAAAACTAGTGAGGTAATTATGTCACTGCACAAATGCACAGCTTTAGTCTCAACAGTTTAAAAGCTAGAGAAATATAAAAAAGAGTAACAAAAGTGATGCAAAATCTGGAGGATAAAACATATGAAGCGGGATTAAGGGAGCTATATTTATAGCCTATAAAGGAGAAAACTCAGGAGGCCATGGGCACAAGCTATAAATAACTTCAAGGTAACAATATAAATGAAGGGAGGGAATTATTTGTTCTCAAACGATGGTGAAACCAGGAATGATAGCCTGAAGTGGAGGGGGTGTGGAATTTTAGGCTAAAATGCAAGAACTTTTTTCTAACAGTAAGAGCAATTGAGAGCAGTGACACAGATAACCAGCCAAGGGAGGAGGCTGAAAAACCATCGCTGCAGGTATTCACCAAGAGACCAGGATTAAGTGGAGGAACATAGGGAGACGTGTTGCAGAATTGAGGGGGGTTAGACAGGGTGACATGAATGGATTATTCTGGCCTTATCTATGATTTTTATGTTGACTAGAATATCGTATAGCGTATAATAGCACGAAAATGCCTACAGCAATGGGTGCAAAACCGATAACTTCCAGTGGGCCAAGAGTGCAGTTTACTCACTCTGTCACTTAATTTCCCCACTGCTGCTTTCTGCCTCTGTCTAATACTTCTGCAAAAGAGATACCCGAGGCATTTTATTTTGCACATTACTTACTCAGGAAAGCTGAATGATTGCAACTCTTTCTTCCATGGCATGTAGCAGACTGCAACAGTAATGGGGAGAGAACATGGCGCAAGCACTGGTGGCCTATCATCTCTCCCTGAGAGGAAGGCCAGAAGGACACCACACCTCCTGGAGTAATTTGCCCCACTTTCCTCCCCTATATATATATATTGAATCTCAGAGGGAGATGCTGCAGTAAGTAGTGCTGTGTGCTGGTGATTCACTAGGTGGTACTGTTCCCTCCTAGTCATAATGCACAAGTTCCCAGCATGATGTTAGAGGGAACTATGCTAAGGAAAGTCCTGCCTGTCAGATGAGACCATACGTGCCTACACTAGACCATCAAGAAGCCAGACATCTAATTTGCATAAAATGTATATTTGCATGCTTGCAGGCGATAGAAAAAAATGAATGTTTCTGGGTTTCTCTTCCTTGATAGGACACACCTCAGATCTGTTTGTTCCCTTTGGTGTCTTTGATCACCAGGTTCCTCCTCTCTTCCTCTAAGGCGGGAAGGGGATGCGTCTCATGGGCTGGAAAGGACTTCACACACTGCTTCTTTCTGGAAGATCAGTTAGGTATTCTCTAGAGCATGTTTGTTCTCCTCTTCTGGCTTCCCTGAGCCACTCTACTGCCAGGAGAATTCAAGGACCAATCTGCTAGCTCCACAATGATCCCACTTACCTTGTGTGACTCAGGAAAGTAAGAAGGTTTTATAAATTGCTTTGGGATCTTTAGGCATGAATGGTGCTAAATAAATGTAAGATATAATTTTATTACTATTGTTGCCCCGTGTATTAAAAAAATAACAAAATCTACAGTACATAGCCCTGACTTTTTTCCCCCTTGATACTAACGAGAATTGGCCACTAAATCAAATTGATACCAAAATGATTCATTTCCCAACCATCTTAAGAGGGCGTTGTCACCAGTGTGATATTTCTTTTTTAGATCAAAGAGATCTAAAACCCAACAGGTTTCAAATAAGTGAAAATGGCATGAATATGATAATCTAGTTTTCTGGCACGTTGCTTGGCACATTTAATCATTTAATGTTTATTACATTTTGAATGAGCTGTCCATAAATGTTTTCATATATTTTCTCTGCCAAGAGGCAGCTGTCTTATACTGTAAAAGTTTTATCATTTTGTTTATTCATTTCATGTTCTTGATTGACAGTATCCTTGTTTAATATAGACCTTTCCCAAAGTTAAAGAAGTGATACTCAACTTTTTTATTAATATTTCTTCTTTGCAGTTTTTCCCTTTTTCATTTTCAGCTCATCCAGAGCTGGGGATTTAATTACATTTTCTGAATGCTTGAATTCTGCTTTTTTGCATCTTATAAAACCCGTCCTTGGGAGAAGGGCTGGGGGGAACCAACCAAACAAGCTGTTTTTAAATAATTTAAAACTTGAAAAATATGAGTCATGACTTGTTTGCATTTTATGTACATATGCAGTTTTCAGAATCAGCTCAAATTGCAAGGATCACCTATACAGATAATAGTCAATTTCAGATTTCTGCCAGACTTCCTAAGGACATGTTTAGTTACACTCTTTTCTCCCCTTTTGCTGGGCCCCAGTTCCAGTCCACTATATTTGTTTTTATTGTTATGTTCTTCTTCAGTAGTACCCCGAATTCTTATGTAATGATGGACATTAAGAAACCCAATTAGCATTTAACTCTGATGTGAATGTGTTCAACTTGCCCAAAATAATCTGAAAAATGTTTTGCTTCTACAAAATGAAAATCTATAAACTATGTGTTGATAGCTGAAATTATATGGTACTGGGGTTAAAGGAGGCACCTTCATTCTAATCCCTATTTTCATGTGCTGATAAATACTCTTTGGCTTGAAACTTCACACGTGTGTGTGTGTGTGTGTGTGTGTGTGTGTGTAAAAAAGCTGGTTGCCCAATGTTTAGTTGTCAGAACGTGAATAAAATCATGTATTAAGATGTTCTTCAGACTTTGGAGAGTTTGGAGATAACTCAAAAAGTGCCTATTTTTTAAAAACTAGGCTCCAATTCTTCAAAGAGCTATGCACTGCTGACCCCAGTTCCGATGCAGATCTACGTATTCCATAGGAATTAATGTGGGCTGAGCCCTGCGCTGATGCAGAGCCACCTATTCCATTGGAGTTTGTGTGGGCTCAGTGCAGGCCCTGGGGTCAACCTGTGAAGAGTTCATTGAAGAATCAGTGTCCTGACTTGTATGTGAAATGAATGGTTAACTTAAGTTTTGTAAGAATTGGTTGAGAAGTAAATGAGGAGTGAAACAATGTTTTGTGCATGGGAAATATCCTGCTGAGTAGTCTAGCCCTGATCCAGCAAAGAGACTACTCTTGTGCTTAACGTTAGTCAAGTGTTTAAGTACATTACTGGACTGGGGCCAGAACATTCAGCACTTTGCAGACTCAAACCCCATATCCCTTACTGATTTGAAATGGCAACCACTGCAACAGTAACTTGACCATACTGCATAAGTATATTATGGCAGAAAGCTTTTTGTCTTTCAGTTGTAAGCTCTTCAGGTCAGGAGACAGCTCTTTATGTTGTGAAAATTTAAAGTGCTGCATAGTTGTTTTGTAATAATAATTTGCTAACAGAGTATTTACAGTTACTATGGTAAAGTCATAAAGGTAATTATTTTCTATTAACCTAGTGGATATGTCCCCAGATCCTTTGACTCTGGAAATACTTGGGATCTGGGTCTAATGGTAAGTATTCATGATACAGATATTAGTTAGGTTTTCAAAAATAGATATATACTTCCCATTGACTTCACTGGAAGTTGGATGAAGCCTTAAAGTTGCCTCTTTCCTTGGACTGAACATAAGACAGCAAATGGAAGCAAAGAGACCCCTTACTATACAAATAAAGAACCATTTCTGACTTCATCTCAGTTGATTCCTTTTATGGAAAAGTCTTGTTTATACTAATAGTCCTATAGAAAAGTCATTGAGTTCCATGACTCAACTCTAGAGAATGAGATATTTGCTGTAGGTTTTTGAACCATGGTATTAAATTCTATAGCAAAGATATGAGTTTCTATTAAATTGTAGGATGGTTCAGAAACCTATAGCAAGTTTACAATATTTTATTAATTTCTGTGGAACTTTTCCATTAGGGTCAGCTGACTTAGGTGAGTTTCTTTCTTCCTTTGAAAAGCACTTATGTGAAAGTGCTGTTTTGTTCACATTGTTTTAATTAAAATAATTTGTCTTAAAACAGAAATTAGTATTTTGAAGTGGCACCTGTTGCATGGTGAGAAGTTAATTAATACATTCTCTCATCCCTGGTTTCATTTTGACAAGAAATTTGTATCTGAAGTGAATTGAGAATTTGTTTAGATAGGAGTGAATCTTACCAGACCAGGTGTAACCTTGAATCAGGTATTTGGATAGACTATAATATTCTACTGCATCACACATCCAGAATCTTTGTACAAGGGTACAGTACCACAGTTAGACACGGTGGTCCATATAAAGTACCTAGTCCAGGACAACTAACAGTGCTATATTCTTATTCTCCCTTTCCCCATAATAGTCTGAAAAAGAGGAATAGAGTTTTTCTTGTGGTTGCTGTTGTTTTATCTGACACTCTGGTAAATGAAAGTCATATCAGGTCATGCAGCCAGTTTTGCCTCTGTTGGAGTCAATGGTAAAACTCTCATTTACAATACTGGAAGCAGAATAGGGACCTTGGTGAAGTCATTATTCAAAACTGTTGCTTGGAATTGTCTTTGTGATGCTTATCTGCCTCAGTTACAATTGACTTTAGTGTGGTAGCTGAGAATGGTCAGCAACTTGCAGGAGTGGCCCTTTTGTGAGCTTGGGACTTCTGAAATGCATAATGCATAGCTATCAATTACCTGGAATTACATTATTTAAGCCCTTTAGTTGGCAAGGGAGAGTATAATTTAGGATGCCTCTGAAATCAAGGTGGAAAGATTATCAAGTCCAATTGCTGACATCTATTTCCCCCAAGTTTTAGCTAGCAGTTAACAGGAAACGATCCAGTATGACATTTCATTCATCTGCTGTGGCTATTTCATTCCTTCAGTGCAGTGTATTTGCATGTTGTCTGTTGGCCTTGGATTAAGGCCAAACCTTTCATACCAGGTCTGAGTGGAATACCCAATCATAACTGTGGTTCAACACACTCCAGTTTGCTTGTAAACAGCACTGTACGGGAGACCCCATTCATCAGGGGAGCATGTGGTTGCAGAGAGAAGAGGGACTGGAAGACCTTTTGTTTTATTATTGAAACAGAAATTAATCAGAAACTTTCTCATGACCAATGAGGCAACATCATTTGTTAAAGAAACTTATATTAAATGTATTTCATGGAAACATTTATACTTTGTTCCTGAAAAATATTCTGAGTATATTGTTAGTATAATACAGCACAGTGATCAATGTATAAACAGAAGGAGGCATGTGTGTAAACTGATGTGGGGGTGGGGGGAGATTTGGGAAAACATACAGGAGCTCTGCCTCATTCAGTGCACAAAATAAACCTTTTCTGGGGTTGAATCAAAGTTGTATTATGAAGGAGTTTATTGTCCATAGGACCCCTGCTTCATTTGCTGCAGAATGGATCTTGTGGGGGGAAATAGTATTTGATCAGGTAATTAAAGACTGTATCATAATGCATACACACTAAGGAGCTGAATTAAGATTGCACAGACAACCTTAATTCAGGCATTTCCTGACTTTCGAGTGCTTGGCTTTTAATGTAGGTTTTGGTGTATACTATGTATTGAATTTGTTTTGATTTATTTTAAAGACAAAATATCTGTTCTTCATGCATATTTTTCTAAGGTCATGAAGTATTTAGCCATATCCAGAGAGGAGTATCCTTGATTAACCCCAGAGATTATTACCCCAGTTTTCTGTTCAAGTAGGCAAAAATGTTGTGTGGTTCCTGGGAGTCATAAACCTCCCTTCCAGCACATCACTGGTTTGGATCTTGTTACAGTATGTTTAGATACGAAGTCACAAAAGACAGACAGAGAGAGAAGAGAAGAGAAACCAAATGCAGAAGATAACGTTATATGCGGAATTATGTCAGTACTTGTTGAACTATTATTATTATTATTTGTTTCTGGTAGCATTTCTGCAAAATGGAAGAGAATATTAGTTTCCTGACCTGCTTCTCTGATCTCATAAAAACTCCTGCAAATAAAACACATCCCTTTTTCTGTGCCAAGCGTTTTGTGTTGTTTTAGGTAATTTTCTGCCTTACTACTGAGTTGTTTACTCATTTATTTAACTACTGAATCCAGTGTTAGCCAGCAGTAGTAGTAATACACACACAAAAACTATATTAAAAGAACATAATTAAAATTGCAAAGTCAAGCACTCGACCGTTAGGAAATGCCAATACTAAGGTTGCTTATGCAGCTCTTCATATGCAGCTCTTCATAAACTCTAGCACAGTTTTCAGGGACTTCTCACAGGTTCCCTAGTCTCTAGGTCTAGAGATTATGCACTGGGAAGGAAAGCCCTCTAATTGCTAAAATTCAATTGTCGGAGAACCTCCAAGCATTCTTGAGTTACTAAGCAAGACCTTAAAAGGCACTTAATGCCAATGAGCTCAGTTCAGAGCTGCTACTGCAAGAGAGGGAGGGATGAGAAGGAAGTCCTCCCTCTCTTGGTACTCTGGGGGGCGGTCAGAATACTTTTTAGTCTCCCTGGAAAACCCTTGGAATTGTGGAATAGTGGCCCTGCCTGGTGACTCCTGAAGATAGGAGAGAGGGACATTCAGGCATGCTAGAAGTCCAGGGAAGGATCTCCCTGGTGACCCCTGAGACAACTGGGGAGAATAATGGAAGGTAGGGTAGTTCTGGGGGTTGATCGATGTTGAGTTGAGGAGAAGGAAATCGTCTCTTAGAAATCAAAGTTTATGGCCTTGAACCTCCAAGCAAACATGAAGGGATTGGTTTACTGGCACCCCCTGACAAACCTAATTATAGAATTCAGCGTGTAAACCTTCCTGTGTTCCAAACCCTTCAGGGTTCACCTAGCTCTTAATCAGGAATACTGCTGCATTATTCGTTCTTTAAGAGTACACAGTATTGATAAGTACAATAGTTTTTTTGCTGTTCTTAAGTAAATTGTCTAATAGGCAACTTGCTTTGTTGTAAAGGGGAAACATAAATGTTATTTCTGCACCTTTATTTCAAACCCACAGTGAATCAGATACGTAAACCTTGTCTAGATCTTGCTATTATATTGTACAGTAATTTTACAGCTTTAATTTTGAGCATGAGAAAGCTGGAGGGATTCAAAATGTTCCAGCATTTCTTTAAGACTCTTCATGGTCAGCCACAGAGGTCCCCAGAGTGACTCTGTGATGGGCTTGGGCTGTCATGTAGACAAAACACTTTATACATTTACAGTGTTGCACTTTATGCTATTGATCTATGGGCGTCTAACATGCAGAAATTAAAGACAAGAAAGAAAAGACAATTTCATCCTTATTTTGCTCAGCTGCTCCCTTTGAAAAATTACTTTAGTTTAGTACTATGGTATAAACTGTCTGTTTACTATTTGTGTAGAGGGCAGAAATGGCCTGTTTGCTCACTGCCTTCGATGATTATCTTCCTTGGCAATACATTCAGGATTTACCTAGACCCAGAAATATTCCCATTTGTGTCAGGCCTTGCGTCAATGGAAACTGAATGAAATATTTGCTATTGTTCGCTAATGATCAGGTCAGATGATGATGTTTTCTTTTGCTCAGGGGTAGCAGTCTTCTGTATTGTTTGTCATTCAGAATTGGTTTGCTTTCTGAATAGAGATGATGCAGCAGTTGACATGCAACTAGGTCCCCATGTATGGGGTTGATACCGTATCCCTTTAAATTCATTGTTCATTTCACAAATGTATTAATCAAACTCCCAGTAAGAAATATCAGATTTAACCAAATGTGTGGTACAGTGATGCCTCTGAGCATCACAGTGGCCATTTCTTGTGCCCTGATCTTCCTGAAAACATTAAAACAAGCCAATGGTAAATATCCCTATTATAAAGGTGACATATAAAATATGTAGCTATTCCAGGTAATTAAGGCCTCAAGCATGTCCCTCACTTTAAACATGTGTATAGTCCCACTGAAGCCTGTATGTATGTACCTTGTTGAACTGGGATCTAATAGATTGGCCTATGAAGGATTCCTCGTAGGCAGGGCCGGATTAACCCTTTGTGCGCCTAGGGCCAAATATAGTTTTGGGCCCCCATGGGGGCAATGGAGCATGGCACGGGGAGGTTGGTCCCCAGAGTGAGTGGCCAGCCAGGGGCAATGGGGCTTGGCATGGCAGGAGTGGCCTTGCTCCGCCCAGCCCAATGCGAGGGCACTGTTTACAAACTGGCAGTCACCAGACACATACTGGCCTGTCTGGCCCTGTGCTGCCAGCATGCCCCTTCCCTCAGGGGTGGGCCCATGCCGCGCCACACAGCCCCCCCTCCTGCCCAACACCCCCTAACTCCCTATGCCCAGTGCCCCTCCCCCCAGACTCCCTCCCACAAATGCACAGCACCCTGCCCACCACCACCCCTGCCCAGTGCCCCCTGCCCAACGCCCTACCACAACTGCCCAGCACCACCCACAGCACCCTCACTCCTAGCACCCCAACATAGACAGATCTCCCCAACAGCCCAGTGCCCTTCCTCACAGCCCCACCATCACAACTACACAGTACCCCACACAGACCCCCTCCACTGCCCAGCATCTTAACACACACAGATCTCCCCCAGCGCCCCCCCAACAGACACCCAGTGCCTAGTACCCCAAAACATACAAACCTCCCCCATTGCCCAGCACCCCTTGCTCCCTCACAGCCCAGCACCCCTCCACAGACCCCCAGACCCCCACTTCCCCACGCCCTGCCCCCCGGACGCACTCACCGGTCCTGCTGGGAGGTGACTGTGTCTGCTGGGCTGAGCAGGCAGTGCGGCCAGGGCCGGCCCCAGTCCCTGGGTGGAGAATCACTCTGGCCCCTCGGGAGCGGCACAATCAGCCAGGCCAAGGCCTGCTCCCACCCCAGCCGGGCTCCCTCAGGACCCTCTTGCCTAGAGGGGCCCAGCCAAGCCCCATACACCGCCCCCTCCCCTCCACACTGGCTGAGACTGGCCAGAGCCAGAGCCACACTGGGGTCCGGCCATGGGGTGACAATTGCAATTCCATATTTGAACTGCACATGGGAGTTAAGGATGGTATAGGGGGAGAGAGAGCTCTGTTCTGCTCTTCTCTGTCCCTTGTGTACTCAGGTAAATCCCAGATACAGTCTGGCCCTTCCTCTGTAAAGCTTTATACAATTCCTGTTAATGATAGTTGTATAAATGGATGATATTATTATTGAGAATAGGCCAGACAAACCAACAAAAGTTGTTGACCAATCTAAAATGTTTGATAAATTGGGGAAAAAATATGTAGTTTGAAAGGAAGAAAATACAATCTCTTTCCTGGGGAACTTACAGGCTAAATAGAAAGATAGGCAAAAACATCCTAGAGGACCCAGTTGAAGGTTCTGCTTTAGAACAACATTTCTACTGGTGGGAAGGCAAAAGGTGACTCCTGGTACTTTTGTTAATCTGGGTTAGTGTTTGTGTACTTGCCAGTGAGTTCTGAGGATGGATTTGAATGGAAAAAAAAGAGAGAGAACTGTAACAGGAGGGAGCATAAAAGAAATGAAGGAAACACAAAGAGGATAGAGAGTGGTGAGATTCATTAGTGGAGTGAAATGAGAAAGGTGGAGAAGTGGGGAAAAAAGAAGAGCAATGGAGTAGGTAATGTAATGTAAACGTAGGCAATTGGGTAATCCCAGAGGCATTGGTCAAAAGTTTTCTTTATCTGGACTTCTATCTGTATCTTTTTTTTTGTGGGGGACAAGGGGGAGATAGAGGGGTTGAGCAAATGCAGGGGTTACATAGGCTATAAACAGGAAAATAATAAGTAAGAATTAATTAAATTATATCATAGCAGCAGAAAATCAGATGCAAGATGACATTTTAGCTGCAAGGCCTTCTTTAGGCAGTTGAAAAATAGTGTAGTACTAACCATGTTCTATTTTTTCCACAGCCCCAAGAAGAGCTCGTAGCTGCAGTGTCGCAGCTAATTTGCTTTTACAATTCATTGCACTTTGATTTGATTTTCTTTTCTTTTTTAAAAGTTTGTTGTATTTCTTTTTAGCGTTGTAGTTAGATGTACTAGCTTGCTGAAAGTAGATGGCTCTTAAGGATGATTATACCTGTTATGAAGTGATGCTATACACTGTTAGTATAACCATTTACAGCATGATTAGTGTCTTAGCATGAACAGGATGCTTTAGCAGAATGAATTCTATAACTTATTAGTATTATAGTGAAACAAATACCAATAACAATATGCAAGAACTAAGTGGAATTGAATAGTATGAGTGTACTGTCCCACGGTTTCAGGGTACATCTCTGTTACTATGGCTCTTCTAACTCTCTTGTGTACAGGATTGTTTTTAAAAGTTTTAAAAAATAAATAGAAGCGAGAAAGGCCCAACGTGGCCACTGCTTATCTCACTTCTACCGTAGTGACTTGTAAGCAGATTGTACTACCCTTAATGTCTTGCTCCATGAATAGAAAGCTATCTGATACTAGGTAGCATGGTGCATCTTTCGGGATACTAGTCTAATACCAATGTTAGGCTTTATGTAAGAAAATAGCCTATAAAACTGGAGCCCAGCTTGGCTGCGTCGACGTGTCTGGAGCGCACAATAAAATTGAGTTTCCTGCTTTAGCCATAGCTGGGTCTTAAAATAACCTGAAGAAATTATAGTTCTGATTACATAGAAAGTGAAGGACTTAGAACATTTTCCTAATAAAGCCATGGGATGACACAAGGCTTAGTCATCTGCAGCCTTTCTTTAACAGGCATTTTCAGAGAGGAAAATAGAGCTTTGAAATTAGATAATTTGATTTGCAATCAGGCCTAATTATTTTAAGAACACAGCAAACCTTTCTTTTTGGCAAAAATAATGATGTGGAATCCAATTAGGAGAGAACAAGCCGTTTGAACAATAATGGATACCATGCAGTTATAGGAAAACTGATGTCTTGGGAGGAAAAAGCAATGTTTAGAATAGTGTCGTCCTCTCTAATTTTCCTCATTGGGAGACAATCCATTTCTTTCTGAAATAATTTATTATTTCCTTAGAGTGTATCACTAGTGATGATGACTGAAATGTTTTTGATCAGAAATGTGCATAAAGCCAACTTCTGATGAATGCCAGCAATACTAACAAAGGAAAACCAGTGGCCTTCCAAGTCAAAACATAGTTTTAAGAGCACTACTAATAAAATAAAAGAGCTTGCATAACATAGTTGCATAATACTACCTGAATTAAAATATTATCCAAAGCTCCTTCAGCTCCTCCCAGCCCCTCTTCTGTCACTTTTTACATGCTGTCCTTTCCATTAATTTAGGACCTCTATGGATCTCTAAGTGTATAGGTAGACTAGGATAAAAGGCATTTGTATTTTAGCACATGCATCTTAGGAGGAAGCTGACTGATTCATTGGTTGGTCTAATACAATTATTCTGTCCAAAATTTGCCACTGATTAAGGCCCCAGTCCTGCACAGGGATCCAAACATGTGTGAGAGTCAATGGTCTCACTGTAAGCCTAAGGGTCCACCGCCTGGATCTCTTTGGAGGATTACGGCCTACGGCACATGTTATTTACACAGTAAAAATGATTAGCTCATTTGCCTCCCTTAGTGAAGATTATAAAAATATATCTGTCTATTTAGTTTTTTTATATAAATGCAAAAATAACTTACAAATACCTAGCTAACGTATTTATAATATGACTCCAGTTGTGCTAACTTTTCTATTGACAAATTGCCTTTAAATACAGTAACTACTTCAATTGTATTACATAATGTTAACTAGCGCTAGATGGCCATAAACTAAATAGCACAGCTGTGACTTATATTCATCCCTTAATTCACACTGTTGTGAAAAATAAAAAACCTAGCAAATGAAAAGGCTCCAGTGAATGGTAGACTTTACTGTCATTGTTTTGGGCCTTTTGGGTGTTCCAGCATTATGTAAATAAGTGATGATTCTTATCTTACTCACACTACTGCCAACTGGGAGCAACTCAGTTGCAGACAGTGGAGTTATGCTTGTGTAGAGCCATTGTGACACAACAGTCAGGCCCATCATGTTTTGCATTTAATTTCATTCTTTTAATTATTGTTCTGCTTGTAGGTGTTTATAAACGGAATAATATTTATTTACATAAATATGTGATGCGATTTTATTAAAAGATGTTCCTATGGTACCCTATGCATGGGTCTGAGATGTCCAAGTGTGGGAAGGTTATAGTTCCCATCAGCCTCTTATACCCATAGTTAACTCTATGGCCTGTGCATACTGCAGAAGGGCAATAATGCCTCCAAAGAAACCCCAAGTTTGTGTCCAAGAAGTTATGGACTGCTCAAGTCCAGGGGAGGGTGAAAGGAGAGCTCACATAAAAACATCCATAAATCCCATGCACTTCACCCCTCTGTTAGCTCAGTCCCCCTTCCCCCCCAACACTCACCCCCACAAATCCCTTGATAGTGCAGCACAGTCCATAAGAGACGTTAGTCTTAGGGCTGGAGTTATACCTTTGTGTAGTGCCAAGAAGGAGAGAAGTATGCATACCAGGGAGATGGGGAGAGACCTCAGCTCTTCCTCACTTGCCTTCTGCTGTGGTGGCTCCGTTTCCTCCTTGTCTCTTGGAAACTTCTAAGACCCACAGCTACAGAGGCAAATTTGGGTTTGTTAAGGCCCCATTATTACTTACTGCACATCCTTACTGAGGTCTGTTTCAAAAAATAGGCTCGGCTTCATCAGCTTTGCATGGCCTTCCTGATACAGATGTAATATTATTCTGTAATCCTTAGGATATTTTTGTGGGAAGCAATCAATGCATATTCTAAATGAAATAACTCAGTCATTTATAATTTGTGCTTTTTTTCTCCCCTTTAATTACTGAAAGGCAGCACTGCTCTTAATCATTTAATGGCTTGGAAAAAATATTTCCAGAGACAAATCCATTACTGAACCATAGGAGCAGAAGAAATTTATTTTTGAAAATATAAAACAGCAATGTTTATAAACAGCCACCACTTTCTTTCCTTCTTCAAGTTTGGTAAAAAAAAATATGTTAAATTTAGGGCTGATATCTTTGCACTACATTTTACTTAGGGGCAAAATGGTACAGTAACATAAGTTATGAAACTCTGAAAATGGGATGGGTATAGAATGAGTCTAAATTACAGCAGTGGAAGGCCAAGGAAAAAGAACACAGCCTAGAGGATGAGCAACATAACTGGGAGTCAGGAGACCCTGGTTTTATTCTCAGTTCTGCCACTGACTTGTGGTGTGACCTTGGGTAAGTCACTTAACCTCTTTTTGTCTCTTTTTTCTTATCTGATGGGGATGATGTTGCTTCCTCCTATTTGAAATACACCTAACTCCTATTGGAGCTTTTGAATATCCCACTAAGCATCTATCTGCACATTTAGTCAGCTAAATACTTTTAAGAAATCTGTCCTAGAATGGTTATATATCTTGTTTGTTGCTTTGACTATTGAGGTGGAAATCTCATTTTGGAGAATCAAAATGGCTTTAGCAGTATGTATATACTAATAAAGTTATAGCTCTAGCCAGTGGAGCACAAGACAGTAACTGCTGTAATGCACTAAAGTGCTGGGTGGGTAAAACCACTGCTTGCTATTGCATCACAAAACTTACTATAAAAAATTATTGCCCATAATGGGGTCAGAGGAAATTGAAGTCGCCTTTGGCTCTGTATTATAGGAACTCTCTCTGAAGTTTCAAACTACAGAGTAACAAGCTAAATTCAGCAGCAGGGAAGCCTTCAATTAACTGTATCAGTTCTATTTGTAGTACAAAGGATATGAATGGCCTACATAGCTTAAAAGAAAGGAGGCTAACTGGAACTTAAAGAGGTATGCTGCATATAGCACCCTGAAAGGAAAGCCATGGGATCACTGTCAGTCAGCAGTTTGAGACAGTAACTAATTCAAAGGTCTGAATTGAACTTAGGTGTAGTGTCTATCCAATGAGACACGCAGGCAGAATGTCTTTAGAAGAGGTTGAGAGAGACAAAATAGGTGAGTTAATATCTTTTATTGGACCAGCTTCTGCTGGTGGAAGGCACAAGCTTTTGAGCTATAGAGAACTCTTCTTCAGGTCTGGGGAAGGAAATCAGAGTGTCCGAGCCAAATACAAGTTTAGACAGATTGTTAAGCAGAAGAGGTAACGCATGTTGGAGGCAGTTACTTGAAATGAAGTGGGCAATTGGGGGTTAGATTGTTATCCATAAAGGGTTTGAAGTGCACAATGAAGGGTAGCAGGCAGTGTGATGTATTACAAATTGTTGTAATGAGCCATAAAACCAGTGTCCCTGTTAAGTCTGTGGCTTTCGGTGTCTAGCAGAGTTATAAATTGAAGTTCCCAGGTTTGCCTTTTGAAAGTGTTTGCACAGGTTTCCTTTGAAAGATCAGATATGGAGTGTTCATTCTGTGAAAATTGTTTGCCCACAGGTGTTTTTGTCTTTTATCATTTTTCTGTGTGAGTTCATTTAAGAGCATAGTGATTGTCTGGTTTCACCCACATAGTTGTTATTGGGGCATTTGATGCACTTCATGTAGTACACCACATGTTATGATAGGCACATATAGGACCCATGGATCTTGAAAGGTGTGTTGTGGGAGGTGAGGATCATTGTAGCAGTGGAGACATGTCTGGAAGTTTTTCATCTGTTGTTCTGGCAGGGTCGGTCTGGTTCCATTTTGAGTTGGTGTGTGCTAGTCTGTGGGAGCTTGGTTCTAATGATGAGCTTGGCAAGGTTGAGGGGTGTTATTTGAAGGCCAGAAGAGGGGGTTTGGGAAAGATTTTTTTCAGGATGTGGTCTCCATTGAGTATTGGTTGTAACTCTTTGATAATCCCCTGTATGGGTTCCTGAGTGGGGTAGCAGATGACAAGTAGAGCTGTGTGGTCAGTCGCCCCCCCCTCCCCCCCCATATTGAAGTAGGTTCTCCCAGTGTATTTAGGTGGCCCATTCCATGATGCAATCTACTTCTCTGGTGGAGTGTCCTTGTTTCTCTTCAGAGCAAGTTTTGTGGTATCTGAGTGCTTGGCTGTAGATAACAGATTTTTTTTTTCCTTTTTTTTTTTAGTGTCTGGGGTGGTTACTGAATCTGGAGTTAAGCGTGCTGATCAGTGGATTTCTTGTATATAGTTGTCTGTAGGGTTCTATTGTTCAAGCAGATTGTGGTGCCTAGGGAATTGATGCTGGTGCGGGAGTGTTCTAGAGAGAGTTTGATTGAGGGGTGATGGTTATTGAAGCGCTGGTGGAAATCTATGAAGGAATTTAGGTTGTCTGTCCAGAGGATGAAAATATCATCATCAATATGTCCCAGGCATATCATTGGTTTTTCCAGAAATTCTTCCTCAAGGTGGCCCTGAAGAGGTTGGCATGTTGTGGAGCCATCCTAATACCCATGGCTTTTTTTTTTTTTGCAAGAGATTGGCTAGAATGTAGAACACACTGCTGAAATCAGCAGTAGGAGCAAGCAGTTCAAATGGGGAAACTTGCACTGCAACTGCCTCTCTCCACTCTGTTGATGAACAGAGGACTTCAAGCTCCAGGGCTCACAATCAGGGAAAATAAATATTAAGTACATATTAAAAGAAAATGAGGTGAGAAATGGAAGGTGCAACCAGTAGATGTTGGCATCACTTGAATATATACAGTCACAAAGAAACCTGAAACCATACGTCAGCATTGTTCTTCAAAGTAAAGTTAAGTGTCCAGAGATGCTTAACTTTACAGGACCAAGTCCTGGAACCAGTATGCAACCAAAATGGGTGGGATCTGCAGTGGAGAAACTTGCAGAGTTGGAGTGAAAGAACCCTTCTCCCACATGGAACATAACCCCCACTACAGCCTTAGGGGACAGAGGAGAATATCCCACCCACACGCGCACACTCCTCTAACCTTCTGTGCAATAAAGCATAAGAAGTCTCTGTGGAGCAGGGCTCTGTAGCCTGATCCATAGATTATGTATTAATTATATTAATTACCTAAGGATTTCCATTTATCACTTTGAGCCTTGACCGATTCTTGTCCCAAGATCAGGCTCAGTATTATTAAAATTACTATATAGTTGGGAACCCTGAAGTGTATAATTGCAATACTCACACTATAGGAACTCTTCTATATTTCCAAATAGTTTATTAATACATTTAGCAAAGTCACAAACACTCTAACTCAGTAAGGTAGATAGAGAGACTACAGAATGTATATTTGCACACCCATATACTCACACCATCCATTGCAGGATGACCTAAAATGTTAGCCACTATCTTCCTCATCACCATCACCTTTCTCCTCATAACCATGGACCATCATTCTGGCCCCTTCCAAGGGCTACATCTCTCTATTTCCTACATCCACAGGCTGGGAGGCAACTTTTATACTATGCTATGCTGATACCACTATAGCTAATGCATATTCAGTAGGGGTTTTTCCCTTTTTCCTTATTTGTATTTTATCATCCTATTAATGTTGAGGTGTCCTCCTTCTATAGGTTAGTATACTGATACATGAAACTACCATTTCAGCTCATGATCATATCTGTCACCCCTTGCTTAAACTTTGTAGTTAATACTTCCATGTTCCTTGCAGTAGCACTTACTGGAACATTCTGTCTCCTACCATTGAGCAAGCTCTCCTTAGTTCCTAAAATCTAAATGTACCTGTTGACCTATGCCAAGTGTTATGGCCTACTTAACCACACTTATGCTAACATCTTACAGGATACTATAGGTTTCTTGTGTTACAGCTGAATATAATGAAACCAGCCAAATATAATGAAGGCAAGGCTGTGAATATAGTAAAGGCAAACCTATGAGCTACAGCTCCATATCATGCAGTGGATGTCAACCTTCTGCATAAGTCTCCATATCCTGCCTTCTGATTTTGTTGCAGAATGGTACTATTTCCGCTTAGTCAGGGTCCTCTGTGGTTGCAAAGTAAGAGGCAGGATTTGGCCTGGTCCAGCAGTACCCACTGAAATCAGTGGAAAGAATCTCAGGATTGAATCAGGCCCTTTAAGTCTCAAAAGAAGGATTTCTGAACTTGTTTCCTGGAACTCGTGTGTCAGTTACATTTAATGTCTAAATTGTTGAGTTACCATCCTGAGACTGTGGCAGAAGGAATTTTTCACTAGTCAAAGACATTTAGAAATGCATTTGCTGGTGGTAAAGACAAGAATATCAGAGAAGAATAGAGGTGATCTTACTTGTGTGATTAGGCACCAAAAAGGAACAAGGCTAATGTAGAATTTCAACAAGATTTCATAATCTGAAGTGCTACCTATTTGTCACTCTATCCAATGAGTAGTCTCTCTTGGACATCCTTTAGATATTTGTAATAGTAAAATTGATTATAACCTTACCTTTATTCTCAAGCTGTACAGTAAAACATTTGTAAGAGGTTTTATTTAAGGAGAAGCATCATTTACCAAGTGGGGATGCCAGAAGGATTTAATTGAATTCTGCACTAATATAAAATAGATAATTTATTAGACCGGAACACTGAAATGATAAAAACAGTGACATTGGTTTGGTTTCATTGTCCAACGTGTTTGCACAAACATAAAAATTTGCCATGAACTCTAAAATGATTTATATTCGTGGGGATTCTAGGAACTTTGTAAGTCAAACTTTCATCTGGACCAAGCTACATTACCTTCATGCACTTTGAAAAGCATTTACTAGATTTTGGGATGCAGTTTTTCATGTTACTTGCATTTTGCTCCCAAGTAGAGCATTTTACTCTTGTCCTGACACTGGTTAATCTTTGCTCCCACTCTGTCTTCCAGCCCACCGTTTATCACATTTCTTCCCCTCTGCAGAGATTTAACTGGTTGTAGCGCAACACAGGCTTGGCAACACACTAACCTTCATCCTTCCACTACATCCCCTCTACCTTGAACTCTTATGACATCTAAGCTATATTCTCCTCTCAGTTATTCTGAGCTTCCAAAGTTATTGCACTCGTTTCCTGTTTATAAACCTTCTGCTTAGCCAAAGACTCATTCACAACACTTCACTTGCCAGATTCAGGAACACTATTAACTCAAAATGATCATAGAGCTAAATAAATTATGACAAACAACCCTCCTATGTTGATGAAACTGTATTGGCATGGGTATAGAATAGACAGCTTATGAGACTTTTCCAGCTCAAAGTTCTTTAACACCTGACCTCTCTCTTATACTACAGGATGATCAGAAATCTCCTTCTTTTTTTAAATAGCATCTAGGAAGTCCTTTGCAATTCTGGTTCAGTGTAGCTCATATAAGTACACTGGTAATTTTCTAGTTTATTATTCTCTGCAATCATACTTCACCAGTTAAAAGTTAGTGTCATACACAGTTTGTTTAATGAATCTCCTTCCTTGATTAATCTTGAAATTAGTCCTGCACTTGGCACCTGACCCAGAGCCAGCACCATTGACATTAATAAAACGTTTGCCATTGATTTAAATAAGAGGAAGAGCAGACCCTGGATGACAAAATCACTTTGGAAGAATTTTGAGCCTGAAATTTGGCTGTATTGAAGTCAATGGGAGTTTTGCCATTGATTTCAGTGTGGCCAGGATTTCACCCATGCCCCCCATGTGTTGCCTCAGGCTGATTTGTTTTCTTGGTGTTTTTTCTTTTAATTTCAGCCAAAACAGTTCAGCCATTTCCAATAAGAAGGCTAGGCAAAATACATTGTTTTGCCAATGTTAAATTCTGGCAGCTTTTTCTATAAGATGATCTATTCCCCACCACCCCATGCTTTAGAGCAGGGACTTGAAATTTGGCAGGGGTGGCCTTTGTGTCAGGATATGCTGTTCACTTTTCCCACGAAAATCCACCCAAATTTGGCCTTTTAAAAAAAATCACACATGCTCAGGACAGACTTGCTAGAACTGTGTAATTTAGTTCCCTGAAGATTCCAACTGCGCTGGGCATACTCCAGCCCAAGGCTGCACAGGATTTTCCCTGCCATTGCAGTTCCTGGATAGCCTGGGCTATGCTGAGTCTGGGCAGTGGAACTGAGAGCAGGCAGCCTCTCTCTCCTGCACTCTCAAAGCCCCCCACCTGATCCCCAGGCAGTGAGGAGGAGGAAGCTACCTGACTCAAATGCAGATGGGAGAAGAGTTGGAATTCTGTGGGGTTGTAGATTGGGACAAGGAATTAGGGAAGGAGTGGGACTGGGGACTGGTGGGTTGGAGAAGGAACTGCGAGTGGAGAGGGGAGAATGGGACTGGGAGGCTGGGCAGGAGACTCAGACTGGCTGGGCAAGGAGATTGGGATTGGGAGCCAAGGAGGGAATGATGGGGGAGAGGCTGGGAGCTAGTTGGGGGAAGAGAGGGCAGGAGGCAGGAGTCCCATGGAAAAAAATAGTATTTGATCATGTAACTAAAACTGTATCATAATACATATGCACAGGCAACCTCAGTTCTGACATTTCCTAACTTTTTTGAGTGTTTAACTTTGCGACCTTTATAATGTTGTTTAACATAACTTTTGTGTGTGCGTGTGGATATGTAATGGTTCCCCAAAATTTGATATTTTGAAATTTTGTTGTTCAGGTTCTGCAGTCCAGTTGGCTTCTCATGGAATTCTTGTGGCTTCTCAAGGGCTACAGAATCAGATTCTATGTAGCTTTAGTCTAAATGAATTGAAGTTGCAAAAATAAATAAAAAGCAACCATAATATGTCGCATTAAGTAGATGGCTTTAAATAGTTTTAGATATCTAAGAAACCTGATTTTATGAAAAATGGCATAGAAAGTGTAGCAGGTGCCACTGATTTGATTTAGAAATTTCTTTTTCATGAAGTAAATTGACTGTGAAATGATTTTCCATTGGCATCTGATCACTTGCTAATGTGTATGGACTCATGCCTTCCACTATGTGCCAGGAGAGGATAGCCTTGGCAGCGTGGCATGCTGGCCAAGGTTCTAAAACAGTAAAAGAGCCCCCTCAGTTCTTGAAATAAGTCTTTATACAGTCAAGTCTTCATGATTCTCTCTACATATGTTTTTGTGTGTGTATGTTCATATAGATATATATCAAAAAACCTTGAGCTGATTTTAATTTTCTAACAGCAGATTTATTTTTGTATTAAAGCAAATATGCTTTGTCTAGAAATAACAGTTCAGAGTTCTTTGTGAGGATGCATTTGAATAGCACTGATGCAAAGCTATGTGAATCCTTGAGTCTCTGTACATTTGTTATCATTTTCTTATTAGAAAGCAGAGAGGGAAATTGAACCTCACTCTCTTGAGGCTAGTCCTAGTGCCTGAAGTAGAAGACTCTTTCCTTTCTCTTTTTCTAAAGGGGAAAAAAACACTCCTATGAATGTTCTTGGAAGACAAATAGAAAGGATGGCAAATTCCATTCAAGCAAGTTATTTTTTTTCAAATTACCATTCGTAGTTACGTGCTACAGAACGTGACAGCCACAGAGGGACTTGCCCTGCAATGTGACACGAGCCACTTAAACCACCAGGAGTTGATCATGTTCAGCACCTTGTACGACTGGATCCAAAAATGACCACAGAAATGTCAGGCTGAGGAATAAGTCAGGGAAAAGAAAATTGGAGAATAAAAAAAGTAGTTACAATCAAGATGCCTCCGTTTATTTAGCTCCAGAATCCAGTCTCTTACTTTGGAGTCTCTTACTGACATGTTTCTTTCTGAATGTGCCTGTCACTCAGAGGGTTTCTACACTGTCTTGTTCTCACAGAGTCCCCCTCCCCCTGATGGTTTCTTATCCATCCCGTGGGTCTCCTTTCCCACCTGAAAATCTCTTCTTGGCCTTCAAATGTAGATGCCGACGAATTAAAGTTGGATAGAGGGGTGTCTTGCTCTCAAGTGAAGCACCCTGCAGACTCTTTTCTGCTCCTTATGCTTGTTGCTCCTTCGCTCCTGTGCTGTGGAGGACAGAAAGGGAGAGTTGAGGAATCAGCTTCTGACTGTGAACGGAACCCAATCGGTTGGTTCATAGGAGTAAGGTTTTAATACCTGTTTTCTTTGCTAACCAACCCAGGTAGGAGAAATGGGAGGAATCCCCTGGTGGTGACATTTTAATAAGTAGCTCCAGCTTGCTCTCTGCAGCACATCACTGCTGTTCCATGTTATTGAGCCAGCATGTCTTCTATCTGCCTTCAAGAAGCATGGAAAGACTAGAGTGATAGCATGGGGTCATTTTCATATCTGCTCATTTCCTGCAAAGAAATGAGCGAGCGACATAAGACTAAAAGCTGTGCCCCATGCATCTGTGGGATGGGGCGGAAAGCAAGGTGCATGAGTTGTTCATATCTTGGGTGCATACTGGGAAAGGGATTGGGACTTCTGAAAAAAGGTGTGGTCATGGCCAAAGCATTTCTGCTGTATACTCCCCACCAGAAATGGTGTAAATAAGTGAGTAAAGGTCGTGAAACTGAAAGCTCTCAAAAGCAGCCATACAATGCTCCTTTTCACCTGACACATGAGAGTATAGCTGTAAGCAGTGCTGCTGTGGTGTTATTACTCTTTGGGGGCACTGAGCACTTCCATATCCTGTTCAGTGTTTAGTTTGGATTTAGTAAGTGTTGAGCCATTGAGACTTATTCTCCTAATAATGGGAAATCTATCTCTTCTGTGTGATTTGTGTCTGTATTCCTTAGCTGTTACCTGTTATGATCAGTACTAAGCAATCTTATCTGGTTGTAGGCACACATCACAAATCTATCTTTCACATTCCACAATCAAAATGTTCGTATTTCCTGACTCTTTCCTCCCTCGAGACATGGTAATATGTTGCATGAGACAACAGAGCAACATCAAGGATTTGTGCTGTGCTCTGAAGTGACATGAATTCACTAAGTGGTGATGACAGCTGATTTATATTGGTAGAGACTTCCTATGTGTTGAATACGGACACAACATGCACTTGTACCAGAGATCTGTGATTCCCACCTGCACAATGCTGCTTGTTCCTAATCCATGTAAACTATTTTAAAAATCTTTGTCTTTATTGTTGTTCACATGCAGTATTTATAGGGGAAAAAATACATGGTTCACCAATAGTAGAGGATGATTCTTTGGATGACTTTCTTAAATCTTTCCATTTTATGATACATTCTTAAAGAGTACTACAGATATTTGTTCATATATGCTTATTAGGTACCCTGAGAGGGAAATGTATCTTGTCTTGGATGATCATTTCCCTCTGAAGGACAGTTTTATCCAACATATCATTCGTGCTTATATTATATGCATACTACTCTGAGTAGATATTCTCTGCTGTTTTTTATTACTTCCATATGTTTGTGGTAGACCTGATTGCTGTGTTACCTGTGTTCTACCTTCATAACTGCTAGCACAAATGTGATGGACAAATATGGCAGTGTTTTCAGATTAAAGTGTTTATAAATAAATAGCACATGAAATTACACTTTCAGGGTGTGTTTTTAGTTTTAAAAAGATCTGTAATAAATATGTTACTAAGTTACATATAAATTGTGCTGAAGTTACCATGGCCCAGCTGTTTGCTAGCAGCATAACAAACAGTGAATGATCAAGTTTAATCCAGTGAAACATTACTTAGTATGATGTCAATACCAAATCATATGGCAGTCTTTACAAGAGAGAGATCATTGTATGATATCAGTCTTGCATGAAAAATACTATTGCATTGTAGCTATTGGAACTTCAAAGAATCATACAGTGTCCACAAAAACTGTCAAAGTGACAAAGTAATAGATGCCATGAATTGTTTAAAAATGCCGTGCAAAACCAAGAGATACAGTTAAGAGAGTGTGCTCTCCATACATGCCAATTTATTATGCACTTACCAAGTAATATATTAAGTTGTAGTAAAGGTAACATTTCTTATGGGCTTAATTGGGTTTTGGTTTGTGTATGTGCAAACTTCTGTGGGTCTATTTTTTCAACTCTAGTTGCACAGGTGAGAGATTCCAAAACTTGAGTGCTGCCTGCAAATCCCCTAGAGGAGTGGTAGAAGTAGGAAGGGGGGCCAGGTGCAGGCAGTAAGGGACTGGCTATATGACTTCAAATAGAGCCCTGTTGCCAAGAGCCTGAGGGGAGGGGAGGATCAGGGAGTAGCATGGAAAGCCCAACATTCCTTTCAAATGTCCAAGCTGTGCAGGAATACTGTGAGATTCATGGGATTTTCTTGCAGATCGTGGCACACCAGTTGGGTTGTAGGCCCAGCCTTGTGCTCACTTGAAAAGGGGAAACTCAAGACTATTTTTTAACATCTTTTTCTCCCTTGTGGGATTTTCTCTGAGCGGATCTGGCCTAGAAAAAGTTCACTTTTCCAAGTAGCATTCCTGGATGTGCAGTCAGAGGTCATAAAGCAAAATAGTGTGCAGTGGCTATTGGACTGATAAGTCAGTTTGACTGGCCAAATACTTTTACATAGGTTAATGGCTGTTGTAAGCAAGCCAGAGGCTAGGAACTAAAAACCTCACTAATCACAAGTGAAGGCTAGTGTGAATAAATTCAGTTCCAGTCTTTGTATATACTTATGGACTGGGGGAGATTTAAAGCCCATAGGTCCCACTCAGATCTCTTCCTGCCAAGTCATTAGGATTTTTTGTATATGGTATTGGCTCTCCTTCCTTGTTTGCCATAGTCTCATGTACATTGAGGCAAGGGAAGCTGCTGCTTGAAGCAGCAGCAGCAGACTGTCTTGTTCTCTCTTTTAGGCAGCCTCGTCTGCCCTCCCTAGATGGAGAAACAGTCCTTGTTACATTAGCTCTTCCATTTAAAAAAAAAAAAAAAAAAGGTCCAATATCTGCCCTGGTGGAGATCACATGCCATGTCATGCTGAAGATTGGAACATCAATCACAGGCCATTTCTCTTAGACCTTCCCAGTATTCTGAAGGCCCAGCTATCCCTTCCTAGCACTTTGCAGCTTTCTTTTACCCCTCTCTGCAACCCCAGCTATCCCTTTTGCCTTATCTCCTCCCTTCCTCTCTGTCCCTCCCCTCTGCTGTGCACTTCTACCACCTCTCTCTTACAGGCTAAAGATCATGAGAAGTTTTATGTACTCCCTCTTTCTGGGTTTCTTACCTCATTCACACACCCTTACTGAGTGTGTTGAGGAGGTGGCTATTGGGTTCTGTTTAGGTCTGCACTGGCTCCCTGCATACCCGCCAGTCTCTTCCTGGCTAGATTTAGCTGCTCCTTGCTTTGCAGGCACATCCAGCAGGGAATGGAAGAAGAGAGGGTATTGTAGTGTCTCAACAGGGAAACAGAGAACTTTCTGGCAGTGAGGGAAGGGAAGTGAAATTCAATATCTGCATGGACCCCAGTGGCAGCCAAGCTCAATAAAGCAGTTTAACTGCCCCACTCCTTGGTGAGTGAGAATTCTCTCCATGTCTATACCCCTTTTAACTGAGGATCCTTGCCCCCTCCATACTGTGAAGCATCCACACACTTTGTGGCCCCATCTTCCAGTACTCACGATGGTGGTCTATGAAATGGCTGGCAGTGTCATTGTGTAGCAGTCATCAGCCTTTATGATGTGCCACCCCCTGGGCTGAAGTGTGTGTCACTATTGTGCTATGTCAGATCTCTGCTAAATGTAGAAAGGATTAGATCATTCCTGAATGCAAGAGCTCCTAAGCCAGTAGGCCAGCCAACTTCTTAGGTTTTAAGATAGCAGCAATATGGTTTTAAGTAGCTGGTGCCAAATACAAAACTACGGTAGGTAGTTGATGATGTATTTTTAGCCAAGCAAAGCATGCAATGATCAAAATTCATGCCCGAGGAAATTCTAATCCCTCTATGTATTGAGTGCACACAGCTCCCATTTACTTCGTAGTATTGGGGCCTAACTTTCTAAGGCCCTGATGCTACACTGGGATGCATGGGGGCAGTTCACCTCTCTCAGAGGTGTTGTTTCAGGCTCTCTTCAGACTCAGGCAGATGCTACTGCATTGTTTATACTTAGATCACATTTTTGACCTTTCCTTCACAACCTGAGGCTAGAAAGTTACAGAAGAAAGAGAAAGAAAGCAAGATTCTGGTGTAATCACATCACCCTCAGAGCTGCAGCCCTGGGCATGGGACCTATAGTCCCTGTGCCTTAATCCAGCTCTGTTTCACATATGTTTAACTTTACATTCAGTGGGACCACTCACATGCATAATGTGTGAACATGTGTAAGGGTTTGCAAGATTGCAGTCTTAGAGAGTTTTTGGTAAGTCTAGGTAGCTGAGCTGAGGCTGCTTTCCTCTTCAGCATCTCCCATCCCAGCCTGACTGTTTTATGGTAGCACTGAAACCCAATGCTTCTGCAGCTTTAGCTCAGAATTGTGTTTATTTGCTTGTGGCAGGTTTTATTACAAAATAAAAATTTCAAGAATCCTGCTTTCAGGGTGCTTTTTTTCCCCAAAGAAGATTATAGTCACTCTGAAGAGTAAATGACCGAGTTTTAATGGCATGTAAAGAATCAGTGCAATATAAATCATGGCAATCGTGTATTTCAAAAAGAAACCTTAAGTGGGCTGGGGGTTTTTGTTGTTGTTGTTGTTTTTTTTACAGCAATGCAAGCTACAGATTCCAAAAAGCCTAGTAAAACCATTAGGAAAAAACTGTGCTAGAAAATACAGGTATTTGGGTACATTAATCATTTTACTCAGCAACTGAAGAAGTGTGTTGATACTTCTTTACCCCAGAGACTGTGGTTCAGTCCTTGGTGCCCATAATTGGGAACCACAGTAATTTAGCAGGAAGTTTATACTGGTCTCGAGTGTACTTCGCAATATTGTGTAGCCGATTGTGGAAAAGGAAATCACAGAAAGAAAGAGTTACAGCATCTCTGCACTCCTTCCCAGGCCAATAAGTACCACTAGATCAGTGACTAGTCTCAATAAGGTTCCACAATGGGGGATGCCAACAAAGGTTTCACAATCAGATTAGTAGCTAGAGATGTTGCTTACATACCATTCTGATCCCAAGGATTTAGAGAGAGCACGATATGGGAGGAAACTTTTATAATAGTTTTTTTTTTTAATTATCCAATAAATTGCAGTTAAATTTGGTGTCCATTTAAGTCCTTGTTTATTGCCACTCCTTTGGCACTGTCTGTGCTGTGATCCTCTGTGTTTTGTCAGTCAGATTGTTTATTTGCATACATTGCTGCTCCAGATATTGCTGTATGAGACAGGACATATGTTTAGCTTGTGTAGAAAATAGTATTCATCCGTAATAAGAGATGGGTAATAGCTGTATACTGAGTGGACTTCTTGGTGCTATGCATTCTGACCTGTGTGTGGCATTTATTTTCTCTCTCTCTCTCTCTCTCTCTCTCTCTCTCTCTCTAAAAAAATCAGTCATAATTACTGTAACATATACCATAATCTATCAGAGAATAAATAGCTGCAAATATGCTTTCCAAGAAAGTGTATCTCCTGATGTATAGGTGAGAAATTACTTGTATAATAATGCACACAATTATTACTACTGTTTCACTGCATCATAAATATCTATTTTATTTTTTAATCTTTGATTTTGGCAAGCTCACAGCATGTTCAGTAGTTTTTGAGAGACTAAATGCATTGCTGTCTATCCCTGGAACCCACAGAACCAACACTATGCATATAAATAAACGAAACTTACTTTCACAAGAGATTGAATACATTTTATTGCATTGTGCCTGTCTACTCTGTGTCAATATGATTCTCGTGTAGAAACAAGAGCTGTGAGATGTGCCGGGGAATAAATAGATATCTTCTAAAAAAAACTGTTGTCTTGAAATACCAAAGGAAGTGAATCATGCAAGTCCTTAGAATTGAGCAACATTAACTATATAAAAGATGCGTTTTACTACTTGGGTCAGACTGACATTTGCTTCAGAATGAATAATTTTTATTTGGTTTTTCTTTCTCATAATGATAATGGGGAATTTGTGATGGGAAAAATGTTTCAGCTAAATTGCACTAGGAAGTTGTGGAAGGCAGTTTCGGATAGACCATTTTAGCTTATTAAGACTCTTGATGCCACAACTGGAAAAGCCAGCGGAGCTTTCAGTTTGGTGGACCAGGAGCTGAGCCTGACTGTCATTATCAAGATATATGATGTCATTGTTATGACTAGGGTGACCAGACAGCAAGTGTGAAAAATCGGGACTGGGTGGGGGGTAATAGGAGCCTATATAAGAAAAAGCACCAAATAGCGGGACTGTCCCTATAAAATCAGGACATCTGGTCACCCTAGTTATGACAATAGTTAGAGCCCAGAAACCCTTGGAACTTGACACACAAAGAGAGGAATATAAATTGGATTTTTTTGAGCAGAAGATTCTATTTATTAGATTGGAAGACCGTGTGAGTAATTCTGCGTTCAATAAATGACCATGAGAGTGCAGTAATATGGGCTTGGGTATTGTCATCAGATATTACTATAGAGAAAAAAATTGATGCACAGGTTAAAGTAACACTAACTAAAACTAGCAATAGTTTATGATCTCAGCCTAAGAATCATTATACCTAAGTATTTATATAAGTAACTTGACTGGTAAAGTTCCTCCGAAGTCTAAATATCTATTTAAAAAATATAAATCTAATATTAACAATATATATTTTTTAAATAATCCTATAAAGCATAGCCATTGTTATTGTGGATTCCACAATAAACTATTTTAATTTTGTTTTAATGTCTTTAATATGATTCAATTTTAATATTGCTTTGGGATTATTACAGTAAATGTAAACTACTGAAAAGTACTTTGTATCTTTTTAAACAGCAATGCTCAAAATCAATAGATTAATATAATCAGGAAAAATGCTTAAAAGTTGGGCGAGGTGCGTGTAGGGTGACCAGATAGCAAGTGTGAAAAATCAGGACACTTTTTTTCAGGGGATGGGGGTACAGTTGTGTATATTAGACAAAGCCCATAATATCGGGATGTTCCCGATATCATCAGGATGCCTGGTCACTTTAGGTGTCTGGCATACAGTTTGTCTGGCCACCAGTGGCAAGGAAGCTCCAGAACTCAGCCACATGTCTTTTGTTATTTACTCAAGCAGTTTCTTGCTGTAATGTTTTTATTTACCAAATTGCTTGATGATGGAATTTGAACAGATTAATATGCCTGAGGGAAAATCAGCTCTTCTTAAATAACAGCAATTCCACTTTAGGCCATGTTTGTCAAAAGAATCCGTGTGATCAGTGGGCAATGGCTTTTTGGCTGGAAAACTAACTTTAGTTTCCAGAAGTTATCAAACATGCTTGCTTGTTGAAATGAGGTGAAGACTGAAGGATTAGATGCCTGTAGGTTTTTGACTGTTCACCCAAAATTCAAAATCTGTTTTGCTAAACTTTCCAAAATGGACAGTGAAAATTTCAAATTCAGATCTAACATCTTTTGGCTGTGGTATGTTGTTTTAATATGAGCTAGCTAAGGAAAGCACATTTCTGAAAAATAAAATTAATATAACTGCAAATAATATGATGTAAAATGCCCACTTGAAGTTCTAGAAGCATTTATCCCCAAAGAGCCGCTCACGATCACCCACCTTGTTTCTCTAATATCCTCATATCCTGGGACCAATATAGCTTCAACAATGCTCAAGGTCATTCTCAATGTATTTCCCCATGCAGTTCAGTTTTATCATGTATCTATTGAATGGTGGCCCAATTCATCTCTCACTGAAGTCAACGGGAGTTTTATCATTGACTTCAGTTAGAGCAAGATCAGGCAGAAGGGCTAGAGATTTAATTAGATAAGCATCTGAAGTGTATCTATCTTAAGGTTTTATACTGCCACCCATCAATCTAGTATCTAAACCCTGACTTCCCTGGAGCTCTGCGCCCTCTTCTCTTCTTCCTCAATCCATTTATTCTGTAATCAGTCCCCACAACTCCATTCTCTCTGCCACCACCTTCCATCCCATGGACTCTGAACCCTGGCTCACAGCTCATATATTCTGGTCCTATTCTCATCCCTCTGAATGCCTCTGGAAACAATCCAAGGACTTCCTTCTCTACAAATGTATCCTCTCCTCCTTTATGACTATCATCTTTCTCACAAACCACTTCTATTTCACCTTCCCAGAACTATTTCCTCTACAGGTTGTTCACCATCTTTGATTCCCTCCTCAAAATTTCTGGAGTGTAGCATGATCCCCTTGGCAGCCCATATGGCTTCCAAAATATCTAGGTGGTCTTGTCCTCTCCTCCCTGGATGCTTTCTCTAAGCACTAGCAACTACCATTTTACAATCAAGGTTTAATGTGATCTCAAAAAAGGTTTTGGGTGTATCTTTGCTGACTGATTGGATTTCATTAATAAACACAATTTTAGAGATACTACCTCACCCAAAATTTTAGAGCTCAGCCCTCTAGTTTAAATGCCAACTCACCATCAATCAACCCATCTCAAAGTTGACCCTTTAATGTAATGCCTGGGTTTGTATCTGAGGTACTTATAGGCCTCATTATTGTAGTATCGGAGTGCATCAAAATCTTTAATGTATTTATTCTTACCACATACCTGTGAGGTACGGAAATATTTTGCCAGAAGCTGGGAATGGGCAACAGGAGATGGATCACTTGATGACTACCTGTTCTGTTCATTCCCTCAGGGGCACCTGACATTGGCCACTGTCGGAAGACGGGATACTGGGCTAGATGGACCTTTGGTCTGACCCAGTATGGCCGTTCTTATGTTCTTATTATCCTCATTCTACAGATGGGGAACAGAGGCTAAGCAATGTGCCCAAGGTCACACAGGAAGTCTATGGCAGAGTAAGCAATAGAAACAGGTCTCAAGTCCTAAACTATCAGCCTAATCACCGAAACATCCTTCCTCTTGCTTAATTGAAGCCCAGCCATTAATTGTGACCCCCATGTAACCCCATCCTTTTTAAAGTTTTCCTTCATGTCTGCCAGCACAGCCTTTAGATGACTGGTGTTTAGAGCAGTTACTCCCACTTTGTTCTTCACCTAGCTCTTGGTGTACCATATCGGATGCAATAATTCCATAAGGGATTGTGAGTCAGGTCCCATCAGTTGTAGAGGATATCCTGAGAGTGCAGAAATAGAAATTCTTACCTGTACATGGTCTTTATGTATCACAATATGACCCCTTCAGTTAGGTTACAATTTCAGTTAATACCATTAAATTTTTTTCACAATGAACTATGTTAAGATGGGCCCACATAACTATTAGTTCAGACCAGAAAAAACCTAGAAATACTAGTTTTAATGTGGTAAATAGTTCTTTCAGTGTCTGGCTGATTAGGCTGGGATCCTTGAATTTTAATTTTGGGTATCTAATTCCCTTAGACTGATTTGAAAATTCCAACCTGAGTGTTTATACTGGGTCTGATCCAAAGCCTACTAAAAACAATGGAAGTCCCTTACGATCAGGCCTACTGCAGTCTTACAGCTATGGAAAATCTTACTGGGGAAAAGAATCTCTAGTGAGAACCTGAGGAAAAGATACCAAAAATCCTCTTACTGGAGTGACTCGTTACCTGTCAGATGAGAGGAAAATAGAAGCAACCCACTATTTATAAATTGATGTGCTAAGATGCAGAAAACCAATTAATGGATAATAATTTCTGTTTCTCAGTTTCTTTGAATCAGATGTGATACTATGCTTTACTTATTATTTCCTAGCAGAACTGTACAAAAATGTTCTATGTAGTTACTTCATCTAATGGTCCAATTTCTGTATATATTTAGAAGTGATTCATTTGTCTAGTCAATTAGGTTATAGAGTATTATGGAACATACAAACATTTTGCAGTGATTTTTCAGAATAAGAGTCATTTCCCTATCTAATGCAGCAGTACCTGGAAAGCTGCCATCATGAAAAAAATCCTATAGTTTGTTTGCTTGGTGATTAAAAATTACAAAGGCAAATGTTTGTCAAAATGAAGAGAAATTTTAATTTTTCTCACCCAGCATCTTAAAAACCATAACTGTGCTTGCTCACAAGATGACTTAATCAGAAGTAAATTGGAGACAGCCTGCAGTGTTTACAGTTGTTACTTAAGAACATAAGAATGGCCCTACTGGGTCAGACCAAAGGTCCATCTAGCCCAGTATCCTGTCTACCAACAGTGGCCAATGCCAGGTGCCCCAGAAGGAGTGAACCGAACAGGTAATCATCAAGTGATCTCTCTCCTGCCATCCATCTCCACCCTCTGACAAACAGAGGCTAGGGACACCATTAATTACCCATCCTGGCTAATAGCCATTAATGGACTTAACCTCCATGAATTTATCCAGTTATCTTTTGAGCCAGCGTATGTCTAAAACAGTTGGTCTAAGGCTGGGTCTACACTACAGCGGGGGTCCGACCTAAGATACGCAACTTCAGCTACGTGAATACCGTAGCTGAAGTTGCGTATTTTAGGTCGGCTTACCTGGCGGTGAGGACGCGGGAAAGTCGACTGCTGCCGCGCTGCCGCCGACTCCGCTGCCGCCTCTTGCCGAGGTGGATTTCCGGAGTCGACGGCAGAGCGATCAGGGATCGATTTTACCGCGTCTTCACTAGACGCGGTAAGTCGATCCCCGATAGACCGATTGCTACCCGCCGGATCGGCGGGTAGTGAAGACATGCCCTAAGAGAAATAAGGAAAGAACACTAATTTGAATGGAAATCTGGGGTATTGTCCTGACAATGGGAATATTAGAACATCATTCTAGACCAACCTGGTCACTCTACAGTCATACATGAAAGATTATATTAAGAGGAATTCTATTCATGGGAAACATTTCTAACAACAATTCAGGATTATTCTTCATTTTTGATAAAGTGAAGACCACACTAAATTCAACCTGATTTTAATTAAATTGCCCATGCATATATATCTTGATAGAAACCAGGGAGTCTGTTTGCATTCTCTTTCCCTTTTCTTTTCTTTTCTTTTAATTCTAAATGTATTTTATAGACTTAAAAATGGACTCCCTCTGGTGGCTAAAATAATAGCTTTACATTGCAGTGGATGTTATCCATAGGTCTATTTGGTCTAGGGAATATTGAGTATGCCTCATAGCCTACAGTATTTTTGGGTTTCATTGTTAAAAAGATCTTAATATCTATTTTCTCTCTGAGTGTCAGATGGATCACTATATTTTTAGTGCTCATTATGTCTAACATCAGAATATTCTGAATTGAATAAGAACAGTTAAACAATTTTGTGTTAAAGAAGCAAAATGAACCCTTAGCAAACTAAATAAATATATGAGCAAAGTCAGATCTAAACCATTTCATGTGTTCAAAGAAGCCAAAATAGAAAAAGAAGAGTTCAAATACACAGTATAATAGATTAGAGAAGCTAGATAAGTCACATAATTGTGTGAACTAAATATTAGATCTCTCAGCAGCTTAATTTTGTTTTCAGCTCAAGAATGTAATTTGATATTCGAAGAAAACCCACGAAGTATGACTTTGCCAAGTAGACCTCACTGTTTACAGTGGAAAGAGTCCTGTAAAATGTTGATTGAGTAGAACTGTGAATGTGTTGTTTCTCTTCTTCTCTACCTTAAGCAATCTCCATAGTCATTTTTAATAGCAGAGAAAAAAAAACTTTCTTGGGATTATTTTCTGTAAATTGCTTTGGTTTGAATTTGGATGCTGTAAAACCAAAATGTCTTCATGTTTGGGAGGCAGAGGCATGCATTAAGTGTTCATGACGATTGATGGGTACTTCCTTGATTTTCTTTTTTACTTTCTGTTGTGTGTCATTTTGTGTAATCCCTCACACTGAAGCTCCTCTCTTATAATCATAAACATCAGTGGTGGAAAAGATCTGCTGATTTATATATAGTCCATCCCAAAGCCAATCCAGGATTGTTTTCCAAAGTAAACACCAGCTGCAGGAGAGGGTGCAGTGGGTATGTCAGGGCCTTCCAGTCCTCTATAATCCTCTCACCAGACCTAGAGGGACCCTCCCAGGAAGCAAGGCCCAATAGCTTTCCCATCCCTTCTTCAGGGGAAACTGGAGTAGTAGCTGCCTTCTCACATCAAAATCATCTCAGCTCTGCATCTTGAGCTCTGTATAATTTTTTCATTGGTTGTTTGTCCCCTTCATCCCACTCCACTCCTAAAACTGCAGCTCTTCATCGTACCAAGCCTCATGCTGCCTGCTCATTGTGCTTCCCCCTCTTCTTCTGAGCCCCTGTAGTCAGCCGACCCTCAGCTTCAACTCAGCTATAGTGTCTTGAGTCTCTTGCCCTTGGGTCCCCTACAGGAGCCGCCCTTTCCTGAGCAATCTTATTCTTCACAGCAGGAGTTCAAGTCATTCCTGGGGTCTTTTTTGAGTCCAATTTACAGTCCCCTGGAATCTAGCCCCTGGTGGCATTTTCCAGAACCCACCACAGGTTGCTGGCTAGAAGCAGGGCCGCCCAGAGGGGGGGACAAGTGAGGCAATTTGCCCCAGGCCCTGGGCCCCACAGGGGCCCCCACGAGAATATAGTATTCTATAGTATTGCAACTTTTTTTATGGAAGGGGCCCCCGAAATTGCTTTGCCCCAGGCCCACTGAATCCTCTGGGCGGCCCTGGCTAGAAGCAGCTCTCCAGGGCCTTCGCTCAGATTGAGCTTATTGTGTCAGATTGCCCCAAACAAGGTGGTTGAAGGAAAAGTTTAGTAACTGCCTCAAGCTGAGCTGCCCTTGCTACCGGAGCTCACTAGCAGTCCTTGGCAGCGCCTCTGCTCCTAGGAAAACTGCCCCCTCTCCCCGCTTCTGTGGCTAGTCTCACCCTTCTAAACTCCACTTCTCCAGGTGTGCCTAACTGGTGCGGCCTGAGTGCAGGAGGCCTTTCCATCAGTCACCCCCTTTCATTTCCCCCTTTAGTCTAGCCCTAAATTTTCCTGCCCCTTTATTCACTCACCTCGTTTGCTTTAACAATGCGTTCGTCTTCCCTGTGTCATCTCCACTACCAGACACACACAAAAATATGGAACTGACATGGTATGTGTTTGCTTTCATTGTGGTCTCTTTGCATTTATGTTGTATCCCTTTGTGGTCTAGTAGCACCCAAAATATTCGAGGTGTGGCGTGTACGTGTGCACGCACACACACACACACACACTCTCTCTCTCTCTCCCTCCCTGGCCTGAATATCATGCAGTCTAAGAAAACAAGGAACATATTAAAGGTAGAGGAAGAGGGAGATAAAATATACAATGAAATATATCATTTTGTACTAATAAATATAAACAGTATTTAACAACCTTTTATGTACAAGATCTTTACTCTTTGGGTAGCAGTGCAGGTTTCAATAAGTATCTCATTACCAGTTTATCCAGTCCCACATTGCAAAAGACCTTTAAAGGGGTATTATTATCTTCCTGTTGGGATTTTTGTTTCTCCTCTGTAGGAAGCTTCAGTTCAATCCCTCCCCTTTTCTGTTTCTGTGATTAGAAACCATATTTAGCCCCCTGCTTGTCAAAGACCAGAGTGTTCCAAAAACATTGATTAAAGGCATTGAAATAATCAAGTGTATTTTTTTAATTTCCTGGCATAATGACTTCTCAAGAGGTTGTGAGCTCAGCGAGTTGTGGCACATTAAGTTACACTATGCAATGTAATAAAACCTGGGCATTCTCATATCTAAATAACATACATGTAGCTGTAGAAATTCAAAAGGCTGAGGCTTGCTAAGTATGCCTTTTAGAAACGTAAATTCTAGGGTCTTGGTTTTTTATATACTTTTTCTAAATTATGTTACCTGCTGTCCTCTGACATGTTTGCACTGCCTTGGCTGCCTGACATCGCCCTCACTCATATTCTCTGGGAGCAATGGGTAGCCCATGTTTGAGCACCAAATTTATTTGCGGACAGTTTGCTCGCACATGTCTGCCTAATGTATGAGCTGCATTTGGTAGCAAATGGTACTAGGGGACACAGCTACCAGCCCACTCAAGTGATACTTCCTTTGGGATCTCAGCTCTAGGAGAAAATTCTTGACCCCTCTCCTATACTTTTGTGATTTGATGGAAACTGGTTTTATCCCCACTGCTGGAGAGTGCTCAGCTGATGGAAAGCCATTATAGCTACTAGCCTTCCTACAGCCTCCAGTGCAAGAGAATGGTGGAGTGAGGAGGAGGAGTCAGAACATAGTGTGCTCTGGCTAAGTTTTGTTGGCAGACAGTCCCTTGGCCGTGTTGGCAGCTAGCACAGGTTACAGGAGCCCTGAGAGCCATCAGAGCCAGGTGGCAGAATCAGGGATCCGTAATCAGCTCTGTAACCCTTCCCCACCCCGCCTCCCCCAACCATCCCTTTCTTTTCCAAGCCTATTTTTAGCAAACCAGAGAATCAGGCCCATAATTTTTTTACTATTCAATCTCAGTGACTGGGAGTAAAAATGACCCTTTGGGAATTACATTACATTCATTTGACAGTTTCAAAGTGGTGTTTGCTAAAATCCTTCTTAGTTAGATTTGAACAAAAGTCATTGAGAGAGTTTTTTTTGCCTTCTTTGATTTCACACAGTAGTTTGAGATGGGAATTGCAGGATTGCTAAAATCACAGTCCAAGTTTTTATATTTTTGAAAGAAAGGAGGATGGGGAAAGCATGTGGCCAGTGTATCACTGCTATCCTTTACTTTTTGCAAATACATCAGGATATGGGTGTGCGTGCGTGCATGTGTGAACACCAAGGATTCATTTGGATCAATGTTTGTGTGTGCGTATATACATAGGCACACAGCCAGTTATATGATCCTATCTAATTCACACTTTAGAACTCTGTTGCGTATGTCACATGGATTGAAAACTGGCTACATGACCTTAAACAAGGGTAATGATAAACTGTATTGAGTTGGGGATATATGTGTATTTAGTGCTGCAGACAATGCTGTCACATTAGATCCAGTCTTCAGTAATGATCAAGAAAAGACAGGAAAACAGGGCTACGGTTGTGTCTGGTCATTGCATGGGGGACATAAGGCTTGAAGAATGCTTGAGTAAAGAAAACTGAGGGGGGATCTGATAAGTCTTCAAATATGTTAAGGGTTGTTTATAAAAAGGACGGCAATCAGTTGTTCCCCAGGTTCACTGAAGGTAGGACAAGAAGTAATGGGCTTAATCTGTAGCAAGGGAGATTTAAGTTAGATGTTAGGAAAAACTTTATAAGGATAGGTAAGCACTGAAATAGACTTCCAGGGAAGTGGTGGAATCGCTGTCATTGGAGGTTTTTAAGAACAGGTCGGACAAGCACCTGTCAGGGATGGTCTAGATTTACTTGGTTCTGCCTCAGTGCAAGGGGTTGGATTAGATGACTTTTCAAAGGCCCTTCCAGTCCTACATTTCTAGGATTATATTATTACATTTTCATTCTCACCTGCCCTTTCTTGCATACATATGCAGCGGTCAGGCACAATCTGGCCAGGTAGATGCAGATATGATGTATCTACACATAGCATTTATACTGTGTGTATATTATATTATCATTATTAGTTGTCACCATGAGTGTAGCATGGACATTGGAGCTGTGGAGGAAGTTCAAAGGCTGGGGAGAGATTCTGCAGTTTAAAATATATCCACATTTATCCTTGGCATATTTTTATCTTGCCTGCAGGAGAAGTATCTAGAATTAAGACCATTCAGATTCCCTGTAAGAAAAGGGCAGTTTCTGAAAAATGAACAATCCCATCTGTCAGCAGGTGTAGAGAATCTGTGGGTAAGAACAGTACTGGCTGAAGCATAAATAGAGCAACATGGAAATCCAAATATAGCCCAGGTCTGACTTTGATAACATATCATCATGGTTTTGGTCTTAACAGATTTTGAATTTGTTTCATATTTTAATATAACATCTTGTATGCATTTGCCTGTAATCCTCTGACCCCTTTTAGTTAACAGCAAGATGTTGGCTTGATGTTTGCAAGAAAACTGGAAAACTGATAAATGGAGCTTTTTGCTAAGTACTCACTAGTGAAGTAATAGCAAACACTACAACATTTAAGAACTTCTTGGGTATTACAAATTATGTGGCATTCATGTTTGTGTTATGGTTTGTTATGACTGTTTAACTCAAAAACATATTTGCAGAGAAAGAGTCTGAATTTAGTAAATCAATATAATACAGGCTTTGATTTTTAAAACAGCCAGCCAGCTAGCTTTTATTTCAATGTTGGTATTTCAAGGCCTCTCACTGATATTTTAGAAGTTTGTGGTTGTCTGAGCTTCCTTTTCAGGCCCTTGGGAAATAAGAGAATGGTAAATCAAAGCCCAGAACGCTGTTTGCATTTATTTTACTTCTCATTTATGACATGTATGCAAATGCTTAAAAGAAAGAGAGAAAAGGTATAATCATGGTAAGATCCCTTATGAAGAACAAGGAGGAATACATTTCTAGTCCAATCTATTACTCTACTCCTCGATACTGTAACATCAAATGAGTGTCTCATCAGGTTTGGTAATTCATTTATATTTCCAATTTCACAATGGTCCTTTAAGAGTGATCTAAGTATAAATTTATGTTCTGGAAGAAAATAACTGCTGTTTAATTTCTTGTGCTTTCCCTTCCAGGCCAATACAAAGGAGGAGAGAATTTCAAAGGCACAAATGGACACCTAACTCCCATTGAAAGTCATTGTGCCATTTGTGCTTTGAAAATCTCCCTGTGTGTATACTGTCATTTTTTCTACATTTCCATTTTTTCTTTGATGTCCAGAGGCCAGACTATGATAGAGAAAATGTAATTCATGTAAACTGCTTAGAGAAAATATTACAGTGAAATCTGTTAAGTGACCACTCCATGGTCTACAGCACAAGCACTTATCAGTTGTGATGGTAGGGAATCATTCCTATTGAGCATACATTTTGTAAAACCCTTTTTTACAAAACCTAAACTTTAGTCCTAAATGAGGATGCTGGTGTCCCTGGAAGGATAACTAGAATGAGATTTTCTCCCAGCCACCTTGGCTCGTGTCATTCCAGTACTAGTGGCTAAGGTCTTGGGGCCAGATTCTCACCTGGGGTAAATCAGCTTTGCTCCATTGAAGCTGAGAATCTGGTCCTGGGCATCCCTTTAGATTGTGACATATCTCATGGACTGTCTGGCTTGATGTATTCAATACTTTAAAAAATCAAAACTCGTAGCCCCCTTTGGCAATGTACGGGCCCAATCCTGAGAACCATTGAACACAAATAGCTCCTCCTGAAGCGAATGACAGTTGTGAGCACTCAGCTTCTCTCAGAAACAGGTCCAAAATGATGAATTATTGTGTAACTATTTCACATTGGACCATTGCAATAGTTTTCTTGCCAGACTCTGTGTTTCCTCTATCCCTGGCTGTTCAAAACCATGTTGCTCACTTAATTTTCCAGTATTCTCACTACTGACACATCACTCCATTATTTGTTTATTTACATTGGCTGCGTGGTCCTGCCACACCACTTTATCAGCATGCCAGAACTGCTCTTAGATTACAGGGTGTGCAATGTTCCTGTAATTCTGTTGCCCAACAGGGAGATATTTCTTCCTCAACTGGCTCTCAGCTTCTGACCTCCTCTCCTTATACTCTATCTCTGGATGATTGCAAAGATCTCCCTGCATGGGCAGATCTTCTTCAGCCTGCACCCTCTCCCAGTGGCCTTGCCTCACCCTACTTCTCTTGCTCCATCCCCACATGCCTGTCCTGTACCTTCCCATAGTTCTTCCAACTCCCACTTGTAGCCCACTACTCCTATACCTTCCCCCATTGTCCCCCCATATCTCATTTCTGAAACCCCCTAGCACTCCATTTCTACTACCCCCTCCACACACTGCTTCAGGACATCACAGCACTGGGGGAATTCCATGCCAAAAAATGTAAAATTCTGCACACAATATTTTAAAATTCTGCATATTTTATTTGTTAAAATAACACTACATAGTCACACCAGTTTCAGTTATTTTGGTACTTTATTTCAAAATACCTGTCAGCAAGTATGTCTGTAACAATACAGACAACAAAAGAGATTCCCCCAGGACTAGAGAGTTAAAGAAACCCGTACAACAACCCAGTTCCTGTTTCTCTTTATGTTTTTGTTGGGCACCTCAGTCTGGATGTGTCACACGTGCCAACTGGGCACATCTTGGGGGAAAGCTTTGCCCCTCCAGTCTCAGACATCGGCCCCCAGAACTCAGCCGCAGGGAGCCTCTTCAGCTCAGACAACCACACCCCCAACCCACCAGAGCCCAGCTCTGTAGTGCCCCCTAGCCCAAACACCCATCCCTCTACCCCCTAGAGCCCAGGGATCCAGAGAGAGAAAGAGCCTGATGCTGGGTCCCGGGCTTGTATGGAGTTTCCTGCACACTGCCTCCTTCCTTCAGGATGTGCTGGGAACGACAGCTGCCGGGAACCCTCCAGATCCCCCTTCCTCTCCTTCTTCCCCCCGGCAGTGTCCTTTATTTGTGAGCTGGAGAGCTGGGCTCTGCTGGGTCCAGCAGCCCCTAGTGGTGGCCAGCAGCTCTGCAGCACCAATTCTGCAGGGAAAAATAAAATTCTGCACAGAACATTAATTCTGTGTGAATTCTGCATTGCACAGTGGTTCAGAATTCCCTGAGCCTTTACCTCAGTGATTCGTCCCAACTCCTGGATTTTCTACACATGAATCCCAAAGTTCAGGGGTTAAAGTAAGAAGTAAGTTCAAAGTATTCTCATTGATTTTTTTATGCTTTCCCACCACACTCTTACCATTTTAAACTAATTTCTGTGGGTTCTCCAGCACCTTGGTTATGGGCATGTGATAATTTGTTGCTGGTCAACCCATCCCTTCTATTTTCACATTGAAAAATATTAATCTTGTACATGCATTTTCCTCTACTTTTGAATCTTAATTGAAGACTTCTATTATCTCTGAATGTTTGTAACTCTTTACTATGTTCTAGTTTGTTTTTGTTTTCATTTTATGAAGTGAAGATGCTGCTTGTGGATGGTGCTGCACAACTTAATAATAATTTCAAGATTTACTTGTTTTGGAGAATATAATTAAAAAGAGTAGCTCTAACATTTTTTCAATGATGCCCTATAGAAAGGATTCTCTATTTTTTATACCTTGTGTCTCAAAATTGGGCTGACATTTTGAATAGTTTGTGTCCCTTTCTTTGAAGTTTGTTTCTTTGGGATTTTAATAAATCTTATAAGTTTTCAGAAATCCTCCTTTATCTCTTAACATTAAAATTGCTAGCTTTAGGAAAATGACGGTCACCTGTTGTCTTTTGCATATTCCCTGTTGCAATGGGTCATTTAATTTTAGCTCTCCAGCTTTTGCAGCCCTCCCTCTCCCCACAAAAGAAGAGCCACTCCCAAACTCTAAAATGCTTCAGCTACCCTCTCTCTTACCTGCCCCCCAAAAGGTGACAAAAAAACTTGACCTGATCCTAGCTGCTTTAACCTGTCTGCCACCCGTTCCCATCTGAACAACTCAACCTGCTGCCCAGGAAATTCAGTGATGAAGGGGTCAACTTGAATTTCTACACTCCCAATGAATGCACTTACACAGTTCCTCTAGACTCAGAACTGTAAATGCATCAAACAAGTTACGGTAAGCAAGCCTATTAGAATTCTTCATTAAATTTCAAATAAAGAATAGCAGACAAATGGTAACCTGATCACCAGATTACAGCATTCCTTGTGAAAGTTCCTGTGCTTAAAAATGACATAATTGTGTACCAAGGAAGGTAATTGCCAAAGGAAGGGAAGATAGTCCCTGTTGTGATAATATGGTGGTCAATGCCACGGATTGTTGTTTTTTCCTGATGTTTTCTTATAAAAATGGTGAGTAAGGCCCTGATCTTTGAATAGGCCAGTCAGCAGAAATTTAAACTATGAGTCACTGGAAACAGCTTGAAATGGCATCCTTCAACAAAGGAGCTGTGCTCCTGCACTGATGCCCATGTGTAAGGGTGGCTTCAAGAATCAAAGCCTCAGTCAATTAAAATCAGACCTTTTGTATTGTTATACATGGATATACAAGCTCCATGCCTCCATGTACACATTGGACCATGGTGTTTTGCAGGTGTTGCTAATATTTGCCCTAGTGTGTCAAAAACATTGCCGTAAGGCGCATATACTGAATGTAGCCTGTATAGAGACCCTTTTGTGACCCTTGTGTTATTATATTTTAAGATTAAGGCAAAAGAAGTTCTTAAGGGAAACAAATATACTTGTTTTTGCAACTTGCTGAGTGTTTGTTCCTCTAACATTTTGGCATAGTTCCTGAATCGCTGGAGTTAGAGTAATATCTTTAGTTGTCTCATCAGCAGACAGCAGGATGTCAAAGCTTACTGTTTTCTTTATGCCTATCCTCCCCCTCCTTCAGCCAATGATTTTGGCAAGTCCTCAGATGGGAGATCTGAACCTAATGTTTCTTGGGATGTTTAAAAATTCCCACTCCTAGTTCAGCTGTGCACATGTTGCAAACACTGAAAATTAAGGCACTTTGTGTGCACTTGAAAAACGCCGTGTTCTAGTGTGATGTGGATGTGCATAACACATGAAACGTGATCAGAATAAACATTTTTGTGCCTTCTTTGAGCTTTCTAAAATTAAAATGGCGGCGGGGGGGGAAGGAACCTCAACCATAATATGTCAAAGTTCTTATAGACTCTGACTTTGACTTTGAACTCCATTATTCCACTTTTACACTGATTGGCTCCCTCTATGTTATCCTCATGAATTGGTAGGAAATAACGATAATGAAAATGTCCCAGGCCTGTACAACAGCCAGCACCATAACAGTCTGTTTAATTAATGGTTTTATGTACATTTTGTTCAGAATCATTTCTGAGGTTTTGGTTGATGAGGTTAGCTGTTACCAGGGATGCGGTTTCAGTACAGTGGTTGCCATTTAAAAGTCAATATCACTGTACCAACAGTTACCACACAGTAGTATCTGAGATAACACAATTGTTACCAATACTTTTTGACAGGAAATATCTGCATTGTCTCCAGGATCATGAGCATTTGTAGGAAAATATTGACTCTTTAACAATGACCACTGTAAATATTGTATACTGATTTACACAATCTCTGTTTCTGAATACCCACTCGTTGATTTTGTCCCCTCTGGTGAGGGTGGTAAGTTGAACTTGCTGAAATGGAGCCATCAGTATGCAGTTAATATTAGAGCTGTGTGAATTCTTTGCAGCAAGAATTTGAATCCCTTCAAACTGAGCGTGGGTTTCAGGTTTGCTACATTTTGCCGATTGAGAGAGGGAAGTTTCCATTGTTAGAAAATCTATTCACTTTCTCCCCCTAACCAGATAGGGGTTCTCTGGGGATAGAGAGGTAGGATGCTTCTGGAAGGTACAAGTTATAATCAGACTTGAATCACCAGGCAAACATGCAGGGGTTGGTTTGTAGCCAATGCCTGCAAACCAAACCACAGGGTTCAGTTTGCAAACACTATTGCAAACTGAACCCCGCAGGGTTTCCACAGCTCTAGTTACTATTATTGCTCCTGGTGAGGCTTATTATCCTGTCACAGAAGATGTAAGAAAATCCATCTCTCCACTTTAAACATCATAAGCCTTTGTCACCTACAACACAATTAATGTTAAAAATAGAACAGTGCCTATGATAAGATTGTGACTTGCAGGCGATGAGCCATTGTCCAAGTAACAGGGACTTATCTGGAGGGCCAGTCAACCTACACAGAACTGTCAGTTTGCTGATTGCCATTTCTCTCTGAGTTTGATGAAATATTCATGTCTCTGCTCTGCTCTCTGGAAGCACTATTGATTTCTTGTATAAACGCTGCTATATTTAGTCTAGACAAATGGAATGTGGATTGCAGCTGAATAATTTGGATGAAAGGCTGGGTTCTTGACTGCTGCTTTCTCTTGGTCTTGGGCAATTATTTATAATCAAGAGTAGTTTTTGTAAGTTAAGGGTGATTTTTTACAATTTAGTGATTAGTCTCAGAACAAAAGCAAGCAGTTAGGCATAATCATTCTGTTGGGATAGCAGGTTAAGAAGTCAAATTATGCTTTGAGGTTTACAATCACTGTTTCAAGGAGTAAAACAAAATGTTTGATGTTACCAGTTTATTGACAGATACAGAATATAATAAAAAGGGAAAGATATGGTGTCTCATGTCTTCCTTTAAAAAAAAAAGTTTATTTTTTATTTCGCATGTGTCAGATGCCAAAGTATACCCAACAGATTTTAGCATATGCTTAGAACTCAGCTGAATCTGTTGGCTGTGAGTTTTAACTTTCACAGCCAGCATACTTCTACTATTTGTTGGAATGTTTCTACTGTATTCTGTCCCTCTCTTCTTTGTTTTGAACTGAGGGAACAATAAAAGTAAATAAAACATGAGAGAAAATATGTATAGAAGTATGTGCAGCTCATCATTTTGAGACACTGTATTTATAGCCACTCAATTTTTTTTCAATAGAAATAGTTGCAGTGAACTAGTGTGTTTGTTTATAATTCCCCGTTAGTGAATTGAAACACTGCCCAGACAATGCTCAGTGAGAACTGCTCAGACCCTATACTGCCAACTACCAATGGAGATTCTCTTTTAGTACAAGTGGTAGGTGCTTAGGGTTCTACCCCCCACAGTTGATATGAAAACCCAAACAGACCTGCTGTGTAGCATAGTGAAAATCATTAAGTTTGTATATACCCTTGGATTTAATTCAGGGAATGAAAGATCATGAGATTCTTCATTACCCGGTTCTATGTTGTGTTAGCAATTTATTCCATTACCGAGGATGAATTAAAACAGTCTTTTTAGCAAGATCTTTTCATTCCATGATGAGTAATGTATAGTACATCTCTACCCCGATATAACGCGACCCAATATAACACAAATTCGGATATAACGTGGTAAAGCAGTGCTCCAGGGGAGCAGGGGTGCGCGCTCCAGCGGATCAAAGCACGTTCGATATAACACAGTTTCACCTATAACGCGGTAAGATTTTTTGGTTCCCGAGGACAGCGTTATATCAGGGTAGAGGTGTATGTGCCACATTCTATCTACTATAAGTATGTGAGTGTTCATTATTTAAAACCACCACATTAAAATTTAAAAAATGTGTTTTCCCCATTTTTGTCCCGTATAATCCTGTGTGTCTTCCTCTGTGCTTAGCACATTTATGGCTCTCACTGCATAATGCAGAATATCTGTACAGGTGTAAAATCATATTCAGTCAGTCTGAATGTAAGCTTTCTCCATTGAGAATAAGAACCGACACAACTTCAGGGCCTTCATCTTATGCCAAACACCACAAGTATACTAAATGTGTATTGTTACACAATGTCTCACCAATTAAACTAAATAATGCTAAGTCAGCAAATTGCTGACATGTTGCGCAATGTTTTGTAGGAGCTGGGTTCTCATTATTCCACAGGGGGACATTTCTTTAAAAAATGGGAGGAAAGTAATAGGATGGTGTATGAATGTGTTAGATGGCTAGTGGAAATGACTAGATTTTGCATATGGCTTACAATGACAGGCATTTTGCTAACTCGATAAATTGAAGGAATTTGGGGTGAAATTAAATTATTTCTCCCCAATATGCAGCATAAATTCATTTTTGTCTGCATTCATTTATATATTTTCCTGTTGTTGTTGTTGTTGTTGTTTTATAGTGGATGTAAAGTCAGAGGTTCCTGTGGGATTGGAGCCCATCACCCCACTGGACTTGCGAACAGATCTCAGGATGATGGTTCCCATTGTGGACCCAATTATGCGTGAAAAGCAGCTCCAGCAGGAGCTACTTCTGATCCAGCAGCAGCAGCAAATTCAGAAACAACTTCTGATTGCGGAGTTTCAGAAACAGCATGAAAACTTGACCCGACAGCACCAGGCCCAGCTCCAGGAGCACATCAAGGTAGCAAAATCTTTCATTTATCGTGGGGCTCCTCCAAAGTAAGCTGAATATTCTCAGCTGACTACTGGAAAGGGTGTGCTCCTCTCCTGGAAGTTTTTGTGTGATTTAAAGATGTAGTTTGAGTGATTATTGTTGTCCATGTGCACGGTATAGAGAAGTGATGGAAACCCATACTGGATTGGATGGTGATAACATTTGGCTATTAAAAGAAGAATTTCAAGCATAATTGGTAGAGGCTATTGCAGTGTTGTACTATACAGGCAGCCAACCAAGGCACTCTGAATTAGAATACTCTGTCACATTCAGATGAGACCTTCTCAGTCAATCAAAGTCCACATTTTTAACCAAATTTTCAGTCAGGCCTCAATATGGCTGCCTTTTTTGTAGGAGCGATTTTGATCTGCCTAGTAAATGTGACTGGTTTTTTGTTGTTGTTGTTGTTTTTTTGCAGCTGCTTGAGTTTGTGTCCACAAATCACATAGACAGGCCTCCTGCCTTCTGATATTTGCACAAATGGATGCAGGTGCAGCAAATTTGGCACTTTGCCTCTCCAGGCTACCTCACAGAATATGAAAGAAACTGATTTATGGGATTAAACCTGTCATGGAAGAAACACTGAAGTAGATTTTTTGACTGCGAGTTTATGGTCTTGTTTTTTTTTCTTTTTCTTTCTGAAATATCTTAGACTGCCGCTCTGCTAATGTGGTGAGCCTTTCTATGATGCGCCTAACTGACAAATCCAATTGAGAATAGCATCTAGAGTCTGATGCTGCATTGGCAGAGAGTGAGAATAATGTGCAGGTTATACCCACGTTTGGCAAAAAAAAAAAAAGCAAAACCAATGCAGCCAGCTACTTTGTGATATTAGAGCTGATTTTAATGGCAGCTGATAACACAGTATTCCACCTGAAAGAATAGAAAAGTGGGTTACGGAGTAATATGAGCACAGATGAAAGCTCTTGTCTCAGCTATTGAAGTGAGTTATTTTGGCCAACACTGACCTGGACAGCGGTGCAGACTGCATTTGCTCATGTCTTTTATTCTTTGCAAGTTACAACAGGAACTCCTCGCCATTAAACAACAGCAAGAACTCCTTGAAAAGGAGCAGAAACTGGAGCAGCAGAGGCAAGAGCAGGAGCTAGAGAGACATCGCAGGGAACAGCAACTTCCTCCCCTCAGAGGCAAAGAAAGAGGCCGAGAAAGTAAGAGCCACTGTACCAGGACTCAGGATAAAAAGATGATATATCCTTCCCCTCCCATCCCCTGCAATGGGTAATGGCCAGGAGCAAGGCTAATAAGTGTGGTCCTATTCAACATTAAATATTCAGCCACAGGAGTAAGTGGTGTGCCTGCAAACTCAGCCACACTGTTAGTTTATGCAGCTGGGGGCGGGGGGGGGGGGTTGCACCACGGTTGTATATCTTCCTCTGATACCTACCTTGCCTTTGTAAAAATAAAATGCTATGTAGTTTGAAAGCACAAAGCTTCGTTTGAGATCTTCTCTCTCAGATAATTTCTTTATTACCTAATGCAGAGCGCACTACCAAACAGCAGGCTGCTTGCTAGCAAAGAAATTCATTTGAACATTGTTTCAAGATGGAAAACTTAATATAGCATTTAAGTGTATCTCAAGTGAGCACACCTGCTCTAGTTAGATCACTAGTTCTTTTCAGACGGGCATGTCAGTGTTGCTGACGCAGCTTCCTGAGATGTGCCCAAGAGTTCCGTTTCCAGCTCCAGTATGGCTTTAAGGCAAATGAAAGATAGAAAGAACATTGCTAGAATGTGATGCTCACTAGAGGGAGACAGATACAAATAATTCCCTCAGTAAGGTCAGTTTAAAACCAGATTGTTCCAGGGAATCAAAAATGTGAAGTGATTCAAAATGGAATTGCCGCAAGAAGGTATTACTACTGGTGCAGCTGAAGGAGCACAAAGAGCAAACCAGAAGAGATCTGCATACCATGCCTGCAGGATTTACATTCCTCAGCCTTTTTATTTATAAGGAAAATAGTACCCATTTAGCAGGGGCATCTATAATATGTTTTAGGTTTTAAAAACTAAAGACTCAGTGGAACTCCTATCACGTTAGTGGAAACTGCACACAAGTGTTTGAAGGCAAAATTTGACTCTGAAATTGTGTTTTTGAAAGATTTCCTCTGTTCTATTCAGGTTCTTATTTTGCACCCATCACTGTGGTTTCAGAGTGGCTTCCAGTGGTGCATTGAGCAATGGGTAGTTCTTTCCTTTTTTCACCCCACAGGAAACATTGCATGTGGATTTTTTATAACTATATGACATGTTATGTTTATATTAGCAAAGACCAGGTGGAAAAAGTGTGGCTTGCACTTGAAATGGAAGGTGGTGGGTGAGGTTTAAGGTAGTTCCCATATTCTGTGGCAGTTTGTTCTGCTGTCCCAAGTGGCCCCCAAGAAGCTCTGTCTCCAGCACAAATGAGCTTCACTCTTGCTGTGGAAAGTTCCACTGTTTTCAAGAGCAAAATTGTCAACCACAGACCTTATCTTGGAGCATTAGGTGATCTTTTAGGATCGCAAGCCCAGGTTAGTAAGTGCCTTGAAAATAAAGACTTAACTCTGGGGCTTCATGCAGCATTCTGTTAGGAGGCAGTGCAGTAGGCAGATGACAGGTTTGAGGTGCTATTGGCATTGCTTTAGTTCAGTGAAGGCATTATTTGTGGGTAACTCAAACTCAAAGGGACTCAGATAATATTTTATTTTATTTCTGTCAGCATTTCTTTTTCCTAATGATTTGGGGATATTTAAGAGTTGGTTCTGCACCTGGAAAGGATTCGCAGGAGAAAGGGACTGATTCAAAGCCCGCTGAAGTCAACTTAAATGCTACCATTAACTTCAATGGGCTTTTGGATCAGGCCCTGAAAGAGAGGTCTCCTGCAGAGTGAACATTTAATTTAGACTCTCTCCCATTTTGACTGTGATTTCCACCAGGGTTCCTTCTATTTTCCATCACTTTCCACAAGCTGTTGGCTCTTTTTTGTTTTTGTTTTTTCCCCCGGTGCTCTAGAGAATGGGAAGAGCTTTCAATCTTTATGTATTTTAGGGGCAGTGGCAAGCACAGAAGTGAAGCAGAAACTTCAAGAGTTCCTGTTGAGTAAATCAGCAACAAAAGACTCTCCAACTAATGGGAAGAATCATTCCTCGAGCCGCCACCCCAAGCTCTGGTACACGTATGTTCTGTGTTAAGCTGTTTGCATGCCTCACCGATATACTTGCTAAGGGTGGGATTCCTCCCCAATAGGAATATTGAGAACCTGTCTCCAGGCCAAAGTAAAAATTCACCCAAGAACATTAATAAAGAAACAAAATAAAAACACTCCTTACTGAACATAGTAGTATTGAGAGCCTGTACTCAAAGTGATGTACTTAGAGCTTTTCAAAACAAAGTGGTTTCAGTTCACAGGAGTTTGTATTTTTTTTCCTATTTCAGGTCCCAAGTGCCTCACTTTGCGTTTCACATTCAAACCATCCCCATCAAACTCAAAGCAGAGCTCAGCCAAAACTGTCACATTTGGAGACAGAATATGTGAATGCATCCGTTTTCCACCCACACCCATAATTTTCCCAGGTTCACTCAAAAGCTGACTCAGGCTGGCTAAAAAGCTTGTGAACCTAGGCCAAGCTTAGTGTTTATAATGATGCTAGGCAATTTTTGTCTGGCGTTAGACCTGGTTATGAAAGTTTGCTGTGGCCTTGTGGTTCACCTGCTCATGGAGAACATGCATAACAGATTGATAGACTCCGGGTGAGCCATCCCATTTCCAGAAAGGGAAGCTGATGTAATTTGAGGATCTAGGAGAGGTGGAGATTTCTTTTCAACTTTTCTGAAGTTTTAACCTCTGCTGCTATATCATTTATATAAAATCTCAAGAGATCTTGCAAATCTGACCTATTTTTCCATTGGGAATGGGTTTGTGTTTGAGTCACTCAGATTAAGACTCAGACAATGAAACAGCCTCCTTTTAGCCTCAGGTATAATGCAAAGCCATGATATTGTAGATGAAGTTAACAGATATTGTAGAATGCTGCTGTCCGGTCTAATGTGTGGGATTTTAGAAATAACTCTCTAGCATATTGAGAAGCAGTAAGGGATCTCTTAGCTTTTTTCACCATTCTTTTTGAGGTTGTTGGCCCTAGGTATCCAAGAATGCACACTGATCCCAGAGAGAGACCATGAGGACGAGGTTCTCGGGTTACTGAGGTAGTGATGCTGCTAAGCATTGCAATGGCTAAGGATTTACACTCATTCTTCCGGTCCACTTTTTTCACTATTTCAGTCCAGTCTTTTCTGCCATCTTTATCATAGCAGCTGCATCAATATAAAACAACCCTGCAAACAGGACAGTGGACATGTTTCCAAAGACTTCAGCACCATTCCTGAGTCTGCCTGGATAGAGAGAAATATATGCAGCATGCTGGTGTCACCTCCTTCCCAAGAGAGGCTTAGAGACCTGAGGAGCAAACCCAAGATTCCTACCTAGATAGTCTGTTGTGCAATCTACCAAGACACCTAGATGTCCTTGATTAAGCATTTTGATCTGGTGTTTGTTCTTTTTAAACAGTTATTAAAGGTTTCCCTCTGGGGTTTTCACTGTATTGTACAGTTTGAGAATCCTGGTAACATGTTTTAATATGTAATTACATTGTTTCCAATGGCAGTACTGTACTTAATAGTTTGTGCTATATAATGTGCACTATTCTACTAATCGTAAAATTTCTGGCCCAGCAGCCAAGAGGGAAATCTGAGGTTAGGGTCTTCAGATAAGCAGGAACTAGGAAAGCTGTAGGGATAGAATTCTCAACTCCCCAAGGGAAGGAAGCACTTCATTTTTCACATTAGCAATTCCCTTTGACAAAGGCATGTAAGATGCAAGGTTGTTGTAGCCGTGTCGGTCCCAGGATATTAGAGAGACAAGGTGGGTGAGGTAATATTTTTTTATTGGACTAACTTCTGTTGGTGAGAGAGACAAGCTTTCAAGCTCCACACAGCTTACACAGAGCTCTTCTTTGGGTCACCTGAAGAGCCTTCTGTAAGCTCAAAAGCTTGTCTCTCTCACCAACAGAAGTTGGTCCAATAAAGGATATTACCTCACCCACCTTGTCTCTCTAAAGGCATGTAATGTCATTGATGGGCCCTGCTACTTCAGAGAGAGTTGCCGCAACAGGCCTGTAAAAGAGGACAGGAGTAAAATGCGTAGATATGACCTTTCAAGAAGGGCCCCACAAGAAAAAAGCTCTGTAAATTAAGTTGTTCTTGAGCCAGATGATGCAATTCCCTTGGGCATTTATGGTTGGAAAGAGCTGCCCACAATTTTTCTTGCATTGCCCAGGTGTCAGAAAGAGCTCTCCAATGTGGGACTTCACTGCTGACACTAACTTTACGTGCTGCAAAGTATTGCAGTTATGAAGTTTCATTTGCTGCCCAAACTAAAGGCAAGGTTTTGCTTTCTCCTTTACAACTCCTGGCAAACTCATCTATATTTTTCCAGGGGAGTAACACCTCCTCTTCAAAATATTGGGTAATTGCCCTACAAAAACTGACAACTCCATAGTAAAGGCCACTTTTAATTTATATTTTTATTTAATAAACAGGAATCAAATGGCTTTGCTTCAGCTGGTACAACTTAAAAAAACCCAACAACCTAAAATGTTCAATTCCCCGATCTGGTACAGATCCTGTCTGTGGGCCAACATGACTCTTATCCTTTGACTTTTATGATAAGTGCAAAAATGGCATTCTTGGGAATACTGAGCAGTTCCATAACTTACTGTAAAAGTGAAATTGGTTACATGAGCCTGTGGTTTGTGCACACTTGGAGGAGTAAGCACATAAACACAGCTGAGACATGTGGACAACATGTGTAGACGGTTACTGCTGGTCACCTCACTTACTGCTAAGTCATGACCTCTCTGTGTCTGCTTCAGGGCTGCCCACCATACCTCACTGGATCAAAGCTCTCCACCCCTGAGTGGGGCCTCTCCGTCATACAAATACACTTTACCAGGAGCACAGGATGCCAAGGATGATTTTCCACTTCGAAAAACTGGTGAGTCAGAGAACTTTGTTCTAATCCCCTACCTCACAATTCTGCCTCACTTGGTTGTTAATCGGGCTGTTGCTTAGCAAGGTATATATCATAACCTGCAACGCCTATTCAGCCGCATGATTCATTGGAAAGGTTCAAAGGTGCTAACTGTATAATTTTCCAATTTAGATTGACCCTGTGGTGTCAAGAACCAGTATTTCCCAATGCTAGCAACTAGTACAGACTCCAGTCCTGATATATGTACTTGTTAATATTTCACAATATCAGGGGAACTTGTGCATTATTATTAATAAATCTAATATTAATTCTGGGTTTAATTTGACAATCATGGCTCTCTCTCTCTCTTTCTCACATACGGTATATACTGCATTTACATTAAGGTCTTCAGAGTTCTTTTTCTTTTGGGAGGAAGTAGATAATTATTATATCAGACCATTTTCTTTGGCTGGTTGCCAAGGTTAAATATATCTATTTTAAAATCCTTCAATGTGAAATGTGAAATGTTTTAGAAGAAAGTGTTCACTTAGAAAACAAGCTTTAGCTGAACCTCTTTTCCTGACAATAGGTGAACTGTAGACTTGACTTTGTCTACTACACCATAGAGTGTGTTAAGGGGCTGGTGGCGGAGACTCGGTGCCCCTTGCCCCAGGTTTTTGCTGTGGTGACTGGCATCCAAGAATGCAGGGAGACACTAAGGGGGTGAGGGAGAAGAGAGAAGAAAACATTAGATCCCTTATTGCATGCGGCTGATGTTGAGTGATATAGTTACATTCTGAGAGAAAGTCTACCCCCCTGCTGTGCTAACTGCCTTTGAATGTGCTTCAATCACTGGGAGATTGAAAACTAACTACAGAACTGGTACTGACATAGAAGAGAAGTGGCATTTGAAACCAGTAAGCATCCAGAAAGAAAATCCAATCTACATCTAATTCTTCAGGACAGACACTCAGCTCATGTTATATCCCCTAATGTTTTCACAAGAATAGTTTAGTGCTTGTTTTTGTAAAGAATGAAAAACAAACTGCTAATTTATTCTGGCTGAATTATTCAGTCTGCTTTTGGTACACCATGGTGGCAATATAAGGATCCTATAAAAAGCTTGCTCAGGCTATTCTGTCATAATAAGCCCTTCTGCAGTTTTTTGCTTAACGGCTTTGTACAAGATGTATTTTCTGTGCCAACATGCTAGATGTTTACATTTGTTTGGAAAACAAAAGAATGCAGTCTGCACCTTCTAAAATGCTGTGAATTTTTCTGCATTTTCAAAATGCAGGTTTTAATTTTTCTTCAATTTTTACGTATTTTAAATAGTTTGATTGATATTTATGATGTGTCAGACTGTTGATCTGTAAAACAAAACATTTTCAAACACTGTAACAGTAAAGTTCTTGTGCAGCTGTTAATACTTTTATATCTCTGTGGGGGTTTCAAAATATTCCTTAATTCAATTCCCATTGTCTGTATAAGAGGACTATAATATAATTAAATGCAGATGTTTTCCATACATTATTCCAAATATTTGGGCATGCAGTGCATCAGTTACAAATAGAACTCATAAGTATATGACTCTTTAAAAAAACACACACACCATAAATAGACAAATAATGATATGATATATTCATTAGCGTAGCAGTTTTTTTGTCACTTCAGTGTTATTTGATACTTTTACTTAAATATTCTACTATGTAAACGGAGATGATATGTTCAGTATGTCATTTCTTAGCAAAGAACTGCATTTGATAGCTCTATATATCTGTTAATATAGCAACTCTTATAAATATCTTGTTTGCCTATTAAATCACTCCCAGTAGCAGAAGAGTCTTAATTTAAGCCTTCAGCATCAGCTCCACAAAGGTTCCAATGATTGTTCCCCAGGTTCAGAGTAAAATCAACAGGAACTGGAACAACGCAAGTCAAATGACCCCAAACTGATCCGGGTGGCTATAGGGCCATCCCTTAGGCAGGGGGACATTGTGGAGCCTATGTCATTCTCATGGGACCATATCAGACAAAGATGTCCCAGGAACATTCATATATATAGACAGGCTCTCTGCCTGCAGAAATCTGACCTTTGCCACCAGGGTGAACCTTTTTTTCCCTTTTCCTGGGGCTATGAATGCTTATTGCCACTGGCTTCTACCAAAATTCTGTGATTCTGAACCTGCATGCAGTCAGCAATTGCTATGAAAATGAACCTTTACATTCTGTTGAAGGTAAGAAAGGGATACCTAAAACCCAAGTTAAGAGTTAGTTTGTAATAATAGTTCTGATTTGTTTCCCAAGTTCTTATTGATGCTCTTAACATAAAGTCAAGAGGTGTCTTTTTTTTCTTTACATTTACATGGTGCCCTCAAAGGATACTTTTGATTATATTTAGTTAGTTTAGATTCAGCATATAGGAATGAGAAGCAAAGCTGAATAATGCTATCCCAACAGCTAAACTGTGAACAAGAAACACAGTATTAGGAAAGAAACATATGTAAGTCCAGGGCCGGCGCAACCCATTAGGGCGCTACAATTTGGGGGGCGGCAACCGCGGCAGTATTTCGGCGGCAGGACCTTCCGCTGCCTCTGTGGGGGCGGCATTTTGGGGTGGGACCTTCCGCCACCTAGGGTGGCAGAAAAGCTAGCGGCGCTCCTGCGTAAGTCATGAGGTTTTCCTTTTTATTTCAGCAGACTGTTTCCCCAACCTCCCCTTCCCCATCCCATCATTGTCATCATAGGGAAATGGTGTCTTGCTACTAAATCTGTTCAATTGTATTCAAAGGTCAGACTGTAAAAGGGAGAACTACTCTACTCAAATTCTGCCTACAAGACACAAAAATCCAGAATAACTGGATATTGTAGCTAATTAGTTAGTAGTCTTGATATTTACATGCTTATCATTAGATTCCAGAGTAATCACACCACTGCAGTGATTGTGAGCCCATGTATTGTTCCTTCCCCAGAAGGTGTAGAGGGACCTGTGTGTAATAAACTTGGTGCAGTGCTAGTGCACAGGGGTTTGACACTAGTTTCGGGGCTTTAGGCCAAGGATTGCAGCTCCTTGCACAGCGGCATTCACATTTGTTGTTTGCAGTGTTGTTGTAGCCATGTTGGTCGCAGGATATGAGAGAGGCAAGGTGGGTGAGGTGATATCTTTTATTTGACCAACTTCTGTTGATGGAAAGAACAAGCTTTTGAGCTTCACAGGGCTCTTCCTCAGGTCTGGAGCGGGGAACCATAATGTCCAGGTCAAATACAAGGTGAGACAGATTGTTAAGCATAAGTGGTTTACATATGTTGTAGGAGACAACTTAAAATGAAGTGGGCAATTAACACTACTGCAGTGGTAGGACAAAGGAGGATAGAAAGCAGCAGGGTGTGTTACAAATTGTTGTAATGAGCCATGAAACTAGTGTCTCTGTTAAGACCATGGCTCTTGGTGTCCAGAATTATGAATTTAAGTTCCCAGGCTCATCTTTTGAAGGTGTTGTGCAGGTTTCCTTTGAGAACAAGGACTGGGAGGTCAGATATGGAGTGATCACTTTATGAAAAGTGTTCACGCCTGGGTGATAAGCTTTTTGTTGACAGGCTCATGAAGGAGCTGAGCAGGAGGAGGACTGGGGAAGCCATTGCTTTGTTAGATACATGGATATAGATTTACCATATAGAGGAGTCACACCTGTTTAATTGAGAGCAGAATATGGCCTACAGTGTGTAGGGTCAGATTTTTAAAAGTGCTCAGCGGCCAGCAGCTCCCATTATGATTAGTGTGGGGATTCTCAAAAGCACCTAGATGACTTAGCAGCACAAGTCCCATTGATTTCCAATGGGACTGTGCTCCTAAATCACTCAGGTGCTTTTGAAAATTCCACTCAATGGAAGCTGCTCAATATTAAACACTTTTGAAAGTCAGGTAACTTTTGGGAGGCTTAAAGGGAGCAGATCTCTTTTGAAAATCTGATCATATATTTAGGTGTCTAGATGAGAGCCATTTGGAGCTGAACTCCATAATTCTCTGTATGTCTAACTGGGAAGACGTTATCTTTAGACTAGGCGCCTTTAAAATGAATATGTAACAAACCAGATGGGTTTCATGGGGGGAAGAGTTGTTCTCTAGCAAAACTTACTTTTCACCTTGTTGAAACAAAACAAAAATGTTCTGGCATAAAGCCAGAATGTTTGCATTTTCTTGGAACTGTAAATTTCACTTTCTATGCTCTAGTATTGATGCAAACCAGCAAAAGCCAGTAAATTCCAAATGAAGATTAGCCCTCTGTTTTAACTAAAGCCATGTGCCTTTTTTAAACATTGCTTATAGATGGAGCCTCTGCCTTCATTTTGCATCATTTCTTGGCGTTTGTTGGAAGAAATTCCAGAGGACACCACCATGGGTTGGAGTCCTAATCTGGCAATCAAAAGACTAGACTTTTGAATACCTTTTATATTGCAACATTCTAATAGCAGCTTCTTATCCTCTCTGCATGTTACTTTCATATTTAAATTGTGTGTTGCTCTTATAAACTGTTAGTTATGGTGCTATCCTTGAAATTATTACTGAGGGTAATGTTTTCATTTTGCTAGAGTTATAGATAGTCTGTGTTTCACCTGAGTGCTAGCTAAGGCTAATGACTAATGTTTTGGAGGTTATTTTCCTCACACTGAGCATAAATTGCAAGTTAATAGCTCTACTGCAGTGGTTTTCAACCTGTGGTCCACATACCCCTGGGGGTCCGCAAACTATGTCTAAGGGGTCCATGAAAGGTTGTCGTTACCACAGAACAATGGTTTTCAACCTATGCTCCACAGGCCCCTGGGCATCTGTAGACTACCGTATGTCTAAGATTTCCAAAGGGGTCCGCACCTCCATTCAATATTTTTTAGGGGTCTGCAAATGAAAAAAGGTTGCAAACTACTGCACAACAGCACAAATACCTGAAGCAGACATTGAAAACCAGTGCTGCTGATCAACACTTCTATTTCTGTAAGGAGCTCTCTAGATTCTGTGTCTGTAGTGCCTTACTTTGTTAGTGGACTTAACTGCAAACTTTCATCTGTGGTTTAGTATTATCTAAGAAAATGTTTGCGGCTTACTAGCCAAATATTGGAAGTGTGTACAAATGAAACTCAGAACAGTATATTTAGTTAGTAATAGCACAAGGTGCTGTTTTGATGCTATTATATTATTTCACACTGGAAAATAAAAACCTAGTGTAAGCAAAGAGTTCATTTGTGGTAAAGGAGAGGAGAGGTGTGCTGTGTACAGTGAAGCTCCAAACACAAAAACAATGGGACCACACTGGACTAGCCTGATTAGGCAGCATACTAACAACAGTCTTAGCAGGTAACCTGGCTTTATTGTGGTGGGGTGGAAGATTCTTGTATCAGAACTCAGCAAATGTATTTTTTAAGAAAGTAATTAAACTTGTTCCTTACTGTGGTTTCTTCTATGCTTATGGATTCATTAATCTGCAGGAGTGACTGCAATTGAGAAGAAAAACATTTTGTGTGAGAAAGTCTCTCTCTTCCTCGCCTCCCTGATCCACACCCCCACCTCATTCTGCCTCTGTCTACATTTTCTAGGAAAACACTCCCCTGTGAAGTAATAGTATATGAAAAGACTGTATTCGTAGGTTTCTTCTGGGTCTCCTAATTGCAAATCTTCCATTTAAAAAGTCTAGAAAGGGCCCAAATCTTCAATTACCAGATTTCCAGAAGGGAGTTATTTTCGGGCATATACATAAACTTTTAGAGGTTAGGACAGTGTACACCGTTATTAAATGGCAAGGGCATATTTGTTTTTAAAACAGTGAAAATACAGCAAAGAAAACATACTTGTCCTTATTTGTGATCTGACTTTGAGGTGCTGACAGTCCAGGGCTCCCCAAAACTGGTTGCCAAATTTAGTAGACACTCTTGAGAATTTTGCCCTAACTGATTTGCCCAAGGAGACACAGGAAATCTTTGGCAGAGCTGGGAATAAAAGTCAAATCTCCTGATTCCCAGGCCATTTGCTTCAAGACTCCTCTTCTCCTGTAACAGCTAATTACTAGGTGGAATTTTTAGCCTTGTTAAAGTCTCTATTGATAAGTTTGGAGGGCATAATTAGTAATAATAGGTTTGAGAAACAGAGGAGACTTTCACTTTTGATTAAAGAATGAATCTGAAGCAAACTGATGTTAACAGCTTCTTCCGGATTTATATAATGAACAGGCTAGAGGAAAGTTGCAATCAATTTGTACTGGAGCCCAATAGCTCTGAAGAAATATAATACTGTTGCAATCTACTTGGTACTATTCATGTTCTGTAGCTACCTGAGTTAGAGTTGTAAATGTTGTGTTGCTGCAGTTTAATCTGAGTAAAAAGTAAATCACTGCAAAATGATCTAACACAAAAATAGCAATATGATAAAATAAACCTAAATACAGCATCACAGAAAGGACCTGCCCTATTAGGATTTGATCCATACTTAAAGTCCAGCAGGATGAAACCCTTCGTTCATCCCCTGGTCTGCCGAAGATTCTTTGTAATGTATTTTATTCGTACACTCTACTTTTCAGTGTGTCAAACAAAAGGGTTCCCTTTAAATGACTATTCTAGCTCACTTTCAGGATGCTTCCCCCCCACCCCCCACCTCCTGCCAGTACATTTTAATGCAAATGTTCTTTTCTCCTTCATTTTCTGGGTTGTGAGTGCTGCAGAGTTTTATGATGATTGGATGGTACGTCTTATGAATGGAGGCTGGCTTGGATATTACTTCGGTGATTTTAAGTGATTGAGTTGATAGGAAACACACATGAGAAACTTGAATTCTCAGCTAACAATGTATTTTGAGTGATATCTAATTTAAGCTCTGATGCAGGATCAACACCTATGCTTACCTTTAATCACATAACCACTGATGCCAATTGGACTTCTCATGAATAAAATTAGCACAGCCATAAGTGTCAGCAAGATCGGGTCCTTAAATTTGTAAGTTCCTCCGCAAAGAAAACTGTGTTACCACATCTCTAAAGACCCATATGTATAGATGGCAATATATTTATAATCATTTATTCTTACATCAGTCCTCCCAGCCCTGTCGACATATGTATTACTCTTCTCTGAGCTCACACTAATTTGTTTCCTAAGTAGAAAACAAATAATCAAAACTGCACCCTATGTATTTTACATTTGTGAATTGTTTAATATGATACATGCAGATTTTGTTACACAGAAAGCTTTCCAAAAATGCTTTCACATATGAACATGCTCTGCATCAAAAAGCAAGCAGAAGACATTGGGCCCCTTTGCTCTACTCAGGCAAAGATCCCTTTGAAGCCAAGGGGAACCTTGCTTGAGTAAGGGTGTAGAATAGATCACATAATACATACATATAGGTGAAGATTTTCCAAAGTGCCTTAGGAATTTAAGAGCACAAATCCCATGGAAGGTGAGTGAAACTTGAGCTCCTAAATCTTTTTGGGGCTTTTGGAAATCTCTCCCCTACAAATAAGAGAGTTCCCATAGAGTCAAAATATGAGGGTGAAATACTGACCACATTAAAGTCAATGGCAAAGATCCACTTGATTTCAATGGAGCCAGGATTTCACCACTACTGTACCAGTGGCAGGAAAATGTTGAAAACTGGGGAAAAATCAAAGCATATAGAAAGGTGACAAAAGAGAGAGAGAGAGGTGAATACTGGAAGTCACATGATATCAGCCCGTCCAAAATAGAATATGTTGGTTAGTAAAGATTATACTTCTCTAAGCTCCTACAAAACATAGTTTCAGTGAAAATCTGTTCAAACCCACAACTCTAATTAAAGGTTTTAGCTGCCAAATAACATGTTCTGGCTAAAGCCAAATAAGTATTACAGAGTTGTTCATGAATAACGGCACAAGCTTTATACTTTGCTGTTGATTTTCTCATGGGAAAGTAATATAAATGAGAGTGATACCTCCCTGTTGGCTTTAACTGTTAGAAATGCAAAGCATGCTGAAATTGTACATAATTCTCTTCCAAAGGAAAGGAAATAGCATTTCAATGCTTTTCCTCAGTGTCTCATTGAGTTATGGTGGTGTACAATTATTCCAGTTAAATTACTCTACCAGATGGAAGGTTACATTGTATATTTAGCTAATTAAGTTTTAGGGGACTGGAATTATATCCCAGAACAAAAAGAGCATATCTGAAAGTAAACTTGTTTTAATTAAGTTCATTGTGGATGTGCAGTATCTATGCCTAATTAAGAGTTTAAAAAGGTGGTTTTCTCCCCCTCCCTTTGATTAACATGAGTTCCTTTTACAAAATCAGCCTTCATACCTACAGAATCATAGGAGTTATTGAAACATATGTTTAACAAATATTCAGGGCCAAATTCAGCCTCCACTGACTTCAATGGAGTTGCACGTTCTTATACCAGAGCTGAATTTGCCCCCGAGTTATCCATGCTGAAAACAAGACATATTGCTTTTTGTGTTTAGTTTTCTTGGCATCATGTACTGTTATAGCAAAGTCCCTACATGCTGACATTCTGCCTTACCTTTGCACAACTCTAAGCAGTATGCCTAGATAGTGTAGACCTCCCGAGCTTTCATCTACTGAGGAAATTAATGTCCTTTTAAATTCAGGGAGAAGGTGGTGATGTTTAATCCTGGGCTTCTGCAGGCTAGTGAAATACAGTGTTGTAGTTTGTTGCCTGCCATCAGATGAGTTATCAATGTTGGATTTTTTCCTAGATTAAAATCCCTGGGATTTAATCATCACATTAAATAATTCCTTCTTGTGTGGGGACTAGAGGATGTGAGCATGAATATTCTGCAGTCTACAAATCAAGCATCTAAGGGTCAAATTGTGGCCCTGCAAAAGCTTGGAGTGCCAGGGTAAGGGGATTAGCTCTGGCACTTCTGCAATGGAGAGGGTCATTTTGCTTATGTAAAGTGTAATGACTCTATGGATGTTAGGAGAGAGTGCAATGGGGAGTGGGACTAGCTAGTTACATCCACAGAATGTGTAGCTTTGTGTAGTTTCTCAGCTAGCACTGTTGGGTATACTGGGGCGGAAGTGGGGATGATGCTAATTCAATGCAGGGATATCTTCTCTAAACCAAGAAGTACTGCCAGCCATGAGCCTGACCCGACCCCTAACTAATCAATTGAGGGCTGTCCCTCACACAGGTGTACTGAGAGGTAATTGACTTGCTGCACCTTTTTCCTCCCATAATGTTAAAGTGGGGTCTAAATTTCTAAATTTGAGGGGTAAGGGAGTGGGGAAGTTCACTATGAAGTTTTCATGACTCTTCCCCCCCCCCCCATATTCCAAGACTGGTTTTTTATTTACCTATTCTTCTTCTGTTTCTTATAGCAGAAAGGATCCTCTTTTAAAATAATCTAGCTTTCCCTGTGATGCCACGGGAAAATTTAGGATAAGCCATTAAGTCATAGAATCACACCATAACTTAATATAACAAACTTTTCTTTAGGCTAACACCAAAATTATGGGTCTGATCAGGGAAACACTTCATGCACATAGTTCTTATTGAAATTGACTTTTATTGGAGGCCAGTACATGGAGTGGTTGCTTTCACATAAGTTTGTATGTAATGTGAACAAATAGCTCCATTGCATAAATTACATAATGTACATAAGCCATGAGCTGAAATGTATCCAAATTATGAGTGGTATGGAGAAGAAAGAAAGAGACGCTTCAGCTTTGGCAATGGCAGTTAATGACCTGGAGCTAGGTATGCACATGCCTAAGACTCCAGCAAACCCAAAACACAGTGTGGTCTATGCGTCCCACATAATATATATTAAAGCTCTATAGGTAAAATCCAGGCTCCATTGAAGTCAATGGGAGTTTTGTCAAGGCAGATGCAGGGCCCAGATCTGGCATATACATACATGCCAAGAGCTCCCCATAGCCAGAGAATTTTCTTCTGGCAGCTGGAAGCCAGAATCCGTTGCCTTTGCTTCCCAAGTGACACAAAGAGGCCAAATGTCATAGAGAATCCAAATTAGTGTTCATCATTTGCTCCATCTCCCTAGATTTAAAAGGCACCTAATTCTCTGCAAGAGGATGTGGTACAATATACAATATATATACCTAAATCAGCAAAGACTTCATTAGGCAAGCTTAATGCTTCCTGGGATGGCCAATGAACAGGTTTTACATTAATATGTAGACTACAAAGAAAAACAGGGAGGGAGATTCTAAAATGCATGGTAGAAATTTACAAAAGGGCTTGAGGGAAGATTTCAGTTCTGAACCTTCTTTAGGCTATAGATGAAAAACAACTAACCTTGTTAAATCTGCTTCCATAGCCTGAAGAAAGCTAAAGGGCTGAAATATCCTCTCTAATCTAATTAGCTGTTTTTAACCTGTGTTTCACTAACCCTGTTTTTTTATTTAGGGGTTGGATATTTACCTTAGTCTGAGTAAATAAAGCATTTTACCTTTTACAAAACTAAAATAAAGCAAAGGACTAAAAGGTTTCACATGTGATCAACAGTCCCTTTAAACCAAGCGGCTGACCAGGAAACAGTTTCTGTGTATGCTGAAAACAGATTAGGTGATGCAAGCCAGAAAAATAAAGCATCTTCATCCTTCACCACAGTACGTGATGCTCTAGCCTTGTTGGGACCACCCAACAGTCAGGCCCATCCGAATGGATGTTCCGTGTAGTTCTTGGAAAACCTTTAGAGGAAATAGTGCAAATGGCTTTCTCTCTCATAAATCTAACTTCAACCTGAAATGGCATTTTAAAATACCAGAATTAAAGAGCCAGTGAACTTTTAGTATAATGTGCTGGCTTTTTCCAGAGTGCCAGCCATGAGAGATGCCCATAGTATCCAAAGAATTAACTACCCATTTCCGGATCGTGTTGGAAAGTGACGTTCTAAGCACAGAGATCACACAGTGAATCAAAGGGTCGGGAGAACTAAATGGTACATCGTGGCCTTTAATAAATACAAATATTCTGAGGTGGCTGAAGAGGCTGGGGCAGCTTAAAATAGCAGCAGCCAGAAACCACCAAGTAGAACAGTGAGTATTTATGCCTCTCCCAGAAGCTAGTGCATCCTGGGATGAAGTTGAGACCCTCACACACTTCCAGTAAAGTAAGGGCCACTGGCAGCTCTCCAGCAAGCCACTGAGGGAGCAGGAAGCTCAAAACCGGCAATCCTGCTCTCTGAACCCCTTTCCCTCAGCTCTCTGCCATCTTTGGAAGGGTACTGGGCATCCCAGAATCTTCGGGAGGGAGCCCACAACGGTATCAACTACCCTTCTCGCTAATGGAGGTTTGGTACTCTTGTGCCCTCTATGCTGTCTAGGTTATTGGGAAGGACTTGGGAGCTTCTGGTCCCTCCTACCTCAGAGGTATGTGTGTGTGTGTTTCTCCTGAGCCCTCTTTCCACCCTTGCCTGCCCAGATTCTTGGGGAGCAAATATGCTCCTCTTTCTTCAACTGTCTTCACTGAAATGGCATGCTGATGAGGTGAGATGAGACACTCGCCTTAGCCACAGACTCTTGGCTTGGCACAGGTACTCCTCCCTCGGCTGCCTTTATTGGGGAAGTGTGTATGTGTGTTCTTCCCAGCCTCCCCCCGGATCCTTTGGGGACAGAAAGGGACAAAGATGCTTTCCCCCAGTAGTTTTCAGATTGCTGCTCTTCAAAATAGCAGCGGTCCCCTGTATTAAGCAGCCTCGGTTTCCTCAAGTATTGCTGTGGCTGCCCCACCCATATTGATGTACAAACATACCTAAGTCAGGCTTCTGTCTGTGGAAACAAAGAATTAGGAGAGGAATTGGGGGCTCTCAGTATCCAAAATGATATATATTTTTAAAAGACTGTCCATTTATCTTCCCTGACCTTCACTTTTCTAGAATGTACCAGAGTTACATGTTATCCCCTTTTTATTTATATATTTTAAACCACTCTTTTTGAGGGATGAGAGTATATTACAACCAGTCTTGTGTTATGTTAAGGTTTCCTTTTTATTTCAATAATTGACTGGTAAATTGCTCCAGTCTAAAGCATCATCCTACTTATTGAAAAATCAGCCTTTGAAAATGTTATTGCCTTTATTGATACTTCTAAGATATAACACTTGAAGTTTAAAAACAATTTAAATGATTAGTAATACAACTACTAGCCATGTCAGCAATTTTATTTTTTGTCAATGCAATATAATATATTATGTTAATACCACATAATATATTCAAATCAACTTAAAATATGAGTCTCCATGCCCCAAATAAAATGGCCATCTGTAACCGAAAATAAACAGAAAATACCAACCAGCAATTAAAATTACTAAATAGTATGCTAATTCTTTATTTTTGTCATATTTCTCTTTGTGGACTTAAATACATCACAACATTCCTTATTATTATTTCTCTAAATGAACTCAGGAATAGTGATTTTAGCATGAGCTATAGGGAACAAATTGACATTCTTACATAGGTTGCAACAAATCTTGGAAACATACAGAAGTTGCTGCCTGTTGAATTTTAAAAAAATTAAACAGTCACTATTGCCAAATTTAGTGTCACTACCTCTGCTTCCCTACGATTTTCTAAAACCAGCCTATGAGCTAATAAAAGGAAATGCTTTCACTATAGATCCATCCTAAGCCTTGACAAAAGCTCACTTTCTGCTCCTCAGGTTTCCTATATATGGTTTTAGCCTCAAGATGAGGACAGGCTCACTATACCCCCTATCCCATCCCCCATTTCCTGCCTGGGTTCATTAAATGCTGATTTGAAATTGGCACATACTTTTCTGATACAAAAGTACTACTGTTTTCCAGGCACCATCAGAAAGCAGTGTACTATTATCTGTTAAACACCCTTCATTTATAAGGCTTTCCCCCTTTAATGTTAGGTGTTTTTATTCCTCCAACAGGATTCTTAAATATCTGAGTATGTTTAATTAAAGAAATAGTCAAGGTAATCCTAGTGAAGAAATCTCAGCCTTGTTTGCACATTGGGGAGTGATCCAGTCCTTGGACTGCATTCTTTAATGCCAGTATCTGTAAATTGCAAGTAATTAAAGAACACTGTAATATGTGACATATTTCAGTGTATTACTTTTCTGTCTCCCATGCTTGTGTTACATCATCACACTACTCATGAGAGACTGGAGCTACTTGGGATGTCATACAGTTGAGTAAGAGGGGTGATCTCAGTGAAATCATCTGTACTTACATACAGTGTCATATTTTCTTTCTAATGTCAACATTAGGATTGTTGCTCTTTGCTGCAGTACTGTCTCCCTACAGGTCACTGGCTACCTAAGTGTGAACTATTGTATGTCTCACCCAACCATTAAGGAAATTTCCACTTGCCCTAGAGAGCAACTTGAAATGGTGTAAGGGGTGGGCGTCACAAAGTTTTAACCTACCATTTGGTTGAGTCCACCCCATTGCGACTGGCTTCCTTGCTAATGGTTCATACAGCTCTATTGCAGGTGTAGTAACATCATCTGCTGCAATGGCACTCAACAACCACCTACCTCAAAATTCCAAAAATGTATTCTGACGTAACCCACCCTTCTTCCTCTAGGACCCAAAACATCAGCTCTGCAGAGCTCCCTGCCTTTCTCAAGGAACTAGAGCACTCTTGCTATTGCTCTCAGCTGACCTCCTGAGTTTCCTATAATTCCTATGTGCTGGTTTAAATTAAAAAGATGTGTTGCGTGATTTCTAAGTGTAGTCCATTTAGAGTAGATTGGAGAAGTAATATCGAATGAGGTCCTTATGGTCAGCATTTCAGTAGACACTAAGCAAACTGATAGCAATGGGATGCTAAACTGCCAACATTACTGAAATGGCCCATAACATTTTAGACCTGAACACACATTGCAAATGAGAGTTGCATGTGCAGAATGATTCTTCGGTGCATTGACACTCCACCAACTGTCTACCGCCAACCTTTTCTTTTTGATTCTTTTTATCCAAAGCAAATTTGAATGATACATTTTCCCTTCCTTAAATTGGGGAGATACCAGCAACACTAGACACAAAGGACTAGATCCACAAATGGAGTTAGGTGTTGCAACTCCTAGCTGCCCTTCTGCCCAGTAGAATTCACAGCCCCAAACTGGGTGCCCAGGCTCCATGCATTGTATGGGAAGAGTTAGGCACCTAAGAAAGGGATTCACAGAAGCCAGCAAGGAAGCCACCTAAACTAGCCAGGAATGTGGGAGATCTGTTTTCAAATCCCTGCTCTGGGGGCCTGCCACTTCCCAGGAGAGTGCCCAAATCACCAGGCTGTTAGGTATTCAGAGATAAGTCTCTCAATCGCTCTTGTTGAAGCTTTTCCATTTTATATAATTAATTAAATATCCCCAGTAGTTAGGGGAACTCATCTGGGATGTGGGAAAGGCAAGTTCAAGTCATTGCTCCAATGAATAGCTAATTATTTATACCAAGGGGAACAGCTTAAAAGGGAGAGATTGAGAAACTCACCCTAAAATATTCACTAGAATGGTTGTTAGGACACACACTTGGGATCTGGGTTCAAATTCCTGCTCCAAATCAGACAGGGTGGGAGTTCAGATCTAGGTTCCCACATCCCAGGGTTGTGCTCTAACCACTGAGCTGTTGGGTATAATGGGAAATACACAGCCAGCCCCACAAAGTCTCATACCCAGCTGTCTTTGTGAGGATTAAGTGATGCTCAGAGCAGTCCTGCCAGACTGGGCCCTGCATGTGAGACAGGCAGGGGAATACCTAGTTTGAGAATCCTGCCATCACTTAGGAATGAGCTAGGCACCGAATGACTCAGCAGTGTCTGAATTTAGGTGGTTTTGCACATGCCCACTTGCAGAAACTTAGGTGCCTGTGGGACATTAGTGGCAGAAATGTAGGCACCCACAGGCTAGGCAGCAAGACAGTGAAGGTTTTGTGAATACCAGTGGCACCTAAATGTTGACATTAGATGCCTAAAGAGGCATTTAGGCACCTAAGTCCCTTTGTGGATCTAGTGCTGTGCTGACTGGCAATGCAAAAGCTTGATGGAGCTGAGAACCAGATGCAAATTTCTTTACAAGCTATGAGCTAGATTCATCTCTGGTTTATGCTGGCTTCTTAGTCAGCATAATCCCGCTTCTGCCTCTGCCACCAGGGATGCTATAGAGGCTCTGAGAGAAACTTCTGTTGCCCTATCCCTGTATAGCTTCCCCAATGAAGGGCAGTTGTGGAAACACCTCCTGCCCTGATTTAGGGATGCATCCTCCTTGGCTTGTAAGCGACTGCTGGTTCAGGAAAGTGGAATTTGCGCCATCCTGTACAAGCCAGACTGAATCTAGCTGTAGACTCTTACTTAATGGGACTAGTCATGTACTTAAAGTTAGGCACATGCTTAAATACCATGCTGAATCATGGTCTTAATGCGTCAGTGAACCACTATATGGAGTCATAAAGGTCTTTTTTGACTGATAATGGAGCATAGCAAAGGTTACTTCTAAGCACCAATAGTTAAACCATCATACCAAATACTCATTTAAAACCTACTACTGAATAATTTTAATACTTCTTTAGCATCTTTATCTAAGGATCTCCAAGCACTTTATAAACATTAATTAAATAAAGGGACAATGAAATGTTAAAAATTATATAGTATATTTTTGAAAAATCCTTATGAATTACCAATTAAAAAGCTTGAATACCAGAAGTGAAATAATGTAAACATATAATTTACTTTTCCCTATTTTTGCTTTTAGTTTACTTGTTAGCATTTCACTCAGTTTAAACAATGAAATTTTTAATTCTATAAATCATTTATATTAATATTGAACTATAATAAACCTTTTTTAAGAATAAAACCTATATTTGGAGTCTAAACTATCTGACAGTATCTCTTTAATGCTTACAAAACGGCTGATAGATGCCTGTTGTTACAATCATTTGATACCAGAATAAACTGAGGCCTGTAGAGATTGTGGGTGAAATCCTGAGCTGTTGAAGTCAATGAGCATTTTGTCATGACTTCAGCAGGGCTAGGGTTTTACCCTGTGGACTTCTCCAAGGTAACAGACCAAATTGATGTCTCAGCCAGGATTAGAACCGAGGACTGTTTCCTCAACCCTATACTCTAACCATCAGCCCTAACATCCTCTTCTTGCTGTATTAAAATCTGAGTTTTCACCTCTTATCATCAAGAGTCCTGTCTGGCATAGTGCTCTCAGTTTGCTGCATTTCACAAGGGATATTCAAGAAAGTCTGTTTCTGAACCTCATACTCTTCAAAGCTTTAATTTTTATCTTTTATTTGAAATATTAAAAAACTGGGTTGTTTTCTTCCTCTTCATTTGAAAATTTATTGTTTTCATTTAAATAATGATATTCCTCTTTTATGTAAGGGTTCTCTTCTTGGCTGGCGCATAAACTCAGATATCCACATAAAAGACTGCCTTCTCTGTTTATGTGATTGATTGTAATGCAGAGTGTGATGGCAACATGGTTAAAAATAGAAAGGCAATCAGTGTGACTGGGCATGAAATACATTCATATACAAGTGGAACTTCTCCCCAGTGAATGCTGAAGAGCTCTTTCTCTGGACCCAGAGGATTTACATCACATTAGTTAGTCACTGGTATGGAAATCTTCTTCTGCAGCTTGGGAATTTGAAGAATTATAAATAGAATGAACACTAACCGCAAACTGAGTCAGCACAATATATGAGTTACTTTACTTCCAAATCATAACTACATGAGATTCATGGTCTGAGCACACATAGATATGTTCCTAGTACATCAATGTAATCTTATCATACATTAATTTGTAAGTTGACAGTTCTGTACCAAAACTGTATCTCTCTAAAGAAATAAATCAGATTTGCTTTCCCATGGATGAGTCATACAGTGACTGATAAAATGTAAAATCAAAGTTAAATTTAAAGTTTTCCTCAAAGATGTCTAGTTTTGTATGAGGGTGCTATATAGTTCCTCTGAAAGCAGCACAAACAGTAGACCACATAGGAGGCAGCGTTCTCTCAGGAACTATTTAGCATCATGGGAAAAGGCATGACAAAGGTTGGTTAGAGACATTGCAAATCCAACCAGTCCTGAGTTTATTAACATTTTGTACCACTCTTTGAGCAGGCTAAATATAATAAGTTATTGACACCCCCATTGATCTATCTCAGGCATTTCTAATGTGCTCATCACTGTAGAAGCGAATGGAACAACAGGAAACAAATGCGTTCACAGTGCACATGAGAAGAGAGCTGAAATTAGAAATCCAGGCCCCACTGAAGTCAATGACAAAACTCAATGTAGCCAGGATTTCATCCCTTCTTTTCTTCCTCCATTTCTAACTCGTGTGTGTGTGTGTGCGCGCACACACATGGGAGAGATAGGGTGTGCGTGTGTGAGAGAGAGAGAAAATTTCCAACCCCTCTATGTGTTAAGACATTGATGAGCCAACATGCATGGCCAGACAATGAAACAAATTCTACCCTAAATTTACCTGCCAGGTGGCTGCACTAATCTTTAGCAGTCTGTTTGATAAAGGCTTACTTAGAAGAGCAGATAAATGGGTACATGAAACATTTTTTCATATTAGAGATGCCACAAATTAATAAACACCACAAAACCTGGTCTCTAGCATTCATATTCAAAGACTGTGTCCATTTAGTAAAGGAAAAAGGTGGAAGAACTTGCCCAGAATACATTAAATATAATTTGTAGGATTCCTGGAATTTGATCTTACTTCTTCCTTTTCAGACTGAGTTTATATTTTCATGTATAACTTTTCTCAGAATACAGCAATAAATGCAGTTGTTTTGGTGCAGCTATTCAGAAAAGGTTTTGGGCTCAGAACTGCTGAAGGTTTCGGGCTCAGAACTGGTCACTAAGAAACGTTCTCCCAATGGGCTTTGATATAAATTATATGCCTATAAGAAATCAAAAGGCCACAGCAGAGGCTTCTTCCTATGTCTACCATCAGACCAAAGTCTAAACCCAGAAGGGGATTCCCCACTATATTGTTACCAGTTTTCACCTACAGTAGGAATGTAGTAGAACAAAGCTTTCCTTGGCCTCTGGATAATTTTAATGATAAAACTGCATATTAATAACCCACATTTCTGCTGTTTGTTAACTGCTATAGAAAATTTTGTCTATCCTCATGTTGAGATACTTTTCTCTGTAGCACAGCTGGGATGAGAGAGAAATAGCAGGGATTTCACTGAGGACTGGAAACAAAAATAAACTCAGTGGCTGACTAGTGAAATTTCTTTCTTTTTCTTCTTTAACATAACCACCAAAATGCCACTCTTATTATAAATAGCTTTGACAGTGTGTTAGGTCTGTACTCCATTGAATTAAAGAGAGGGAGAAGTACATGGGGAATCATATCTGTTTAGAGGCAATTTCAAAAGAACTTAAGGGTTTTAGGAGTACAGGTCTCACTGACTTTTAATGGGCATTGTGCTGCTAAGTCTATCAAGCACTTTTGAACATCCCCAATGTATGAGGTACATATATACCATTCAAGCAGAATAATAACCACAGAAAATTAAAAAACAAAGCGATTCAGTGATTTTGCTTAGAAGAAAAAAAGTAAATAAAAATAAAGTTGTTCCCTCTTACTTTCTCTGCTGTGTCCTACCGTTGGCTCAGGGCTAGGGTAGGGGATGGCTAAGGGGGCTTTCTAGAGTGGCACCATTTCTGGGAAGAGCATATTTTAAGCTCCTCCTCCCCCTCTGGTCTGCTCAGAGTTTAGGTCCTATCTTAGGGTACGTCTACACTTACTTCCTGGTTCGGCGGCAGGCAATCGATCTTCTGGGATCGATTTATCGCATCTTGTCTAGATGCGATAAATCGATCCCGGAAGTGCTCGCTGTCGACGCCGGTACTCCAGCTCGGCGAGAGGAGTACGCGGCATCGACGGGGGAGCCTGCCTGCCGCGTCTGGACCCGCGGTAAGTTCGGACTAAGGTACTTCGAATTCAGCTACGTTATTAACGTAGCTGAATTTGCGTACCTTAGTCCGAAGTGGGGGGTTAGTGTGGACCAGGCCTTATTAGGTATGAAGTGGTAACAGTAGTGGGAGCAGCAGCTTTGCAACTGCCTCAGTCCTCCTCCCATCCACCATCTTAGGGTTGGGGCCACTTGAGGGTGCTGAGGAGCTGTAATTAAATTGCTCTCTCTTCTCTGATCATCTGGGGGCTGAGGGAGGGGTACTTGAACGAGTGGAAGCACTGTTTGGTGAAACGGCTTTTTAATTTTAAATTCTCCATTTTCTTCTCTTAATTCCCAGCCTCGGAGCCCAACTTGAAGGTGCGTTCCAGGTTAAAACAGAAGGTGACAGAAAGGAGAAGCAGCCCCTTACTCAGGCGGAAGGATGGAAATGTTGTCAGTTCATTCAAGAAGAGACTGTTTGAAGTGACAGGTAATTAAGGACTGGAGAGATTCTGCCAAAACTACTATGCTAGTAGACTGCTTAGAAGACCTGAAATATAGTTTACTGGAAACGTAATTGTGTATTGAACATAGGTGTGGAGAGAGATTTCTCTGTCAGAAAAGCAGCAATACTTAAGGTACAATTGCATACAATAATTTGCTTTATTCACTTGTGAGAAGGGCACTGTCAACTTAAAAATCACACTTCCATCAGGACACTTTTTCTTACATATCATAGTAAGTACAAAAACAAGGAACCCCTAGAATTGTTGGGATAAAAAGAGATAAGAAGGGAAAAGATTCTCTGTTGTTCCTGTTTGTTTCCAGTGTGGGTTGGTAGCACTTTGTGTATAGTCAGTGTCACTGGTTCATTGCTGGTCTCTTGCATCACTCTCCTGTACTGCTCTGTGGAGCGTGTACAAGCTCTTCCTCAGGCTCTGTAAGAGGGTGTTTAGTAGTAGTAGCAGCAGCAAAGCTGAAATGTAAACTGAAAAGGCATCTGTATGTACAGAGTGGAAGAGGAAGGAGGGAGGCAGGAGCAGTCCAAGCCCCTCCCAAAAGACAGCAAGGGAACAGAAAAACCCATATAATGCTTTAAAGGGATTTAAAAAAAAGCTATTTAAATACTAATATATACTATGTAAAGGTTGCACTATCAGAAAAATAGATTTAAAATACTTAATATAAACAAAATTCCTGTCCCTTTAATTGGAACAAGAAATGAATTAATAGCTCTCATCATACTCCCAGCAAAAAAGGAATGCTAAACCCAGATTAATCTCTTAGGAAAAGCAAACCTTTAGGAATGTAGAGAATGAAGAGTACACAGATTTTAACAAATCTAAGCAGTAGTTTAACAAGCTTGCGAACAGCTCTGAAGCCAATACGATTTAAGGTCCTGATTCAGCAAAGTACTTAGGCACATGCTTAATTCCTATTAACTTCAATGGGACTCAGGCACATACCTAAATAATGTCTTGAATAAGTATGTTCTCTCAAACTAAAACAGGATAGAGCATTATTTGCAACACTCTGTGTGTGTGTGTGTGTGTGTGTGTGTGTGTTCGCTTGTTCTTTGGCTCTTCTAACCAAGAGGAGCGGAGCAGGATAACAGTATTCTAATTAATGCATGGGTAATAGAGACAGATTTAACTTATCTATAGTTGCTTTACTAAAGACTATGCAAAGCATACTCAAGTCTTGAGCACACATGGTCAATCATCCATTAAGTCAAGAAGAGGGCTGGTCCCCTGTTGCAACCTGAAGTAACCAGCTGCAGCTCTCCCCATTGTCAAATGCCAGCTGCATGCACTCAGCGCTAGAATGATGAAGTATCTGGCAGCTGACAGTGCCGGACTCTTGGCTCTCAGCAGCAGCCCCTAGTGGAGGGAGGCAGGCAGTACAGTGGCAGCCACTGAAGGAACTCTGGAGCTCAGTCTCCAGAAGATGCTGCTGGAGACTAAATTGCCTTTATGGGACCTCTGAAGTGTAGGGACCCACAAACCATATGAAGCTTTCTGGACAGGAATGCATTTGTCTGTATACAACTACACTGAAGTAATTGAAATTCCACCTGTTTTTTGGCTTTGTGTGTTTTCCCAGGGAACCGAAATATGCTGTGAGAGGGCTTGTACTCTCTCTTTTTTTTTAATAGAGGGAAATGTTCTGTAATACTCAATAGCCCTCAGTGGCAATATTATGTCTTATGTATCTGCCAGCTTAGTTTGTAGTGGGGTGATATGACAGCTTAGTTTCTTTTGGAGTGTGCAGGCTAGAAATTCAACCTAAGTCTTTGGGATATCTTTCCCTGTGTTAGGCTTTCTCTGAAGTGAGAGATCTCCCAGGGCTTAAAGAAATGTCTGAACATTTTGAACAAGATGGGCAAAATAAGAAATATCATCTTGATGATTTTTCCAAACACGGTGGAGGACACCTGATTCCTTAGAAGTGTTGCTTGGCTTAACAATTTTGATGAGTGAGAGGTCTGATGTTTTCAAAAGCAAGAACTTGAAATGAGGGTAACTCGTCACAACCTTTTTGAAATCATATGTTTGACCACTCCTCCTGGTTCCCTTTGTTTGAAAATGTCAGACTTAATTGGTTTTGATTTTAAGAACTCACCAAGGTATTATGTGACGTGAAGTATTTACAGACCTGTTTAAATATTCATTGGCACATTTTTCAGTCATAGCAGATGGTGCTGCTAGTAATTAGAAGGGATTTTTTAGCAGTTATAACATAAAAGTTTTGCACCTTAGGGAGAAAAGTTGCAGAGAGGAAAAAAATGTAAATTGAAATATTTTAGGTTAATTAAAATTGGTTTTGAATTCCTTTCCACACATTTGAACTAAGTAAATAAAGAGGCCAATTATCTTTGGATAATAAAGTCTACTTTTGCATATTATGTATGCTCATAAAGTGGTTATATACGTTTTAGTGTTAGTGTGTCATTATCATATATGTTATCTTGCAAAATTAGGGTTGAACTTTGCTTTGAATTGTTCCCTCTGCAAGCACATTGGAATCCAGACTCCTGAACTTGCAGACATAGGATGCTTTCAGGGCCTGGCCCATTAATCTGAAAAGAATAGGAGAATCTACAATGTCTGGGCCTGATTCTGATGTCACTTGCTCTTGTTTGACACCAGTGCAACTCCACTGACTTCACTGGCATTGCACCTGGTTTACACTTGTTTCAGTGAGATGAGACTTAGGCCCTGTGTATATAAGGGTGCTTGATTACTGCTCAGCTGGTTATATATATCTGCATCCATTAGTCAGGGAAGAGTTTAATTAAATCAGTGCATCTCACTGATTTTACATCACCATGTAGATACGACATAGTGTAAACAAATTACGGTAAATTCCCTGTCCAATAAGTGCCGTTTTCAGGACAGCTCTTCACGGTGTTTATTACAGACTATGGGTGCAAATGTAAAAGAAATCATTCTCCTATTCTTAATCTCCAGTTAGTAGCTGAATACAGAGCTTTCCATAACATTGCTGTCTGACCGAGATATGCCCAATTAATTTCACAAACACTGGTGTTAAGTGTAATTGCTGAATTTGTTGGGGATCTAAGGGTTGGCAGCTTAGTGCTGATTCTCTTTTTACTGACACTCTTTCCCTTCATTTCTAGAGTGGCCCATTCCTTTGTGATACATATATTTTCAAGTGAGGTTTAAAGTAAAACAGTAATGATTTTAGTAAGAGAGCATTACCTATAGTCATGGTTAAAGTACATGACTGGGTGTTGGGACATTTCTATTCTAATCCTGACTCTGTCACTGACTTATTATCAATGATTGCTTATATGCCTGAAAATATATTCCCAGGACTCACTTTTTACAAGTTTGCCATTGACTCGATTGTGATTTTTTCCCCCCATCATAGTTTGTACATAGCCCCCAATCGGTTAAAAGTACAGCTGATCAAACATTTTCTGAGCAAAAACATTTCCTGACCAGACCTATATTATTAGTTTATTGATGGGATAGTGAATTGCAGAAATGTACTCTAGCTGGGAGTAAGGAATGGTTCCTTTAAGTCACTAGCAAAACTTCCATTTTCTTCCGTGACAAGAGGAGTGGGGACCTAACCAGTGGCGGATTAATGATTTTGCCGCCCGTAGGCCCTGAAATAATTGCCGCCCCTGGCCCCATATGAACTTATTAAACATCAATATTTTCAATATCAACACCAATATTTTCACTTTTGACTTCACTACTACTTTCAACTATTTTTTCTGTCTCACTGTCGGCACTAACTGATACAACAAAGGAATCTATTTTGCACATTTTTGCTATCATTTCATTTTCCCTTTCTTTCTTTTGTATAGCATTTTTTTTGAGAACCGCTTAATTTCTTCCTTCCAGTCATATTATTAACGTTTAGGATTCTCGCAAGTATGTTTACTAAATGGCGTCACACCATTATTGGTGGTTTCAATATGCGCTATGAGTGGTAGAATCGCGGCGTCACTGATGCCGCCATTACAAAAATGCTGCTATTATAAATTTGCCGCCCCTGCAAATTTGCCGCCCTAGGCCTAGGCCTTGTCGGCCTAGATGATAATACGCCGCTGGACCTAATAAGCTGACCCAAAAAAGAGAGCAAAGAATTGGTGATAGCCATAAATTGATAGCTGGCTAATTAAATAAATTGTCTCAATTATTTTAATTTTCTTGAGATAGTTTGTATGAAAGATGTTCTATAAAATATTCTTATCTCTGCTAACACCATACAATTCTAATTTTAGTTATTTATATTCTTTCCTTGTTCTGTACAAAAACTCGTCATCAATATAGGATTTATAACAGTTAGATGTGATGAAGATCAACTAGATCATCAAGTCCATTCCTTTACAAGTGCAGAATATCTTCCTATGGTATATATATCACCGATAGCAGATGTATCATTTCCTAAACTGATACTACGTTTCGTCTTAACCAAAACTCCTGGGAGTTTTTTCACCAAGCCCGGGTAAATTATAGCCCTCAAAATGCTATTTTAAGATTTTTTATGCTACAAACAGTCCCTCGTACCTTGCTGACAGAGATGTATTGCGAATGGTGTATTGTTTTTTATTGGTTACTCATATAGAGGTTAGTTCACAACTGAATACTCCGGAGCCCTTCCCAAACAGCAAGGGAATGACAGTAGGCCTCATGAATTGATGACATGTTATCATGACCTTTGCAAGTCTACTGTTTCTGTCATTTTGATCTCTCACAGAGGCAGAAGAGTATGCAATAAAAAGTACTTCCTTTCTTTTTTCCTCATTAGGAGTTCTGTTTGTACATCTCTGCCTGCCACTGAGTAACTTGCCATCTTTGCAGGAAACTCAAGTAATAAATTCCCCCTTTGTGCAGAAGGGATCGAGAGGGGAAAAGAATGAAACTATCTATCTTTTTAAGGTTGCAAACAAATTGGGACTGAGAGAAAATCCTTAACACAGTAAAAAGTCCATTCATACAGGAAAACTATTCTTCAAAAGAAAGAGTATGCTATAAGCAATATATTGTTCATCATAATCGCAGCTGGATTTCTGTGTTACTTATAAATTCATGTGTGCTTAATCTTTTTTCAGAGTCGTCAGTTAGTAGCAGTTCTCCAGGAACAGGGCCCAGCTCACCAAGCAACGGCCCTACTGGAAGTGTGACAGAAAATGAAACCTCACTTTTGCCATCTAATTCTCAAGCTGAGGTAAGAATAATACACTCAGTCCCTTTATTGACCAGGTAATTGCTTAGCTTTTTAGAGCTGGAAAGATTCCAAACAGCACTTTAAAGACCATAGTTGCTTTCTGATTTCCTTCCTTCACCTGGAAGTCACAGTAACTGTGTGTGAAAGAGAAACTGGCTTGTATTTCAGATGGCAGTGGAAACTGGTCTATGGCAGAGATATGATGGTGCTAAGATACATTGTGGAATGACTGTTTTGATATATCATAATGAATATTGGCATCTTAGAAATAATGAAATCCCGTGAAATAACACTAGCATTTCTAAATATTAACATAAACAACTGATCCAGGATACTGCAAAGTACTTTGCTTTGGAATTTTATTTGGAGCAAATGATACTCCAGCAAAATGCTTTATGCTCCCACACACATGTAAATGTAGGGCTAGATTTCACCTGCCTTAGGGCTTGTCTACACGTGGAGTTATTCCTGATTGACTATCTCTGATTAACTCCATGTGTGTACAGTCCAGAATAATTCCATGTGTAGACAAGCCCTCACTCATGCTGAGTAGTACCTTGCTCTGTAAGTAGTCGGTTACAGTTTATGCTGGCTCAGGTCCAACCCATTCCTGTTCTGAGTTCCAGCCTGGAACAGAGGAATTCTGGAAGTTGTAGTTCCCTGAGGGACAAGGGAACTCTAGGCTCGTACAAAATATGCTGGGAAAGGGGCCAGGGATATAAAAGATCTCCTTTTTGCTTGCTGTGCAGGGTACAGCTAGCTGAGGAGGTTCTTCAGTGACCAGGTTTTGAAGACCAGTGGTGGTACACCCAGAAGAGAAGTAAAAAGGGTCCGGGGGAGCCATACTGTAGAATACAGGGAAAGGGGTTGTGGGGGCAAGACAAATATAGGAGGCGGCTTTGAGGGGAAAGTGAAGCAGTGGGCAGTGTAGTGGACAGTCACCTTCCCTCTTTGGATTTCTAGGGTCAAAGCATAAGCACCCCTGTGGCACTGAGGTGTCAGCTAGAGGGGCATGGTTATACTCCTCAAAGAGAGGAGGGTTACACAGACCCTAACAAGAGGGCTAGGCCCAGAGTCACAGACTTGTATTGTGGACTTCTTGTTTTGCTTACACACTAGGATAGGACCATTTTGGTTTAGCCAAAGGGCTAAACTCATTAAACAGTGAAAGGGAGGCTCTGAGGAAACTGAGGCAGCAGCCGTACCTGTGGCAGAGTGGTGAGACACTGTTACATAGTCCCATTGATGTCCATGGGAATGCTTGTACAATAAGGCACTACTCACTGTCAGTAAAGTGGCACAGTGAAGCTATGATGGTTCCCAATGTAAACATAAACCAGAGGAGTGAAGCATAGCTCACCAGAACTGTGAATAAAGAAATACAGCCTTACAATATGCACACCTCAGGTGTATTGCATCTTGTTTAATGTGGGCAAACAAACAGAAAGCACAGATACATAACGTAAACTCCCCAAATAATATATAGTAATTGACAACATTTACTGTTTTTCTATGACCTCCTGAGGTCCCTCCTAACCCTGATAGTCTATGATTCTATATGTTTCTCTGAGGTAGTAAAATAATAAACCTGGGTGTTTTGTGGCAGTGTACTCCAGTTACTGAATTAAAAACAAAAGAGAGATTGTATAATCTGTTGATAGCATAGCTGTGAAATAGCTTTATATCATAGTTTTAACTAGCTGGCCAGGTCTGAGTTTTGCTCTGTTAATTAAATAGAGACATACATTCAAATATATGTTCTTGCAGTATGTTTAGAAATTCCTTTCATGAGATAATGTATTTAGTTAATTTCAGATATGACACATACACCACAACACATCCAGTAAGACATATTTGGTCGTAGCATCCCTCCAACTGCTCACAAATGTATTAAAGATTAAAGAGCAGATCATACGAGCTAGACACAAGGGCTAATAGCTTTATTAATGGAGCGAGAGCTCCCATGGATTCCATAATGTATATTAAATCTTTACTCTTTCCTCCACTCATAAGGCATCCTGAACTTTCTCCTTCTCCCTGTCCCCTCCCATCATGTCCCAGTCTCTATTGCAAACAAAGGGCAAGGAGACGAGGAGGAGACTTGCAGCTTAAGGTCCTGCAGGAATGGAGCTAGGGGGGCAGTGTGCTTCCTGTGGATCTGAAGAGTGGAACCCCTATCTAGCAGACCTGAGCAGGTCTGTTAGATTTCCACTGCAAAAGGTTAACATCTCCAGTAAGACACTATGGGGAGGGGAAATGGAGTGGGGGCACGAAATGGTTGGTGCATATATCTGGGTGTTTGTGGTGGCCCTGGATCTTTAGCTTCAAGGACCAGACAACATGTAAGAAATTGCAAAAGGGGCTCATTTTAAATTTCCTATGTAAAAATTAGTAAATACTTTACCAAAAATAAATAAATAAAAATAATAATAATAATAATTATGGAAAATTCAATTGTCATCCAAAAACTCACTGTGCTATTTGGAAACAAAATTCCCAGTGAAATAGAAGGATCTTAATCCTGTTTCAAGTATATATCTTAACGTAACCTTAATTATGGAGTCACTACTGACACCTCCAGAATGTGGTATTGACAACCATGTGACAAATTGTATTTATCGTCATTGAGTGCCTCACCTGCACTCTGCCCACTAATCCATTGCCCCAGGACTGCTTTCAACATTCCAAAACTCTCAGGAATGTCAAGCACCTGGCATTATTTTAAAAATAAACTTTCTAAGGAAGTGGTTTCCTGTCCCTCAAAATGTGAATATTCTCCCTTCCCCCACCTCCAATTATGTTGGCCTAAGACCCAAACAGACAATAATCACTCCAGATGGGTGTAGAGTCCAATATCTTGTTATCTGTCAGAACAAGAAACAGGAACTCAATGCTATAAAATAGTGGAGTTTCCGAGTTTCCCCAGGGGCCATCCAGCATATACTTCTAGCCCTGGAAAGGCTTGAGGGATTGGACATTTGGGATTTATAAACATTATTTTGTCATTTTTAAAATTATTTTGAATTTTAGTCATTTTTCTCTCGCACTGAGTGTTGTGCAGTTAGGCAGAGAGTATTCAAGGCCCTTACTCAGCAAAGCACTTAAATCCAGGTTAACCTTAAGCATGTGAGTAGTCTAATTGATCTCTGATTGATTTGGGTGCTTAAAATAAAGCATGTGCTTAAGTGGTCTGCTGAATCAGGGCCCTAATGAACTGGCTTTAAAGGGATAAAAAAATAGCTCCCAGCACACTACATATGTATGCACACACACACACACACCATAGACTTTTGAAGAACCTAACTTGTGGTAAGCCAAGTCCTATCTTACTGCATTATTGAATAAGCTATTAGTTATCAGTTATTATTAAATGAAGGATGGTCTTATGGCTAAAGCATAGGGCTGGTAGTCAGGAGTCCTATCCTCAGAGAAATCATGTGTGACCTTGGGCAAGTCACTCAGTCTCTCTGTGCCTTGTTTTCCCTATCTGTATAATAATTCCCTAACATAACAAAGGTGTGAGGAGGCTTCATTACTTTTTTTGTAAAGCTCTCTGAGGTTTTTAGACAGAAGGCACAATAGAGGTATTAATCATTTATTATTTTCCTCCCTCATACAATATTTGTAATGCACAAGCCAAAGGCAGTTTTTCCCTATTAGTGCCAATACGTATAAAAGGACACCTCATTCAATGCTAAGATTTGTATTCCACCCTATCTTCTGCAGCTAATGCCCAGAATCATAACTACTTTGATGGCCTAGCTTGCTGTTAATTGTTTTATATTATCTACTGATTAAACAAAAGAGCATGAGGAAATGTGACTTAACAGAGTTTGGGCTAATGGAGCTATTTCTCCAGGTCAGTGACAGGACATTCACCTAAAAAAACCTGGATTGGCTAGTTCAACCTCCAGCAGGGACTCTTCCCCATAATGAATTAATTGTGTGTGTGAACTATGATCCAGAGGGCAGGTGGGTGACCTCTGCACACTGATTAGTAGCCTCTCTGTGGTACAGAGAAAACAAAAAAGTTACATTGATGGCTAACATGTGGTTTTGCCTCATAGCCCTCTGTATGGGATTGTGAAGAAATTCAGATTATGTATTGCAAGGTATAAAAAAGTTCAGTTCAGACCACAGGCTGGTCAGTACAGTGGGATTAAAACAGTATAGTTTCACCTTGGGAAGAATAACTTCAAATAGGGGTATAGTAGGGGTGCTAATGCTATATTAGATGGAACATCATATGGAATTGGATACTACAGCTACTTGAATACTTTGCCATTAATGCTAACACCACAAAATACAAAAGGGAATAATGATGCTTCTTTGGGCTTATTTACTGTGTTTGGTACTCTGACTATCCTAACTCCTAGATACTTGTTCACATCATTAAACCACCACAGAGATTACAATCAGGTAGTCTCCTTAGCGGATGTGGAGTTTGCAAAGCCAATTTGCGGCAGCTTCGTCAGTGAAGAGCAGAGCCCTCTGACCACAATCAAATCTGGTCAGTCTGGTGCGATGGGCAGTCTCTGTTCAGGAGAGGTTTGGGAAGACTGCAGCTCTAGGACCATTAGGACTATATTCTGTGCATTAATAGAACACTACATTGCAAAATCATCTTCCCTTCCTATGCCAGGCAACAGTGGTATTAGTCTCTTACTATCATGAGCACTGAAATGAGCCTAAAAGGCTATTTTAAAAGCTGAGCTCCATGTGCTGGAGCCACTCACTCAGCTCTTTGGCAGAACACTTGGAAGCTGAAACCACTGGCTTCCATTTCTGGCTCCAGTCAGAGACTTCTTTACCTCACTGGTTACTTGATTGTTAATATTGTGGTCCTGTGGGTGCAAACGTTTTTCCATAGATCTCAACATCAGTACATTTTAATTTTATTTGATAGTTTATTAGTAACCAAACAGCTGAATATTTCTTCTGTAGTTGAACATTAGCTGCCAGCTCTCAAATGGTATTTATCTAATCAATTTTTTGCCAGACACACAAAGTACAGTGGTTTCTAATAATAGGTTGTGTTCTAAAATCATGCAAAATGTCACTTGTTTTGCCGTAACCGTGCATGACTCACTCTGCTGTTGTTTCCTAATAGTTATTGTGACATTTGCAGTAAGTGTTGTATTCACATCTGAGTGGGCGTATGGCTGTGGTATTCATGGCGGCAAATGAACACTTCTTGCTGGGGAAAAACAGGTTGCGATGACAGAAGAATCATTTACCAGTAAAAATCTGAGTCAGTACTGTAAATGATCACACACTGTAGTGACTAGAGCAATATCAGTAATGAAATTTTGATTCTTTTAAAACATTTCTGCCTTAATCATTTAAATAGCAGTCTCTTAAGTGTCTTAACCCACAGTAGACAGTGTGGTAACCATTTATTTAAATTTTCTGAAAGCACAGAAGAGCACTGTGAGTAAGAAACCTTGCAGATAATCCCTTGCTATCAATTTCTCTAATAGTGATTTCAGTAACCAGTCTGTTAAAAGACTTTCTGTCATTATATGAGCCTTAAAAGTTAAACTTATAATTGCGCCTTATAAATAAAAGTTGTTTTTATTAGACCCAGGTTTTGCCTCTAATGGTTCAGGGTTCACTGCGGTAACTATTTGTCTGTTGGAGCAAACCATATACTTTCAAATGACATGCTGTGCATGGCTAAATCCTGCCTGCCTTTCTCATGCAAGGATTTCCTATGACTTCATTGGGACAGCTTGCCTCAGTAAGGCACAATACAAATGTATGTGCTAACTCTAAGCACAGAGAGGGCCTGATCCGAAGCCCAGTGAAGTCCCATTCAGCCCATTCATCTCAATGGGCTTTGATTCAGGACCATATAGAATCCACTTATATTTGGTGTACAGAACTTTTGGAGACTGGTATATTGAAGGTAATAATAGAAACTAAACTGCCTGATTATATGGAGGACATAAATAAATGCACATGGTACAAATGTCTCTTAAACCCATCTTTCATAATATTCGTTTGTGAACCTCAGCTTTGAGGAGCACACTTAGTAGTTCTTCAAAAATTTTAAGTCTCTAGCCAGCATGATGAAATTGAAATTAAATCCAAACATGAAAAGGGAATCTACTTAATTTTTATAACTAATGAAAACAATAGAAGTAGTTCTTACTTCGGAGTGCCATTTATTCTGACTGTTCAAAGCAATGGTATCTTCAGACACTGTGTCTGCAACTTGGAAGATTTAAAGCTAAAATAAAATATTCCCTGTGTGTGTGTGGTGGGGGGGGGGGGAAGAGAGAGAGAAGTTGATATTAGACAGTAAAGCCACACACTGCTACATCTAATTACTATACTTACATTTTAAGAATTAAGTGAACCTGACTGATAGGAATGTTTCTTTTAAAACACTAGCAAGCTGGGAATTCTGCCTCAACAAATGGATGCTGTGGGGGACAGGACTATGCCCCATTAGCTTAGGCTATGTCTATACTGGCAATTGAACAACAAAACTTTTGTCTTTCAGAGGTGTTAAACGCCTCCTCCCCCATCTCCTCCCACCCCCCGAAAGACAAACGTTTTGCTGCGACAAGTGCCGTGAACAGCGCAAACGCCGCTTGTTGGGGGTGGACGTTTTTTGTCGGCAGGAGAGCCAACAAACAGCGGCTACACTGCACGACTTTTAGCGGTACGGCTGTGGCGACACAGCCATGTCACTAAAAGCTGTGTAGTGTAGACAAAGCCTTAGTAAATTGTCACTAGTGTAACACTTTAAGTTGCCCAAAGACACACATAGGCCCTGATTCCGCAGTAGCCTCCATGCAAGTGGCCCCCTGAGTCAGCATAAAGCTCGTTTCAGGATAGGGGTCTTAATATGGGCTTAATCTGAGGGTTATCGTAAAACAAATACCAGTTGATTATTAAAAGAAAATGACTATGTTGTAGAGGCATATTCATGCTGTTAAATTTCAATGCAAATGTTATTAATAATCAATTGGTTTTTTAACACAGCTGTTTTATTACATATGCTTAATGGAACAGATTAGGGGAGATTCAGTTTTAACAGTCGTGGCATTACCTTTTAGTTGCTGGACTTATTCCTTAAATTCTATCATTTCACTCTTGTTCCTCAATGCACACCTTGGAATTTAACAGTGGCATATCATAAAACCAAAAAGGAAACATGTATATTTTTTAAATGCAGCACCATATAGATGCTGCAACCAGCACAAGTCTGATGATGTCCTAAAAAGAGGATTACATGTTTACAGCATCTCTTTTGGTAAGACCTTTATAGCATTTCACACTAGACTTTTGTATTTTGGACATACTTCATTTTAATAATGTACATATTTGGACGTTATCAAGCAAGTGCAATTTTAATGGGAAATTAATGTAATATACATATGAAGCAGTTTCTTGACACTTGCATTCCATACAGTCCATATCTCTTCTCTCTTTCATATACTATCTTCTAGCATTCCCAAGATACCAAGAGAAAATTACACATAGAGACTTCTACTGTTATTGTCTCAGTGATAGGTCTTATTTCCAAACAAACTATATGAGGAAGGTTATGTTTTGGAATAACATCCTGTGTTTTTGTGCAGCACCAGTTTTCAGTGACAGTCTGAAGTTGCATTGTATTAGCACAAGGTATTTTCCAAAGTTAATTGATATCCCAGGTTTGTCCAGGGGAAAATCTACCGCTCCCCACAACATGCTTGACAAGTTATTATATTTACTTTAGTCAAAGCCCGAGTGTGCAGTATCCCTCTTGGAGGTGGTCTATTATTGGAGCCCCATATGCTTTTTGTTTGGGAAGAAAGCAGTCACTGTGTCATACTGTTACACAGGGTATTCTTTTTCAGGGATGTTGTTCCCTTGGGGACCATATCATGCCAGAGTTCCTAAGCCTAATAAGACCTTTGTAGCTCTTATTGTGTAAAAGTTCTGGGAGGGAAGCAAGAGTTAAACAGAAAATGTAATTCAAGCAACTATACTAGACCACATGTTGAAAAACATGACTGTTAAAGCAGAATGGCAGAGGTTTCAAAAAGATTCCTCTTGCAGTAAGCATGTGATAATGTAACCTTTTTTTGCTTCTTCCCACCGAATTCTAAGTGGGTACTTATGGGGGATCTTTTCAGAATACCTGTTTCTCTGTGCAGGGTGGTTTTAAAAATCATATCAGAAATTATATGTCCTCTTCATAAATGGTTATATCATATGGTTTCAAAACAAGTATGGGGACTATCCAGCAAGGTGTTGAAATTGGAGGGAGTTAAGGAGGCTAAGCACTTCACAGGGCAGCTCAGCACCCAACAGGAATGGTGGCCATGTTTTTTAACATTATTTTTTTTAAAATGGCATTTGCTTCCTAAATCACTTTTTACTCAGACTTTCTCCGTCCATAATAAACACTGTAGCCTAATGGTAATTTAGTGGCAAGGGGATAAGATACACAGAATGAATAGTGTTGAATTATGTTGGGTGAAGTTTTGCAGCAATGCATATGAATTATACTCCTTTAGAACTTTTTCTTTCATTTTAATGAAAATCTCATATAGGTTATCTGCTCTAGTTCTAGCAAGGAGGATATCCCTCAGCATATCCAAATGATATCCAATACGGCTATATATGTGTCCTTACATACATTAAGAGATGAAGCATCAGTGTTCCATAAGACATATCGTGCAATCCTTCTTGAATATTTACTCAAGCAAAACTCCCATTGACCCTATAGCAATGAATGTGTGGTTGGTGGGAGAAGAGGTAATGGAGCAGGGAATCCTTGACATTTTGGTTCGGCATAGGAATTTAACTGATTAACCAAGGCAGCATGGTAGGCAGGTGAATATTTGTCTCCATTTCAGGAAAAGAATTTCAGAGCTATACTGGGGAAATATTAGTAGGCCCCAGTACTCAGGATACTCAGTATATCAGGAAAGGAAGTACTTTTCCCCAATATTTGGCTTCTTAGGCACACTAACAAAGATAACTAACTAACTGGCTTTTGTTGCCGAAGGGTAATAGAAATAAGTGTTACAGATCTGGAGGTGATTTTTTTCTTGTTTCAGCACTTGGTTTCACAACAACGTATTCTGATTCATGAAGAATCGATGAACCTGTTGAGTTTGTATACGTCTCCTTCTTTGCCCAACATTACCTTGGGACTTCCAGCGGTACAATCCCAGCTCAGTGTAAGTGATCACTTTAAAAGGGTGTCCTTTTTGTATCATGGTTTTTTCTTTGAGACCAATCTCCCTTATCCCTGCTTTCACCACCTCCTCCTCTTCAACTTTTCACTCTTCTGTCTACTTTCTCTCACAATACAAGCATACTCCGGTCTCTTTTCCCCTCAAAAAATCATCTCCATCTCTGTGTCTGTTTTGTCTTTTTGGAGTGTAAGCAATTCAGGGCAAGACCCATGACTTCATTTGTGTTATACAGGAACTGATACACTGTGGGCACTACTTGAAACAATAAATAATCACACTGAATAATAATGAATAAATAAATGTGAGCATAAAGCTTATACAGTGATGTACCAAACACAATTTCTGAATTATAGATATGAATGCTTGAAGCCACCGAAGTGGTGAGAGATACCTGGGTGGGTCATATAATTTGACCTTTTGAACTACTTTTGTACTGGTGACTCCTATCGTCAATAAAATTTCTTCCAGAAATACCCTTCCAAAGCCAATAGTCTTTAAGATGACATTCTAATACTGACTCAGGCTGAGTTGGAGCTAATATATTTGGAGAAGTCCCTTGCATTTAATTTTGTTTTGTATTTAAATGTTAAAATAAGTGCATGACTATGTAGCACAGTAGTCTATTAATGAATTACATTTAATGTTTACTCATAAAGAGAACATCCGGTTGAGAAAAAGTCACAGAACTTTAGGGGTAAATTAAAGTTTTGCCATTGAGTTCAGTGGGGCCAAAATTTTACCCTAGGACTTCTTAAGGATTTACAATAGGTTTTATGATGACTCTGTACAATAATATGGAATATTATAAAGAAATCTCTGCAATTTAAAATTTAATTTATGACACAGTGGTATGACTTTTGAATTTAGTAGAATTTACATAAATTCTAGATGTATAAATGACAATGTGTCACTTTATAGTATGCAAGTTTCATTTTAAATATGCACTTTATTATGGTTTTTCAGTAAGGTAGTACTTAATTTGAATGCTGAATCTAGTTCAAGTTTTATGTCATACCTGTTGGGTTTTTTTCAGTACAATATAATGTCCTTATCTCTGATACATTGTTGTTACCTAGTTAATTTCTGAGGGAAAATATGATACTATTTTCTAACATCAGACACCTGGAGAAGTTTGCAAAAGAAAATTTTGCAACTCTAAATAAATTCTCTAGGAATCTTGCATCAGACACTTGTAAGCAAATGATTCTAGTTAAGATACTGATCATAAGTAACAGTGAGTAACATTACAAAATACACAACTTATAAATAATGTTTCCTTTCTGCAAAAATGTCTTGTCTAATTGAGAACAAGTAGTAAGTAATGTCAAAGTAATTTATTACATGAAATTAAAAGCTGTTCTCTTTAAAAAACACACACACACACATCATATAAGCTTGTATTGAGATCAGTTAGCACTAAATGCTACTTTTGGAAATTGAACAAACGGTATTTGATTTTTGCAAGGTAACGTTTATGCAATTGCTAGAATAAGATAGTGTAATTTAAATTGAATATAGCCCACTGTGGTATTTTTTCAGGAGAGAATGGCAGTGGCAGAGTGTGAAGTAAAAAGTATGTACAGAAAACTTAATGAAAAAGGTTAGGGTTTGCCTGAGTAGAACATCTGGAATTCAGATAATCAGGGAATAGCCTTTTTTTACTATTACAAACTGAATGGCAACCATGTACAATCTGGGAAGACTCAATTAGATATTTATTATTGCTATTTATTACTTTTTTATCAACGCTTTTTAAAAATCTAGTTTAAATTTTTCAATGAAAATGTAGGCAGCCATTAGCTGGAACACAGATATCTGAAGTAGATTTGCAATGCTAATTGGTCAAGATTTTCTAAAACGGGTGCCTAAATTTAAGTCCTATAGTCTGTATTTAGGCAATTAAATCAGGGGGCTTTAAAGTGCTAAATGGCCAGCAGCTCCCATTGACTCCTGTAGACCAGATTGTTACTTTACAATCCACCCTGAGTAAGGAGGCAGTGTATAATTGTGCTGCCCCAGGAGTAGGCCAGAGAAGGAATTGCTTCAGGGGGAAGTAACATTCATCAGCTCTATACCAGCTGTAGTTAATGTTCCATCTCACTTTGGCTCAGTATTGCTGATTGATCTATTGTGTGAGACAAGGATGTGTGGAAAGCCAAAGCTCACCTGCTTCCCCCTGAATTCAAGACACCTGTTCCCCCTGTTCCTCTCCTTCTCCCTGTACAGAAAGTGTTGATTTGAGTGAGTTATGCAGGGGACTGGGAAGGGCCACACTTCCCTACACACCATTGTAAGGAAAGGTCACAATCTTGCCCTTCGAGAACAACCTCTTTATTTCAGGTTCCCTGTGCATTGATGCCACTGTGTTAAAATAACTGTCATGGTCTCCATTTTCAGGCAATAGACACAGGGCAAGATGGAGATTTTCTTTTAAATTACAGTATAAAAAGCCCAGCTAGTTATGCGGAGACCTAATGGACCAAGTCTTTGAAAAGCAGCTAACATTTCTGTTGTGTCTTGACACAGGCTTCATCTTCACTCAAAGAAAAACAGAAGTGTGAGACCCAGACACTGAGGCAGGGAGTGGCTCTTCCTGGACTGTATGGGGGAAACATGCCTCCCTCATCAGCTCAGCCTCATATTGCTCTAGAGGGAAAACCTAACAGTAGCCATCAGGCTCTCCTGCAACATTTGTTACTGAAGGAGCAAATGAGACAGCAAAAGCTTCTTGTGACTGGTAATTCTCAAAGGCTTCACTGGAGTGTTCTTTAGAGCTTTTTTTTTTTTTTTTAACCTGGAGTTTTACAAGAGAGCGATTTCATTTTTAAATGAAATGCAATACATGAATGCTACAGTGCTCAGCCATTGGGGGGGGGGGGAAGCAGTGTGGTGTTTGATTTTTGCCCCCTGCTTTTAGTGAGATCTGCTCCAATCTCTTGCTCCTGCCTCCAAGGGTAAAATTATCACAGAAAACATTGTAGCTTTCTCTTGGGGCTGTCAAACTTCCTGTTGTTGCTGGACATGTGGTAGGAGTATCATTTTATTGATACTACTGCAAAGTTCTTCAGTGTGCCGGCTACACTGAAGCTCTCCCTGACTTTTATATTTTCTTAGCTTTACTGATCCTCATATTTGATGAGTGAAATGTCATTTTTTTTGCAGGAGGGGTTCCTCTCCATCCACAGTCTCCATTAGCATCAAAGGAGAGAGTCTCACCAGGCGTCAGAGTTGCCCACAAGTTGCCTCGTCATAGGCCCCTGAATCGAACCCAGTCAGCTCCACTGCCTCAGAGCACTTTGGCCCAGCTGGTCATTCAGCAGCAGCACCAGCAGTTCCTGGAGAAGCAGAAACAGTACCAGCAACAGATTCACATGAACAAAGTGAGCTCCCAAACTAAAGCCTTTCCAATACACACAGAGAATGAAAAACTAACAAGATAGTGTGGATATCTGGTACAATGCTGTACTTGAGCAGCACACAAGTCCCTGCTACATGTGCACATTATATATATACATAGGCATGTCGGGTGTGGGTGTGAGTGTTACTGTTAGACTAGACATCCATTTTCTGTCGTTCCTAAAGATTGTCTAAAGTTGGTTCTCTGGGCATCGGCATCAGAAAAACTATAATTAAATGAAACAGCAACCAGATTCTCTCGAAGTTTTAAATTACCATTTTAAATCAGTTTCCTGCTGTATTGATAAATGATTCCTCAAAAGGTTATTGGATTTATTTCTGACTTATTTCACTTCCCATTTCACTGTTGGGAGGCAATTCTGTGTTGCTACCTGTGATTCATATTTTAAGCTTACTTGATTAATGGTGAGCAATACATTGGTAGTTCTTCAAAATCAGCCTCCTTTTCCATCTAGAGGCTTCACTGATCAGCCAAAGCAAGATTTTTATAACCTATCAAGACACTGCTTTCCATATAAAATTGACAAGTAACAAAATGTTCACTGCCTGCATGTCAGGTTAAAAGATTAATGTGTCAGAGAGAACCAACTATTGCTACTAATAAATTTGGGGCCCAAATCTACTACTGTTTCTTATGTAAAGTAATACCTTATTCTGTAAGAAATCAATAGGACTACTTGGAGATGAATGAACAAAGGGTGTTGGAATCTAGCTATATTCATAGCAGAGACAGTATCGTTTTATAAAAGAGATAGCCAACACTTCATCAAAAGATAAGTTGTAGCCATGAACAATGCCACACTCCAATGCTGAGATATGTGAGTAATTAAATGATCTAATCCCAGGAGAACCTTTAGTGCACACCCTTCCGTCTTACTGATTGTACTATACTCATTTTCAAGTTGAAGTTAAATACATGTTTGCCAGCCTGCTTTGAATAATTTTGGCACATATGAATCAATGCATCTTCCCTTTTTCTATCTTGTCAGAGAATTATTTGATGGGTATATATGAAAGCCAGTCATATGGGAGAAAATAAGATGAAAAGCAGGCATGTTGCCCTTGTACATTGGAGAAAGGATCAACCTATCTCACTGGTGAACTTCTCTCATGGGGTGCTGATTCCTTGGAATCTGTTAGGAATTCCCAACAAAATTAGAAACAAACCCAGAGTTTAAGTACATAGTTTGTACAGTGGTTTGGTTATTAAATCTTGTCTTAATTAGGAAAAATGAAGACCAGAAAACTTCAAAGTTCAGAGCTGATCCTTGCATGTTAACCCCTCTCAGCTAGGGTGTTTTGATTACTCAACTAGGACTCCAGTTGGCTTTTCTTCGAGTATGCGTTCCATATGTTTAATCAAGATGGCATATGTACATCTTGTAGCCTCCAGGTTTTGAAAATATTTCACCTGCCCTCAATTGTCCGAAGAAAAGAGAACTTTTTATTACCGGGTAAAGGACTGAGTCTTTGTATTGTTTAAGGGTATCCAAAGCAAACAACGATCATGGTTTTTTTCACAAAATGAATTGAATCTATATTTGTATGAAAGACAAACCTGTGATTCTAGCTTTTAGGGATAAATAATATGAGCTTTAGATGCATCTATCCTAAATATATCTAATGAAACTTGAATCAAACAACGTCAGAATGGAATGATACTGAAGTAGTAGTTACTAATCTTTTAATTTTACCCATGCATACATTTTTACCCAATAGGAACTGGACTGTAAAGGCTGTATTTAGTCTATGGTTCCATTGCAAAGTTGTTTTTCTTGGTTAAAATGCAATTTTAAGAAAAGAAACAAAAATTTGGGGGACTAATCACATCTGGAGACACATACACTTAATTAGTTAATTACTCATTGGCATTGGAGAATAAATGCTTCTGAAATATTGCTCTTATTTATTGTGGGTAAAGGTTTGGCCTTAACTGTGCCATGTGCAGCCAGTCAGCACCATCTAACCACTGATTTACGTCTATGGTAGAAATTAGCAAGGACTATAGTATTCAGTGGCCCAATGTCACTTGGAAATTCTTTGTCACACTCATTTTTACTGGCCTTCTGCTCACGAGATTGTGGCCATGATTTCTGGGTCAGCATTCTTGTAACAGTACATCTTAGAGAGATTACTGAAAAATGCTGTTGTTCTAGTTATGTAGCTGTCCTCTGCAAACCTACACAAAGCAAGGGGTGATCTTCATGTATCTAAAGGGAGAACATGTATAAATAAATGAAATGTAAAGAACAGCCACCATGAGGCTATAGAAGAGAGTGATGACTGAACAACTCAGAAGGCGGGTGATCATCTTGAGTACCGTGGTAACTTAAAATGTTATATGAATGAGAGGGAAACATACAATTGTGGTGTTAAATTATTGCTTGAGATTGAACAGCCCTTCACTTACAATAAGGTTTGGATGTTTACCTGAACTATGAAACTATTCACCACAGAGTGTTGAATAGTGTGTTCACTATTATAATTTTGCTAAAAAGAAATAATTCAGAACTGTCTTTTCATCTCCAGGTGGTCAGTTTGTTTTGGATTAAAACATTTGTAAAGGCATTAATCAAATGTATAGGATAGGGATGATAACTTTAACTTCAAGTAGAGCAAACTTTTAGCTTATCTGTTCATGATAGCCTACTAATGACTTTAGTTTGTGGGGCTATTTAAAGCAAAATAAAAACGGCTGCAAAGCTGAATTATTTGGTTCTTAAACAATACAGTGCAGCTTCTTTCCATGTCCCAAGCGTATATGTGCATCTAATGTTTTTCCACTGATCCTATTACCCATTGCATTTCTGTAAGAAGGCAGTAAAGTGAAATGTGCAAAAATCTATCATTCTATTTTCTAAGTTTTTGTTTACAAAAAGGTGCTTTATTTAATAAATCAGATATTCTGAAGCATTTTCTTAGCAGTTGTAACTGGGAAAGCCAGAAAAGCAATTTTTAAGATGGCAAGACTCTCGAACTAAAACAACACGCAGTTGTCATGAGCTCAGGACAAGATACTATCCCTTTCCCCTGCATCTTCTTACTCTGCCCTTCTGGGAATGACTGGTATTTCATGACATTTATTTTTAAAACTTTAAATCAACATTTTTTTAATAATGCAAACGGAAATGCTATATTTGACGTTTCAGCTTGGAATACTTTTTTATGGCATGATATAAACCCCTGAAAGTCATGGAATCTCTTTTTATGGCAATTGGGGGGGGGGGGGAAATCGAGCTATAGCAGTGACAAGGGAAAAACAGCGGCTACACAGCTAAACTCATGATTTGTAAAGCATTATAGTTTGCAAAACTACAGGCATAAAATATGGTTCCTTTTCTTTGTAAGGGGAATATACTTCCAGCCACAAGCCAAGGCTGTGATTAGAGTGATAAAAAACAAAATCTAACAGGCCAGAGGTAAAGATTTCCCTGGATCATTTCCATTCTAAAAAGAAACAAATCATTGAGCCAAGAGGTGTGCTTCTATCCTTAGTAACAAAGAGAAGATTTCCCTGTGGACTACTTCTGGTCAATTGTCAGATGGCAGGTTTTTGATGTGGGAAATAGTATACCTCCTCACTGGAGTCTGACATTTATACCTATGGGATCTAGTACACTGACCTTCTCAAAACATTCTAGCTGAAATGCAAATTTTGACATCCCATCCAGAAGTAGGTGGAAAGCCTTGCCCTTGCTTTTGAAAAATCAAATGTGTGGAAACCTGAACTGGGCTTTTCTTTTGGAAGATAGGCTTTGCTGTTGTCAGATTTAATACACTTCTGTCCAAATGACAGCTTGTTTCCTTGTGGAGTCCTTTGATCAGCGTTTTAGAACTTCATTTTACCCAATAAAAGGAATAGCATGTCTAGGAACCCAGTTAAACTTATTGTAGCAGGTACCAGAAAACTGACACTGCAACAAAAATCTTACTGTTTGGCTCCTTATGTTATTTGGGTATCTAAAGAACCTTGACCTTACTACTTAAAAGATGTGATTTCTGCATAATTAATATAAACACAAGGCCATTGGCAGATGTCTGAATGTAGGTAAACCTCAGAAATTAAAGCAGTGAGGGGATTAAGGGAACATGCTCTGTTTCTTTAGAAGTGGTTTACATCAGTGCAGACTGTGGGTGAAATCCTGGCCCTAGTGAAGTTGATGGCAAAACTCCCAAAGATTTTGATGTGACAAGGACTTTACCCCATCAGTATAGGAGCCCTTCCCCATATTGTTGTTACATAACATTTATATTGTACTACGTGTTCAATATTGCTTTGTAATGATGAAACTTTGTATTGGAGAGGGAAATTAAACAGTCAAGTTATGGGACAGTTTGCAATATACATTATCATTCCCAATGCTGCTTTCATAACTTAAAGATAAAAGAAGGAGGGCTTGACCTTCAGTTTTCACTCCAGGCTGTTAATCTGTTCATAAAGTCTTTTACTTGGATGAGAAAACAATGGTTAGGCATGACTCCGAGGAAAGAAAAATACATGGGGAAATGAAATGCGAGTACTTTAAATGATGATAATAACTGAGATAAAGCATATAAGGAGTGGGAAAATAATTTGGAGGTTTCTAGTTCTTGACATGAGTTTGTTGACAAAAGAAGCTGAGTTTTTCCAATAGGAACATTTAATGCGGTCAACTAATTCTTGGCAACTAAAGCAATGAATGAATAGCTGTTCAGCAAAATGCTAAAACTGTGTCTGGGCCAGATCTTCTGCTGTTGTAAATTGACATACTTCCATTGAGCTCACTCCAGCTCAGGCTCTCCATCACATCCTTATGTGTGATCACCAAGTCCAGCAAGGGGTGGAGGAGGGAACCCCACAAACACACTTCCTGTTTTAAAAAATCTTTTTCGGACAAGGCTATAGCAACAACAAATGAATAATGCGTTGCCATAGACAGATTATTTATTGAGAACTAGCACCAATGCTTACTTTGGAAAATAATTTTGAATGAACAGCTGACTCTTTAGTTTCTATTGTACATGCTCAATACAAAATCTTCAAACATACCCATACACTGGCGATGCAAGCATAGCTGCTTACAAGCATAGCTCGCTAAGTGCATGGATACGTTGATTCAAAAAAACGTATGCTTATGGAAAATTGTTTTTCCCTCCTCTTCCAATGTTTGTTTGATTCATAAATAAGGTGATCAAGTTCTGATGGAAATCAATGTACATGGCTGTTGCACCGAGAGTGAACCTGCAGCCTCGTACCTCGTATGTTTGTAGAGACATTTCATTTAAATAGTATCAGGAAATTATGGATTTTACAACAGCTTATTCATTATGTTCATTGTAAAGGATACACGCATACCATGGAAAGAGCTATAAAAGGCCTATGTTCAATGGCCAGATTATTTACGCACTCTTCCCATTTTCCTGTGCAGCTAAGCAGCCACAATTGTCTTTTAATGTCTTTTCTGGTTGGACTCTTGTAATTATACGATGCTTATGCATATTCCTTACAGCTTAATTTCCTTAAAACAAAAAAATGAAATAATATGGGTTACAGTAGCTTGAGGTCATTCTCTAAGCTGCTGTCTCAATTTGAATAACTCTAAAATGTATGCATGTTGCTTTGGAGAAGGCCAATTTGTACAATTCTAATTTAGAACATTATCTGAAACATGGCTTTATCATTATTTTAAAGTATAGTCTCTGAGCTCAAATTAAGGACTCCTCTTTCCAAAACTATTACTAAATATTCATGCTAGCAAACATCATAGTCATTCTCAGTATCCAAATCTATGTATTTAACTATAGATTCAGAAACAAAATGATCAGACAAGTTGAAGGAGTAATATCAGGAAGTAAAGTATAAACTGATGTTTCTAACATATCATTGAATCATAGAAGATTAGGGTTGGAAGAGACATCAGGAGGTCATCTAGTCCAACCCCTTGCTCAAAGCAGGATCAACCCCAACTAAATCATCCCGGCCAGGGCTTTGTCAAGCCAGGCCTTAAAAACCTCTAAGGATGGAGATTTCACCACCCTCCTAGTGAAATAGTTTTTCCTAATATCCAACCTAAACCTTCCCCACTGCAGTTTGAGACCCTTGCTTCTTGTTCTATTATCTGCCACCACTCAGAACAGCCTAGCTCCATCCTCTTTGGAACCCCCCTTCAGGTAGTTGAAGGCTGCTATCAAATCCCCCCTCACTCTTCTCTTCTGCAGACTAAATAAGCCCAATTCCCTCAGCCTCTCCTCGTAAGTCATGTGCCCCAGCCCCCTAATCATTATCGTTGCCCTCCGCTGGACTCTCCAATTTGTCCACATCCTTTCTAGGGGGGAGGGGGCAAAACTAGATGCAATACTCCAGATATGGCCTCACCAGTGCCGAATAGAGGGGAATAATCACTTCCCTCAGTCTGCTGGCAATGCTCCTACTAATGCAGCCCAATATGCCATTAGCCTTCTTGGCAACAAGGACACACTGTTGACTCATATCCATCTTCTCGTCCACTGATGATCCCCAGGTCCTTTTCTGCAGAACTGCCGCTTAGCCAGTCGGTCCCCAGCCTGTAGGAGTGCATGAGATTCTTTCGTCCTAAGTGCAGGACTCTGCACTTATCTCTGTTGAACCTCATCAGATTTCTTTTGGCCCAATCCTCCAATTTGTCTAGGTCACTCTGGAGCCTATCCCTATCCTCCAGCATATCTACCTCTCCCCCCAGCTTAGTGTCATCCACGAACTTGCTGAGGGTGCAATCCACCCAATCATCCAGATCATTAATGATGAATATATGTGATTAGAAGAGCCTTGTGGTATCAGGTATATTTGTCAATATAATATGATAGGGCCAAGCTATCTTTTAAACCACATTAACAAAATGAAAGTTCAAGGAGGGAGGGCGAAGTAGCTGTAGACTAGTTGACTGAACATGGCTGGGACTCAAGGAAACTCAAGGTTCCGTCTTCTAATCTGCCATGTGGTCTTGGGAAAGATATTGCCATATTTTTATTTCTTCAGAAATAGGGAAAACAATGTATACCCACCTGGTAAAGCACTTTGAGATCTATGAGACAAGGCACAAATTTATTACTTACAAAGGCCTTGATCCCAGTGAAGTCTTTAGCAAATTTCCAATTGACTTCAGTAATTCAGGATCAGACCCTAACACAGCAATATTGCAGATTTAAATGCATGCTACCACTAAATGTAGTCTAAGAATAAAATACTCCTCCTATGGGTGCTTGCATCACTCTACTCATTAGGTCATCCAAAAATGCATTTGCGCACATGCTACAATGGGGTTGCATCAGTAGCCTCATCAGCTTTCAGGAACAGTGCCATACAGTAGCATGAAGGCGAACAAGCCCACATAAAAGTGAGAAAGCACAGAAGAAAGGAGAGCAATAAGGAAATGAAATATGCTCCCTAACTGTGCTGTGAACTAGCTCTCAGTCTCTCTTAGATTCTCCTCCCGAGTAACCCACCTGATGTCAAACAACTGGCATATGGAATGTTTTACAGATGGATCAGCATCAGTGACTCACGCTAGCTGTATATGATTATCTGTCACACAGATGTTTTAGTTTGTGTTTGCTTGCTAGCCAGCCAGCAGCCAGACTCTTTTTAATTTTATTTTGCTGCAGGATCACCAACAGATGTTTAACAAAAAGACAGAGAATAGTCTACTATTGTGAATACATGTAGTTAGCTCCACTGCCTTCTTGGGCAATATTAGCCCCTGAGAAATAACTGGAAGAAATTTACTGGTATGATCTGAGAAATTTTCCAGATTCTTCTTTATAAGGAGTCAGTTGGCGTTAGTTGCGCTAGCAGGGATTCCTCTGCTTATAACGATGCCACCTGCAGCACTGAAGATGCATTTGAAGTGATTGATGAATACTAGAACATAACAGAGAGAATTTTTAAGTGGGCTGCTGTGGCCCTCAGTACCAGTACCCGAAAGGGTTCTCTCTCATGTCTGAAGACTTTCATCATGGACATACTTTTCTTTAATAGATGTACTATTAGACATAAGCGCTGATTCTGCAAATGCAGCTGCACAAGTGGGTCCACGCGTCTGCTTGTAGGCTCAGCACCTTCAATTGCCTGGGTAATCTTGCCCTACTGTGGGGGAATGAACAGTTATCCCTATAACACACACAACTTGTTCAGGATCAACAGTGGTAAAGTAACTTTTTTTTAATTATTATTTTTTTGCTGCTGCAGGCCTTGGTTAGTGCTAATGATTAGTGCCCAGGAGGTGTAGCTCTTTGTTTCAATTAATCTCCTCAGTGCTTCCTAACGTTTATGCGAAACAATCTGACTGATGTGTTGTAGATATGGGATCTAGGAATAGGATAGAAGATGATTTTATGTCCTCCAGCACTTTGCTCATAAATCCTATGTCTACCTGGGTGAAAGTGGGTGTTAATTCTGCCCTTACCTCAATCAGTGACCATCATAAAGCCTTCACTTTCACACCGGCCCATGATTCTGGAGGTGGACAACAGCCTAAAAGGGATGTTTTGCGTTCATAAAAAACACTACTCCCAAATTTTAGGGACCTGCACATTATTTATTAAGTTTTTAAACATTATACAAAATGCAATTGGATAAATATCTCAAACTACCATAAATCTCCTCTTCCCAATCCACTCATACCACATTAAGCCTCCCCTATGAGACTAAAAAAACAACCTTTGGAAAATAAATATCACATCTGGGCTCTGCTGCACCAAAAGGAGAATAAGTTCCAGAATAGAGGGACTCTTCACTGAAAATTTTCTGCCAATCTCTATTCAAGCCAGTGCAGATCTGAAAATATTCTACATTTGTCCCCAAAGACATGACTCTGCTACCACAGAAGAATTCTCTATCCATAAATCTTGGGCTTGATCCTGTAAACTCTTATTCACTTCACGTCAATATGCTCGCATGAATAAGGACTATTCCTGTGATTAGGCATTTGCAGGTTCAGGCTCAGTTGCATCTTTTCCAGCAAGTTAGAGGTGCAGTTACTGGACCACATTCCAGAAGCTCACACAAAGAAGTGCAAAACACACCTTCCTGCATCAGCAAGTCCTCTTACACTGCAGCAGACATTTAAGCAAGCAGATGGCTGGCAGTGTTTTCACGGATACCTGTGCTCTGTGAGGATTCGCTATAATTTCAACAGGGAGTTCCATGTGAGCTGCACAGACAGGACGGCCCGGATCCACAAAGACACTTAGGCATTGTGATGGTGAGCATTGCAAAAGCTAGCTTTCCAGAACCTGGAAAATTGCAGCAACAACAAAGCAATCCATAAAGCTTGAGTTAAGTGCTTAGGCTCCCTATACAATGAATGGGGAGAGAAAGGTGCCTAAGAATGCTCTCCACTAAAGCCAGCATGCTAGGCAAGGAGCCACCTAAACTAGCCAATGGGGCCCTCTCATGGAGATAGATACCTAAGTCTGAGCTGCTGGGAGGCACCTATCTCTGCTTGTGATCCACAGCCAAGAACCCCCCCCCCCCACTTTTGGAGCCAGGTGGCTTAGGGGCCAGCTTCACTCCACACAAAATGGCTGGAGGAGGTGATGGGGCTGGTGGTTCTGGTGTTCACCTTAAACATTTTAGCCCAATGGTTAGAACACTCGCCTGGGATGTGGGAGGCCCAGGTTCAATTTTCATCTCTCTACAAGAGGGAGAGAAAGGGTTTGAACAGGAGTCTCCCTGTTCAGGGGAGTGCCCTAACCACTGAACTATGAGATAGTCTGATGGTGGGGCCCCTTCAATCTCTCCTGTTGAAGCTGTTCCACGGTGGATAATTAGAGTGATTGGGCCAGAGAGACTCTGTAGCCTGGAAATGGGGAGGCCAGAGGTCCAGTCCCCCTGCTCCAATGACCCCTTATTTGTACACAGTGGAACAGCTTCAATACAAGAGATTGAGGGAGGCTCCACATCAGAATATTCCGTAGCTTAGTGGTTGGAGTATTCACCTGAAAGGTGGGAGATTCCTATTCAAATTATTTTCCCCAGCAGGCAGAGGGAAGAACTAAACCTGGGCTGCCCACATCCCAGGTGACTGCTCTAACCACTGGATTGAAAGTTACTGAATGGGCATCCCCCACTTCCCACCCACCAGTTTTGAATGGGACCTTTTCCAGTAGGCAGTCTCTGAGCACACCTACTGGATTGGGCCCAATAGGGGGCGGAGCATCTATCTTCCCCCCACTTTGTGGATCACACTGATGCTTAGGCAGGAGATAGGCAGATGCCTAGAGTGGGGTAGCAATGTGCATACTCAGAGGCAGAAACAGAGACACCCAGGGAACTCTTACAGTGAACATTTAGGGTTAGACAGCCTTTTGAGGATCACAAGAGTTCCTAAAACTGGGACTTAGGCATCTAAGTCTGGAGTTTGGGTGCCTAAATACCTCTGTGGATCTGGGCCAAAGTTTATATCCTGACCAGTGCTATTCACTGTTTGAAATTCATTGATTCTCGGTGTCCTGGTAGACACCACCTTGCACCACCTCCCCTTCCCTTCTAATAGACACTTCACTTTGGGGTTCTGTACCAGGATTCCCACAAGATTTAGCCTGTGTCACATTTTGCAAATTGCAAATTACTTTTTGCCACTACATAAAAATTTCTTTTCATTATTAGGGCAGCTTCAATGTGGCTACTTATTTGAGTTCTAGTAAATCATGATCTCTTTTCTTTCTATCATCAGTGAACATGTTTCAATACTGATAATATTTTAACAAGATCTGCTAAAAGCTAACTGCCACTTAAAATAAGGGCCCTACAGCCTTCACTGGTGTAAATTGGCATAGCTCCATCAATGACAGGAAGGAGGGAAACCCAGCAAAGCACAGAATCTAACAAAAGCAGAAGTTTCTGTGCTATGCAGAAGATAAATGGGGAAATGTTTACCACAAAATTTAGTTCCACAGGTGCAGACTAAATTAGATAGGAAAAATACATTAACCTTTAAGCTGCTGAAATTTTGAATATCACAGAAACCCTGTTTTTCAGCCTTCCAGTATTTACAAGCTGTACATGCAAAATGAGTGGGGAGATTTGGAAAAATGCTTTTAATTACTTCATTCTCCCCGCTTTATATTTTTGTGTATCGTTAATTATGTTAAGCTTGTTAGAAGTTCCACGCAAACTATATTATGTAAAATGTACTGACCTTCAAGTCATACATTTGAATTAAAACATATTTATGTTTGACTGCTAAGGTATTTTAAAGGAGAATATCATTTAAAAAAAATTCTAGATGTAAGTATTTATAAACATCTGTTTACTATGCTGCTATATTATGTATTATTAAATTTAATATTACTATAAAATGCTATATTTGTACATAATCTTCTAAATTGAAAGATGGTAGGATCTTGTTAGTGAGGAGCTTACATTCTTCATTCCGATAAACTTCTGCTGCAAAGTTGCATCATTAACTAGTTTTTCCAGGAAAGTTTTGACTCACTTGTCAATACAAATATAGTAATCTTAGCATGTGGCATTTGTGGAGAAATATTGGCAGTAACTTTAATTTGTCTGTCTGTCTCTCCCTCTCTTTTTCAGATGCTCTCTAAATCCATTGAACAGCTAAAGCAGCCTGGCAATCATCTAGAAGAAGCTGAAGAAGAGCTTCATGGAGATCATGCTATGCAGGAAGAAAGAGCTCCCTCTAGTGGTAACAGCATTAGGGATGACAGCTGCAGCATTTGTGTGGATGACAGAATAGGACAGCATGTGGGGGCTGTGAAAGTGAAAGAGGAGCCACTGGACACTGATGACGATAATCAAACCCAGCAAATGGAATCTGGGGAGCAGGCTGCTTTTATGCAACAGGTAATAGGCAAAGATTTAGCTCCAGGATTTGTAATTAAAGTTATTATTTGAACATCAAATGCATTTTTAGGGCTTGAATAAGAGATTGACTGTCTTTTGATTCATGGATCTAGCTAATTTCATTTTAGTGTTCAGAGAATCTAACAAAGGTTGGTGCATTTGCGTGCACTCTTAAAACATAGTGACGCTCCTTTTAAAGGCCACTAACTGAGAAAATACCTGCTGCACTCAATTATTCTACATAAGTCAGTGCATAATACATAGAACTTGTTTTCGCTCTAGGACTCTATCACATGAGTTAGTTCCAGGGAAATAGAAGTCACCGTTGTTTAACTAATTTGTTGAGATCAGTAGTTGTGGAGTCCATTTCCAGAACTGATCAATGAAACATTCTTTCTCTGTTTCTGAATTCTTCTGATGTCTTGACTTTTTCCTTTCACCTATATGTATATAATGTATCATACTGTAGTCTTGAACACTGTTAAGAGTAGGTTTGTTTTCTCCATTAGGCAGATACTGGTTGCAATACCAGGGGTCCTAGGTTTGTGTATAGAGTACGATTATGGAGATATTGGGAGTGCAAAGTGGATGTAAACATACAAGGCAAGGCACTATTTAAAAGGTTTTTTCCTTTTGCACTTAGTGTATTTTTCATTTTTCCCTATTTGATTATGTTGTCTACAAAGGCATGATCAAATGAAGCGGATTCAAATATCAGCAAGGAATGATATGCAACATTGTGTTCCAATCAGATATTAGGGTATATGTGTAATTGTAGAAAAACAAAACAGAACTATCATCTGATAGTCAATATTTTTTAATAAAGACTAATCATATAATATTGTATAACCTTTACCATTAGGGTCTCACTGAAATGCTAAATTAATGACAGTGTGTGTAAGACACCAATGTGGCAAAAGGTCATTTAAATTGGTAAAAAGTATTTTAACAATTGCTAAATGATAAATGCACTCATACAGACTGTACTTTCAGAATGCTGGTGTCCTTTTTTCCCTATAAAATCAGAACAACTCTGAATGCAATAGAAGGCACTGTTTATTTAAGTCAGTACTTTGTCAGGTCCCTGCTGTTCTCCTGCAGAAAAGTGATTCTGTGGGGGTGAACAGGAAATGCCTTATGGAAACAGGAAGTCCAAGTGATTCATGTACTGAGGAATGTAAGGAGGTGGGGGGGGGGGGGAAGGCATGGGGGGATGGATATTGTTTTACTCTGTTTTTAAAGGGCACTCTATGAATTGATTTATTGTCAAAGAAAATAACAAAGCGAGTAGGGAAATTGTTAAGGAAGCTTTCCAGTGAAACATTTCCTTCATATTCCCTTTTGATATGTTTACCTTGTTTTATAGGTTTACTTTTGTTAAGCTAGTTAAAGATCCATTGTATTACGATCTCTTTAATATGGATAATCCAAAACTGACCTGGAGTCCTGTCAGGTTTTTTTCTATTAAAAATATTTATATTTCTAAAGCTAAGGTATTTTAAGGTGCAGTATCCTGTTTCAAAAGAGATAGCTGTTTTGCCAAATGTAGAAATTGTTCTAATATGTTATTAGTATGTGTTGTTTACATTTTGCTCTAATATTATAAAAGTCCCTTATAAAATGTTGCAACTTCTAAAGATACATTATCCTTTCCCTTAAAAAGTCTCCAAACAAATTAAATGACTTAAATAGTTGCTGTAAAAGAAACGCCTCCTGAAACATTAACATCAGCTTTGATAGGAAAGACTTGCTAATTGACAATATATGTTTTTTGCTTAAATATATTCCCCCCACCTCCACACTTAAATACAAAGGGGGAAAATAAAATACACATTCAACATTATGAAGCATATAAAGATGGAAATATGTATTTTCCCATTCTATATATATTTCATTTCCTACCAAGCCTAATTTCAGCCTCACCAAAAAGGGATAGTGAATCTTTTAAAATAGATTTTATTTACAGAGAAACTTGCAAATGAGGAGACTTTTGTACAATATCATTTCAAAGACATGTAACAAACAAAAGATATTTTTATAGTGTCATTCAGGAGAGTTACCCCAGTAAAGCCAGTGGACTTTAATTCTATTCAAATTTGATAGCCCCTGAATTGAATCAAGAAACTACCTGGAACCAGTGAAAAGGAAAGCTGGGTTAAATAACCATATTTCTAATTGATAAATGTCTCTTACATTTTAAATCTACTGTATTTATTATAATCTACACCTTTGGAGGTGATCTCTTGTTTTGTGTTGTAAATATATTCTGTTTGTATGTTCCCTTTCTTGCCTTCTGATATAAGTCTATTTCTTTCTCAAATAAAGTTTTTTTTTTTTTAAAAAAGATCCCCTTTCATATATCTGGCTTTGTGTAAAGTTGATAATTTTAGTTGGTGCTCTGTTTTTTGTATAACAGAATCTGCTGGCTATGCATTGTTGAAAAAAATCCATTAAAGCTTTTAGGAGCAAGATTTTTTATTACACTATTTTTACAATGATTACACAAAGTCTATTTTGGTCTGTTATATGATCCTACATCAGCCATTATAAACTGTAAAACAAATGGAAATAATATCTATGCATGCTCATTTTCCCATCATGGCATTTGTCTTGGACATGTGATCATCAATGGTAACATACAGAACAAATAAAATACAGACAAACCCAAATTTTCTGACTCCTGATTAGCCAATGTGTGAGCTATTTGAAAATCACTTCCGTTCCTATTTCCAAAATTCATATATAACCTAAAATCTGTTGATCTGAAACTGACGAAAGTTTTGGATGTCTCTTGAAACCTTGGTTAAAACAAGGTTTACCTATAAATCTGGAGAAAGAACTTCAGACTAATTAGAGGGTGGTTTTCAACATGGATTCAGAAAAGCACTGTAAGCACATGCTTAAAGTTAAGCATATGCTTAAGTGCTTTGCTGAATGGCGGGTGATGCTTTCCTGAGTTGGACCCTAACTTTGCTTTACCTTTTACAAAGATAAATATCATTCCAATATACATAACTATTTTCATTGTTAGTAGTCTCTGAAATTTTGCTACAAAAAGTGTGTGAATGGCAAATAAAGGATCCAGAAAATTAGATATTGAAAAGGTAGCCTGGAAGAACGATTATCCATCTTTTCTAACTCTGCAATGGTTAGGTTCTTAACTCTTTCACTTCCAGTGGTTCTTGCACTAAGATAAATGGTTTCAGGTAAAATAAATAGATATGAATAAACAAACATTTCCATAAATACAGTTTTTCATTACAGTTAATTGTATGAGCATTACTTTTTCCCTGATATGAGTGATACTCAAAATACTTACTAGCTAAAAAGAATAATGCTAAAAGGCTTAATTTGCAAAAGTTAAACAGGCTAATTAGCATTAACCATATTGCTGTAACAACTTACCATATCGCTCATGTGTATATATAAATTGAAGTCTTTAAATAGTTAATACTACTGACAAATTTTTTTTAAATGAGGCCTGTTTTAATAAACATGTCAGAATAGCAGTTTAAAACATTTTCCATCTATAATCCAAGATCTTATTTTACAGCATTCATTTTCTGAGTGTAGCTAAAAGATTTTTGTTTGCCATGTTTCCAAGCAAGTTGCAATGAAACAAAAGTCATAATCAAATAAATACCGTAATTTTTTCAAGAGACAAGGTGTCTCTTCTTTAGAGCAATAAGCACCTATGCAGTCCTGTTGTCAAAAATAAAGCCTGTATATGTAGCAATTTGTGACCAATCACTTCTAAATTAGTAAAATTGCTTCATATAACTTATGTACTCTGAGAAAACAAACTCTATTAAGCCATACACTGCTGTTATACAATTATTGTCCCTTTAATACCTGTACATCGTTTGGTATTAACAAAATAGTATTAAAAGTTGAATCTCTGAGCAGAGCAGAAGTAATCTGGGCAGTGCTGACACATATCTCTACCATTCAAAAATTCATTCATGCACCTTCATCATTACCATATCATCTCCAGGATCGCTAAGATTTACTCTGGGTATTGATCCTGAGCAATCCAGCTGTACGCTGTTTTTATTTCACTGGCATTCTGAGGTAAAAAAAATTATGGACATTAGTCCCAAAACGCCAGGCTATGAACTCTCCACAATTTGCAGCCAGAATTAGTTAGAAAATTAACTTTGCTGTATTATTTTCTGTCCGAGTAGCAGCCTGGCCTACTTATCCATTTAAAGGATGTTGATTGCTTTTCATTTATTTGTTTACTTTCTGATTTCCTTATGCAATTCCCTTCATCAGTATGACAGAGCTTTTTCAGTACCTCATTTGCTTGCTGGAGGATCATAGTTTTGAGCATTATACTGTACACTGAAGTCCTCCTCAGGCAAAAGAGAAGTTCACCATGGATAAAATTATCCTCTCATTTATTCTGGTACAATTCCATTGATTGTAATAGGCTTGCATCGGTGATTTGATGGCACTTGTCCTTTGTGCCTTTCATCTTCAGTATAATTCAGCCCAACTTGATTTTTATTTTGTTTTTTATTCTGACTCTGTCAGATCTATATGCATTGGCTATGCATTTAGATCTGACAGAGTATACTGGTCTGCATTTTTCCCAATAGCTCTACAGTGTTCCTACCTGTGCCGCTCTATCTTTATGCCATATGTTTATAGAGCATATATTTATTTTTAGCCCTATTTTCTGGCATTTATGGTATACTTCAATTCTTAGGAGCTGCATCTGTTTCTGTTCTATATCACAAAATTGAATGGTTCTTATATTTCTAAAAACACAATACAATGCAAGGGCCAGGTTATTATCTATGACACAGTAGTGCCTAGAGGCCCAGTCAAGCTCAGAACCTCATTGTGCTGGGTGCTGTGCAAGTTAATGAGATGCCCTACTTAAGAGGGGATGGGAAGAGTGTGGAACCAAGCACCACCTATAATGGCAAACTCTAGCCATAAATCAGAGCAGGTAGATGTGCCTGTCACAATGATGTGTGCAGACACAGTTAACAATGCTAAGATTTTAAAGTATTGTTACTGGGCTTCAGAGTCAACACACTAATAACATTCAAAGGGGGGCAGTCCACAACTCCTAAGACCAAATGCTCATTTACCCCACATGGAGTGTGAATAAAGAGCTTTCAACGGAGGCTCTGTGAAGGGCTGGGGAATAATCTTCCACAACCAAGTGACTGGCTTGGCACATAGCAACTCTTCACAGGCTCCCAGTCCCAGGCCAGTTGTTTTAACCCCGTGAATCCACTTTGCATTGAATCTCCTCATCATTCCCCAGCCACACCACCAGAAAGCCCTGCAAGAAAGGTCCCCTTCCATAGTCTCCACTTGCACAGTGTAACCATACTTATTTGAGTCCATTTAGAGCCTTCTATGCCTTTTGCAAGGGACAGCATTTTGGCCTGAGAGACGTGGCACTGCCGTTCATGTTCAGAATAATATTGTCACAACAAGAAGGGATGGAAGCCTAATTCTGTTTCTGAATGTTTTTAGAATTCTAGAGAAAATGTGCCACCAGAAGAGTGTAGGTACAAAACTCCAGTGCATACCAGCTCAACTCAATACCTTCAGCAATGTTGAGCTTACTCTTCTTTCTAGGCCAGCTCCTTAAGTCTCTGTCACACAAGATCCAGGAAGCGAGGAGGCTGGCATTACACTAATCTTCTGCCCCTTCAATCCTGGGAGCAGTTCAGCCTCAGCTGCTACTTAGAGCAGCTCAAAGCTGCTCTGAAGATTGTAAGCTGGTAATGGCCCATTATGCGTCCAGGGATTGGAGGAGTGTAGGGCATTCCAAGCATGTCTTCAGAACCCCCCTCCACCATGAGGGGGAGCTAGAGCGGGGATGTTTTGGTTACACATCTGACAGCACAGTTGGGCCATTGTCAGTCTCCTGAAGTGACACAACTTGTGCACTGCAGTGATTCCCAGTGCTTGTTCTTTTATTCTTAATGTTATCATTTAAAATGTGTTTTCAGGATGAGATTCCGTCAGACTCTGAGCAAAGCTGAAAGGGTGAGCTTCCTCACGCTACTCTGCAATAAACCTCAGACCTGGCTAGGATGGACCTCTTCTAGGGCCTCTTCAGGCCTGTTCAGTCTTTACCTAGCCCCTCCTCTGCTGAGAATGCCTGTAAGGTGGACAGTTAAATAAAGAACTCAGCAGCACAATTAATGTTATCTGGCCACCCATCTCGTAGCAACCAGGCTGATTCTGCCAACTCATTTCACAGACGCCACCAAACAGCAGCCACCAGGACCATCTTTTGGATACTATCAGGCTTGATCCATGGCTGAAACAGTGGTTTAGACATGAAAGACTCCCTATCCCATCAGCAATCCCACTAAACCTCCTCTTTTGTTCAAGATGGTTACTTTTGGTCTTCTAGAATTTTATCTAACATTCTCTTATAGTTCTTCTACTCTCTTATCTGGATAGTTTCCTTTGGTCTCATAAAATGGAAAAATGCTCAAGTTTTATCTCCTGTGGATGGATTGTCTTATGGATATTTTTAAATGTGCTGAATTCCCGACCATATGCTTATATCTTCAATGCAATTTCTTTTGTATTTTTGATAGAAGAAAATAACACTAAATATGATCTCTATTCATCACCACCTTGCTCATTCCATGTACATTTCACTTCATCAAGTAGTTCAAATCTATTCATTTCTAGGGAAGAATTTGCATTGTATGCCCTTAAGGCAGGGGTGGGCAAACTTTTTGGCCCGAGGGCCACACCTGGATATGGAAATTGTATGGCAGGCCATGAATGCTCATGAAATTGGGGTTGGGGTGCAGGAGGGGGTGAGGGCTTTGACTGGGGGTGTAGGCTCTGGGGTGGGGCTGGGGATGAGGGGTTGGGGGTGCAGAAAGGTGTTCCGGGCTGGGACCGAGGGGTTCAGAGGGCGGGAGAGGGCTCAGGGCTGGGGTGGAGGAGGGGGTCAGGGAAGCAGGCTCCGGGCGATGCTTACCGCAAGCAGCTCCCAGACGCAGCGGCATGTCTTCTCTCCAGCTCCTATGCGGAGGCACGGCCAGGCGGTTCTGCTCGCCTTTCCATCCGCAGGCACCGCCCCTGCAGCTCCCATTGGCCATGGCTGGAGCTCAAGGGCTGTATTAAAATGTCTGAAGGGCTATAGTTTGCCCACCTCTGCCTTAAGGCAAGCAATTTGGACTATAACAACTTGCACAAACCCTTTGGTAACAGAAATGTCCTTTGTGCCCTGTGAAGGACACTCTGAGTTTTCCTTATAGTCTTTTTTTTAATAGTTCTAGCTATTTTCTTTGCACAGAGAGCCTTGAAAACCAATGCAAACCAAGTATTAGGATTGAAAGGAAGAGCAGTGGAACACCATTTCTGCAGCAGAAGGAGATGGTGAATACTGCACGCTACACCTCCCACACTCTTTTTATGTAAAATAAACTTGTTAAATTTGAGAGAGATCCCACAGAATCATCCTCTGGGTGTGTGATGAAGGTGGACTGGAATCAGTTACATTTTAAATTAAGGGCAGGAAAATATTGTTTTGCAGCCTGCCCAAAAGGCCTCTGCATCTTGTAACTTTCAGCCCTCTCTGGGACTGCGCCAGTTGCTGCTCATGATCTCTCTAGTTATGTGCTCATATGGTCTCCCACCCTTATAGTATGTGAGTCCACTTGCATATTTAGAAAAAATGATGTCTCTTTTACTCCAACCTTTCAAAGAAATAACTTTGTTAGCTTAGTTATTTCACTTTAGAGAGATGGGGGAGGGGAGTTGTACGAGAAAGTTTAGTCAAAGAAGTAAGTTTTGTATCTTGCTCTCAATGCACTGAGGCCAGTGCTCATTCTCATCTCATCTGGCAGTGAATTCCACAGTCTAGATGCTGCTCCAATGAAAGTTCTGTCTCCTGCACTCTCAAACTTCCCCCTGTTGACTGGCAATTTCACTGTTCCAGTGGAACGTAGCTGTATAGCAGGTCATTGTCCTGGGAAAAGCACAATTGCTCAGGTAGCTAGGTCCAGTTCGCAAAGGACTTTCAGTATCAGAACAAAAGAGCTTGAACTGGACTTTTTTCTATGGGATGCCAGAGCAATGGGATGATGCATTCTTACATCTTGTGTTGCTAATCAGACAGATTGCTGCATTTTGTTCATATGTGGATGATTTCAGAATTTATGGTTTCAATCCTAGATTTGAATTGCAATAATCAATCCTAGAGGTCATGGATAGGTGGATCACTGTAGCAAGGTCTGAATCTGATAGGATGAGGTGAAATCTTCTGGTCAGTCACAGCTGGAAATAGGTATTTGATTCTTTTTCTTACTTCCTTGGCTATATGGGCATCCAGTATCACTGGACAAGGCTGTGCACCAACTTAGCAGGACAGGTGCCATCAATAGAGGGCCATATTACAGAGGAGGCAAGTTCTTTTAAGCCCTTCTGTCTTCCTGGCCATAGCCCCTCAACTTTTACTGGGTTCAGCTCTAGCCAGCTGCTCTTAATCCAGGTGCTGATTTCAACTGGGGATTGAGAAATCTGGGTGTCTGTGTTCTTAACATCAGATGTACTTGTAGAGGTAGTTGATATCAATGTACTGTTGATACTTCAACCCACCTTGTCTCACCCACTACAGCAATATTTTGGTATAGATGTTGAATAATATCGATGAGAGACTGAACTTTGTAGGACTCGCAGGTAAGGACTCTGGACTCAGTCGGAGATGAAGGACACAAGCCATTTTGCAGGAGGAACAGGAGTTTTTGTTAATCAATAGCATCAAATGCTTCAGAGGGGTCAAGAAGCATGAGTACAGCTGTACTTCATATATCTATGCAAGGAGAAGGCCATCCACCAGAACAAGTGTTGGGGCCTGACACCTATCTGAGAGGGAGTCAAGACACTAGCAGATGACAGGTGTGCCTGAAGATTTTTTTTTGGTAGCTTATCAATCAGCAGGTGTTCACTCCCAAGCTAGCTACCCAGCCTGCCATCGGAGAAGACCCACTCCCCATCCGACCATGCACACCACAGCCAGAGGCCATAGTACAACCCATCTTCCACCATTGCTACAAAGAGAGGTCAAGACAACCACCTTCCACAACTGCTGCTGCTGTGAGGAACAGCTGTCAGGTAGGGGAGTCTTCTGGAGGAGCTTTTGGGGGAAATGTGGTGGGCAGGGCCGGCTCCAGGGTTTTGGCCGCCCCAAGCAGCCAAAAAAAAAAAAAGCCCCCAACGCCCCCCACCGCGCCCCTCCGGCGGAAGGTCCTGCGCTCTGAGCCGGAGTGAGGGACCGTCTGCCGAATTGCCGCCAAATAGCTGGACCTGCCGCCCCTCTCCGGAGTGGCCGCCCCAAGCACCTGCTTGCCAAGCTGGTGCCTGGAGCCGGCGGCCCTGGTGGTGTGTCAAAGAAGTTTTTGGCTAGGGGAATAGGGATGGATTATTTGAATTGGGAAGAGTGTGCTCAGGCCAAAGGATTAGAAAAAAATAGAAATAATGGAGATAGCCCATCTCCTAGAACTGGAAGGGCCCTTGAAAGGTCATCGAATCCAGCCCCCTGCCTTCACTAGCAGGACCAAGTACTGATTTGGCCCCAGATCCCTAAGTGGCCCCCTCAAGGATTGAACTCCCAACCCTGGGTTTAGCAGGCCAATGCTCAAACCACTGAGCTATCCCTCCCTCTCAAGATTTTGAGAGGGAAAACCATAGAGAATATCACAGACCAAAGGAGAAATATTTTAAAAAAGTTCCATCAAAACCTTGGCTGCAGTACTAAATTGCACTCTCCTGCACAGTTACCTACAGGCGGGAGATAAAACAGCAAGGAAACTCCACAAAATGTTCTTCAAACTGTCCCTTTGGACAATTGTGGGAGTTCACTGTGGAACTGGCTTAGTGTTCCTCAGAGAAAGCAGCATGAGTTCCTTAGAGTTATGGTGATAAAGAGCACAATACTTACAGGAAAATTTGCTTTTTAACCGTGAACTTTATCAGAATAAAAGAGAACAATTTTATCCCTAAAGCGATTATGTGTTTCCCTCTGCTTCACTGAAGAGCTTCTGCCTAGAAACTTCCTCAGCCCACCCCTTCCTGGCTTCCTGCTATGGTTTTAGTGGAACAGTTCATATATCCTCACAAGTCCCCAGTTGTATCAGACCCACCCAATGTTCCTTGAGCCTTCTGCCTCCTGGCTGCATGGTCATTGGAAGGCATGTGCTGTTGCACAAAGGAAACCCACTCTAGAAGGGTTACAAGCATAGAATCCTAGTTATTGCTGCTTCACGCAGCATTAATTTAGGTACCAGGTACCTGAGTGGATAATTATGACTTCTGTGGGAAGGTAAACGGAGGACAACAGCACCTGCTGCCATCTCCAAGCCCACCCATAAGTTCTTAAGGAAAATTCTCATGTTGCACTCCCTTAGGAAATTCTGTGTGAAGAAAGGGATGGGACAGAGGAAGATGGCACAGGAGCAGCACCCTCCACCCCTTCTAGCCCGGTCTGCATCCCCTCTTGTCCAAGTGGATGGCAGGTTTTGTCCCTTTGTACCTACTGATTTGTAGCACCTCTGCCCCTTCCTCATAACCTCACTGCTTCAATGGGAAGTTCTGGAATAGATAAAGACTGAGGATCCTGAGTTTTACCTACTATATGTAATAGTTTAGAGAACTATTTATCACGGCTGGTTTTTAAAAAAAGTACAATTTTGTGATTTTTATTTTTTTATTTTTTCTGTTTCCCCCAAAAATATAATAATTTGGACCAGCTCTATAGCAGGTTGTATAAATAAAACACAGATTTTCACTGAATTTTTCAGGGAGTCAGTTCATGAAGCTCAAGAAATTTTGTTTTAAAAAGTTTAAGTTCAAAAAATTTCTACCAACTATACTATTTATGGCTACCTGGCATGACACCCAAATTGATTGTTGCATTTCTATTCTTTGTGACTCCTTCAATGATGTTAGATTTATTGTTAAACAAGAATTTTCCTGGTCTAGTAACTGAGATTATAAATCAATAAGCACAGGATTAAAGTAGTAGAGAAAAAACCTATCCTCTGTTCTAGTCTCTATATTTGTTATATCTAAATCTCAATTTAACAATTTGAGTGCATATTATAATAACCAGAGGCAGAGCCAACCTCCTGTCATCTCTGTTATACCATTTATGAAATACAAATTTGCACTTATTTTTCCAGCTGGAAGACTGTACCCTGATTTCATTATATCATTATCAATTATTAAGTCTAACACTTTAATACAGTGCCCGTCCTGAAATCTAAACCTCTTCAAATATCTGCTGAGGCTATGACCAACTGCTACAGAAACACATGTAGGTTTAAAATATTAGCAAAAATACACAATAAATACTTAACCAAAAAGATATTGGGCACATTTTTCTTCTTGTTTCATTAAAATTATTTTAAAAGACAGGTCTTGATGTGCCAAGTAGAATTTTCCCAGATTTGTAATCCTCTTTATGTTAAAAACACTTTACAATTTGGAGAATATCATATATGGGAAATGGTCTACCATCAGTCACTGAGATTTCTAGGAGATGACATTTAAACCACAGTGACAATCATTCATTAATAGTTCCTTCCATTCACATTTTCAGTCTTGGCCCTGTGATGCAAAAAACTGTACCAGTGATCTAACCTGACATCCTCATCTATTTAAAACCTAGTCCTAGATATTAGTTCCAAACTAGCATTCTAGATGGTGCTAATAACAGTGCCAACCAAAACCAAGAGTGACAAATTCCACCCAAGTGCAATTCATTTGGATATATGAAGATGTAGATAAATGTGCTGTATCCTTCAGAAAAGTTGTCATAAAATACAAAATTTAAGTTCACATCATTACTAAAAGTATGAAAAGTATCTTTCAGTTCTGAAGTATTTGTTGAGCTCTGGATTAGGATAAAATGCTGTCAGAAATGTGTTAGAACCTTGATTTCAGGCGATACCTGAAATTTTCCTTGACTTTAGTGTGGTGATTTCTTTTTTCTTTAACCGTTTTTCAGCTTAAATCTTAATGAACATTCCTGAGTTTTCACATACTCTTAGCCGTTTGAGCTGCACCTTTAAAAATAAATAACTGACTTAACATTTGAGGACAATGACCAAAGACAGGGAACTTGCAGAACATGCTGCTATTCTCATTTTAACATTTTTGTGAGCACTTCTAAAATGGTTACACTTTTCCCCCCAACCGTTGTTATATAAAAGATTTACTGTTACAGTTTGTGTGTGGCCAGGCAATGGCATATGGAAAACATGTTTCCTGCTATTTAATTTAATTACTCCAATCACGTGCCAGCCTCGGGCATGTCATTCTGGACCTCTGAGGCTCTTTGTCTGTCAAAGAGATGGACAATATCTTGGCTTTGTTTAGCTGCTCTGGAGGCTGCAGATAAAACCACTGAAATACTGACTGTTTGTTTAACCAAAACTTTGCATTTTTACCATTTGGCTTTGATTTTTTGTTTTACAAAAAAGATGACATTTTGGCCTTGGTGAGCTAAAAAGGAAATAGTAAGGATATGAAGAAGAACTGTCACTTTTGGAGGATTAATATACAAAAAAAGAATACTCTAGCTTCCTGGTCAGAAATAAGCTTTGTTAGCAGAAACTTAAAACATGTATCATTGTGTTATTTCAGACTTGGCTGTTAGTGTGGGGCAGCTAGAAAAGTCCTATGTATAACTGTTCCATCATATTGCATTTAGTTCTTGTCTGACATGTTTTGATGGGTGCAGGTTTCAGTTTTTCTTTTTAAAAGATGGAATTATAAAAGCAAAACTAAGCGTGACTGCATTGCAAGTCATCACACAAGTAGCCTGATAAGGGCTAACTTTATAAAACACCTTTAGTAATTTAGAAGTTATATGAAATATATGTAACACAAACTTTAACAGAAATCTGTGTGATAAATCCTAGAATTTGGTAAAGTGACATTTATGGTGCTGAACATTATAAGCCCCAGTTCAGGAAAGCACTTAAGCATGTGCTTAAGTTCCATTGGCTTCAGTGGGATCTAAGCACATGCTTCAGTGCTATCCTGAATGGGTGCTTTCTTAAATTAAGGCCATAGATGGTAAATGCTATTAAGTAATATTTAAGACCGGAAAACCACTTGTAATACATACCTGAGCCTTTTGGAGCTATATCTTTCATGACCGAGAATAAAGAAAGCAAACTTTCACAGTGTCAGTTCCATGAAGCATCTTTAATCAAGGTGAATTCCTTGATTTAAGAAACTACTATATGTGGAAAGCCTTTTTATTTTACATTTTTTCAGAGCTGAACGAGTTAAGTGTGATTGAGGACAACCGTTAGTAGCTTTGTAGTCAGTTTAAGTTACAGGCTGACACCACTTCCCACAATATTAACAGGCATTTCTCTTTGTTTTCCATTTACCTAGAAACACACATTGATGCACTGTTAAACCATGTCATTGCAAACAGAACATTATAGAGGTACTGTGCTGACAACTGTGCATAGGTGCGTAAATATACCTAGACATTGATCTAGCAACTGTGTGTCGGTGAAAGTGCGCAAGCAGACAGGAGTCCTGTATAAAACAAAACAATATGTGATTGTAATCTGTATGACTTTGTCATGGTGTAATGATGTGGAGCTTGAGCTTGATTCAGTAAAATGAAACCAATGAAGTGATTCAAGGAGGGAGGTGATGCAACTGGAGCTTGGGGAGGGAGACAGCAGAGACGATTCCCTTGCAGCGTCATATTGGAAAGAATAGGTGGTGGGAAAGAGGAGAGGCAGAGAGGCCAGGCAGGAAAGGCTTACATTAATCAAGTCAAGAGTTGACATATCTGCGAGCAATAGGTCAGAGATGTGGTTGTGCTGTCGGGCATATCCAGGGAGTCCCTGCTGTGTTTTTTTTTTTAACTGGAAACAAGGGACCTTCCTGAGGACGTGTGGGCATAGTAAACAAGTGACATATTCAGGGCCTGATTTTCAAAACTCCTGTAACTCCAGACCATTTGAAAATAAAGTGCCTACATTTGAACTACTATTTTGCATGCACAAGTACCATAACTGCATATGCAAGTCAGGCACTTGCACAATGGTTTGCCTATGCAGTTGAGGTAACTGTATAAATAGATATGGAATTGTCTTTGCGTACATCTTTGCACATGGTCTTATATGCCTGACTTTTCAAAAATCTGGCCATCAGTGTATTACACTGTTCTCACATTCAATATTTAACCTATTTAGAAGTTACAGTATATGTTCACTTGTAGTTAATGGTCTGTGTGGTATGCCTGTGTTTTAAAATGTATCTCTAATCCATCTACTAGCTAGCCTGATTTTTCATACTAAAAGCAAGTTAAATAATTCTTTTTGATTTAGTAATCTGAACTAGACATATTTCATGTTGCATACCAGACTGTTATGCAGTCACACCCTGTTTCAAGTCCTGGCCCTCCATTATGTGGTAATACAGGTTATGTAAGTCCCCTATTGTTGCTCAAACCAGTATCCCATGAACCAATTTATTCTGAGCCTCATGACTTGCTGCAGAAAGGGATTTGCATGGAAGCAGCCCTCCCCTTAAACTGTCTCCCTTGCTTCTCATTCTAGTGTAACCTACTGTTTCAGCATTTCTTGTACCCCTCTAATGGCTGGGTAACTGAAGATGAGACTATGCTACTTCTGCAAGCTAATAGAGACACTCCTGTAGCTTAGATGGCAGAGCCATCTGCTTTTAGTACTGATGATCTAGGGTTCATTCCCCCCTGAATGCTAGTAGCGGCTTCTTAGACTAAGTTGCAGAAAGTACTGTAGACCTAAAACTATAAAAATAAATAGTAGCTTTTGTGTGGGAGGAGTGGTCTTTCTCCCTCTTCCTGCTTGTTCACCACAGGCCAATTACCTCATCATCTCTCCTGCCTAACAGCTCTAAATCAAAAGGCCTGAGACTCCAAAGTGGGTTTTTTTTTTTTTTTTTTTTTTAAAGGATGTGAAGCACCTTGTAAGTTGTTGGAAACCTGCCTTCCCCATCAGTCTTTAGAGGCACGGGGCATATTCAGCACTTTAACATCCCCTAGTTCCTATAGGGAGGAGCCATGGACTCCACCTCCGGCAAGGAGGAGAAGTCGGTTGGCTGCATGAATACTATGAATCTTAGTGATGGTACTTTCACTCACCTAGAGAATTGCTTCATAACTGTTGGGAGAACCTCACAAATTTAGTCAGTTCTGCATAGGGTGACCAGATGTCCCGATTTTATAGGGACAGTCCCGATTTTTGGGTCTTTTTCTCACATAGGCACCTATTACCCCCCACCTCCTGTCCCGATTTTTGACACTTGCTGTCTGGTCAGCCTAGTTCTGCACCATAGAGCCACTACGATCGCTACATGACTCAAAAGCAGTAAATAACACATTACCACATTCATGCTATTATCAGACAGATATGCCTTAAAGAGACACATGCTAAAGCCCTTAACTTGCTGGACAACCTTAAGACACCATCATTCATTAATTGCACCAATTCTGCTCCTTTAGTTCTATCAGTTGGTGATGTCATATATTTGCTGTAGTTCTGATGAAGGACTGGGAATACTTATTCATAAGCTGAATTCATTCCATACAGAGCTTAATTCTGCTAATGTCCATGGTCATTACCTTGCACACCAGTGTGACAGCAGAATTTGGCCCATACAGGATCTGCTTCAAATGTCTGTTAACTTCAGCTCTTATTTAAGTAGTCCTGGGTGGATGGTGAGGGGATTTTGTCATGACTTTGGGCTAGATTTTTGAGCTATAAATTGTAAGCACAGACAATCTATTACTTTTGAAACTGTTGGTGAATATTATCCACATTTTGGGCCTCTTGTGTTGTTGTTTTTTTTTGGCGCTGTTTGTGGGATATTATTTTTTAAAACACTAGCATGTGGCATCCTACACATATAAGGGTATTTATTCTTTACTCTACGTTATTCTGTTTCTAAAGTTACAGCTATCTAAGCAGGGAGCAGAATCAATGTCAGGTGATTTACGTGGACAATTATATGCCAAAGAACAATAAACGAGCCACTAGTTCTGAAATGTTATTAAAGTTCTCTCATATTTAGTCTAAACAAATGTTATTTGTTTTCAGAGTTTAGTTTCTTCTGTAAAAATTTTATTGTGTGTTTTCCTTTAAGCAGAATGGCTGGGAGGGTTGCTTTTCTTTCTTTGAGTTCCTACAATTTTTATTTTTTAATGCAATATGATTGAACCTCCCTTTGAAGATTGTTTATGGAGAGCAAACAGATCTCCACCCTGTTTGTGGCTCACCACAACCTCGAGGAAGGTTAGCTGTAGAACACTAAAATAAAATGGTCATGGGAAGCCGCAAATCTTCAGACTTGGAATCTGTTGGCGTGTATTTCTGTGAAAATGTCCTCTGAGTGTGTTTGTGCATGTAGTACATATAATAGGGACAAAGTCCATGCTCATTTATACTGTGTCTGCACGCGGTGAGGTTTTGTGCAGCACCTGATAGACATATCCCAAGGGGAAGGAGGCTAAGGTAGCTTTAAACCACCTTTTTATCCTCTCAGTTCTGCACTGCTGTGGGGGCCCAACATAACCTATGTTATGTAGCTCAAGCCAAACTACCTATAGGGGTAACACTACGTATAATCACTGTAGTGAAGTCTTTCATAAGCCTGATCCCTCCCACTCCTGGCCCATCCGCTGTAGCCGATGGCACCATGGGTTTGTGGAGGGGGCATTTTAAGACTTGATGGCTCTTTTACTCAGTTCCTTGTGCTGAAGGAGTTCTCGTCTGGCTGGATCTGGGACCATGGTTGAAGGGAATATCCCTCCCAGAATCACTCACTAAATTCAGTGGAGTTACTCCAATTTTCCCCCACTGTACTGGACATGAGAGCAGAACTTAGGTCAGTCAATATAATAGCTCACTCTGAAGAAGACTCGGTGAAAAATAAATACATCCAGATTTTTACTGCACTGAATATGAAAACAAAGCATTTGTAACAATAAACATATTAGAGGATTAAGAAAACTTTCCACATATACAGTAGTTACCATTTACAAGTTGGCTTTTACCAAGAATTACGGAGCACTGAAGAGACAACTGTAGCAATGGTCAGGAAATACTATTTTTCTGTAGCTATGGTCTTCCACCTATGTTCTATTCATGATTTTCACCTTCTTTTGTTCCTAAGCACTCCTCTGTAAAGCAGTAGCATATTCCAGTCACAACTTTCAGTTATCCTCAATGGGATACATGAAGTCAGTGAGCTTTGGATCAGGCCCTGAATGGGCAAGTAACTTTCTCCAAAATTATCACCAATCTAGCCATTGAGAATAATTAGTATAGTTTCTTACCACAAGCACTGTATCTGAACCAGCATTAGTATTTTGAGCTTCTGCCACTGATACTGGGATGACCATCATTGTGACAGGTCCTTCCCACTGCAACCTCTGTGACCCAAACCCTCGTTTAGTGCAATCTGCCATGTTCCAGGATTTTGAGCACCCCAAGTTCTGTTACAGGTTGTAGCATGCATAAGTGAGTGGGAGATAGACAGTGATGGTAAACTGAGCTTCAAATCTGACTTTGGACCCAAAGTTTATCAGTGAAGTAGGGAAGGCAGGAGTTTGCTGTCTGGTGATAAAGATGCCAAGGAACTTTCTGGGTAGTACAGCTTAACTAATTAACTTTTCAGAGAATCATACCTCAGGAGATCTTCTCTTTCCTGTCATTTTTTCCCTCCAGTATCATAAAGAATTCTGTTTACACCAACCTGGGGAAACAGGTTCTAGACCAAATTCAACTGACATGATTGAACCAAATTCAGGTCCCATTCAGAGCAGACTTCCGTTGAATGTATTCAGAGTTTATAAATCTGGCAGTGACAGTGGTGTTCTTTCCTAAAGCAGAAACTTGTACCATGGTTGCTGGTAGCATACGGATGATAAGCATGTCACGGAGGTCAACAATAATTGCAACAGAGGATGTGAGAGGTCAGTGGAAAAAATAGCTGTCAAAAGAAAGGGGCCTGAGGAGAAAGCATAAGCAAATTTAACAATTAAAGGAATGTAGCACTAGACCCCACAAAGTATAGTTTGAAATTTTCTGGAGAACAGCATTCTAAGCATTTTGGGAAAGAGAAAAACCTATAGGTTTCAGAGTGGTAGCTATGTTAGTCTGTATCAGCAAAAACAAGGATTTAAAAGTGGCACCTTAGAGACTAACAACTTTATTTGGGCATAAGCTTTCGTGGGCTAAAACCCACTTCATCAGATGCATGGAGTGGAAAATACAGAGGCAGGGATAAATACACAGCACATGAAAAGTTGGGAGTTGCCTTACCAAGTGTGTGTGTGTGTGTGGGGGGGGGGGGGGTTCAGAAAAAACTATATGAGGCAAACCCTGTGAAATGTTACACCTTCAGTACAATCCCTTTCTAGCAGCTGATCATTTTACTAAAATCATTATAATAACTAGTTTTGCACACTTGAGGTAGCAAGATGAAAGATTTATAGTTTGCACTGGATGTAATGGTATGAGAGGAATTTGTTGCCAAATGGGGCTGTGATTTGAATAGGGCGCCTTTGGTTTGGTTGGTGTGTTTGTTCTGTGGCTAGAGTTCACTAAAAGAAGTCTTTTGATGTGATGGCCAACGATAACTATCTGGGGAGAGGGAGAAATCTAAATCCTCCATGTGTTAGAAAAAGAACAGAATGAAATACTTGGGTATGTAGAAAAAAAAAATAGGACAACAGATTCCATGATGGTGTGAAGTAGATCATAGGGTGCTTATGTGATTTATCACCTTAAAAAAAAATTATTGACACCAAATCATGGTAGTTAAAGAACTAACTGGACCTCTTTTTGAAGACAAGAGTGCTTGAGAAGAGAGGACAATAAGTTTGGAACAGAGTCCTGAGCTTTAGAAACAACTCTGCTGGTTTGGCTTAGTTTCCAATATCGTTGCCTACTTTTAAATCCTTTCAGCAGGACCTCACTCCATTCTGATGACCAGTGAGAATTCCTGTGGAGTAGATTAACCCAACATTTCTCCAACTGCCTAATCTGGTTTCAAAGTGAATTTTTAGCATTAGAATATAAACAGTAGCAAAACATTTAATATAACCATGAATCTAGGCTACAATTCCATATATTGTAGCTTTAAAAGTACCTTGAACTCTACGGCATAACTGAAATAAGACTTACAGTTCTTAGAAAGACCTGACATTACTGCTCTAACCTAGAGCTGTATCTTTGAACTTTAACTGTGACTCTTGACTTGCCTGTGAGAATGGAGTTATCCATGTAACATCTTATCCTGTAAATCATTTGCTTAATGGACTCCCCCATTTGGGCTCTTTTTTTATTGCTGGGGATGAGTCTTCAGAAAGAATGTGTCTGTATTCCCTCTCTCTCTCGCTTGGCATTCTCTCTACTTCTTTGACACTCCTCCTGACATTGAGAAACACCTTTGCACGTCATATCTAGCTTGAATTCTTGCAAAGCATAGACCATTCAAAGACTCTGGTTGAAAGTCTAGGCATCAATTTGCATGTCTTTTTAGGGATGGGAGACAGACAAGTCAAAAGCTTATTGCTTTTAGCGTTGAATGAATGAGATCAAATGATTCTGTACCTGTCCTTTATTTTCACTTGATTTCACCAGCAAAAGATATCAAGTGCCTGCTCTGATTCAAAAGTTTAAAGCAAACAAGAAATATGTTTTTGTAAACGTTTGTGGCACATGGGGTGAATGTTTAGTACAATGCATCAGGTTTAATCCACATAATCCCCACTAGGGGACATGAAAACAGGACACTTCAAGTTATTGGTTCTACATGATCGGCCCATGGGAGCAAAACAGTAAAAGTTATTCTGGAAAATGCTATTACACTAATAGTAGTAAGGATGGTGGCTAAGTTAAGTATTTTTTACATGGGGTGGTGGTTTAAACAAGTTTAGTTTGTTAGCCATTTCCACATGTACAAACCTCTGTTCAGTCATTTTATGGTTAAGGTAAAAACCACTAATGTGTTTTAGGCACCTATTAGGGATATGCCTACATGCCTGTACGTATGTGGGTCACTTCCTAGAGGGCCCAGAATATAATGCAAATGTTCTTTGCCATGCAATGAAAACACATGTGTATTTACTTAATACTTCCATGTGCATCAGCTCTGTTTTATGGGTGAATAAGGCTCATATAATTAATGATGTAGGCAGAGAGGGAGGTATAGGACATGGCAGAAATTCAGAATTATTTTATACACTCTCAAGCTTACTTCATATTTCTCTGAATATTGGAAGATGAGGTGTGGGGAGGGGGAGAGGGTTAAAATCAGAAAACTCCACCGCCCTCTGTAATCTGAGGGATGAAGTAAGGGTGCTTTAAAAATTACACAAGAAAGTCTTTAAAATATTTGAAATATATTAAAAAATAAAGTGTGCATAGATCTGTGTATGTCACTTTGTTGCCTTTTCTTGTATTACAGTTAGTTCAGAACTAAAAAAAAATACAGGGACTCTAGTAAATAGCATAATATAAAATTATATGTTATTTTTCCATGGGCTATTAATATCTTCTTACTGTGAGACTGTGCTGGTTGGTGGTTTCTGGCTTAGTGATACTTGGCTTGTAGGTAAAGGGGAAGGAAAAAAAAAAAAAAACGAACTAGACCACCTCCAACATGAATACTGACCTCCAACTGCTATTTAACATTAATTATTTTTGGTTATTTCCAAATGTATCTTTCAATAGAAGATGAAGATGTTATGTCTTCCCAGCTTTATTCTGTTTAAGTTTATAGATCCTGAAATATTTTAATCATGCTTACCAATATCACGATCAAGTCAGTGTTAACCTCTGGATGCTGGATGGAATTCAGACTCTCATTCTTTGTGGCATTATAGTAGAAGATTTAGAACTGCCAGTAAGGAAGACAGAAGAACTCTCGCCAATGGTCAGTCACATGAGACAGTGGGAACAGCAGCACAGGACCAGTGCATAATGTGTTCCACTAGTACAGTACCTCTTATCCTTAAACATTTCTAAGTACATTTCATCCTAATCCAGCTCTTGCTTTTCTTTTATTATTATTCTTCCCCCACTTAAATAAGGAACAATGGTATTATTAAACATCAATGAGGTTCCATTGTTTGGAATAGAAGTTCCATCCAAGTTTTGGAGTCTAGTGCAAGATTGAATTTCACTTTCCTTTTGAACTTATGAGGAATCAGGACCATTGAAAACATTGCTGTGTAGACTGTGAATGTTAATGGTATTTAGTTATTGAAATAAAAACTATATGAGGGACTGCATGTCTGAGGGGGTTGGTAATTAGATACAGAGCCTTTCACCTTTGCGTCACTGGTTCAAATCGGTCTCTTGTAGATCGTGACCATGATCTGTTATAACCCAACTGTGCAGTGGCCTATATAAAATGAATGTATAGAAACTATCCCCCTGCCAGTGCAGAATTGCTCTCTGTGGTATGTTTTCTAGTTAGTAGTTTGTCCAGTTCCTAGTGGATAGTTGTCCACATTAAAAACCACTACAGCTGGCACTAACTGGCATCTAAGAAACTGTGCCTTGAAGATGCAGACATTTTGTGGAGTGGAGCTGCATCATTCAAATGAATGCTTTAGGAGGAACTCTGCACACAGTGGAAATAGCCTTGCTGCTACCCCACTTCAGGGGTCGGGATGTTGGGAAGTAAAACATACTCCCCTCACTGCTGGCCTCAGTTCCTTCCCACTCCTTATCGGGTGTCTTGTAGCCCAAAGGGTTCACAGAGGGAGTAATTCATGGCTATGAAGACTTAATTTTTCACTCCTAAAAGTCTCAACAATCTTGTTTCCTTAACTAAATGCCTGTGAGAAAATTGCAGGCCATCATTATAATATTTGGGAGTGTTCAGATCTGGGGCTTTGGTTCAGGTCATTATAGACAGAAGGGCCAGATATTAGTTCAGATATTGACTGGATTCAAAAATTCTCCCAAAGTTCGGAGTAGCTCCATGTAGAGGGGCTTAGTTTGGGCATCTCTCTAAAATGTAGACATTTCAGTCAATGGGAGATTTTCCATCAAGCCTTATTTCCTTTACAGTGGCCATTTGTAAGTAATTAATTGTATTCTATAGTGCCCTATACTAAGTGTAGGGAATTGCACACACACACACACACACACACACACACACACACACACACACACACACACACACACACACACGAAGGCCAAAGGCAATATTAAAGATGGCTTTGTGGGGAATTTAATGGCTGTCACTGGCTATTGTGCTATAGATAGGTGTGGTTTCTACAGACTAAAAAACAAATGACAGTAGCCAATTTCAGAAGTAATGCAAAAGGCGGTATAAATTAGACCAGTTTTCTCTTTGGGATCAGGAGTTTAAGTGGGTGTAAGGAGGGGGCTACTTTAACTCACACTTTGGGCTCTCCAGCCTGTAAATGACACCACTTAGATAGTTTATCACAGGGTACAGTGGGCAGACGGGAGTCTGAGTGTAAGGAAGAATTATGCATGATTTTTGAATTTGGCCCACTGTCCTGCTCCACAGATTTTCTAATCTAATGTTTCCTGCTAAAGATGTTGGAAATGCAAATCTATCATATCTTTGAAATGACTGAAAGTTAAATACCCCACCCTTGCCGTTTCAGTTTCATATAAACTAAACTTCCAATGAGAGAGCCCCCTCTGAAGCTAGTTCCAGGACACCACCATGTAGTGTCCAGCAGGTGTTGCTGTAAGAGCAGCATGGCCTGCACTCTTTTCCAAGAGAAGCAAGTACAATCAGTGGGACTCCCAAGTCCTCTATAAAATGCAGGTCTCTCTGTTGGCAGTGCAACTGACTGCTGCAGTTTTACTAGAGTGAACCCACTTCTGACATTCATTGTACTAAAAACTTTAGTAGATGAGAAATTAAACTGATGATAGGGAAGAGTCTTTTGATTTGAGAGTCATTGGAATCCTAATGGCTTTTAAAAAAAACCAAAACAACCAATCCCACAATACAAAATTTGCAGTGCATTAGCAAAGGGAACACACCACTATTTTTTCCAAACAAAATCAAAGTGTTAAATTGTTTTTTAAATGCAGATTGAGAGAAATGAAATTAAGGGCAATAACCTAGTAGCCAAAAATAGCAAGAGAGGCTGGAATGTTGGTAACCAATTGCAAGCACAGAATCCAAGCAAAATATCTTGAATTGCTAGTACTGTAATAAATTACAGTTTTCACTTTTGTATTTTGTAAGTGAAAACAGCACTAAGTCAAGCTTGAGAAACGCAGAATTATGACCTTTTTATTCACCTGCACCCATTACAAGTCCAAAGAACTACATGGTGAAGGAATAAATGAAACAGCTGAAGCAGAGTTAAAGGCAAACAAAAGAGTAGCTGCATTAAGGGACAGATCCATCTCTAATGAAGGAGGGTTCCTGTGTGGCTGAAGAGTTAATTGTCAGGTAGCAATAGATGAAAGCCAAACAGTCTGTAGGATGGTCTGCTACAGTGGCTGTTATCTCATTTTCTTCCATGGATTAATTTTCCCTCTTTAACTTTAATGAGATAAAAGTCTAAGTGTAGGAGGTGGCCCTGGAGTGTTCAAAGGGCAAGAAGTGGTCAAGAGCTGGTTTATCTCAAACTTTGATTAGCCTATTTGATAAGTGATACTAAGCACCCCAATTGGTGACTGATTGAGAAACTTGGCCTCCCCCAGCAGGATAGTGAACACGTAAACTCTCTCCTTTAGTTAGTATCTACCTTGGATAGGGGCAAGAGTGATTTATTTCCTGGCCAGGTCCTGGAGTGTATCTACTTTGATTGGCTCCCTTGATCTTGACATCAGTCACTTGGTTTTCAGAGAGAGGGGAACACAGAAGATAATGAAAGCTACATTAGAGAGGGCCTTACAGTTTTTGCAAATGGTATTTTATCTTCAAAGGCAAGTATCTTTCAACAGTAAAGGAGAATTTATTTCCTATTTAAAGAATGTTAACATGAAATACATTACTATTTTTTCCTTTGCTTTTACAACTTTGCTCCAGATTTTTCCTTCACTTGAACTGTAGTTAGTCTTGTTTAAAGGGGGGGGGGGGGAGAGGAAGTGGCATAGGGTGACCGGATGTCCCGATTTTATAGGGACAGTCCCGATATTTGGGGCTTTGTCTTATATAGGCGCTTATTACCCCCCATCCCCTGTCCGGATTTTTCACACTTGCTGTCTGGTCACCCTGAAGTGGCATGAAGTACAGCCCTCAAATACTGAATTAGATACGTTATGGTACTTTCCATACAGGTGCCCACAGGCAGCAGCCTGACGCAGAAGCTACCAGTCTAGCTTCTCCCAGACTATGTAGCCTAGGCTAAGTCTACCCTAGGAATGAAAGACGAAAAGAGGAGAGTGTAAGGGGCCTAGCAAAATAAGAGCAGAGATGAAGACACCACCATTTGCAAGTCACACACATTACTGACCGTTAGTGTGTAACTTTCATACAAGAATTCATGGCAGTAAAAAACCTGAAGAGTTAAATGAAACTAAAATATACCCCAGATTTGGGCCCTGGCAAATATCACCAGCATAGTGAACCTCCCCAAGATGGCTCTAAGCCAGCTCCTCCTTGACCTCCAGAGTAAGGGACAAACCTGGGGCGTATTGAGGAAGAGAATAGCTGCACCCTGCTATTCTCAGCAGGACAGCCCACAGAGCACAACTGCAGCCACAGTGTAAGTTAAAGCAGCCCAATGAGCATACGGGGACCAAGACAGGTGACATACAATGGAGAACTGGGACCATATTACCTTCCCCAGATTACTATAAAATGCACAAACTCCTAAAAAAACAAAATGCACTTTAACATTACTAATTCTAACACAACAGAACTTCACTTAAATACGTCCTGTCAACCTCTCAGAAAATCCTTCAGCTGTCATCCAAAATTAGCAAAAGTAATTCACTCTAGCTCCAAAGTGAAGAACTTTCCTGCTTTCTCTTTGTTAAGCCACCCACCTGCTGATCTCCCTTGCTCAAAACCAAAAAACTGACACTTACCTAGATCCTCCAAGATAAACAATTTCAAATATGCCTCCACTGAGTCAAAAAACCCACCAGTTGCACTTTCTGAAAGTAATAGACAAACTCTATAGTTAACTGAAGTGTTCCGTACTTTTGTCGTTTCCTTTATATCAGTGGTTAAGTACAGTACAATGTATTTTAAAAGTGAAGGACTTACAATCAAGACATTATCATATAATTGTAACTTAATATGTCAAGGGTATACAGTAGAACACCAGAGTTACGAACTGACCCGTTAACCATACACCTCATTTGGAACCAGAAGTACGCAATCAGGCAGCAGCAGAGAAAAAACAAAACAAAAAAGCAAATACAGTACAGTATTGTGTTAAATGTAAACTACTAAAAAATAAAGGGAAAGTTTAAAAAAAGATTTGGCAAGGTAAGGAAGGTGTTTTTGTGCTTGTTTCTTTTAAATTAAGATGGTTAAAAGCAGCATTTTTCTTCTACATGGTAAAGATTCAAAGCTGTATTAAGTCACTGTTCAGTTGTAAACTTTTGAAAGAACAGCCAGAACATTTTGTTCAGAGTTATGAACAATCTCCATTCCCAAGAAGTAACACTGAGGTTCTACTCTAGCTACAATATCTAAAATTGGATAAAATAGTTTCAAAACATTTCTCATTGGTGCCCTTTTATTAATCAGTATCTTTCCAGGCAGTGGACGTAGTAGGAATTAATATGCTGACTAAATCTTGTATGGAGATATTGATAATCAGGAGTCAAAGCATTTGCATTTCTAAGTGGAATACAACCCTCTGTCTGGGAGAACTAATCACTGAGATGTTGCCTGCAGAGTCAGGATATTCCTATTATAATCATATTTTCACTGGAGAGGAATTACATAAGTAGTTAGGACACACTATACAGCAAAAAAATAAAACATCTCCCAAACAACAGCCCCCAGCAAAGTACAGGTCGTCTTCTGAGAGGTTTCATTTCCAGTCCTGTATGAGGATTGTAGTGATCCAAAAGAGGTCACTGTTACAGTAGAACAATTTCCCCCAAAGCACTGTACTGATCATGCCAGGCACTGTGCACTCCATACAAGGTACTGAAATAGCTCATCTTCCATTGAGGTGAATGAGAATGAAAGAGCTCAGCATCTCTCAAGATCAGACTCTAATTGGCCCTTGAAGCAAAATGAATATTCTGTACCCTGTACTTCTGTTTACAGTGAAGAGCCTGGGGAGGGTGTGTAAATTCACAGACAGGCAGAGAAGGGAGGCACCCGTGAGCAGGCAACACCAGTGAATGAACACAAAGCTACCAAAAATCTTACACAAAAGTGAGGTGAACAAGCTACTTCCAGGATCCTTTAACTTGTGGCCGTAACAATTCTATAGCCAGTAAGCAAAGCTTTGTCAATGCTGCAAGGTCAGTCTTTATGATAAAATAAACTGCTCTTGAGCAATGTCTCCAATGTATTAGAGAGAGACTATTCTTCACCATAAGGTATGCATGGCTTTTGGGGTTCCAGCTCCCACCCCCTTGTGTGTACAGTTATTGAGGTCAATCCAAGGAAAATCTGACCATCCATTGAAGTCTGTGGTTCCCTTATATCCCTGCTGTGGTATCCTAGAACAATGATTCAATAGATAATCCATATACAAAATTCCTTGTTTGCTTTATTGGCTTCCTCTTTAAAAGAGACCAACTCTGATGCAGTATAAGAGCTGGTAATCTGTGGGATAACCACCTTTCCCGAGAGTTCAATCTTTTGGCTATAGCAGTTAATCTCAATTTAGTGACCAACAATCCAGAATTTTAATACCACCAGCTGAGGATTTGCAGTGGCACCCATAGCAGAAAACACGGTGGCAGCAAGAGTGGCACAGCTGGGAGTATGCGCATGAAGCAGATGGGATGGAGATAGAACCCCTACACTGTGCGTTGAATGTAACCAGATTTTGTGCACAACATTGTAAGGGACGACTTATTCTCTAAGTCCCGCGCACAGTGTTCAATCAGTGTTTGCCAGCACAGTCCAAAAAGGAGGATCTCCTTCCTCATCAGGGCCGGCTCTAGTATTTTTGCCACCCCAAGCAAAAACAATTTTGGCCGCCCCCCCCCCCGTTTTTTAATTATCCCACCCCCAGCCTCACCTCAACTCCTCCCCTTCCCCAAATCCCCAGCCCTGCCTCCTCCCCCCAGGCTCTCAAGCCTAGGAGGGAGAGATGGGGAGAAGTGGCACCTGCGCCGCGGCCACTCGGAGTCTCCCCCTCCCTCCCAGGCTTGAGAGCCTGGGAGGGAGGGCGAGTAGCGGTGCGCGAATCAGCTGTTTCGCGCGCCGTGGCACGCGAGCGGCAGCAGCAGCAGAGGTGAGCTAGGGTGGCCGGGGCACATTTTTAGGGGCGGCATTCTGGCGCCGGCCGTGCTGCCCCTAAAAATGTGCCGCCCCAAGCACCAGCTTGTTTTGCTGGTGCCTAGAGCCGACCCTGTTCCTCATACATGCTCCACCAAACTGCAATTCCATTTTAGAGGTTCTTTTTACTTGCTGTAACTCCCCATCAGCAGACATGCAAAAGAGCTACTGGACAAAGAAATTAAAAAATACTATGTGTATGCAAAGTATATAAAATTAGAAGAGATCTATAGCTGTGCATAAAATCCTTCATAAGAGTAAATGCGTTAATGTATTGGCAGATTCTAGTGTACGTTTGATGATAAATCATGACTTGGTTTCTCTCTTCTCCCTTCCCCCACCCAACAAAATGACTAAAAGCTTTCCCTCGTTCCTCCACCCTTTTTAAAAAAAAAAAAAAAGTTAAAAGAGCTTTTAAAAATTCCTCATTCTTAATGCTCTGAAATGCATGGGTTCATAAAATTAAATTACAATATTTTTATCTGTTTGGGATCAGTACTGTTTCCTCCTTCGCCTCGTGTTTACTTTCCTGCAGTAGCTGACATCAAAATGTTTTCTGGAATGCTGGGACTAAATAAGTTATGCTTAACTCAATATCTAATGCAAATAGCCCTGGGGAAGCTTCAGCAACACAATCATAAAAGCTACAGTTTCTTTTAATAGCTTGCCACACTTTGCTGATATAGTATTTCTCTAATCACCAATCTTTACGTGCCTTCCTGACCTTGGAGCTCTCTGCCCAAATGACTTTGTGGTATCAAAGGCCTGTGTCATTGGAAGAGTGAATGGCTTTCATTTTTCCTCCTGAAACTTCCGGTTCCTGGCATCTGCAAAGAATTATTCCAAGTACTGTTTTGCTGCCTTGCGGCCAGTGCCCTGTAGTGGCCTGACTGATGGAAGTGACTTTTCCCAAAAAGGTTATTGTGGTCAGCAATAGGTGGGAGCTGCAGTCAGCATGAAATCAGCTCTGCTTTCTCAGCTGATTCTGTTTGACTATTAATTGTCACAGTGTCATTATGTTTGTGATAGTTTAATTACCATCTCTTTTTAGCAGACTTCAAATAAACTGGGTCTTTACCATGTTATATAGGTATGCTATATCAGAACAGGGGCTTTGAAAAAAGCCAGCCGCAGATTCAGAAAGCATCATGTTGCAATGAACAAGGCTATTCAATTCAGTTGCATCTGAAGCAGTGGTTTTTTACCCACGAAAGCTTATGCCCAAATAAATCTGTTAGTCTTTAAAGTGCCACCGGACTCCTCGTTGTTTTTGTGGATACAGACTAACATGGCTACCCCTCTGATACTTAAAGCTATTCAATGTCTATGTTTGAAGATTTTTGTAGCACTTGTTGAAGTGAGGCAGAGGGGCTATTCTTCAGGACACTTTATATAGTACGTGGAGGCCAAAAATCCATGAATGGATCTGCAGTGACATTTATTAAAATGTGCACTGACTTTTCGGGTAGATAGTTACAGAAGGGACAAGCCAGATTTTAAAAAAAAAAAAGAAAAAGGAAAGCCCTTGAATATGGTCTCTATTCAGGAAAACAAATATTTCACACTAATAGTTGAAAACAAAACAACAAGTAATTCTGTTTCTGGGAACCCTGCACACCAACATTGGGTTAAAGGATGATTTCCAAGTCAAATGAGACAGACAATGGTTGGATTCACATTCTCAGCAATGGGAACTACATTATTTGTGAATATTGCAGTCAGACCCATGCTAAGCAAACAATCTAACTTCTCTTCCGCCACTGCCCTTGTTCCTCAGTTCCATCTCATTGGGTTTTTTAACTCCTATATCTGTTATATGATTAGCCCTATCTAGATAACCCCAGATAATTCTTGTGGGAGGGCCAAGATTTGTGCTGGAACAAATTGTGAGAAATGCACCACATTTTTTTTTTGGTGGTGGGATCAACAATAAAAAGATCCCTTTTCCATTATTTTATTATTTGTATTACAGTAGCATGTAAAGACCCCAACTGAGGTTAGGAGCCCACTTTGTTACACACTGAACAATTGCACAGTAAAAGACATTCCTTGCCTTCACAAATTTACAATCTAAATGGACAGCACAGATGAAGGGGAAACAAAGGCACAGAGAAGTTAAGTGACATGCCCAGGGTCACACAGCTGCAAACAGAACCCAGGTTTTAGTATTCCCAGTCTAGTGCTCTGTTCACTGGGCCACCCCGCCCCAAGAATATTCTATTTATTTATTTATTTAATTTCTCAGCAGACTCAAGTCTAGACACAAAACAAACAAAATGGACTCCGATCTGAATCCTCCCCTGCCCTGCAAAGACGCGCCAGGGCTTTGAACCATTCACCTAAGTAAACATTTCCCCTGCATCTCTCTACCACCTTTCTTTAGAGCACAGCAGCTCCTTTTATTAAGAACAAGATCCACCTGCTTCTCTCCTTGTCTGCGTCCTGGCACCCACTGGTGCCTTCTCCCTTTCCATAACCAGAGGGAAGGAGGTGGCCACTGTGCCCAGTTATTTCCTGCAGGTTGTTTCCTTCGCACCCACCTCCCACCATTGTCATTAAAAAAACACAGCGTGGTTTTGGTCCCAGAGGCCTCCTTGTCCACTCCTTTAGATTCCCAATGGACCTGTATGCTACATACACACAAAACCATCTGAAAGGTGATAACTTTCTAAGGGCCATTATCTCAATGACATTGGCATTAGCTTCCCAAGGCCGTGCAAAACAGATAAGGCATAAAACTGAAGAGCCAGCTACCACGGTATGTGATCTTGGGATTGGAGTCCTCATGGCCTATAGCCAGTGCAGAGATGCATGATCAGTTGCTGAATGACTGAGTTCCCAAACAAACAATACATTGCTGTGAATGTGCACTATATCCTGGATTCCAAACCTCTATGGACACAGATCACTAAGATCCTGAGAGCATCATCCATTGATACAATAGTAGAGGCACACATTTCTGAATAATCACACTCCAACTAGGGACGGAATTGATTAATACTGTATGCGCTGGTCAGATGCTGGTAACAGACCCCTGTGGCAATCAGGCTGATCATTTTTGTTCCCTTAATTTTCGTGGGCAAGTGCCTAATGACTGCAATCACAGGTGAAGGTCTGAGCTTGGCAGCCTAGATACACACCATGAGTCCTTGTCCTCCTGACTACCTGGTTTAAGTTCCCTGATTCCATCACACTGTCCACAGTGATTCCTTAGCCTGCTTGGCTGTCTTTCCCAGCACTCAAGTCTTCAGATATGGGCATGTGGCTTCTCAGGACGCTCAGCACTAGGTACTCTTCAGTCCACTGTGAGGCATTAGCCAGCGGAGTCTGCTGGTACCAATAAAACCAGCTCTGCACTTTCATAGGCAGAACATCCAAGTGCAATACAAATACCATAGAATACAATAATGCCCAGTCTAGCCATCACCGTTTGAATCTCTGGTTTCAGCCCATGGACTGCAGCATGCCAGTAGTTATATAGGTACGTTTTTATTAGGAAACATAGTCCAGGTGAAATTATTGAACAACTAAATCCTAAAGACAGAACAGGAAAATCAAAAAGGGGTTAAGAAATGTAATGGAACAATACCAACGAACAGGTAAACATCTGTTGGCAGGAATAAGCAAGCACAACCCTGTTTTTCAGCATCTCAGGATTTACTTTTTATGATTTTTTATTTAAATATACTGCAAACACTATATGATTTAGTTTGTCATTGGCCCCAAATCAAGAACACTTGGGGACAACTGTAACATTACCCTGAGTGAACACAGGGCCAACATAATTAGGAATAAAGACGCGAGATGCGAGGGGAAATCGTCTGCATAACTTCACTTGGTAAACACCCCCATGGAAAGTGGCATGTAGGAAATCTGCATAATAACAAACCTGTCACAAATCAAGGACAACTAAATAGAACAATTAGAATTAACATTTTGCTTTGACTGGTTTTTAAGGCTCTTTTCACTTTTACTATATGCAGTTAAAATTGTGTTTTTTGACTTATGGCAACATTCTCTATTACATTTTTCCTCTAACTTTGTTTGGGCTTTAGAAATACTCTCTCTTTTCTTTTGTGGGTTTTGTTTTGAAGAGTAGCTGGTAAAAGCCAAATTCTGCACTTCCTTATCCTAGTGTAAATCCAGAGTAACTCTAGTGACTTGAATGGAGTTAATCTAGATTTACACCAAAAGCTAAATTGGGAAGTGTGTGTGTGTGTGTGTGTGTGTGTGTGTGTGTGTGTGTATTTTAAAATATTTTAAAAATATATATTCTGTTCCTTCTCTAGTTTGTTCCTTTTCAGCTTCTCTAATGGTTGCCAATGCTTGTGATTTTAACAAAAGTTTTGTGATATGTGAGGATTTACTAAAGTCTCACCTTTTTGAGAAGCTGGATTATGTGAGAAACTCAGCTTTCATTTACATAAAAAAAAAAAAGTTTCTTGTCCCCATGGTGTTAGAGAAAAGTCTGAAAAAGTGACCCAAATGCACCCTAAAGGCTCAAACAACAGAAGGCAAATAAAAAGAACTCCAAATATATTAATTTTAAAACATCTTTTGATTTTTAAGCTCATCTCATTATTGTGGGGGCTTTTTTTTTTTTTTTTAAATGTTTGGAGTTGGCAATACTGCTCTCACTGGTTCACTTCAATCCCTAGTCTTTTTTTAAGTCTTGTCCTAAGTGGAATATGCATCTACTAATGTTTAATAGAGTCAAACATGTTATGTTTGTGTGAGATCAAAGTTCAAAGAAGTTCACCCATCCTTACCATGCAACATAATAAATATTATGATTATTTCTGAAATGTACTCTGCCATCCTTGGTCCAAGGTCGGTTGGAGAGTCGAGAAATTGGAGACTACACTTTATTTTGCAGTCCATAATATAGTATGTGCTAACACAGCACTATTTTCCAACTTTTTTTATCCTCTACTTTTTCCTAGATCAGCAAGTATAGATTCCCCCCCTCCCCTCAATAAATTAACCCCCTCTGGTACTGTTTTATTTTCTCTTCATATTAAATACAGTGAAACCGGAGGATTCCACTTGTAATAGACAATCCTAGTCTTTAGTGAACTTTTTAAACTCTCCCCAAGGTTTCCAGTACAATTCTGTTCTATCTTCAGTTAAACATCCACTCTACCCATCAACTGATACTTGCTGGTGGTTACAAGTGAGAAAAAAAAAGTGTGGGGGGGGGGAAGTGGGATGATGTATAGAGAAGGTCTAGAAAGCTTTCAGTTTTATTTTCTCAAGGGTCTTTCCCCCCCCCCGTATGTTTTTTAATTTATATTAGGGGGGGAAATATCAGATCGTGTGTCCTGAAAGACTTTATGATGACTGAAGAACTAGTGAAGTGATGACATCACAAAAGCCAAGGAGGTGAAAGTTGAGCTCTTGAGAGGGGAAGGGATTTTGAGTCAGACTGTTTAAAATTCTCCTTGGGTGGGGTGGGAAGGGGCGGGATTGTGTGTGTTTTTGTTATTATTAACCCCCTGTTAAACTCCAATGACTAATATTTTGGAGAAAGGAAGTCTGTCAAGGATTCAAATCCCAATAAGTAGGGCATGAGAACTAACAATATGCATCTCTGAAACCCTCAAAAAATCCTCCAGAAAAACAAGGTAAGACCAGAATTGACATCTGATATTTCTAAGGTTAAATATCCAGGTTTAAAAAAAAAAAAAAAAAACAGCCCTTCTTTATTATTCACAGAAAACAATTGTGTACAGATGATGGCAGCCCTAAAGGCTGGCTGAGTTTGTGCTCCAGTTGCAGAGGCACAGGATTGCTGAGCTGTAAAAATGTGTTGGCCACTTCTCTCTCTCCAGAATACCCTCTGAGCGGAGGGCTCCTACAGAGGAGATGCAGTTCTGGCATAGCAGTCTTCTGCACAGGACAGAAGAGAATCTTTGCTAGGGGGCTTATGCCTCCCTTAAGGCAACTATGAATCTGGTCCTTTGTGCGCTCGTATGCATGGCGGTATATTGAATAAGGAGTTACCAGCATTTCCTTCATACAATGGGGCTTGAGACTATTCCTGTGATACAAACAGGAGATCTTGAAGCCAGTGGAGTTACACCAGTATGAAAGCAATGAAGTAAAAGTAGAATCAGGCCACGTAGATTATCAGAGCACATGGCCTATTGCTCAATTTAGTCCATACACTATACTTTCTGCACAGAATGAAGGCCAAATATTTTTATTTTAAAAAATAATTTGTGCTCATTATTAAAACATATTTATTATACCAAAAATGAATTAACTGAGCAGAAACAAAAATGAAAGGGCTTTATGATTATGATCAGGGATGAAGTGATTCAGATAAAATAACCAACTCATACGGGTTTGACAGGGTTTTTGGAGACCATGGAGGATATAAACTTCCTGTAACTATGAATGGGTGGACAAGAGGCTTTTGTAGATGGTTGGCTGGCCAGATTCTTATCTGAATTTTTTAATGCTGCTGGGGTTACGTGACTATTATTTATGTGTTAGTGCATGTAGAGCCTTGTATATGCATCTTAAATATATATTTTCTTCTAGTTTGAATTGAATGTAAAATATGGAGATACATTAGCTTCTAGTAGTGTTCACTTTTGTGCATCTCTGCATTTCTTGTTTCTGGTATGGAAAGCATCAAAATACTGAGGGAGATCCTTGTGCTATATATAGCCTGAGAAGGTACCAGAAATCTTTTTTTTAAATTCATGAGATTTCCACCCTGTTTTGTTTTTTACCTCCAGAATGTCGAAATATTTATGAGAAGGTTGAGTCAGGAATCCAACCTTAGATGAAGTACCACATTTACCAGAGTGTGTGGTGTGTTCAGTTTCCATAAAGCTGGTAAAGAGGACAGAAGTCAAATACCTGCAGTTACACCTGTGGGAAAACGTCAGGTCTTACACAGAACAGGAAGCAAAAAAAGCCCCCGGGTGGCTTTGGAGCCTCCTTGCCACAGTATCTCTCTGTCACTCCTAGACATCACTTCCCACTGTGGCTTTCCTCTTCATTCCTGTCTGCCTTCATCCTAGTGACTGTCTTAGTCCCACTCTTTCCTGCTGCCTCCTTTTTCACACAGTCAGGGCCACACACCTGTTTCCTCCATTTCCACTAAGTATTGCCTCCCTTGGTTTAGGATACCAGAGAGTCCTGTTCTTTACTTTTCCCACATGCCTGACTCCTTCACATCCGTCAGGTCAGGGTCCCAATCTTGTTCTCTCCCTCCTTTTGTGAATGTGTTATTTACTTATTTTTAAATGATGCGTGGATTGCTATAAATATATTTTAAATGGTTAATTTCTGAGGTTTTCTTTAAAATGATGGAAATTTGTGATTTTGTATTTGTTTTCTTTTTTTACAATGGCATTGCTGGGGTTTTGCAGTTTTACATGTGGTTTTTCAAATGATGGGACAACTTAAAAATGTAACCTTAAGATCTACATTATTAAAGTTTCCTCATGGGTTTCTATTTGTATGTAGTTTTGCATTGACAAGTCACTTGTGTGAAAAATATTTGTGCACTCTTACTTGTGAACGTATATGTGCTTATTTATGTGCACAAAACCTATTTTTGCAAAATTTCTAAGTGCGAATAGGATTTTGGGGGGTTTTTTTAATAAACATTCTTGTTCAGGAGTGTCTGCATCTAGAACTTTCTTCTAGAAAGACAAAGATAGGGCTCAGCTGTGAAATTTGGATCCAAGTCCTGGATTGTAACCTGACCCCAACTTCTAATATTTGTTCAAAGTTTGGGGTTGTTCAGATCTAGGGCTTTGGCTTAGGTCCACAAAGGGGCAGGAGCGGCGCCAGGGTTTTTGGCGCCCGAGGCAGGGGTCCTTTCACGCTCCCGGTCGTCGTCAGCAATTCTGCGGCAGGGGGGGTCCTTCCGCGCTCCCGGTCTTTGGGGCACTTCAGCGGCGGGTCCCAGAGTGAGTGAAGGACCCGTCGCAGAATTGCCGCCGAACACCCGGAGTGCGGAAGGACCCCCCGCCGCCGAATTGCCGCCAAGGGCGGCAAAATGCCACCCCCCCAAATCCTGGGTCGCCTAAATGGAAGCGCCGGCCCTGCAAAGGGGACTGTATAAGAGAAGAGAATTCCTAGCTCTCACACAGCGCTTTTCATCAGTAGATCTGAAAATCAGTTTACAAAGTCTCATTCTTATCATTTTATGGACAGGGAAACCGAGGCACAGGGTAGTGAAGTGACTTCACTATCACAGCAGGTCAGCAGCAGAGCTGAGACCAGACCCCATGTCTTCTGAGTCCCAGTCTGGTGCTCTCTCCTGCAAGCAACACTGCCTCCCCTACTCAATAACGCAGATTTCTCAGCTGATTTAATCAGTAACGTGTTCCATTACTACTTACAGGAAACACACCAGGCAAGTTTCAGAGTGGTAGCCATGTTAGTTTTTACACTAGGCAAGAACATATAATCTCAAAAAAGGAGATGGACAGGACAAGTTTCCTGCTCTTCTCACTCTGAATCCTAAGCAGGAAAAAGAAGTAGACACTCACTTATTAGAAAAATACAGTCTTCTAATCACCCATCATTCCCTGGGAAACCTGGGCATAAGATTCCTCCATTTCAGAGTGAGAACCTGGAGAGCAAAGGTCTCTTCTCCTTACTAAATGCAAGTGCACCACACCAAAATCCCTAGTAGGAGTGGAAATCGCCACCCCCCCGGTGATCCCTACATTGCCTTGGCTGGGGGAGTGCGTGCCCTGAACTCCACAGCCGGGGCGCGGGACACTGCCGAGACGAAGACTCAGCACCACGTAAGCTCGGATCTGGTGATGGTAAAACTAGCCAGGACAGGGTGGCTGGAGAGAGCCCAGCCAGGCGGCTGGGCTTAGGCCCAGCTCTCCCATGCACACCTTTTGCACCAGGCTCGCCCTCCCTGCGCGCCCGAGCACGAACTGGTAAGACGTTGCTCCCCGGGCTGGTCCCACACTGCCCCGCTGCCTGCAGGAGCCTCGCCCGGCCGCGCAATGCTCCGCCTTGCCACCCCTTGTCCTACTGCCTTCCGCGAGTCCCTCGGTCCCGCCGAAGCGCGTCGAGCTGCCTCTGTCGGGCGCGCAGGTTCCGGGCTGACCCGAAACGAGTGCTGCAGTTCCGCCTTCCGCCGCCAGATGCTGCTCTTGGCAGCCTGAGCAGAGGCCGGGGCTTCGCGTGCTGCGGGGAGCGCTCGGGCTCGCGCGCTGCCCGTGCAGAGCTGGGCCAGCTGCAGGGGCAGCTCCTAGCAGCCTCCTGTGTTGCATGCGCTGAGGAGGCGCCAAGGGGCGCGGGGTGGCGGAGAAGACCCTCCCCTCACCAGCATCCTCCTCCTGCACCGCTCCAGGCGCAGTGTGCAGGGGGAGACAGCTGCAAGCGGGCCTCCAGGGCAGAGAGAGGAGAGGGCGCTGAGCAGAGATCACGGCCAGGGGAAGGTGCCTGGCCTGCAGCAGGGGAGGCAGGGTCATCATCAGCCCTCAGAAGTGAGGAGGAGGAGGAGGAGGAGGGCGGCTCCACCCTGTGCATGTATTTATTTTTGTGCATTTCCAGGTGGTTTCTGGAAATCCCAGTGCACAAAAAGGGGCCACTTCCACAGAGTTGAAAACATTTTTATGCTGATCACATGAGTTTTGAACTTGCAGGGTTGGTAACACTGAGGCCATCACATTTTAAAAAGGACTAACATGATTAATGGACATTTAGGCCTGTTACAGCTCTGAGCACTATGTGCTAGAACAGTGGTTTTCAACTTAGTCTGTGCACCCGAGGGGTCCACGGAACAATGGCTAAGATTTCCAAAGGGGTCTGTGCCTCCATTTGAAATAACCACTGTGTTAGAAGCACATCCATAGAAGTTGCTGTAGATGGTTATAAAGCATGGGCATAAGCAACCTGTTTCACCGGCTTGACTTCTGACAGCAATTCATTAACACTGATTTCAATCTTAGGAAATTCAAAATTTTGAACATTTTACAGGGATATAAATAAAAAAGGCTTCCCTGAAAACCAATGAAGAAATAATCCTGTGCAAAGCCTGAAAAGCAGTTTTCAGGGTAAAATAATTATATCAGAAAATAAACAAAATATTGGAAAGAGAAATTTGAGCTCATTGTTGTGCTATTTCTAAATATACAAGGGGAGGTACTCAAATCTGTAGACTAAAACTATCATGATAAATTGAACAGATAAAACAATACAGAAACTACATAACTGTTTAGAACAACAGCAAGTAGGCTGGTAGGGTTCCAGGTGAAAAAACAACAATCTTCTAGAAGAGCATGAATGCACCTATTTTTTACTATACACAGAACAAAATAATCAACAGAGCAGAAGAAATTACTGCAGGTGGTACTAAACCTTATAGCAGTTTTACAGTGAACAGAAGGAACCCCTGATCTCATCTTGAAAATTATAACTTCCTGACAACAACAAAATTGACTTACCTCGCTGAACATCAGGTAGCAACTTTCAGACCCATTGGAAACAAAGGAAATAGCTCTCATTAAAATCCATAGTCTATACAAAGCATTAGGTTGATGGATATGAATCACATTTTTATATAACATTCCTAGGAAAAAACACATAAGCCCCTACAGGGAGCACTCACATCAAGTCTAAACTGAGATCAATTCCCTACAAGCAACAGTTATCATAGTAATACTGGGAGAACAACAAGAATTTAACTTACCTATCTCCAAAAGACCCAGCTCCCTTTTAGATACTGCTTTGAAAATCCTCCTCAAAATAATTACTAAGGGCCTAATCCAGTGTCAAGAGAATTTAATGGATATCTTTTCACTGCCTTGGATAGTTGTTGGATCAGGCCCTAATTGCCTAACTCCTCTAATGAACTAATCTCATGCACCTGGAACAAACAGGCTTCATGCAGGGAGGACAAGGCTCAGATAACCTAAGAAATGTTCCAGATATATTTATACAAATCACTAACTACAGATGTGCAGACAGTGCTCTTGTCCTATCACTGGACACATGGACATATGTTCACAGTGCTACAGCACAGGGAATCCAAGGATGAATTCATAGTATTGAGTTAAGCATCATCCTTCCAAGTCCAGGTGCACTTTCTGGGAAACCAGATAAGGGTGTTAATTAACACCGCTACTCTATACATTAGCAATTAAACCCCTAGCCAGTGTGATACAGCATTATTCACAGATTCAAGGCATAAATATATAGGGGAGGAGGAATTTCCGAATGCACTGCTATTTATCAAAAAATCAAAGAGCTCAGTGGCTGTGCTCTTTAACCTAATTCTGGAATTCAGCCTAAATCTCTGGCTCAAAACTAATCAAACCTAAAACAGAAGCCATGATGATAAGAGGACATCCGCTTGGTATCTAAAATCTTGATTCTTAAAGTAAAAGGGGCTTTGTGATATCTTGAAAGAATAATTCACCCCAAAATGAATCCCCATTATACAAATTACTACAAGTTATTTTAACAAATTTTAGAAGCTATGCACAGATTATTAGTTCTAGTGTTAACCTAGCAGTAGAGCAGTAGCTATTAAAATGAATATCCTACCACGATTCCTCTTCCTTTTCTAAACTGGTTATGTCAAATAGGCTTGTTGCAATTTCTAGATACTTGTATAGGTTTATGTGAGGACAGACTTTAGCAGGATAAGAAACCCAGGAATTAGCTTCTCTCTCGGTCTTCAGCAAATTTTATCAGAAACTCTTGCTAAAATATCTGGTAGACAAGCTGTTAGATACATTCGGCTTGATACACGTAGAAAAATCAGTCCGTCTGGCTACAATTGAAAACAGTATCCTTTATAGATACCATGGAGCTCAAACACAAATATAGAGTGCACTAAGGTCAAAAGTACCGTAACTATTTAAAAGCACATAAAAAATATTGGATGTCCAATGTCCCTCTCCTCTTGAATTCACATATCCAGGTTCTCAGACTTTGCTCCTGCTTTCTCCCAGGAAACCATAGCTAGAGGTGAACAGAATAAACTCACTTAGATTGAGTCTGCCTCTGTCCTCCACAGATATGATGTTTCCTCTTTATCCTGCCAATGCACAACTATTCCGTCCCTTCGATGAGCACTTCACACAGCTATGGCTACAAAAGACACGTTCAATCTGGTGCACAACACATATCTTCACTATCACATTATGCCACTTCAGCAGGTGTGTTAAAACAACATACTATTAAGCATTTTTGGCAAGGGGGATTCCTTTATGTGTCTGGTGCCTGTGATATGTTCATAAAGGAGTTGGGTGCAGTGATTTCTTGAGCTATTACCAAGTAACTCTGTGAATTTATAACACCCTACATCACCACCACTGAAAGAAGAAAAGAAAGAAAGAAAATAGTTCATGACTTAAAACCAAGCAACTTTCTGTAAAAGCTCTTTTTATTTATTTGCATTTTCTTTCTATGTTGCATCATTTTATGGCAATACAACTAGGCAGTTTATCCTCTGTGACTCAACATCATCTCACTGAAGTGGGGACTCTGGGTATTAATGTGGGTGAGGGGGCTTTCATGTCTGTTAACTGTTGGTTCCCATTTCATCTCTTGTAGAATACCCCTCTTTTGAGCATCTGTCCCTTGGAAAAGCTTTAATTCCCTCTCCCATAGGACCGCCACTTACACTTCGAGGAATCTTGGATTCATTCTATAGCTAGCTAGGGGAAATAGTGTACTCCCGCCTGCTTTTGTGTACAAACTGAACTCTGCTTCCGCTCTCTGAGCATTGAAACATACCTTCTATGGCAGTCCAGGCCTTTGGCAAACTGGACTTGCTATTGCACCCAGGTCTGCAGCAGTACTAAATGAGCCAATGCATTGATTATATGTTGCTTAGTTCCAAAGAAAATCAGTAAACATAAGTGCCTGGTGAAGAAAAATGCAACGTATAGCCCTAAAATGGTGATCTATATTTCAGTTATTTTAGAGCTAAATATTTTTGTAAAAATCTCAGTTTTGCACCATCAGTTTTGCATCAGCAATCAGTTGTGGGCCTAGGAATGTGCATAAAAAATTAAGACCTGGGACAAAATTCTGGCTGTATTGAAGACAATGACAAAACTCACATTGACTTCAGTAAGGCTAGAGTTTCACCCAAGAGTGCATTGAAAAATTTTGAGTTTTCACATTTTTTGACAAACAAAAAGGGGATAAATCTACCTTCCCTTATCTTCTCACATCTGTCTACTGTGTGGTTCTTCCACGTTCCTCGAATGCATCTGGTACTGTCAGCAACAGGTTACTGGACCAGATGGACTTTACATCTGAGCCAGCATGGAGATTCCTACGTTTCTAAATTTTTCACAAAAATTTATGTTCAAATGTTTCTCATTTTCCAGACATCTTGATGAAAATTAAATCGAGGCCTTTGTAAAATTTGGCCCACTAGATTCAACAAATTAAGTGCAAGTGCTTAGTATCCTTCTCTTAGAATGAGGTACTGTAGGAAGATTTTTTTTTCTCCCTCAGATAGACTTAGTACAGAGCCTGCATAATATTATGTTATCAACTTATTAGAAAAGTCTTCAGTCAAATGTTACTCTGTGTGGGTAGAGCTGTTTCTTTCCATCAGTGAGAATTGAGAGATTGCCTGCCATCACATAGTATTCAGCAGTGCGGGCACCCCCTCAGTGTCAGTGTGAAAACATCTGTTGAATGGATTTATTGACTAGGTCTTAGGTGGGTTTTTTTTTTCACACTGTTTATTACAGCCCTGACCTAATGAACTTAATTTGTTGACATGTTTCTCTCAGTGTCTTACTTGATCCCTTCTCACATTTCGTTCTACTGTGCTGTTTTCTTGGCAACAGCAGATCCTGGAGCATCAGCGTATCCACCAGTTGCAAATGTACCAGGCTCAGATGGCTACAGTTGGCATGGCAGGATTAGATAAACATCGGCCTGTTTCCAGGACCCAGTCTTCCCCTGCTGCTTCCACATTACCTCATCCAGCAATGGACCGGCCCATCCAGCCTGTCTACATGACTGGTAGGATTCCCTAAGGACCTCTTTTAATAGGCAGAGTAAATGCACTGTTCACGTGGGCTCAACTGATTTAAATGCCTTGAATATCTCCTGTAGCAATGCATTCATTTTTAACCTCACCGTTACTGGGTTTTATGACGCCTTATTGGCATTAAATCAACCAATGCAGCTGATAAATCACAGGGTTAATATTCACACAGTCATAAATTATTATCGTCCACTGGCTCTGGCAATGTAGCAACAGGTGCATTTTTGGTGTCTTTAAGTCATTTACAATTTTTTCTTTTATTTCCCCATCCTCTGCCTCTCTTCTTCATGTTCTTTTTGCAAGAGACCACCAATGCATTGAAAAGAGACCACCAGTAAGTGGCAAGGCTGGGATATGATTCTCAACATCTTCATTTGATTCCAGTGGGAATATCACTCATTCCTGCAGGGGTGCTGCTCTTCACTATGAAAAACAAAGTAAAGGCAGCACAAATGAGGTGATCAGTCACGGGACAGTGATATCAGCTACAGGCTTCAAGTCTTTTAACAGTTTTGTGTGAAAGCTATCGATGGAGAGGTTTTCCTGGGCAGACACCATCTATTCCAGACATTCAATGAGCAGCTCATATGTATATGATCCATAGAAAGATTGAGGGGCCTGAAAGTCTCCAATGATAGGAAGAAAATGCCTTAAACAGAAAGCCGGGTTCCCCAATTGCAGCTAATCAGAAGAAAGAGAATCTAACCCATAGAAATATAAATCTAAAAATACAGTGTGTGCCTATAGGTGGGAGATAAATCATGCTTTACTTATTCTGATAGGAAGAAAGGGAAAATGACTTGTAAATTTTGCTTCTCTTAAAATATTATTTCTTAGGTTTCTCTCTTGGGTCATAGCTCCTTAGCATGAGACTGGCAGAGCTACACTAGCTTTTAAAGTTTATAATTCTTGAGTGCAGGGTAGTGGAACAGAGTGCAAGCCAGACCCCTTAATGGCCACCACTGATCAGCCTGCCAAGGGCTGTCACTGCCCTCCAAATATTTCAGCTACTTGACTATGCAGGAAATAAAGTTTGCAGAGAGAAATGACAACTGGAGGTGATCAGCATGATATAAAAAAATGTGCCTCAGAGAAAAAATGAAAAACGATGCAAAAGAAAAAACACCTGAAAAAGGTAACCTGTAAACACTAAGGGGAAGTGGGTGAATGGGTTAATGAGTGCAAGACAACATCCTCAGAGAAACAAAATAACAATTTAAGCATTTTTTCCTTCTCCAAAGATACCCTTGATGTAGGATTCTCACTCTTGGAGAGTAAGAAGCTTGTAGATGTTCCCAAAAAAATGCGTATAAACCTGCAATGAGCAGCAGCAATAAGGCAAATGCCAATAGTGTGAAGAGGGAGTTGTTATTATAGATAATACTGGTAGTGCTATAGGTGTGATAGGTGATAGTGTTATAGGTGGTGCTGCTAGGGATGGAGTCTGGGATAATACATACACACATGAGGGCCGAATTCAGGTTGCAGAGTCAACCTTAATTTTAACATTTCCAAACCTTTGAATGCTTGACTTAAAACTGCCATTAGTCTGTGAGATGTGGGAGAGAACACTATTAGCAAAAACCTGGGTTTCAGAATACTGCCATGCAAGCTCTGCAGTATTTAAGCACATGACTGTGAGCTAAAGATGGGGAACGACGGCATTGTCTGATGTATAGTCATTTGGTCAGTTTATATCAGACTTTTGACATTTTTTATTTTAGATTGTTATGCTGTTTAATTTATTAGAACTCCTTCTCTTGGGCTTTGCTATTGGTATTATTGTTCTCAATGACATTTTATGGTTCCAGCTTCATAGAAAACATTGTCATGAAGATATGTATTAGCCACAATTTTAGGTGTTCCCCCCCATTGTTTCAAATGGTATGAAAAAAATTGATCCAGATAAGGAATTTTGGAATAGAATGAGATTTATGCAATCCTGACTAAGAGCAACTCACCTTTTCTGACCCAAATGAAAGCTAGATTTCTTTGGTCCCTTATCTATCATTGCATGGTTGAGTGAGGTCACCATTCTATTCCGTCACTAAGGGCCAGATGCTAACCTCAGTTACACTGGTGTAAATCTTGAATAACTCTACTGGCCTCAGTGGATTTATACAAAGGCATATGAGATCAGAATCTGGCCCTAGGCATTTTTTCTAGAAAGACAGAGTAACTGTCTTTTACTAATGTTCCACAGCAGCCTGCAATTGAAAACAGTTGTCTCTTCTTCTGTGGGGGTGGGGAGATTGTTGGCTGAATCCTGTTGGGGAAATCCTACAGGCTATTTTTAGCAGTGAGCTCTGCTGCTGCATTGTGGTATTCTACCAAACACATGTGCTGTGTGTCACTGAATTATTTGCACATCCTAAATCAATTTAGATGCTTTCAGTAAATGAAAATGTGTATTTCAGTCTCTTTTTAAACCAAGTAATCCTGTTTAGAAGTAAATTATGCACTTGGTGGTGTGAATATCTTACCATTTAAATTTTTGGGGTGGATGTTTCCATCATAAAATTATAGTAGTGACCCATTACCTCATCCAAGCTGAATTAATTTTTTGATTTGGAGAAAATAACTCAATTACCATAACATTATATTTTTGTTTTACTCTGTATTAGGGAACATGCTAATTGAACAGTATTGCCACTTCTAAACATGTAATGTTTGCATGGTTATCTGCATTATTAGGCATCATCAACAAATAGCCTCAAAATTGTCAAAGCCACATATGCCTATATAATTTCCAAAAAAGTAACTATTACACAGCACCTTTTAATTGCTTTTAATAGTATTTTTATTTCTGTTGATTAGAATTGGGGTTACTCTGGGAGACCCTCTGGGGAACTAGAATAATCAGGACAAATCCCAGGTGGAGGGAGGGCTAAGTTTTATACGCCCTGATCCTGTAAAGACTTTGCAGATGCTTAACTTTAGGCACTGTGAGCAGAACCACTGAAATCAATGGGACTTAGGCACCTAACTTGCTTATGTGATTTTTGAAAATCTCACTAGGTACCTACTTGCATCTTTAGGTGTCTAAATACCTTTTGAAAATCTGGCCACAGCACTTACCAGAGACATATGCTTTTAGTTAGTTTGAAAAAAAATGTGCTTTATTTAACCAAGTATTGCCCACTGGAAAGGTGTATACTGAGCATAAAAAATAAAACTATATGGGCATAGAAGAGAAATGCATAGCATGTGAGTATGCACCTATATGAGTGTGCATTTGTTGGTTCTGAGAATTTATAAGCCCTGATGATGAAGCAGGAAAGCTTGTAAACTGTACAACGCAAATAGCTGTAGAGAAAGAAAATTCTAAACTGTATCGGCAATGCCAGCAGAGCTTTTAAGCTGTATTAGATGATTACCTCCAGATTTCCTTTTTTCCTTTAAAAGAAAACAAACCAGGTAGGTCAATGCAAAAAGTTAGCGTTAATGCACTTTTAAGTTTGCTACACCAAGGATGCCCAATCAACATAAATTTTGCCGTGTTGCATATAGGTTGTTTTTCTTGCTCATGTAATATGTAAACTTTACTAGCGTATTATCATTTTGTAGTCCAATCCCACATTCATAGCCACTGAAGTGAACAGAAAATCTCCCAGCACAGGATCAGGTTTAAAATGCACAGGATTTGGTAATATAGAAAAATTAAGGTATCAGAAGCACCATAATTTGGAATGCTCTACCTTTTAAATACAACCTTAACTTTGCATTACCCATAGTGCAAACAGGCACTTAAGCATGTGCTCATGATTAATTTACACATGTGCTGAATGATGTGTTTAAGTGCTTTGTTGAATCTGAACTTTAATTTTATATTTTCCTCACTGGCTGACTGTTCAGAAAAAGCAGACTAATGCAATTTTACCAGAAATGTCTTGGCATAATCAGTGATATTGGTGCATAAGAGGGAAGTTTTAAGTGCTGAATTGTGTAATTTACAGAAGTTGTTAATTTTAGTCCCATCCCAATGCAAGGGGGGAAAAAATCCAAAGTTTTTCCAAATGAAAAAGATCCTAAGTGGTTAGGAAAATATTTTTTATTTCAGTCATTTCTGAGGGAAATACAAACACCAGAATTAAAATAAATAAATAAAAATGACTTGTCAGTGTCTTAGGGTATGTCTACACTACGAGGGTATTTCGATTTCACTTAAATCGAATATGTGGAACCGATATTGCAAAGTCGAACTTGTGTGTCCACACTAAGGACAGTAATTCGACTTTGTGAGTCCACACTAACGGGGAAAGCGTCGACATTGGAAGCGGTGCACTGTGGGCAGCTATCCCACAGTTCCCGCAGTCCCCGCTGCCCATTGGAATTCTGGGTCGAGCCGCCAATGCCTTCTGGGTAAAAAAAAGGGTCGAGGGTGCTTTTGGGTAATTGTCGTCATCCGTCTGTCACTACCGCCCTCCCTCCCTCCCTGAAAGCGCCGGCGGGAAATCAGTTCGCGCACTTTTCGGGTCAGTGACAGCGCGGACGCCACAGCACTGCGAGCATGGATCCCGCTGCGACCATCGCTGCAGTTGTGGCCCTTGTCAACGCCTCGCAGGTTATCATCCACCTTTCCCAGAGGCAGATGCAGATAAACCAGGCGAGGAGGCTACGGCACCGCGGTGAGGGCCTGAAGTCTGAGAGTAGCACAGACCTGTCAGAAAGCACGGGACCCCGCACCGAGGACATCACGGTGACAATGGGTCATGTGGATGTTGTGGAACGGCGATTCTGGGCCCGGGAAACAAGCACGGACTGGTGGGACCGCATAGTGCTGCAGGTCTGGGACGAATCCCAGTGGCTGCGAAACTTTCGCATGCGGAAGGGGACTTTCATGGAACTTTGTGAGTTGCTGTCCCCTGCCCTGAAGCGCAATGACACCCGGATGCGAGCAGCCCTGACTGTCCAGAAGCGAGTGGCCATAGCCCTCTGGAAGCTTGCAACGCCGGACAGCTACCGGTCTGTCGCGAACCAGTTTGGCGTGGGCAAATCTACCGTGGGGGTTGTTGTGATGCAAGTAGCCAACGCAATCGTCAAGGTACTGCTCTCAAAGGTAGTGACCCTGGGAAACGTGGAGGTCATCATAGATGGCTTCGCCGCGATGGGATTCCCAAACTGCGGTGGGGCTATAGATGGAACTCACATCCCTATCCTGGGACCGGACCACCAGGCCAGCCAGTACATCAACCGAAAGGGCTACTTTTCGATAGTGCTGCAAGCACTGATGGAACACAGGGGACGTTTTACCAACATCAACGTTGGATGGCCGGGCAAGGTTCATGACGCTCGCGTCTTCAGGAACTCTGGTCTGTTTAGACGGCTGCAGGAAGGTATTTACTTCCCGGACCACAAAATAACTCTTTGGGATGTGGAGATGCCTACAGTGATCCTTGGGGACCCAGCCTACCCGCTAATGCCCTGGCTCATGAAGCCCTACACTGGCGCCCTGGACACTGAAAAAGAACTGTTCAACTACCGGCTGAGCAAGTGAAGAATGGTGGTGGAGTGTGCTTTTGGACGTCTCAAGGGGAGATGGAGAAGCTTACTCACTCGCTGTGATCTCAGCGAAACCAATATCCCCATTGTTATAGCTGCTTGCTGTGTGCTCCACAATCTGAGTGAGAGCAAGGGGGAGACCTTTATGGCGGGGTGGGAGGTTGAGGCAAATAGCCTGGCATCTGATTACGCCCAGCCAGACAGCCGAGCGATTAGAAGAGCCCAGCGGGACGCGCTGTGCATCCGGGAGGCTTTGAAAGCTAGGTTCCACAGTGAGCAGGGTAACCAGTGACTTTTACGTTTCTGTACAGAGAAGCTGAACCTGCCCCCGTTTCTTTACCCAGTTAAGGATGACTATCCTCTCCAGTTACAGACCCCCTCCATCCCCTTCCAAAAAAATAAAATCAGTTTTATTTTGTTATTGAACACCGTTGTCTTTAGTACTGTTTTCGTGGGAATCTTTGAAACCGGGGACGCAGACTGTGGTGGGGAGCGGGTGTAGTGTACTGATGCAAATGATCCTTCTATACTCCAGGAATGACAGGATTCGCAGTGGCGGACTGGTTGTTTCAACGGAGCCTGCCAGCCCTCCTGAGCGGGACTGTGTGTATGTGGGGGCTATGTGACTTTATGGCAGGGGGAGGAGGGTTACAGCTCCCCTGCTGCGTGGCTCTGTGATCCAGGACAAGGACTGCTGCATAAGATCTGTAACTGCCCTCCCCCGCCACAAAGTCACAGAGCAAACAACCACCCCCCGCCCCCCACAGAACATGAAAACCACCTCCCAGACTGACCAGGGTAACTAGTCACTGCACTGTGTATGTGCCCTGCTGCTGGACCTGCCCCCGCCTCTGTACCCTGCTAAAGGTGACTGTCCTGTCCAATTACCAAGCCCCTTCCCCCCCTCCAGACAGACTCTCCCTCAAAAGAACCTGACTGAAACAGTAATGAACAGAAACGTATTTTTTATTAACAACCAGACAGGAAACTGGGGGGTGAAAGTTGGACGGGGGCTTGGGTGAGGCGGGCAGGAAAGGACTTTTCAAATTTTGGGGAATGACAGCCTTCTGGTGCTTGAGCAGTCTGCAGGGGTGGAGTGAGAGTTTTCACGGACTCTGCCACCCCTCCTTCTTTGGACTTTGGGAGAGGGGGGTATGGGACTTGGTGGCGGGGGAGTGCGGTTCCTGATAGACTGCAGCGGGGCTCTGTCCTCCTGCCTCCGTTCCTGCAGAACATCAACAAGGCGCCGGAGCGTGTCCGTTTGCTCCCTCAGAAGTCCAAGCAGCGTTTGAGTCGCCTGCTGGTCTTCCTGCCGCCACCTCTCCTCACGTTCCATGTGTGTCCGGTGCATTTGTGACAAATTCTCCCTCCACTGGTTCTGCTGTGCTGCCTGGGCTCGGGAGCAGCCCATTAGTTCTGAGAACATGTCCTCTCGCGTCTTCTTCTTCCTCCGCCTAATGTGCGCTAGCCTCTGGGAGTGTGATGCCAAGCAGTGTTGGGAGACAGTTGCAGATGTGGCTGTGGGAATGAGGAAAAGGCAGTGAATTCCTCCGAAAGATAAATGTGGTTGTGAATCAAGAACATAGTTTTTCTCTGTGAACAAGACCATGAACCACACCTATCACATGCGCACTCAGGACAAGGTCGAATTTTTGAACCTCGCCTTCACTGCCTGGGCTTTTGCACTGCCGATCTGGGAAGCGGGGCAGGACACGGTACTCTCTGTAGCAGGCAAACATGGTAAGCCGTAGACTTGTGGCTGCTTAAAACTTTAGGAGTACCACTGGCCTCCTTTCACATTGAAAGCACTGCCAGTCTGTGCTGCCAGCAATCGCCCAAGCAGGAACTCTGGCCCTGTCCCACCCCCTCGCGGATGAGCCAGGGAAAGATCCCTGTATGCTGCCCCTCTCCCGCCCCCACCGCGTGGCTGTAAACCAGCGGTCACAGTTCTGTAAAGGAACTTGTTGCAAGCAGTCCCAATACTAACAGTCCCCTACCTAATTCAAAGCAGGTCATCAAGAGCGACATTACTCTCATGAGGATCCCAGACACCGAGATCCAACGGATGCTTCGAGAAAGCCTGCAGAGACCGGGGCCCTATGCCGCCATGCTATGCAAGGCAATGATACCGGAGTACCTGCTTGTCTCCTGGCGCGGGAACGTCTCCTACTTCGGAGGACCAAGTAAAGCCGCTCTCCCCAGGAACCTGATGAACAGGCTATCCCATTACCTGCAGGAGAGCTTTGTGGAGATGTCCGTGGAGGACTACTGCTCTATCCCCGGACATATAGACAGGATTCTAATGTAGCTGCAGTAGCAGGGACTAAAGAGTGGAGCAGCTTGGGCAGCACAATCATGCACAACCGGACACTGTTTGATTTTTTTTAAATAGTTGTTACTGATTACTTAAGCGCCCAGGGGGAAGAAATCATGATTCACAGATTGTTCTTAGTACTAATATTCAAGTTTTGTAAAAAATAAAGGTTAATATGTTTAAAGCACTTACTGCTTGATCCTTCGCCTGAATCTGTGTCCAGGTTACATGCTGGGGAGGGTTGGTAGGGGTAGGGGATCTCTGTAAGGGTGATAAAGAGCTCCTGGCTGTCGGGGAAATCAGCTTGGTAAGCGCTGTCGACTGCCTCGTCCTCCTCATCTCCTTCCTCATCTTCCCCGTCCGCTAACATGTCCGAGGAACCGGCCGAGGACAATATCCCATCCTCAGAGTCCACGGTCAGTGGTGGGGTAGTGGTAGCGGCCGCACCAAGGATGGAATGCAGTGCCTCGTAGAAACGGGATGTGTGGGGCTGGGATCCGGAGCGTCCGTTTGCCTCTTTGGTCTTCTGGTAGCCTTGTCTCAGCTCCTTGATTTTCACGCGGCACTGCGTTGCATCCCGGCTGTATCCTCTCTCTGCCATGGCTTTAGAGATCTTCTCATAGATCTTTGCGTTCCGTCTTTTGGAGCGCAGCTCGGAAAGCATGGACTCATCGCCCCACACAGCGATGAGATCCAAGACTTCCCGATCAGTCCATGCTGGGGCCCTCTTTCTATTCTGGGATTGCACGGCCATCTCTGCTGGAGAGCTCTGCATCGTTGCCAGTGCTGCTGAGCTCGCCACGGTGTCCAAACAGGAAATGAGATTCAAACTGCCCAGACAGGAAAAGGAATTCAAATTTTCCCGGGGCTTTTCCTGTGTGGCTGGTCAGAGCATCCGAGCTCGGACTGCTGTCCAGAGCGTCAACAGAGTGGTGCACTGTGGGATAGCTCCCGGAGCTATTACCGTTGATTTCCATCCACACCAAGCCTAATTCGATATGGCCATGTCGAATTTAGCGCTACTCCCCTCGTTGGGGAGGAGTACAGAAGTCGAATTTAAGAGCCCTCTGTGTCGAACTAAATAGCCTCGTGGTGTGGACGGGTGCAGGGTTAATTCGATTTAACGGCGCTAAATTCGACATAAACGCCTAGTGTAGACCAGGCCTTAGACTTGTCTTTAAATCATGACTTGAAATGAAAGGCTAAAATTGAGCCCAGTGACCAAAATACCCTAAAAGCTTCTTGCTCCCAAGATGCAACTAAAATAGACATGACACTGAGAGTTGTTTGGTACTAAATTGTTCCGGCCTTGGATATGAGTAAACCAAATTCAAAGGGAACCTTGCATTTGGACCTGACAGCAAAATTTAGTCATAAATTCATGCAGGGTATAACTCTTTTCTTTGATGAACGAAGGGTTTTGGCTCCAGCTGCTGTGTTTGTACCACTCACTTAAATGTCATACACAGCATGTTTAAAATCTACATTTTATTTTCTATTATTTTCAAACAATAAAAATAAGGACTTGTTTTGTCTCATTTTAGGGACCTTTTTCAACACATTGAATCAAACTTTCAGGAGTAGTGTGAGTGATTTCCCCATACTCTGCAATAAATATATGCCCTTCCCATGCCACAAAAATATCAACTGAATAAACTGTAAATAAATGATTCAGTAATTCAATTGAATTATGCTACCTATTAAAAACTGTTCACAAGGTACAGTACTTTTCAATATCATTCTTTTCAGATTATGTGGTCTGGTAGCATTATTTCTCAGTGATTCTACTTTTATCTTCTATGCTGGGACAAGATATTGTGTGTGTGTATAGTGTCTATCACAATGGGGGCCTGGTCCATGACTGGGGATCCTAGGTACTGTCATAATAATGAATATGCACATTTGGGATCCAAATTTTGATATGCCCAAAGTTAAGGGGTGTTCAGATCTAGGCATTTGGTTTTGGTAAATTTGGGTATTAAATAAAATCTGTTCATGATGGAAGCATTATGTATAGAATATTATAACTTGTATTTCAGTTTTACTTCTATTTTCTTGTTGTATTGTCTTTGTGCTGAAGGTGTTGTCTATGACAGTCTAATGCTGAAGCACCAATGCATGTGTGGCAACTACGCCAATCATCCTGAGCATGCTGGAAGAATACAAAGCATCTGGTCGAGGCTGCAAGAAACGGGGTTGCTAAACAAGTGCGAGGTAATAAAGACCAGGTAGCTTCAAATGGCAAATTAATAAATCCTAAGTCTGTGTCACTTCTGTAATAATAGAATACATTGTCTCTATAATGATTGGTTGACATTACTAAAATATTGCACATTCTGATGCTTCCTTTCCTCTCCTAAAATGGGATCTGCACACTGACATTAATTTATCCACCTGTAGTTGTGTAAATTTCTTCTACACATAATACCATAATGTGAAATCCAGACTTTAGTTGTGTTCTCCACCTGGGGATACCTAGAGAGAGATAATGTAAAGGACAGACAGACAGAGATAGATAGATAGCGATCAAAAGGGAGTTACAATCCTTCCAATAGGATCATTGTTTGTTTCTTTAGACAGCTAACAATTTCGTTTTCATAACAGCAGAAGAACATTGTGTTATTTATTAATCATCTCCATAATTGCATGCTTCACCTTGTCGTGTTTCAGCATATAAAACTTGCTTTCATAAGCTTTTCTTATTGTCCCAGGAGTGAGATGGACATTGGGTCAGAAAATCAAGACACTTGAAGCCTAATTCTCTAGACAATATCTGGGCAACTTTGGCATTTAATGTATTTATATTTTAATTTCCTTTACATTTACAACATTGTTCAATATAAGGGAAGTTAAGCTCTGGAATAGGCTTCCAACAGAGGTTGTGGAATGCTTATCATAGGAGGTTTTTAAGAACAGGTTGAACAAAGGTTTACTTGGTTCTGTTTCCACACAGGGGTTGGACTAGATGACATCTCAAGATCCCTTCCAGCCCTACATTACTATGATTCTATGACTGTGTATTAGAGCATAATAAGTTAATTAAAAGTAGACTGAAAACAGCCTCCATTCATCATTTTTCAAATCTTGGAAACACGCACAAGGGGCTCAATCTTGCAAGGCATGTAATGCCTCCTGAGAGGTGCTGAACACACTCACATCTTACTGAAGTCTCTGGGAGTTGAGGGTGCTGACTGCTTCTCAGGAGCAGGCCCTAGCAGAGCTCAATGCACACTACTCCCATAAGTAAAGTTAGCAGGTGCTTACGTTTTGCAGGATCAAGTCATTTCCTCAGCTCATATACTCTGTTTTTCACATTACATTGTGTTGTTTACTAATGTTTTTGCAAATCCACATGAACTAGCACTGTAGGTCACTTCTTCAGGAAACACTAAGTATTCACGGAGATTTTCTGCTCTGTAGGGAACTGAGCACATAGAACTATGATGTAACAAGTACTGTAATGGATTTGTTATATACACTAATTTAACTAGATGGCAACACTCTAACGGGCTGGTTTTTTCATTTGCTTTCATTTTTTAAATGTTTTAGTAGGCTGTGACTCAGCAAGGTCCTCGAGCACATACGTAACTTCTAGCTCGAGTTGTTCCATTGATTACAATGGGTCATGAACATATGCTTAAGGAATAAGTTAAAGTTAAGTGCTTTGCTAAATTTGGGGCCTAATTAGTTTGCTGACTCAGGTTCATAATGAACAAAAAAAAGAACCTAAGGAAGATGCAGTGTGGATTTTAGTTACATAATCTCTGCAGTAAAGAAGCTGATATTCCTAATCAGTAAACTGTGTTGAATCTTGGAAAAGCAGCACCTATAATGTGGTGTAAATTGATTCTTAGGATGTGTGTCACATGCCTGGGGTACATTATAATTCAGTCGTCCAGTAGTTTTCTGGAACCCATGAAGTTCCAACAGCATATCTCATTACAACAGCATATCTTGGAGTTTGCTGTTACTTTTCATATTACAGACGTACCTAAACTGAAACCCTGCATCCTGACAATCCCAATCGTTGGGAAAGTTTGGGTTTGGATAGAAATGTTATGAGTGGCCCCTATCTACCTTTGTGATGAGCCAATCCCAAACCTTGGATCTGAACACTTCTAAAACTTCGGGAAATTTGGATCTGGAACTTTGTGGTTCAGACTCATACTAGAAAATGTACAGAAGAATGCAACTGGCATGTTAACAGGTTACGTGAAGCTGCAACAAGCAGCATGTAAAAAATAATCAGAGAGACATCTAAAAGAAAAAAGCCTTATTGTTTACAAACACTATCAGAGCAGCTGCCATAATAGTTGGCTGGTCATGGGTGGTCTGCATGGTTTCCTTTCTTTTGTATACAGTGTTATGTAAATCATTAAGGGCCGGTTTCAGATGCCCTTACTCTGATCTTGTAGCACTTTACTTCACAAGTCATCTCACTGATTAGTACTCCGTGTAAGCCAGGGTGATATAATGGGACCTCAAACATTTTATAGGTCCGAATACAATTAAAGGTAGAAAAAATGTTATGTTTTTATTATGTGTAATATTAGGCCAAAATAACCTTTTTCATATTAAATATTTAAGATTTCCCCCTAAAATTCAGTTATTTTACAAATTAAAATATAGCCTTTCAGATCTTGTAGGAACCTGTAAGTTTGCAAGAGCTTTGAGGAAACAAAGCACTCAAGCCACGTTCAACTAATTTGGTCCCCCTATATGTCTCAAAGAAAGCATTTTGTGAAAGTTTACTTACGTTTTACAAATGGCGTTTCATAGCTTGTTGTATATTCATGTTTAATTCTTTGAAAGAAAATGGCGTCTTTGTTTAAACTATTGAGAAATTGCTATTTTAATGGTTCCAGTGTAAAAATAGCCTTTTCATCCAATAAAGTGAAATCTGAAGGGATACAAGTTTGAGGCGCTTTGATAGGGAGATGTAGGGAAGTGCACATTGCAGGTGTTTGTCTTGAACTTGTTCTCTGGCTAAAGAGAGGATTTCATTTGACAGTCCAGTCTGTCTTTTACTTTTCATGAACTCTAAGGCCCAGTTTCAGCAAAGCATCTTAAGCACATACTGTACTTAACATTAAGCATATGCTTAAGTCTAACCTTATTTTACAAAGCATTTGCAGCATTGGGCTACCCTTAGACATTTTAGCTGTTCATATAAAGATTTGCCAAAAAAAAAATTGTTGAATGGAGCAGGAGTTTGTTTTTTACTCCTTCCACTTTGCTTTTACTCCAAAATGGCTGGATCATTTTCCCATCAACTTAAAGAAAAATAATAATCCCCATTCAGCCCATGACCAAGCCATGAAAATTTTAGTTTGAATGGTGAGATTTAGAAAATTATTAGGTTTTTATTCTCTAAGGTGTCACAAGGACTCTCGTTGTTTTTATTAGTGACTGAAAACAGAGGGTTAGAATGGAATAATTTATATAGCATTTGCAATACTGGGGACTTTAATTTGTGTATAAAACATTGACATGATATTTTCATATAAGAAGAGCTGTTGCTTGTGCATTTATTGATGCACCTACTCTGTCTGACAAAGGTCTACGAGCATTGGATAACCAAGTAAGTGTCATGTGATACATCAGAACAGGGCAACTGAAAGTTGCAGAGTGCTACCTAGCTGCTAGATTGGACTTTGCCATGTATCCTAAGTAAGGGATGTTTTGATAATTGGGCCTACAGATGTACCCTAATTATGGCCTTAATTATGAGAAGTGACTGAAAGTTTATAAAATGACACAATAGCCTACAGCAATAAATGTTGATGGGAAAATGTGCAAATGGGAGACAAAAAGACTGAATCAGTCTTTATCCCTTTTGGGATCTTAAAAGAAAAGACTTTGGGGGAGAAATGAAGAAGAAGATGTCTGCCAGCAACCACGGCAGCAAGCTTCAACATCATGGCTACCTCTTGGGACACTGGGATCTTCTTTAACACTGATGGGCCTCTGTCATTCTGATCCTGAAAGATGTCCTGACCAGGCCGGGCCAGAAAGAGGGACCCAGATGACATCATCACCTCCACTGGCCTTGGCTAAACCTGAACCACACCTGGGATGTGAAACTTTGTCATTGCCACGCTTCATGTGTCATCTTCCCCACTGTGAACCTAGGCACCCATGTATTCATCACCACAACACACTACTGCAAGGATATTTATACAGAATATGCCCTGTGAGGTATCATTTGAAAACTAATAACACACTGGTCAGTAATATCATTATAAAATGAATGTAACCACGTCATATGTAAAGTTATGAATTGTCTCTGTTTGATGTTACTAGAACATGTTTAAAACCAGATGGCCTAACCTAGGCAAAAGTAACAAACAGGTTTGTCATAAACAAAGGAATGTGGGTTGACCTCAGTTCACATATTAGCAAAAACAAAGCCATCAAGCTAAATGAGCAGGGGTTATCCTGAGACTGAACTCGAGAGGCAGAGAATGAACATGGCTCCTGCATCCCAGAGAGACACAGGAGACTGACTCACCAGGAGGCCTTCCTGACTTTTAGGACAAAGACAATTCCTTTGGAACATAAGGGTCAAAGAGAGACTCCATCTTTATCTGACACCTGAGGAGACAAAGAAACCTAGCGCTTTGTGGTCCCTGTGTTGGGTCCTGGCCAGAGCATCTGGTCAGCCATGTTAAGTTAGGTCTTAGTCATTAGAAAGTGTATTTTTACTTTTGTTCATTTGTTAACCCATTCTAGCTTCAATCCCTTCTATTTGGTATCACTTAACCTATATCCTTTTGTTAATAAACTTGTTTTATTTTTACTGTTTGAATTGAAGAGATTGTTCACTCCAGTTAAAATGATAAAGTGCACTTTTATCTCTTTTAAGGCTCAACAAACCTTATTACTTCTCTGAGTGTTCCAGGACAGGGCTCGAGACTTCCAAGCAGATGGAAATTTGGGGAAATTTGGGAGTTGGAATGTATTGGGGTCACCCTGCAAGTAGTCACCAAAGCTGCTGGAGACCAGGGTAGAGCTGTTGTGTTGTAGGCAGTCTGCTGGGGTCAGAGTGCTGAGCCAGTGCTGCATAGTACACACAGACACTCAGGGAACTACATGCTTGTCTACTGGCTGTTGGTGTACAGGCTGTGACGGTGACACAACTTCTCACTGGTCTGGGTTGCACCCCAAAATATTACACCCACCTTATTTCTTCTCTTTTCTTTCCTTCTCCATTTGTCTTCTGTCTAGTAAGAGTCTGACTCAGTCAGCCAAGACTGTATCTATTGCAACACTGCGGTAAGCCTGCAATGAAAGAGGCAGTTAAAAGCAATTCCCTAAATTTGCTAATTTTCAGAGTGGCTAATACAACTGTGTGCCATGCACGTATTTATTCCAGCAGCGAGGTTGCAAGTGAATGTCAACACAAGAGACAGAAGCTGCATTTTTTAATCTTTGCTATTATTTTCTTTCCTCTTTTGTGTGTGTTTGTCTTGTTTTGTCTTCTAGGAAATAGGTTTGGATTTTAACAACTCCAACCCATCTCAATTAACTTTTCCCCCTAAAGGACAATTACTACCATCTAAGAGGCTGTCAGACTAGGGTTCTTTTCCTTCCAAAGACTATAAAAAGTTATGGAGATTTTTAATAGTGACTTGCCATGGTGCTAAGCAGACTAAGAGCTCTATATATCAAACCCTGAACCTTATTTAAAACTGTTTAATGTCGGACAGTGAAAGGGTCATGTTGACACTTTTAACTCCTTGTCCCCATATATTCCATCAAAATTAATACCATGGGGCAGTGCATAATTGTGCTGCCTCAGGAGCCAGAACAGCGACTGAATTGTGACTCACAAATAACGGTTTGATTACTGCTTCCCACTTGCTCCAGGGTGGAGCATAAGTTGTACCAACGTTTTTGCTGGCACAGAAGAGTACATCCGCAAATGTACTGGCTCAGCTACACTGGCTGGCACATTGGGGGGGGGGGGGGGGGGGGGGGGCCAGGGGCGCACCTCCCCCTCCCCCCCGCGGCATGAGATGGGGAGTAGCGACCCAGCCACAGGCGGCACGTACCTCTTGTGTTTGGGGAGGCTGGCGCGAGTGCTGGAAGCTCCCTAAAAGTGGGAGGGCCACCAGGGCCTGGACTTTGGCCCCGCCCCCTCTCTAGCCCAAGGCCCGATCCTCCCCCGCGGCACCACCCCCACTCTGTCCTGAGGACCCTCTCCCTCCTCCCCCAAGCCCCCCGCCTGCTCCTCCCTCCCCAAGCCCTCCCCCGGGGCCTCCCCACCCGCCGCCTGCTCCTTTCCGCCCCCTCCTGCCTCAAGGGTGAGCAATGGGGGATGGGCAGTGGAGAGGTGCAAGCAGTGGGCGGGGGGGGGTCTCGGGGGAAGAGACAGAGAGGGGGCAGGAAGGGGCGGGGGCCTCAGCGGGAAGAGGCGCAGTGCGGGTGGGGCCACGGGGGAAGAGGCTGAGCGGGAGCGGGGCCTCGGGGCGGAGCCACGGTCTGGCCGCACTTCTGGAGATCCGCCGGCAGCGGCACTGCGAAGGCGGCAGGACTGTGCACCTCCAAAGGGAGGTTTGCCGCATCTGGCGTTTCTTGCCCCATTTGGGGAGCTTCGCCTCCTCACGCCTCATAAGCGCCGCCCATGGCTGCAGCACTGGCTGCTCGCTCAGCTCACAATGTGACCTGCAGTGCTCTCACAGGGGGTTAATGAGATGTTTCACGCTGTCTATTGCTGCCTTACTACGTGGATGCGTTGGCCAGTTCGTGAGCCTTAACTTTCTGGGAGGGGAGAAAGAGTTTTGTTAAGGAGGTGTGAGACTCCCAGATTATTTTTATTGAACTTTGAATTAAAGATTCCTTCTTCATAATCTCACTTTAACTCTAAAGAAGACACAAAAAGCAAGGGTGCGGGTAGGAGAGTGATAGGGCATCAGAAGGGAAATCTGCATGGGCACTTTAAAAACATTGTTTTTTAATGACAAACACATTCACATTAGATACCGAAAGACCAGGAAAGATGAATTTATGTACAGAGCAAAAATGATATGTCTTTGTGTGCATGTTTTTTAAGAGAAAGATGAACACATACAGAGCAAGAGAGATACCCTGATGTGCTAACTGGGCAACAGGTCCATTTAGTGTGTGTTTTAAGGAACTGAGAGAGAATTTAACCACTGTGAAAAATCCCAAGAAAGATGAAAAAACTATGAAGACCATTAGTTTGTTTGTTTATTTGCATGTTTGAGGACTAGAGAGCTTAGTGGAATTTTAGAGGAAGCAGATCCCTACATATAGCTGTAATAAAGGGAAAGCTTATACTGAGAGAGTTGAGTGATAAATATTGTTTAATCCATGTTATCAATTATTTTTAGTTTAATGCAATGGAGAAGATGCAGGCCTCTCCAATTCTGGCAGGTATAACTGGCCCATTCTAGGGGGGACATTTCCCATTACCCAACTTCAATATTCTACTCCCCTGACATATGCATGCCTCCAAGCTGATGTCAGTGAGAGAACCACCCATGATGGGGAAGCAGAATATCACGGAGTTCAGAGAAGAGAAGTTTGCCCTTACTATGGATCTACCCCAAAATCAGCCCTTTCAAGTTCTCCATAATGCAAAACCAATGCAGTCCATCTGTTCTGCTACATTATTTCTAATTCCTTAACAAAAGTGTACTTTATCATGATTTTATGCCTTTTACTATATTTTACTAAAGGTTTAGATACCTCCAGGACCAATCAGAACTAATTAGGACATTACATTGGCCATATTTCAGACCTTGAAAGTATTAGGGGACGCAGATAAAGCAGTTCACATCTCTCTGTTTAGCCCCCCCAACAAATAAATATATACTTGTGTATACCTAAAGATACAGAAATGCCTACATTATGTTGTCTGACCTCTTGTGGCCCATGAGGGCTTAAAACAGGAACTTTGCACCACTGAAAAAACAGAGACTCCAAATTTTATAATGGGGTTACAGCATTTACTTATATAACCCTGCTAGGTCTTGACATATTGGACCTGAAAATCATGACATTATTCTGATCCGAGTCCTCAGTAGTTGGAGTTTTGGTACTATGGAAACTGACTTTACAGGCAAAAGATTATGACAATTAATGGCAATTAAAAATAATCCTAACCCTTTTAAATATTTCTAAAATAGTTTTTCTGTAATCTGTGGGCTTGTCTACATGAACATTTAGTTAGCAGCATGCTGGGGTATAAATCTACCCTGCACTAGCTTGCTGCACATTAACTATGTGGAATCTTCTGACATTCACTAACAGTTTAATAGTGCACTGTGGTCTAGTCCCATTTCAAAGTGAAGTAGATCAAAGTGCACGAAGGGCAGGTCTAAACTACTGTGGTAAATCGATCTAACTTACGCAACTTCAGTTACATGAATAACGTAACTGAAGTCGATGTAGTTAGATCCACTTACCACAGTGGCTACACTGCACTGTGTCGATGGGAGAGCGTCTCTCATAGACTTCCCTTACGCTTCTCGCGGAGGTGGAGTACACAAATTGATGGGAGACTGCTCTCCCATCGATTTAGCGTGTCTTCACCATACCCGCTGAATCGACACTCGCTGCATTGATTGCAGCAGTGCCGATATACTGGTAAGTGTAAACATACCCTAAGGAACTGTTAGTGTGTGGCAGCAACATTCACATGGACAATTGTTGCATGGCAGACTGATGTTGGGTGGATTTATACCCAGACTTGCTGCAAACTGAATGTTCATGTGGACAAGCCCTCTATGTGATCTAAGTGTATGAACATGCAGCGTAAAGGGTATATGGGCACTTATTTGAGATGACCTGCTTATTGCACTTGGGCCTTTGCCACTTGTGACTAATGCAGCCATTCCAAGCTCAATCTGATAAAACATTGACACCACATCTGTTTATCTATCTGATTAGAAAAATATTTTAGCTGACCTAAGAACTATCCTTCCCTCCCTATCTCTGTAGAGAATTGTGTACATATGTTGTGAAACAATTGATAGAAATATATACATTTTTTAGAGAGAATGGATGAATGAACAAATCTTATCAGTCACCACACTTTCGAAGAAAAAATATTTTTATCATTGACTCCATGAAGAAACATAATGTGCAGATTTTGATTGTGGAAAAGTGTGTCAAAAGGATGTGAATGTGCTGCTACAAAGTCTCACGTGAGACTGGGGAGGCCTGGAGAATTTGGAGATGAAAAAAGAGCTTGTCATTTAGTCCATGGATTGTTCCCTAAATTTTATTTTCCATTGCTGTGTCCAGTCTAGTTTTAAATTATGCACAAAATAGGACTTCCACCATTTCCCTTGGCAGACTAATCCACAGTCCACTAGATCTAATTTTTAGGGATATTTTTCTGATTATTCAGCAAAATTTGCCTCTGCTTAACTTAGTATAAATTATGCCCAGTCTGGTTGGACCACCCTAGACAACTCTTTTTCCTCAAAACTTGCTCTCTTCAAATATATGTAGGGCCCTACCATGTTCATGGTCCATTTTGATCAATTTCACGGTCATAGGATTTAAAAAATCATAAATTTCATAACTTCAGATATTTAAAATGAAATTTCATGGTGTTGTAACTTTAGGGGTCCTGACTCAATGCTGAAGGCAGCAGCACAGAAGTAAGGGTGGCATGGTATGGTATTGCCATCTTTACTTTTGCGATGCTGCTGCTGGCCGGGTGCTGCCTTCAGAGTTGGGCGCCTGGCCAGCAGCCGCTGCTCTCCACCCTCCCAGCTCTGAAGACAGCACAGAAGTAAGGGTGGCAATACTTCGACCCCACTACAATAACCTTGCAACACCCTCCATCAGCCTCTTTTGGGTCCGGACTCTAATTTGAGAGATGCTGGTCTCCCCCTTGAAATCTGTATAGTATAGGATAAAAGTACACAAAAGATCAGATTTCACAGGGGAGACCAGATTTCATGGTCTGTGACATGTTTTTCATGGCCATGAATTTGGTAGGGCACTAAATATATGTAATTGTTGCTTTTGTGCCCTGATGAAGAGAAGAGTTTAGTGTTTTGCAATGTGTGTGTGGTGGTGGTGGGGTTGTTATGTAATACTGAGTGCTAGAAAGTTACCTCCAGGAAAAAATAAGTTCCTGAATAAAATTAATCAAAAAGAACAGTCATCCAAATCGTGGAAGTATATACTTTGAAAAATGACTCCATGAAAATAGCATGGGGGTCACATGTGTATTGTCCCTCAGTAAGTTTCATATCTATTTACTTACATACAGACCATATTTGATGGGTGTAGATCCTCAGCCTGAGTTATGACAGTTTGCACCAGCTGAGGATTTGACCCATGCAGTTTCTAGTTGTCAACACTGCAAATAAAACCTAGGGTTTTTAAGTTGAACTGTTTTCTTTCTGCTTCTACAGTAATAAAGACATCGTGACAGAACTTGCTGCTGATTATGCATGAACCAGAATAAAATCCATTTCACTCTGCTGTAGCTGTATAGACTGTGTGCAGTACTAACAGGAGTAAAAAGTAGTAAATGCTTATTTATGTCATTGTAGTAAGCAAATATAACTAAATATACACAGGGCGAAGATCTGTTGAGTAAGCAAGTGTCATTTTTACAGTTTTTTTAACTGACTGTACTTTAATGGAGTTAGACGAATATCCTTGAAGTTTAACAATGCTGTACGGGAAAGGTAAAGGCTGGGTAAGTATGTAAAGGGCCAAACTCCAGTTACAATAGGTAAGGAAGCCATAAAAATAAAAAAGAGGCAGCAAATGAATCTGAGTCTGGCAGAATGAAACTCTATGGAGACCAACCCTAAATTCAAGAAAAAAAGTACTTTTAGCTTACTTTAAATGTATGACTTATATTTTCCTTTCTAGAAGAATAAATTGACACTGTGGTAAGTAATAGTGGCACTAGCAAAACACAGTGATCTTTATTTCAAAACTCATCTGTGGCTTCCAGGTGCGAATACACCGTTTTCTTTAATACTGAGATATTCAACATGGATTGAGTACTATAGAAAACACATCTATGTTTGTTTTCTAACTCTTATTGGCTTGTAAAAAGAGAGAGAGAGACTTCTTTTTTCTGTTATATGAAATACTGTGTCTTGCTAACTATAAGTTAAGGCTTAACCACACATGCATTTGTTTTTCATCCTTAGTATACTTTAATAAACAAATCAGTGTCACATTCCTGCATGACGCAATTTCAACCCATTATTAATCATACTAAATGTTATTTTGGACCTTTACTTCCCTCCCCCCCCCCAAATATTGTCAGTGGAATATTGTAGGCCTCTGCTGTTTTCTTTCAGCGAATTCGAGGTCGAAAAGCCAGTCTGGAGGAAATACAGCTGGTTCACTCTGAACATCATTCACTGCTATATGGCACCAGCCCCCTGAACAGACAGAAGCTGGACCCCAGGAAACTCCTAGGTCTGTACAGGCCTCTATTCTACTGAGAACAGCACATTCCAGCACTGTCATTAGTCATAGCTGGTGTCAGTTTAAAATACTTGGCAAGCAGTGTGACAAAAATTCACTTTTTCCAAATGCATTGCTAAGTGAAATGAGAATGTTACAGTGGAAGCCAATATACATTAGTAAAATGCACTGGCTGGAAAACAACAATAGAAGTTTCTCCACATTTGCTTTTACATCATTTTAATATTAACCCTTTAAGTCATTTCCGCCAGAAATCAGTAACTATGGAAATTTGGAATGCAATAGATCTTCTATTTCTTTATGTCTTTCATCTAAAAATAAGAGTTAAAAATACACTTGCTTGTCAAAACTGTTCTTCTGCTGTTCTCATTCATTTTATTTATTTTAAACTTTATTTCAGCCGAGTTGAATATAGATACTATTCATCAGATTTTGCTGATAACTGAACTTTGTGTAATTGTGCAGTATGCAGTGTATAGTATCTTTGAGTAACATAAAATCATATTTAAAGTATTAAATGGTTTTTAATATGTAAAAATAAAAACAAGCCATCAGCACTCATGTGTCTTAAGAATTATATTCGGATGCATGGTCAGTGCTGATCATATACTTTAATTTTAGGAACAGTAAGGTTAGATTCTAATCTCAGATAAGTAGTTCACAAGGCAATGTATCTTGACAAACCTACAATAGTGAATGTTGCACTATACACATTAGAGTTCTTATCTACTTTTATTTCACCCAGTATAAGACATGGAGCTTTATATTTATAACATACCCTTCCCACCAGAAGCTTTTTTTCCCCCAGAGATTCATTAGTAATTATTTCTACAACTACACTAAAATAGAACAGTTATTTTGCTATAGGAATGGTGATGCTAATAATTTCTTCAGTAATATTGATAAACTGTTTCTGCACTGAGGCACTAGAATAGATAAAGGAAAACACAATGATCTTTTATGAGCGTTTATATTTTTATTAGGCCAGGTCCATGGGATGGCAAAAATAAAAACTACAACAATTTGATACAACTGGTCAGGAACTCGAATTTGTAACAATGGAAATTTTGACATTTAGGGGAAAAAATGGTCCAAATTGGAATGAAATTCAAAATTTTGAAATTTCACACAAAACAAAAATTCCAAAAAAAATCACTTCTAGACCATTGAAAATTTGAAATATTTCAATGAGACTTTGTCATTTTGATCAATTTTGTTTTGACTTTTGTACTGTATTAATTGTAATATGTTATATACACACAATATTAAACATTATATATAATTAGGCTTGGCAAAATTTGATTTTTTTTATAATTTTGATGGATAATTGTGTTTATTTTTAAGCTTCTTTATTTTTATTGATTTAAATTTTCAGAGTTGTGGGAAATTATGGGGAAAGTCACACGATGGGTGGGTCAGACAACATGTTGAGATTCAAAATGTTAAAGCTTTAAAACACTAATTGTCATCATCACATGTCAACATATACAAAGTAAATATCCCTAAATCAAATTCTAATAAGTTCTCAAGCAACATTTTTCTTACTTTACCTACCTGTAAATATCAATTATTATTGATGGAAATATTTTTTCATCGATTTCTGTGTATACAGTGAAATCAGTGTTTATTAAAATTCACTGATAAAAATGTATGCCTTCCAAGCCTTAATGTAATGTAATATAATTAATTAATATATAAATGTCAAAGCAAAATAAATTGAGATTATAAATATTTCCCATTGAAAATTTCATGAAATCGATAAGTTCCCGCAAAGCATTTCAATTTCAACAAAAGTGCATTTTTTGGACAGAAAACTGTTCTGTCTAAATATTTTTGACTAGCTCTACAATTTGGCCTCATGTGCTATCTCAAAGGAAAAGTAATGGTTGACCAAAATCAGCCACTCTTTTGTTCCCCACCCTCACCTACCATGCACGTAGTCATGCACAGTAGACACTTTTCAGTGGAACACCGCAGATGATAGGCCTGGTGGAAACAACAGATTTATATTGCATTAAACTATTTTATATTCAGAAATAGCCAAACCTTTCTTTGTAACTTAAAAATAAAAAAAGAAACCGCTTAGGGCGCTAAAAGTTAAAAGTGACTTACAGGAGATGGGGTTAATCTAGCATGAGAAATTTAGTACTTGCTAATTAAGTGTGTGTTTTACAAATTACATATTAAAGCCCCGATTCAGGAAAACATCTATCTTCAAAAAGGGTGCTTAGCCACATACTTATATCCTGATAAATCAATGAGATTTAAGCACATGGTTATAGTTAAGCAGGTGCTTAAGTGCTTTCCTGAAGAGGGATGGATTTATACACGTGGTTACATTTTTCCTGAATCGGGGCCTAAGAGTTCAATTATTACAAATTACCATTTTACAAATTATGTAACCTTTTAGAAATTATGTAACTTTGCACTAGTAAAAAGTTAAGCTTTTGATTGCTCACGTTTCACTACAGTGTGTTGAACAACATGACATGTTGCATTACATCTTGATGTGATGCATTTTAATACCGGAGCTGATGTGTCATATTACATTATGGTCTAATGTGACAGGATACACCATTTCAAACCTCTTTTAATGAGCACAAATGCATAACAATCAGTCATTTCCATGTAGATCCTGCAAGTTCAGTGTGAATTTTTTTCTCTCCCGCCGTCATTATGAAAATGTTTCTAAAAAAGTAAGTTTCCAATTACCACAAATTTGTAAATGTGAAAAATTTGCTGTCAGTTTATATGCTTCATTTAAAGTGGAATAAAAAGATACATTTAGACAGCATATGTAAGTATGTTACAATTTTTGTGCATTCCTATATGATCACTTAGCAGTAGCCGCTTCAATCTGAGGGTTGATATTGGAAAACAGTTAAGGTCCCCAAACCTCCCTTGTGTTCTGCAAGCTTTCATACAGTATTACTAGACTGTCCATCTTTCCACAAAGTAATGTTTTGCTGCTGTCTCTTCTTTTGCTCACCAAAGCCTCAATCCTGCATTGTGAATCACTCACACAGACTGCAGCATCCATGTGGATTACTGTCCTGGCACTTAACTTTGCATCATAACCCTCTTCTCCAAACAGTTTCCTTTGTATGAGAGTTCACCAGAGAATCCTTTCCTTTGTGGTCTTACATATCAGAAAAGGGAACCTTTGTGATTCTCCTATTTTAATATTCCTTTATTTGTGCTCTATATTGTATCCATGACTAATAGAGCAGATCACTCTAACACCATATCCCTCAGATCTTCTCCTGATGGTCATTTTCTTCAAGGGTTTGGCTCTCAATCTTACAAGACCTGGCCTGATGCAAGACTGAAGAACTTATTGTGAAGTTTTCACTCTCCTTCCACCTTATCTGGTATATTCAAATTCCTTTTTTTTCTTTGATACATGTTATGAAAAATCAAGCAGTAGGCATTTGCCAAGTACTTTTGAATCATTTCCAAATATCATTAGGACCTCTTGAATTGTCTCATTTTGAACATTTTTACTGCTGGTTTTGGGTTGGTTTTTTTGTCTTTTTGTTTTGTCAACAAAGCTGGAGGCTCTTTCATTGCTATGAGGATCATTAGGTGACCGTCCTACTCCCTCTTAGCAAAACCTTTTCATACTGTTCTTTCAAAGAGATCTTGATGTTTTTCCTGTTCTGTTATCACTTTGCTATCTGCTTCTCTGACAATTGTGCAATAGGGAATAAGTGTTTCTGGTAAATTTCTTGATGTGTTGAAAAGTCTTTGTACATATTTTCCCCTGTGTCGATACTTCAGTGTTGAATACTGTCTGTTGATGGATTTCTACATCTTGCTTCTCCATATGCTCTCTTTTTGTGACAATTCCTATATGCATCTAGCATTAAGATATCTGGGAATTCATCTTTCCTCTCTCACGTTCCATCAGTTAGCTACTGGATTTATTAAAAAACATTCTAGTTATACAATGTTTTCAAAATGTCATCCTTTATCTTACATGAAACTTTAGTCACTCCCTCCTAATACTTTGACAGCACCTCAAACCTGTTATTTTTAATTATGTATTTTTTTAGCGCCCTTTCTCAGACTTTTCCATCATCTCCTCAGAAAAATGTGAAAAAGTGCCATCCACGTCAGCCACTGGATCTGCATTGCAAGTGACCTGATGACCCCCTTCCATATCCCCTTTCTGGCATGCCCCAGAGCATCTACCTACCCTGGTATATCTGGGGTAATCATTCCTCTATGGCATAGTGTGAGAGAATATTCTGTACAGCTACTGCATGTGCAGTCTCCTTGCAGAGCTCTTAAATTGGTGCAGATGGCTTTGTTTAGTCCCTCTGTACCTGTATGATTTTCACCCTATGTTAATTGATCAATATGCCCTGTTCTGCTGATTAGAAATAGCTGCAAATTCAGTGTGTCTTGGATTTTACTATCAGACTAAGGTACTTTCTTCCAACTTTCCAATCTGGTCTCTCAGTGCTGAAAGACTATAGTTTATAATCTTCATTATACACTTCATTTATACTGGTTAAACACAAGTAATTCTAGCCTTTGCCTCTTCCTCAGCAATGGGTTGCTACTTTCTAGGCAGCTTGAATTGATCCACCATCTAGCATTTCCTCTGTGTTGAAGTTACAAAACTAGTTCAGTGGTACATTGGGGGAAATCTATGTTCTCTTCCACAACTGCCCTGGAAAGATTTGCCTAGAGCCGAATTACATACTCCAACAGTGAATGGGTCAAATCCTAAGATTCCTACCTAATTTTAACATAGTCCTTAATAAGGCAAACACTAAGTTCAAAGGTAGTAAAAACTGAATATAGGACTGACTTAAAATTAATAACAACTTCAGGTTATATTGAGTCATCATATTGTGTAAATTAAGGGAAGTAATAAATTAGACTGTGTAATCTGTATGTTCTTTGTCTAAGTTTCATTTGGTATAGTAATGCTATCAAGTCATATAGTACTGCTGAAGTATACAGTTATCTATGTTAATTATAAGCTATTAAAATACTCATATAATTACACTTTAAATGAGCTCATACTGTAATTGTCTGGACCATTAAAAGTACCAGCATTCACATTGACTTTCAGTGAGGTTTCATGCCTAACCCCCATTCCTTTGGAAATCCCAGCCTAACCAGTTTAACAGCTTTATTAGTGTTTCAGAATTTAACCCCAAAATCCAAAGACTGATTTTGATCTTTTTAGTACTAATCACAGTGTTATTCTAAAGTTGTAGTATTTTTGTTTAACTTCTGTTGGTGAAGAAGACAGCTTTCGAGCTCCACAGATTTCTTCTGCAGGAAGACCTGAAAAAGAGCTCTGAGAAGCTTGAAAGCTTGTCTCTTTCACCAACAGAAGTTGGTCCAATAAAAGATATTACCTCACCCACTTTGTCTCTCTCATAACCTGGGACCAACATGGCTACAGCAACACTGCAAACAGTATTTTAGTTGACTAATTATTGAGAGAGATTAATACATTAGGATTGAATTAATGAAGATTATTTTTCCAGTTTTATGCTTATTGTTGTCTTTTCTCTTTAACATATAGGCAGCGTGTCTCAAAAAATCTTTTCCTTGTTGCCTTGTGGGGGACTTGGGGTAAGTAGAGGCTGTTCCAATGTAATCTGTACAGCATAAATAGATTTTTAAAGTAATTTGTCATCTTCAGGATTGTGTTCAGCAGGTCCTACACTTGAGGAGCTAATATACAATGACAGAAAATAAAAATGAAGCTTTTGTCTTATTGCCATACTGATTTTTTCTAGATACTGTGCATTGCAATATATTCATAATCTTAGAGTGCAGTATCACGGGGCAATATTTTTGTCCTGATAGGAGGTAGGTTACTTGTCTGTCCTTGTACATATTTTCTTTTGTGCATTGGTTTTTGAGAAAAGTAATGTGATAATTAGAGGGGCTGTATTGTAGTGAAATGTTCTTGGGTATAGTGAAAGCCTGATGAAGAGTACTGAATAGTTAATGCAGCACTATGTTCCACAGAAAGGAAAAAACTAAAGTACACACAAATAGCACTTTGCATAATGGGCATTGTTTAGTAACTGTCAGGGCATAATTTTTGTTAATAAAATATTAAATAGAATTTTTGACCAACCTTAATTAATGGAGATATCCTATCTCCTAGAACGGCCCTTCAAAGGTCATTGAGTCCAGCCCCCTGCCTTCACTAGCAGGACCAAGTACTGATTATGCCCTAGATCCCTAAGTGGCCCCCTCAAGTATTGAACTCACAACCCTGGGTTTTAGCAGGCCAATGCTCAAACCACTGAGCTATGCCTGCTCCCCAACCTTTTTTAATACCGAATTATGGAAACTATTTATTCTGCTACATTTTGAGCCAGTGGGTCCATATTTCTAGGAGAAACTGTTCCAATATTAGGAAAAGAATCAAAATTAAAAAAAAAATTCCCCACAGAAGAGAGCTCTATCAACATTTGTTAACATTCTCCTGTTATTTACTATTGAAGGTCGTAACAGTTAGAAACGATTTTCCATCTACAATTTTCTTCACTGGTACTTTCTTTAGCTACCCTATGTTCTGTGGTCTAAATGGAACTGTAAACAATCACTGTCAGTAAAATTAAGGTGCAATGCTTAGATTATTAGCCATTGATATGCTGGCTGAGTGTTGCACATTTGTTCTAGCTCCCTTTCACTGCTTTTGTCTTCAGGAGTGAAACCACAGTCTCTAGAGTGCAATTGGAGCTAGAGGCCAACTTCCATTGAAATACTACAAGTTTGCCTTTTCTCTACTGAAGCTTGCCAACACATTTTATATACTTTTGTCCCCCACATAGGATAATTTCCATACCACTAGAATCTTTGCTGTGGGTTTTTCTTATTATGAGATAGTATCATGAAGCATGAACTTGACAAAAAGCATATCCAGGCTACAGGGCTTTAACAAAAAATCAATTTCACTTTATAATTGTTGTTATTATTTGGTAATTTCTAAAGATTTCACTAATGGGAATTAAGGAACAGACTCTCAGAGGATGTAAATCATTGTGGCTATATTAGCTGAGGATTGGGTTCAGTATTTTAAGCCTAGTGACTAATGGTAATGACATTCTATATATATTCAGGTTATATATATGTGTGTGTGTGTGTATATATATATCCAAATCAGGTCCTACTGAGGCAAAACTGTCATTATAATTATTGGGGGGGTTTTTTGAGAAAGGACTGAGCAAGAAATGAGGAACAACTTCAGGAGATGTTGTCTACATTTATGAGCAAAAAGTAGTTAATAAGAGGTACCTGATACCTAGGATTGCTCAAGAGCATGGGAAACTAGTAAAGGTTGCCATGTGCTCACAATGTTTTGGAAAACATTTTGTTTGTTTGGTAACATTTTGGAAAATCTTACTTCTGAGAAATAGGTCATCAAGATATTGCCCAATATGTGCAATGAGAAAAATCAGTGAAGAGAGAGAGGGGGGCTTTGCGGTGCTTCTAGAAATGAGAGGCGTGTGTGCTGTTCTGCACTAAATTTACCACTAACACAGGTCAGGAAATACTCAGCCAACTTTTGTTCTTTCTCATGTTTAGAGGAACCTGCACTTTGTCAAACTCATTTAACTCATTTCTGATTAAGAACCATATAAACAGAAATATATGTTGTTGTATTACACTCTATTTAGTGTACCGCTAGTTAGTTTGCCTCTTTTTATTTTATTTTCGTGTTTGGTTAGGGACTCTTTTAGAGAGGGAGGAGGGAGGTTATGACCTTTTCCAAAGTAAATGGTCAGTTTAGGAGACCGTTTTTTGGCTGAATTTAGTTGTCTCTTAGGTAAAATGAGCTCTTTCTATTATAAGGGTGGAAGTAGGAAGGGTCACTGTTATTTGATAGCTTTTGGGATAAGGGGGATAGTATTGCATAATGCAGTAAACCCAGCATACTTCTTGTCTGAATGTTTTGTGTGATGGGATGGATGAGTTTGAATGTAGTTTTCTCATTTGCTGGTGAGCAGATCTTTGTTTTCTTTTGTTTACTTGTGTGAAAATGAAATTCAAGTCTGTATTCTGTAGTAGAGAATATAGTGGGAAAGAATATATGAAAGACTCCCCTTCTTTAAGAAGTTCTGAGTCTGTGTGGAGTTCTCTGTTCTGTGTTTGGGGCATTGATAAATAATCAGAAATGACTTGCAAATTGAAATATCTAGTGCCAGATTGTCAGCTGGCATCAATTGGAATAGCTCCATTGAAGTACATTGACACCAGCTGAGAGTCTAGCTCAGAGAAAGTTTGCTCATTCTAAGTATATCATAAACAGTGGTGTTATTCAAAGAAGGTATCTTTTTTCCTTTCTTTCTGTTATTATTATTATTATTAGATTATGCACAGGGTGCTTAGCAGTTTTTATGTGATTTTCCTTTCTATGCTAATATAATAATATGGATAACCTCTTTTTAAGCATAGTTCCATGCACAGGGGAGAAAATGATAAGATGCAAAAAAATGTTGACCTCCCCTTGTAGTATTTTTGGAATTTAAGCCCCGATCTTGCAAAGAATTGTGCACATGCTTAAAATTAAGCAGGTGCATCATTTTTGTAGGATTGGGTCCTTGGAGTGGCCAGCTTTATTATGTTAAATATTGTTTTTGTGCTGGTTTGATTATTAATTCTATGATTGGGTTATTATAGTTAGTGAATTATAGAAAATTATCAAGTTGTCTTGATACTTATCAAGTTTATCAACTCCTGTTGCATTAAAATATAGGGAATATATGATGATTTGGTGTGATATAAAGTTTTTGTCAGTGTGAGTTTGGGATGACCATTAAAAACTGTAAGGTCATCCTAGGGGAAAGCATTGCAACTCAACATAGAATGCTGGTTCTTGACTATGGATACATATAGTACTTTAGAAGAAAACAGTCCAAAGCAGTACAGAAAACCAAGTGGTGTAAGCTTAACAAAGTTAGTAGGAAGTGTTGGAGAAGATCTCTTTAGAAGGCTTAAGAGAAAATGTGAATCAATGGTAGATTCATGTTGCAAACAAAATTCAAGAATGTGCACAGAGCCCGCTTGGTGAACAGAAGCAAGAGTCTTTGTCCCCAATGAGATCTGGTGGCAGAATGAGAAAGTTCGAGAGGCTGAGAAGGAAAAGAAAAAGTGTTTTAAACTTTGGCAAGCAATGCTCCAACAGCAGGATTTTCAGAAGTACAAAAAAGCCAGAAAAAAAAAAGGACAAAGAAAGAGATAGCAGCTGCTAAGGCTAAAGCCATGGAAGGTTTAAATGCCCATTTTGACATGAAGGAAGGTGAGAAATAAATATATTGATTGGCAAAGACCTGTGATAAGTGAACTAAAGACAGTAGTGAGATCAAAGTAATTAAAGATGAAAGTGGATATAATTAATCAATGAGAACCAGATTAAGGAACGAAATTACTTTGAAAAGCTAATGAATGGAGAGAAACCAATAGAACTATGCCCTATGATAAAACCAAACCAAGGTCTGGTGGCACCAGACCTAAAAGAAAAGGTTATAAAAGCATTGAGCCACATGAAAAATAAGAAAAATCTCAGCCCTGGTGGCATACAGCAGAGTATGGAAGTGCCTGGAGCAACTGACATGAACATATTGACATAACTGTCATGAGGATTGAGATGATGCCTGATGCCCGGAGAAAGAATACATTAGTACCAGTATTAAAGAGAAAAGGAGATGTACAAGACTGTGGTAACCACATTGGCATTAAACTCATGAGCCACACAATGAAGATCTGGAAGAAAGTTATTGATAAGAGACTACAAACAGAAGTAAAGGTCAGTAACAATTAGTTTGGATTCATGCCAGGCAAGTCAACAATGGATGCTATCTTTGCATTGAGATTGCTTGTGGAAACATATAGAGAAAAGAGGAAAACCCTATATGTAGTATTTATCAGTCTTGAGAAAGCTTCAGAGAGAAGTCATCTGGTGGCTTATGAGACTGGAACAGATACCGGAAGACTGTAAGGATGTCTAAATTTATGGTAGCATGTAGAGTACAAACACTGAATGCCCAGCTAGCATCGTATAAATAGCTTGGCATGCTTAGGTGAGGCAAGGAGAATAAAATGCCCTACACAACTGAATGCCCAGCATATGTATCCTACATAGGCTCTTTGCACACTTAAGCAGTGTCACAGCTATTTTTACCAGTGTAATGTCCCACTGCCTCCTGGCTGCTGGAACCTTTCCCCACCACAGTGAAAGTCTCTGGCAGTGGAGAAAGGCACTGGTGCGGGGAGGAAGCAGGGAAAGGCTCCCCACTGCCGGAACCTTTCCCCACTGCTTCCCAAACTGTCTCCTCCTGCCAGAGTAGTTCATTATGACATGTAGCTGACATGTGACATACCACAGTGGCAAGTGCTGATGTAGTCTGCCTTTCACTACGGCATGTAACTACACGTGTAGTGCCTGTACACTACATACTGCCGTAAATGTAGACATAGCCTATACCTGACTCATCCAGGACATGCACTAGAGTGCTGTTACCACAGTTAGAAAGCCATGTGGAGAAACTAAACAGTTTCTAGTAAGAATTGGAGTACATCAGTGCTCAGTACTTAGCCCCTTTTTGTTCACGGTGCACTAGCAGAAAACATCCAGCGAGTGGAACCCTGGCACATGCTCTTTCCAGATGATGCTGTGCTATGTGGGACAGCAAAAAGGAAGTGGAAGAAAATTTAGCGAGATGGAGGTGTGTACCTGAAAGAAATGGCATGAAAATTAGCAGAAATAAAACAGAGTATATGGTCTGTAGATTAGATTATACCTTTTAGGAAGACAAAGAATACTGTAAGTCTGGGGGGTCAGCTACTACTACAGTACAGATGTTTAAGTATGTAGGTTTGAAAGTATGGGATAATGATAAACTCAGAGATGAATTTATAAGCAGAACAGGAAAGACATGGACTAAATGGAGAGAACTGAGTGGAGTGATCTGCAATAGGAGAATTATCTCATTAAAAATTAATATCTACAAGATGGTAATTAGGCCTTCACTTTTGTATGGATCTGAATGCTGGTCACTGAGGAAGAGACAGGAGCAGATCTTGAATACAGTAGAAATGAAGATGTTAAGATGGAGGCTTGGAGTTACAAGGATGGACCATGGAATGAATGGATTGGGGCGATGTGAAGATGATAGAAAAGCTGAGAGAATCCAGGTTTAGATGGTTTGGGCATGTGAAAAGAAGATTGGAAGAATATGTAGGAAACAGGGTGTTAAATTTAGAAGTGGAGGGTAAGAGAGGGGGTGGAAGACTCAAACCTAGATGGATGGATGTCATACAAAAGGATATGATTAGCTGCAGACTTTCCAAGGAACTGCTTCAAGACAGACTGGAATGGCGAAGAATGACTCAAAGAGCTGATGCATATAGATAGGACTAAGGCTAGAAGTAGTAGTTTGGGATGGCCTGGATTATTTACAAATGGTCCCAAATGAGGGCCAGTACAACCTTCATGACACATTATCCTGTCAAATTCTTATGTGTATTATTACAACACCTAGAGATCTTAACCAAGATCAGGGACCCTTTGTGCCATGTATAGATATAGTAAGAGACAGGCCCTGTCCCCAGGGTGACCAGATGTCCCGATTTTATAGGAACAGTCCCGATTTTTGGGTCTATTTCTTATATAGGCTCCTATTATCCTCCACCCCCTGTCCTGATTTTTCACATTGCCCTCACTTACCTGTAGTGAAAATGATCAGATAAAGTACAGGTCACTGGTGAATTGGACTCTGTATGTGCCAAATATTTTGCAGAAACAAAATATTTTAAAGCTATTTATAGAGTTTTATAAGAAACTGTATTAGAAATAAATCTATTCCTCTTCCTTTAAAGTCAGGCTGCCTTATACTGTGAGCTGAACTGTACAGGTCTCACAGGGAGAGAGAAATGATGATGAATTCTAATCTCTTCAAATTTGCCTGTAATAGGTTCTTTCACACAAGTATTTCAATTTTTAAGGTTTTATATCTCAGGACCTTCCAGGACTAGCAGTTTGAAACCGTTGAATGACTGGGAATCTCCCCTTTCCAGAGGTGCTCCTAATTTTCTTTCTTCAGAGATGCAAGTTTTTGGACTTTATACTGTTCCAGGACTGAGTATTATCAATTCCATACCTCATGCTGTTGTAATTTTGGGGAGAAATTGCACATGTTGGAGAAAGAAAAAGACTATTTTAAGGCCAGTGGTTTTAATAATAAATGATGACTCCCTGAAGTTGATCAGAGGTTTAGGATGTTAGGAGTATCCCAGGAAAAATGAGTAAAGTGCAGGTGAGATGGCCAAAAGAGGATTCTAAATGCAAATGATCTTGTGGCTCTGATAATTATCAAAGGGTTCCACAGTTTTTTACATGGATATTACCATCTGAGATGTGATTGATCATTACATGATGCCACCTGAGCTGCGACTGATTTATTACAACACCTCCCTATGAATTGTGTTATGAAATTGATAATTATGGGAAGCAGAAACTAATTTTAATGTGGGTAAGTTTAAATCTTTTTTTTTCCAGTACGTCACTAAAACATAGTGATTGTTTTCCTGCCCATCTGACTTGCTGCTGTGTGAAGAAATCTTGAAATCATTTCTCAGCCATATTTTTTGTCCAGTTGATAGGCAAAAAAACCACAAAAGTAAGGAAGAGCAGGCTTTTATGATAATGTCATCATCGGCTCCCAGCTTCAAAAGCTTCTGCGGCTTTTGAGTTGTCATTTATAACTTGGAACTGAATCAACCCATAGTTCCCTTGATACATTTAGAGAAATTGATAACAGACCACTTCTTTTATGGCTCAGAGGAGGCAACTCTGATCACATCACTATTGGCAGTCAATATTATTTTCTGACATGGCTGTAAAAGTATAAAGAGGCTTATGGCATTTGTTTAGATGAGGAATGGGCTCTCAAGCTGTGCTAGGGTTTATGGGTCCAGATTAGTGACTAGCAAAGGGAATATGATGTTTGCAAACAGGATATGATTTTATTTAAGTTTGGGTTTCATACTTTGATCCCTGGGGACTGCCCTGCAGACAGAAGAGAATTCCACTTTTATCCTGAAATAGGGCAGTCATCCAATACCAAGATATGGGAAAAAAACAACCACCGCCACCCTGCGATGTGCAAAGTCAGATCTTTAAATTGGAAGAGGAGGAGCTGTGGAAGAGTCAAAACAATACTCTGCATGAAATCAGACTTGCCCAGTATCAATGTTGAGAGGACTAACTGAACAGGAGTCCATGTACTAACTATTGATGTAGTTTGATCAGTTTAGCCACTCTCTGAGGTGCACAATGGGTTTGTGGCTATTCTGTATGTGCACAGTGAATTTCATGTAACTTTGCTTTCATATATACAAACCATAGGTCAAAGTATCCGCTGGTGTAAATGGGTGCAGTTTCATTGACGTCAGTGGAGTCCTGCTCATTACACCAATAGAGAATTTTACCCTCTGACTACCCAGAAGAAGAAAGTGTAGAGATGAGTGTGTTTATATAAATATGTTTTTAAAAGTGCATGCAGCTTTTTTTCCTAAAGTTTTACTATCTTTTAAAATACTGAATCAAGTGGGTGAATAATTTATTTGTTTATATATTGTTCTTTTTGTCTCTGGTTTTAATTAATGTTGTGGTCTGACTGGTATTATCTTATCTCTCAGTGATACAGTTTTACTTCTTGATAGTGGTTTATTAGTGTATATTTTGGATTGGTAGCTGCACAATTCTGAAAATCCTGGGTCATGTAAGTAGTCCTTATTCACGTGAGTTTGCTTTCTTAGGGCAATGGTATTATTTCTGTTAGTGAGGACTAGTCATATGAGTAATTATTTGCAGGACAGGGCTAGACTTGTGCAAATTCAAGCAGTCCACACATAGAGGACTACACTCTTCAGGGCTGTCAGGCTAGCATCTTTCTCAAGCATGAAATTTATATGAAAAAGAAAATAAGAAAACAAAACTGTGTACACGTAAGACCTCATTTGGGTAGAGGCGCAAAGCAGGAATCTGTAATTGGGATAATGTTGATCTTTTTCATGTCCTGAAGCAGCCATTTGACAAACCTGTGGACATAGACCAAATTTGCTGAGTCTGGGATCTCACAACTGTTTCTCTTCCCCCTTGAATGGATTGTGCTGAGGCTGTACCTGCAGTGCCTTGCCCACAGCACAATTCACCAGTCTATACAGATTTAAGGGCAGATACTCTGTTCCATTCTTCTCCCTCTGTAACAATCCTATGCCACCCCCCTTCCCCACACACAGCTCCCAGCACAGAGTCATGCTGGGGATAGTGAGAGATGTCATGTGTTGTTTAACTAGCAGATAGTCCCTTGGCTTTGTTGCTAATGGGTAAAAGTTAGAAGAGCTTCAAGTTGTTCAATCTTGTACAGGCCTCTGACTGGAGACTGGACAGAAAACTGAGGAGGTGTAACACTTTCCAACACAACTTTTTTGCCTGGTGTAATCTTGCTAAAGCAAAGAATCTGTCCCTTTAGATCTATTTTGCCTCATTTTTAATAATGAAGCTCTTTCTTAATTGCATTCACTATTTCAGAGGTATTAAGACAACTCAAATTATAAAACACCAAACATCATGTGGAACACAAAGAATTATTGTGAAGCTGATAAAGTGTCACAAATTCAATCCCTTGAGGATTTTATTTCATTTTGTGGCTTCCACAAAAATATCTAGTATCCCAAAGCTTGCAAAGTATAGAGTAGTATTATGTAAAACAGAGAATCCCTCTTTATTTATAAGGGTGATATTGAACATTATACACGTAAGTTAATTATAAATAATTTTATACTACATTACATTACATTCGGTTTACAAACATGCACGCATACATACACACATGTTCATGGCCCCCAAACAAGCTTACACACACACGCATATGAGATTTTGATAGAAATTCCTTAGCTTTCTGCATTTGTACTTTGAAATTCCACTGTGACATGCTTCAGTGATCAAATTTAGCCTCCAAAATTGGCACAAGAACTTTTTTGTATTTTTCATGTAATTTTTATCATAGTAAATACCAAGGCTCCATAATAGCTCCATGGTGACTCCTAATAGAAAGAATATCATCTACGTCCAAGAAGAGGGCTGAAACATGATGCAACAGAAAAATGAACTCTGTAGTAAGAGGTCAAACTTTTCAAAGAGGAGGCCTGATTCTACATGTAAGTATCTGCAGTTACTGTGATTGCATGCACAAATGGCTTAATAAACATTTAGTAATTAATTTGCACATGAAGTCATAGGAACTGCATCATCAAATACAGGGAGGCAATTGCATATGGATTTTTGCACACCAATACATTGAAAACTGAAGCAAACGTAGAGTTAAATTAATAGAATACTCAGGGCCAGGTCTGCAAGTGCAGTAACTTTTTTTACAAGCATCTGGTGATATGTGCCACATATCTGAGACTTTAATCTGTGCCTAGATGTATTATTTATGATCTTTTTTTCTAAAAATAAATTCTAATCCACCCTATCCTTTCCCCAAAAGAAATGATCCTAGCATCACTATTATATCCATCCAAACTTGGGTTCAAGAATTTGTGTTTTTGTTAGGTGTTTGTAATATCTTCAGCTGCTGCATGAGACACACAGAACCCTGAACTTGAATCTTTGCAAGAATTTAAGGAGGGTAATTAAGTTCAGATACTTCTTTTAAAGATATCATTATTTTAATACTTTTATTGCACTTATATGGATACATTTTGAAAGCCAGAGATGATCATTTAAAATTAAAAAAATGAAATGTTTTCCAATTCACTTTTAAAGATCTATTAGTGCTGCTGTTATAAACTTGCTTCTTAAGGTATTTATGGCTCAGAAGTTGACTTCACAATGAAACTTTGAGCCTAATCACCAATGTAACGGGGCAAATAGGGCCCTTGACATTCATTTTTTTCTTCAGCAGGAATATTTTCTCTAAATAAATTTTGGTCTGTAGATCATTCATGAGTAGTTAATTATTTGTATTTATTATTCCAAACTTTAGAAGTCTTGATTAGTGGACGCATAGGTAACATGACATTTTTTCTGTTCCTTGTTTGCAGCGGCTTAGCTCCAAATATATATACCATACTCTTACGGTATGTCTCCACTGCAATCAGAGGTGTGACTTTGCTAACTTGTTTTGATCTAGCTAGCTCAAATAATAACAGCAGTGAAACCAAGACAGAACAGATGGCAGCATGGACTAGGCACTTGAATACATACCTAGAGTCCTGGGCAGTGCTGCAGTGGCTTCACTGCTGTTGTTATTCAAGCTAGTTAGATCAAAGCTAGCTCAGTTACCTCTAGAGGTGCTGTGTTCACACCTCAGACTTCAGTGTAGACATACCATTATATTTACATTTCTTGTCAAATAGGCGCCTTTCTAAATTCAAAATTCACTCTCTGGCAATATTCTCCAATAATACCTGAAGAAGAGCTCTGTGTAAGCTCAAAAGCTTGTCTCTTTCACAAACAGAGGTTGGTCCAATAAAAGATTTTACCTCACCCACCTTGTCTCTCTCATATCCTGGGACTGACACAGCTATTACAACAATGCAAACATTTTCCAAAATCTTCTTAAAATTTGCTGTTTCTGTGAACTTTCCAGCCAGTAAACTCATTTACTAGAATATTATCAGGGAGCAAACACAAATGGGGAGTGAACACAGGTGAATTCAGGTTGTTGGGTTGTTTTTTTTAAGTAACTGAAAATATTTTGAGGTATTTACCCAGCTCAGATTCAAAAGGTTGCATAACGTTTATTATTTCCCTATAAATCACACTGGAAGTACAAGTACATTCCTGAATAGCTGCTATTCTGAGTACTCGTTTATCAGGGAAACTAGTTAGTGAAGCCATTAGCAAAGCAAAATCTTAGTTAACTGCTGCAGTTTTATAAGTAATTATAATATTATAAGAAGCTCAGTATGCCAATGTTGGAATATATTCTTTCTAAAGTATCCTACTCACACGTTTCAGATCAATGAAATTTATGAAGGAAACACTAGGCCAGGCACACATACTTTCTCTCCTTTGTTCACTATTGAGAGACATGGTTGACAGGCCATTTATTAAGTATCGTTTCTAAGTTATGATGTACACACCTTAGCTTCTTTAGTCATGGTGAGATGAAACAGAAGCAGAGAAGCAAGACAGAGGATCTTTTGATTCCTAGTGAAATCATGGATGTGATGAATGATCACTGTGACCAGTGATTCCATATGGATAGGAGACTTGAACTATTAGCATGGCAGCTGGAGTGTAGCACTGGGCACACTGTTGCAGGCTAGTGCATTAACACTCTTTGGCACTAGCTCATTCCAATGATGACAGGCTCGTTGCTGGCAGTCATATCAAAATGCCACACACAAGTTTTAGAGGCTGTAATGCTTCAGGAAAATATTCAGTTACTAGTTACTTGCCAGTAACAAAAAACAGTGAAGGAAACATGTTTGTGCTGGCACAAGTGGCAGAGTGTGAGACTCTGAAAACTTTTATACCTGCTAAGGCACATAAATTCAGTTAGCAATATACAAATGCCTGTGGATCACAAGGTCACATGGGAAAGCTGTGATTTCGAGTGAATTTCTTACAGTTTTCTGTTGGTCCATTCCATGAAGGCCAATAACTTAGCTAGTTAATATTACTCTATTGCATTCCATCTTTATATTTACTGTGTCTGACCACAACATACAATCAATGCAATAGGTTCTCCAGAGTGTGTGTTAAGCTACTGATTTCCCCTGAAATGTATGTTGGTACAACTTCCATCTGAGAATATTTTAGCACAACTCCTACTGGTTCAATGAATGAGAGGGAAGTCCCTTTAAATTGCTCTGAAGAGCTATTACTTTTGAACCACAATTACCCTTTTTTGCTTTTGCCCAAGATACTGTGCATATAATATATAGTAACTGCCATTAAAAGGTCATATTTTGCCAACAGTTCCCACTGACTGGCATGTAAGATACCACATTTTCCTACTATATTTAGTATAGGGAATATATGCAGTAACTCTGATAGTACTGTTTGGTAACACTTGGCAAATTTTGATTTTTTAATGGCAGTTATTATACAGTGAATCACGCATAGGATGAGAGATTTAGTGTATTATTACGTCTACTTATATTTGGCCTTTGGATGGAAGTCACAAGATCCTACTGGGGGAGCTGCATAAATTTTAATTCAAAATGTGTATATGTGTGTTTGTGTGTGTGTGAGAGAGAGATGCATTAGGAGTCAGAGGGTACCAAGCAGATATTCTAGCCCTTTGCATTTGAGATCTAGAGCTTGCCTTCCCTGCAGTTTTAGCTCAAGGTATAACTCAAATGTTATCCCTAACCTGACTCCTGTGCACACACAAATAGTTCCAGTTAAGTGGCACTTTAGACTCAAGATAGCTGGCCTGTCAGGGGTGTGGGTTCAAGCTCAAATACTGCTGATGCAGGACCTACTAATTCAGTGGGGACTCAGCTACTTCGAACTGCTACTACCATCACTCTGAGCGGCTTGAGTGTTGTTTTTGTAGTGTGACTGCTCTCATTAGAGCGAGGCTAACTTAAGAGCTGTTAATTCGAGTGTAGATAATTCAAGCTAATGCTGCAGTGGAGTCAAGCCCCCCGGCCTTAAAATTTGAGTTGGATGCACTCTGATTTTTAAAGGATAATATTCAGTGGCAGTTGTGCCCCTCCAACTCTGACCCTGTCTGATGAATCAGAAGAACCTACAGATCTTGTAAGTGTGGGACCTAAAGAATGGCCCTGATCATTGCCTTTGTCTTGTATTATTTCCCAGTTATTGCTATATGTGAATTTGAGATTGAGCTTAGTTTCAGAGAAGAGGATAGGCTGTAGAACATTCTGCCTGCCTGCCTGCCTGTCTCTCTCTCTCTGATCATTGGAAACGACACACTTGTATTGTTATATTATGATCGGAAAATCTGGATCCCAAATGCCCACAGAGTAAAATTGGTGCCAGGATGTAGAAAGGACCCTTCTTAAGGAGGGAGAGAGTTTGAAATAGAGGTCAATGGTGGGGGCTGGGGTATGGATGGGGGAGAGAGAGAGAGAGAAGAGAGAAAAGTTGTAAGAAAAATGTTTAATAGTTTTTAGAATTTTTTCATCACTTTCCCCATCCCTCAGATAGGATCCAGGCCACCAAAATATGAGCATATATTTACAATATTAGGCATATAGTATTTCAGGTTTTTGTTATTAAAAAAGCCATTAACATAAACAGTCCCCCCCACTCAGATGTATCTTCCCTCACTGCTCCACCTCCCCCCACACAGTGCATCTGGCAGTAATTTATAGTGGTAACAGCAATTTTCAGCTACTAAACAATCCAACCTAACACAGAATGTCCCAGTCTTGCTGTTGTAACAAGTACCCAATAAACTCGACCGTTATGTGTTGCTGGAGGTTTTTTGTTTGTTTGCTTGCTTTTGGGATGTTAAGGTTTTCGTTGTTAGGCCTCAAGATATCAGATATAAATTTATCATAAGAAATACATTCCTATCAAGTTCCTTTTGGTAGTATAAGATATAGCATTTCTGCATCCAACACTTGAAACATTAGATGCTTTTAGACAGTATAAATGCTTTTCATTTAAGTCATTCTCTCTTCCTTTTTAATATCGCCACATCCACTTCAAGAATAAGTAGTTTAATTTCTATCATTTGCAGAGTATTAGTGTTGCTATACATACCAATGGTTGAGCTATGATAGATGTGCTTGAAAGAGCCTGCAATGTACAGTGTTCATTCAGAAAACTCTGAATGAAATTAATTCATATGGGTCTTAAAAACTTTACTCTTGAGACTGAGGTTGTGTTTTCTGGCTCACAGCATTATCACAGATGATTCTTATTCTTTGAAGGGCTGCATAAATGATAAGAACATGGATGCCAAAACACTGAGCATAGTTATATTTTAATACTGAAGTTTTGGTGCTTTCAAAATCCTATTAAAACCCCTTTTAGTTTTATGTTATGTATATTTTATTCTATCAAGATACTGAATGCTCTAGGTTAATTTTCAAAACATCCAAAGCATATGTTCCTCATGGAAAAAGAACAACAATTTAATAGGGATTAAAGTAAAAGGATCCTGTGCTAGAAACCAATTGAACTTAGCATAAAATGCTAAATTTAATACAGGGTTTTATTTAAATCATTCTGTAGGCATATCTAACAGGGATAAAATTTTCTATTAAATTCTATAGGATGGTCCAAAACACCTATGGAAAAGGCTCACTCACTATTAAATTCTATAGGACTTTTCCATAAAGCAATGATTCAGAAACTATGACATCTTTAGCAAGAGTGTTATGCACTAAGTATATAGTTTGTCCATGAGGTGGACCTGAGGTAGGCAGGAAGTAATGATGGACTACACAAAGAGTCAAATCCTACTCTACTTATTCATATAAGTTGTCCTGTTGTATTCATCTTGTACAAGTAATGCAAACAAAAATTGGTCTTGTATACCTGACTGGACTTTTAACGCCGGTTGTCTTCACGTTTCACTGGGGAACACCCAGTAAAATAGTTAAATTAAACATCATTTGTGTAGTTTTAAATGTTTCAGGGGATTGCATTTGAGACATTTTCTCAGGAGCAGTTTCCTATCTAATAAATAATCATTTATTTGTAGAGTCAAAATAATTGTAAACATTGCCCTTCAATTTAGTCAGAATTGTTTCTCCTCAAATACTTCTTTCAGACTGATACATTCAGGAGAGACTTAAATGGTGGTATAAGTTACCTCTCAGTACATTGGTGTGAGTCTATGTAGGTGGCATTTATACATGCAGAAGAGTGGGGTTGGAACAGGAAAAATAAAGAAGAGGTGCACAAAAGAAAAAAGAAGCTTCCCACCCTCCTACATCCTGGCTACTTTTTCTACTGCAACTTTCTCCTTCCTCTCCAATTTCTTACAATAGTAACACACATAAATTTACATTCAGACACAAGGTTGTTGCTGAGTCCTGCCCATTTATGACACCTCTGAATTTGGCCCATGGTGCACAATCAAGAAGATACATAGGGCTATATTCTGCTTTCTTTTACATCCCAGTGTATTTCAGTTAAAGAGTGACGTCTACAAAAGCTAACAGACATAACTTTAACATGTTTGCCTTTTTATACAGTGGTAGTTCAATAGCATGCTGCTGAATAAACTATTGAGTAAATTGCCTCTAAGAAAATGTCTCAGGCCCAAGCAACTGAGATATTTGAAACTAGTATTTAAAACTTGTAAAAATATGGAAAGAAACAATTCTGCACTGGCAGAGGGATGAACTAGATTATCTAATAGATCTTTTCCATTACTGACATTGGGAGTTAAATTTTATATGCCAATATCTTCTTTAGTTGTTTCTCAGGGAAATCTCCCATGGAGTTCAATAGAGATTTGCAGGAGTGTGGACTCCAGAATTTAATTTTTAAGGGGTAAAACGTAATGCTGTATCTCCCCATATTGATCATTCCTTTTTTGTGTGTGTGTTAATTTTCTTGTACCCTTCTTGTAGCACACACAGTTCTGCAGCTGGAAGTGTGTGCCTGCTGCTTTGGGAGATCCAAATGCATGATATGTGCCATCCCCAATTCATCTGTTAAAGTGCTGAATTTCCCATATACGCTCTGTTAGTCATATTTGAAAATACCTTGAGACGTGCTGTTTTGTTTTCCAATCTCCCACTATTATCTCAAGTCCCGTTAAAATTAGGCTCTCGTGGGAATAGGGAAATTTCCAGTGGTAAATATTGGGCCTTGTTCCAATTCATTCTCCTCATCCACAGCAGAACACAGAAAATAGTTAACACAATAAATAGTCTGGGCAACAGGGACAGTGTTCAGCTGCTAGCAATTCCTTTCTCATGTTCTAGAGGAGACAACCATTTTGAAGGGCGGATACATTCACAAACTGTGGTTACAATTTTAGACTCAACAAGCAACTCTGGAAATGAATCATAGCCCTTCCAAGGCTGCAGGCTCCCTGCCTGCTTGTACCTTGGCACGTTGAACTGCAGTTGAATCATTTTCATCAACCACTGCTTTGGTTTTTTAACCTTCATTTGCTAGCCATGCACATGGTAGGAAAATGCTCCCTTTTAGCCCTTCTATTAATAAGCATTCAAATTGAATACAGTGTTTATCCTACTCTATTGTGTTTAACAAATACCTTCTATTTTTTGCCTTTTAGACTTAAAATAGATTTTAATGATACCTGCTTCATATGAAGCATTAGAGACAAAGGCCGCAGGAGTGTTGTCTAATGGCTAAAGCTTCGGGACTTAATGCTTGTTGGTTTTATTCCGCAATCTACCCATTGACTTACTGTGTATCCTTGGAAAAGCTGCTTAATTCCTTAAAAATTAATATTACCCATCTGTAAGAGAAGCATAATAAATCATTACTTGTGTTGTGAGGCTTAATTCATGTTTGTACAGCACTATGACATCCTCAGATGAAAATACAAAATATCTTCATTATACTAAGCTTGACAAGCAAATGACAGTCTTACTATTCAAAGGGCCTGATTCTCCTCTTACACTGATGAGGACTAACCCAGTTGAAGTCAGCTGTGTTTCACCAATGTAAACTGGTGAAAGAGAAAGAGGAATCAGGCGCAATACACTGAAAAATGAGATCATTATGATAGCTAGAAATTTAATAGCAATGTAACATCAATGGTGAAGACATTTGACAGGTGTATAGAAGATCAAACTTCTTTCTATTTCCACTGAGTAGCCAGAGAATTCCTCAGAAATTCCAGAGTCAAGTAACAGTTGCATCTATTTTCAATTACCTGATTTAGTTTTTGAGAAATTAAGAACAGAAGTTCAAATTAAAAACATGTCTCAGTGTATTTGGAAACTTTAAAAATAGGATCTTCCACCTAGAATCGGTATTTCTAAAGCTTTTTCTTTTCATAATGGACTTGTGTGATATTTTTCCCATTTAAAGGTACTTCCTATAGAGCATCAAAGAAGGCTGCATATTTGCCAGATTCAAGTATTTCATACTAAAGTGTCTGCTTGGTATGAAATCAGACAATGTAAATGCAACCCTTCACCATTTTCATTCATTAGTTTTCATTCTCCTTTGCATTCATTACTTTATGCAAGCACATTTACTGGATTATTGAAAACAGAAGTATTGAATAAGTATAACTTTTTAAACATATTTACTGAAGTTCTTAATCTATGCTGTCTCATCTCTGCTGTATTCCCTTATTTTTTTAATAGCTGGCAGGCTCTCATTTAATACTTATGATAGAAAATAATTTGAAGAGTCAGGAATCCTGTTTATCTTTAATTAAATGTTAGTAGCTAAAACATACTGGACCGAATTCATCCCTGATATAACTGCATCAAATTCAGTGGAATTGCACCAGAGATTAATTTTTCACATTGTATTTCTTCTTTATTTTGCTCCTATCTCGAGCAAGAATCAAATGAATCATAAATGTATAGTTTGCATTCAGAAATCTAACAAACTATTTGATTAGATTTCTATTTTCCACTAGCCAAATCCTAGCAAAGTAGCATATAGAAAATAGGATTGGGATTGTAAAAATGTGGGATTATCCTGAGGATGTATCTCTTTATCTGATTTATTATTTTAGTTCTTCTAATTTTTAAATGGCTTTACCGAGTGTTCTCAGTAAATCTAAAATATTCCTTCCATTTATTTAAGGAATATGAACTGTAGCTGTCATCTCGTGTAGAATATGTGCTACTGATTTCTTAATAACACAAGCTTTTGCTTTCCTAATGCCTGTAGTCACAAATTTATTTTAAATTCTTTGTCCTGGCACTTGCAAAACTCATTTTCATGTATAACTAAGGGCCCTCAACATATATTGTATCTACTACTGGGGCCTGGTGTCTAACGGGCCTGTAACTAGGCCAGATCCGGCCTATGTAATGCTGTTTGTAATGAGAAATCTAAACAGGGAATGGCAGTGAGGCATGACAGGAATGTGTTTCCATTGGAGAAGTCAGTGTAGAGAAAAAGTATAAGCAAAGCCATGTCCAGAAGGCCTTTTCAGCTGGCCAAGGCGGAAGACTAATGTTATTGTACATTGGCTGTCACCCTGCCAGCCCTCCCTCACTGATTTGTTTTCTCTTATACTCTCTCTCTCTCTCTCTTTCTTTTTTTTTTTTTCCCCTTCTCTGCCGACTGTTTGCTCAGGTGGACAGTGACACCATTTGGAATGAGCTGCATTCGTCCGGCGCTGCACGCATGGCTGTTGGCTGTGTCATCGAACTGGCTTCCAAAGTAGCCTCTGGAGAGCTGAAGGTGAGGTCTGGGTTGCGTGGTGTGTGGGAAAACGAGGGAAGAAGCTGAAAGAGAGATGTTATTTTTCTGGAGTTGTGGCGAGGGTGGAAGAGGGGAGAGTGGGAAAGATGGTCACTAAGGTGTGGTAATCTAAATACTCTGCTAGGTAGTTGGCAGATTTTATTACTCAAAGCCTTCTGTTCACAGGGGAAAGGTTTGCTGTCAGTATACTGTAGTATTTTTTTTAACACAGAGGTGATTAGGGAGCTACAGTCCAAGTTAAAATTACTCATAGTATGTACATATCTGGCAAGCTGTACTGGAATTCCCTTTTGAAGTGATTTTTAATATGATTATTGAGTAGTATGTGTAACCTCAGAATACCACCCAGAGAGAGGAAAGGTAACTAGTGGACTTGCAAGTTACGGAGGAATAGGGAAATTGTTGATTAGGGAGGTAATGATCCAGAATATGCCTTTTCATGAAACAACTTCAAACTGACTATGCTTCATTGTTCTTCTTCTCCCACCTTATTTTTCTCTTTTCTACATGATCTGAAAAGAATGATGTACAAAACCCAAATTATTCCCAGTCTAAACAATTTATAAAAACTCCAGACGTGACAGACTTGGACATTTTATTTGGTATTTTAACACCTCTATTTAAGGTACACCATGTGCAGCTTGAATGCAGAGTTACCCCAATAAATATTGCTGGAGCTAACATGGCTTCTTAATGCAACTGTGTATACATTTTCTTGTCCAAATACTGGTGGACTTAGTCCTGTGACCAAAGTCTAGGTAGGAGGTAAATATTTTAGGACCAACAATATAAGTTGGAATGAAATTATGGTGAATTTCCTTCATCTCAATTTTACTTCAGTCAGTATTTCAATTATACTCTAGATAGCGTAGTTCACTTAAGTACAGAACCTTTTTAGTTCAATTTCAAACCTGGATGTTGACGTTAAGTGTTTAAATCATGAGTATTTTCTGACTGTTTCCTTGTACTCTCCTGTCAATCTGTCTGTATCCATCTGTTGCCTTTTGTCTTCTACTTAGAGTGCACTGGGTAAGCTCTTTTGCTCTGTGTTTGTACAGTGCTTAGTTCCTGGTCCAGGACTAGGGCTCCTACATGGTCTAATAATATAAATAAATGAATAAATAATAAGTATTTGTGATTTAAAGCACCAAATGAAGAACGGACACCCAAACATATGGCCATATTGTGGATCCCTCTACTCAGGTTGAAGAGTAATCCTGCCGACTAAATGTCAGGCCTTTATGCACAGAAGTTTGAAAATTGGGCCCTGTTTAGTACTGTGCATATAGTTTCAGTGCATTGTTCCTGGCCAGAGGGACCAATGAGGGATCTGTAGGGATTTTTAGCAAGCTTTTGTCTTTGTTGACTGTAGGTTGCCCTGCAGAATTTAACAGGGTTTAAAAGGAAGAGTAGATAAGAATAATCAGATATGCTTTATGTGCAGTTGACATGACCAGGATCTGCTGCAAGACCTTTATTGCTTATCTCCACAGATTTATGGGGTCTTTCACACTGTGTGATTCTTCTTGGTTGTTTATCTGTGTGTAATGAGTGGCTGAGAAGAATAAAGCGTCAGCCACTGTAAGATCTCAGTTGCCACTGAAGTGGCTGCAGTCTGGAAGTCAATATTTTAAATCTAATGCTAATCTGCTAATTACTTTTTAAATAGTAAATTCAAAATTGAATTTGTCTAGAATTCAGATACTCAAAATATTGTCATACATTTGTTTGAGAGACACAAAATGCAATTGTTAGGAGCCCTGATGATGAAGTCTGCACCTTAGATGTATTGAATCAGCACATTCCCCAGCCAGCCCTGCTGCATCCACCATTCCTCTCACTGTTCAGCACCACACTGGCTGACTGTAGACCCCTAGTGGCGGGAGGTTGTGAAGACTTGTGGCACTACAATACAATTCCTGGTAAACTTTTCTCAGCTATGGACCCTCAGCTTGGGTGTATGTAAGCAGAGGCCAGTGTCAAACCTAGGTGAATATTGTTACAGGAGTGCTCTGTAGATGAAAGATGTCTATGTAAATAATTAATAGATAAGGTTAACTAGATGGTGCTCAAGAATACGGAACATAGTTCATGGGGGCTTTAGGACCAATAGTAGTTGTGCACTACAAATAACTTCTTGTGTGTAGCTCTTGACATGTGTGAGATCTTATCAGATATGGCCCATGGACTTCATTGGTGAATCAGGCGCTTGGGATGAGATCCTCACCCCTGTCCTGGGCCCTTTAAGACAAGTAAAGGGACCAAACATTCCTGTGGAAGAAGACCTTTGTCCTGCGGAGGGAGCATTCCCTCAGGGCAAGCCCTGGTGTAGTGGGAGGGAAGAGGCATGCTGGGAGTGAGTACAGGGCATTGTGGTGTGAGTGGGGTCACAGTACACTGTGCTACAACCAATAGAACCACCCAGGAATGCTTCCATAATTCAGGGTATGGCTCCCTGGCGATCAGAGGTGTAACTGCAGCACATGTATGCATACCCAGAGTAGCTTTGATCTAGGTAGCTCTAATAAGCATAGTGATGCAGCTGTGGCAGTACAGGTGGCAGTGTAGCCTTGCTGGTACGTACTCAAGCAGCTAGCCCGTGCCACTGCCCATGCTACCATTCTTATTTGAACTAGCTAGATCAAAGCTAACTCCGTTATGGCTATACATACTGCAATCACAACTCCTGATTGCTGTGTAGAGAGAGCCTAAATTATGTCTGGGACTTCACCAGTCCCTGGAGCAGCCCAGCATCAAAAGGGCACACCTTTGCTTTCTTCCTCTGGGTTGTAAGTTCTATGCTGCACCTCTTAGTGGCACAGCACAGAATTTCACCCTTAATACTTAATGTAGCCAATAATTGCTTTCTGTGGTAGTGTTTGGGTCATTGATATTTCCCTAGTGATAAACAAATTGTCATTACTAATACTGGTAACTTTTTAAAACCAGATATTTTATTACTATTATTATTTATGTCAGTGCTTATTCATTATATTAGTAATGCTTTTAAGGCTCTAAAATTAATTTATAAGTAAAAAATAAGTAAATTAATACTATAATTGGTTATGTTTACAGATTGATCAATAATATTATTCTTAAAAAATACCTTTTCGATGCTGCAATATTAGTTTTACTGGATAGTGTCTTGTGAAAATGCAATCTCTTAGTGTCTTTCCCAGTTACGTAAGGTGCCCTGGATTTTTTTGGGTACCTCTTCATACCTTCCCATTGACACAAAAATTAATAGCTGTGAAAAGGGTAAATTCTTGAGCTAATGTAGCTGAAGAAAGGGGATGCCTAATTTGGGTACAAATTCTGCAGTGGTGGGGCCTTTTGTAATTAAGTACTACTCAATGTGAGTAAGATTGCAAAACTGGGCCTTTAGAATCTACAGGAACATTTCTGATATTGTTTTCTGCAGTTTCCAATATCCCTATTAAGTACTACTATAAGTTGGAGTTAATTATTTTAAGCACAATACTCAAAATAAGGATTTCTCTTCATTTTATTTTTTATATCCATTAAGTATGTCAACATTGTCAGTGCAACACTCTATTCTGTGTGAGAAACACATAAGCACCATATATTTTTAATTTGACAAATATGAAACAGAAGAGACCTCTGCAATCAACTGTGAAGAACTGTTGTATTTTGTCTGGTTATTCCCTATTGTTTTAAAAGTTTCCATGGGTTAAGAGGCAATTATGCACAAGGGCACTCAAGAAAAAGGCCAAATCAGTTAAAAGATGACAAGGTCTGATACTATCTTGAACATCCAGTTAAACTGAACCAAAACAAACACAAGCCCCTTCCCATATCTTCAGGTGTGTGGGTGTTGTGTAATTACCCTCTTAGTAGACAGGGATCATTTAACTGAATTAAAACAGTTTGAAATTAATATCCTCAGAAACAAAAAAGGTATCCTTTTGTGGGATGGTGCTTTGCAACATGTCAGCATGCATCAGGAACAAAATTAATTTGCTGTATTCAGTCACTGTTACTGTGCTGTTTCCCAGCTATTTCTGGATAACTGGAATTGAACTTGAAATTGTCATTCCAAACAAGTTTGGATACTGATATTGCTCAAGGCTCAAGTCATACAGGGCCAGATCCTGCTTGCCATGCTCATGGACCTAGCACCATAAAATCAATGATATTATTCATGTGAGTAGGGTAAGCACAATTTGTCCCAAAATATTCTCCTTCTTTCTTACTCTTAAAAAGGAGATATATATATTGTGCATTTTCCCCTTCAATAATGCATTTATTTTTTTTAAATTGCCCATACCCTCAGTTCAGATGCATTGCTAAAATCCAATTTAGGTAAGCATGAAAAAGGTTGGTTCAGACTTTACCATGGGAGAAAGGTATTGAGGTCTGTACATAGCAGAAGACCGCATAGTTATTTACTAGTCAAAAGATAGGCGGAACATGGATTGGAATATGGCTCTGCCTCTGCTTCAAAGCATCTTTATAAAACTCTGTGAAATCAGTCCAAGACAAGCTAAAGAGAAGCACAACAAGAGCTTTACTCCTAATCTCTTAAAAACAATTTAGGGAAAAAAAACTTATTTAAAAGACGATTCTAGGAACATAGGGACTGATTCAAACTTCATTGGAGACCACCTATTCAGTGGGTTTTGGATTAGACCCATATGCTTGAATATGGTGTTGGTCTCTGAACCACTGTCTCACCTCAGTCTATAAAGTAGACTGCCAGACAAGATTAAGTGCATGAGATGCAAAAAATGTGCCAAACAGTTTGTCAGATATCTTTGGAAGCACTGAACATGGGTACCAGCTGATTTGCAGATAGAATGGGATGTTGTAATGTTCATATTGTTTCAATCATCATGAAAGAGTTTAATTAGTTGTGTTACCTGAAAGAGTGTTGGTGTCCATAATAGATACTGGGGAAAATGTTTTAGTTTTTTCTTCTCATCTTCGTAATATGACAAGTTATACCATTTGGGTACATAGAACTATACTATTTCTGCTTGTTATATCACATAAAATGACTGAGGCATGTTAGTAACATGACAAATTAACTTAATCTGTACTAATATTCCTAATGTGTTACATATGCAGTTATAGAGTATGTTATATATTGATTATTTAAGGAACTGCTCCATGGTTCATGCTTTACTTTAGCAGGTATTCGTATGATACTCTCTTACTGATAAGTAGTTCTATAAGGCAACTTCAGATGTCATAGCAAAGGGGGAAATGAAGAACAATGCCCAAATACATCCCTGTTGAACTACACTGAAGTGAGTAAGAAATGTTAAGGTATGAAGCATGAAAGAAAATGAGCCAGATTCTACCCTGCAGATGCAATTTTCACCTTCTCCTGGGATAGCTGTTCCAGAGGGTGCATTCCCTACTGGAGCAGGAAGATGGTGATACCACTGCTACTCTGCCCAAGGAGTTCCACTAGGGAATGGCAGTTTTAAAATCCAGTCACAGCTCCACTGTAACAGAGGCTTTTCAGCAGAGAGACTGATTTAGTTAAGTCCCTAGTAAACCTGGCTCTGCCTGCTCCTGTGGCCGTGGCCCCACTCACATTTGGGATTCTGCTGGCCAGCTCTGTGGGAGTGCAACAGCACAAGCCACTTATTTGAGATGGACTTACTGCCACCAGCTCTCATCTTCCTAATGAATGAATTAATGTCCATGGCAGGAGAGATTTTCAAAGGCACAAAGGGCAGTTTGGTGCCCAATTCCCACTGACACTCAGGATTAGGTGCTTAACTGTCATTTGTACCTTTGAAAAATCTCTCCCTGTGCCTATTGCAACAGCATCTATGCACACTGAGTTAAAAAAAGAAAAGAAAAAAGACAAGAACAGAGTAAATTGCTATCATCATAATTGCTTTGTTGGTAGTTATTGTTATATTGTTTGTATTGTTTTAATAAAAGCTGGCAACTATAATTGCCTAGTATGGCTTTTTAAATAAACACCATTTCCTTTATGCACTCTACTTTTAGTCTCTTAAAAAATGCATTCAAAAACATTTTCTCCTAGTAATTATGGCTATGTTCATAGCGAAATGATTGCTATTATTTTATACAGCAATACAACTTGAATTATTCACTTGAACTTCACAGCAACTGTCCTCCTCTTCCTATTGTTTGTTTTATTTTTCACTAGGGTGGTTAATATACATGGCTAGACAGGGCAACACAGGTACAGCCATCTTAGACTACAAGTCCCACGTTTCCAGTTTCCTCCAGTGCTGTCATCTTTACAGAATCCTCACGGAGGCAGACAAGCAGCTGTGCATTGCTCTTTGTTTCCATCATACAGTTACGTGTTTAATGGCGATTTCTTGTGTTTCTGGCCTCTGCTGGCTTCTTTTGTGAGAAATAATGGCATTCCCACACGTTTGTTATTGTTTCCTTGGCAAATCTACATGCTGCTTGTAATGCTCTGTTAATATCATGAGTTCTTGTACTCAGCATTCTTAGACCCCCAAGGGCCAGATGTTAGCTCCTGCTCTGGCAAATAGCCTTTAAAGCTACCCTAAACAAACATCTGAAGATTCCCCCACCTCTTACACTCATGTTCCCTCCACCATGATGTATGGCATGTCTTGGGGTCATGCTGAAGCAGGATGATTGGAACACAGTGATTCTCATCCAGGATAATAGTTTCAAAGGGACTATTACAAGCTGGTGGGATTTAGAGCAGCCCTGTGGCTACTCCATGTTATGCCAGGGAGCTGACAGTGTCAGAGACTGGAGGAGCACAAAGGTGGCTTAAGGCCACCTTTGCCTCTTCCCATCGGCTAGCTGAATGGAGCTCCTGCACAGCTGCAAATCTGGCTACAAAATTATTTTTTTTTAAATCACATAGGCCAATTATATTAAAAGTAAAGGTATTTAAAGTGTGCTACTATATAGGATTTTATTTATGAAAGCATGGTGAACTTGTCATCTACTCAACTAGTGCAGTCTAAACAGAGAAATGTAGTAGTGTCTTATGTCAATATTGGCCTGATCCAGAAGCCTTGTGCACCTAATTACTATGTAAAAATCCAGAAGATTTGTTAAAACGGAACTAAATCCCTCCCATTAAAGTCAAAGGGATGTTTGGATGACCAAGAATGGCACTTTGAATATTACTATTGTTAAGCATTAGGTTCCAGCTTCACACTGTTTTACCTATTTACACAGTCAAAATAAAAGACAACGAAGGCTAAATTTTCAAAATTAGGCAGCTAAGCTGTGTCTGCAAAAAAAATAGGGCTAGATTTTTCACACAAGTTGTCCCATTGGGATGCAGCGGCATGTATGACACTGCAAATGACTGGAACCCTTTCCAAGGAGCATTTATTTGTCCTGTAGGGTGAAGTCATGTGAAACTAACTTGTAAAGATCCGAAAGGTACTTTCAGTCAATGCACAAGTGGGCTTATAAATATCATACAGTACCAGTTTTGTACTGAATTTGAGGATAGCAAAAGAGGATCAGATGTCTTTTTTCCAAAGGAACCCCTGCTTCTTGCCATAATAAATATATTTTACAAATGCTATACAGTTTTTGTAACAAGACATAATATGCTAAATACCATTCATTTTAATACAAAAGTTATATTTATCAATTAGCTAGTCAAAGTTGGCTGGCAGTGGTTTCAACTGCTGAGTCAATTTTACCCTCTCAGGGCCTGACTGCAAGTTATCAATCATCTTAAACTCTCTTTGAAGCCAGTGAGAGTTAATGGTGCCCAGCACCTCTAGAAGTCATTCAGCACTTTGTAGGAATGTGTCCATAAACACATGAATCATTGAGTATGGGTACAGGATATTTGAGAAGAACATTAGTAACCATGATCTTGTTCTCACACATTGCTGTGAATGGACAAATTCACATTGTGGCAAAATGCTTCTTAGGCCTATATTACCTCATTATGCTGTGGATCCACCATAGAAGATCAGTGCAGACAGCCAGTACATAAACAGCAGAGAACCCAATAATGTGATGGAAACTATCCTTGACTGCCCATTTCAGCAGAAACAGGATGGATGTCCGATTGTGCTGTTGCAAAGCATCAAGGAATTAAGTAAAACACTGAGGAAAAGAATGCTAGCATATATGACTGATCTCCCAGCTACTCTTTGGAAAGTAGGCATCCAGCCACATGTATAGCATTGAGAGGGAGCAAAATACTTATGTTAGTACAGGAAGGGAATGAATTCTCCTTGTTTTTCTCTCCAGTAGCTCGGAGACAGGATCACATAGATCTAAAATGCATCTTTTCTGTGAATTGAAAGTTTGAATATACGACTCCTCTGTCATTCCCAGTTCGAGCAGATGTAGACTTTATACCAGGGGGACATATATCCCTGAGGGTACGCAGAGGTCTTCCAGGGGGTATGTCAACTCATTGAGATATCTGCCTAGTTTTACAACAGGCTTCATAAAAAGCACTAACAAAGTCAGTACAAACTAAAATTTCATACAGACAATGACTTGTTTAAACTGCTCTGTATACTATACACTGAAATGTGAGTACAATATTTATATTCTAATTTATTTTATAATTACATGGTAAAAATGAGAACGTAAGCAATTTTTCAGTAATAGTGTGCTGTGATACTTTTGTATTTTGTGTCTGATTTTGTAAGCAAGTAGTTTTTAAGTGAGATGAAACTTGGGGTATGCAAAACAAATCAGACTCCTGAGAGGGGTACAGTTGTCTGGAAAGGTTGAGAGCCATGGCTTTAATACCATCTTAGTTGCAGCTCTACTCCTTATCTTTAGGTTTAACCAGAGAACTAAGTATATAATGCTACAGATGTGAATCTTTCCTTTAATGTGCGTTTATGTCAGTCAGTTTACATGTAATGGTTCCTGTATCCTAGTATAAATAAATAAATAAAATGTTTTGAATGTATGTGTTCACTTCATTTTCAACATATTGTTCTTCGTTAGTCTATCTCTACACTGTATTTTTGCATTTCTTCTAACCCTCAGCCAGAGCTGTTCAGAGCTTACAGTTTGGTATTTAAATATTGCCTAAATAAATTAGTTGACATTCAGTTGTACTAATACAGAGTATGTTCGTGCAAAGCTTGAAGCTAAAGGATGTGTGAAGGGAGTTCTATCAGTTGCATGAATGTTGTTTTTTAATACTGTGTGTTAGCTGATAATCAGTGTTCAGTGTTGCTCAATATGGATTAGATTAAATTAACTGCTTGATCGCCAGCATAGGGTTTTTTCCTATGAAAAATATTTCCCCAAATGCCTGTTGTAATGCACTGAATTTCACTGTAATTTACGGATATATAATGTAGTCCCCAGAGGGGTCACATAGATATTTTGGATGCTCCTAGGGGACTGACAGGGTTAACTACCCCAAGATGTCCGAAATTAGCCACTGGTAAGGAAACTAGATCTCCAAACAGATCATTCTAACAATTCCCCTTGCCTTTGTGGATTGCTACAGTAAAGAAACAGAAGAGAGGAGTGTACAATGTATCTGTCATGCTGTCAAAAACAGGAAAGTGTCCCATTTTCTCCCCTTTAGATACCCCCATGATGTACTCTGAGAGATAATCATCTTAATTATATCGATCTTTTGGGAATGCTGATAGGGTTAGATAATAATGAGCTGTGAACTGAGCAGGGGCAGCTATAATTCTTGCACTGTTATTTCCAAATTGTTTTCTAGTATTGAAAGAGCAAAATACACATGTCATAATTTGATGAATGGTGCTTCCTTGACTATGTGTTCTCTTGGTTCTCTACCTACATGTACTTGAATGTATATATTATTTAGATTTTCACAAATGGTAGGGGGGAGAAACACATCCCAGAATTTGTCTGAATGAGAATGAAATTTGGTACACTCGCCTGTGAAACATATTTTGTGAAAAAAGAGGCCACAAAAAGCCTATGTGGGCAGAGTACCAAGATTTTAGCTAGCAGTATAAATGTGGTTTGACAGCTATAGGCTAAATGCAGCCCATCCTCCTTCTGATTCACTGTACTCTATATTAAGTACAATCAGCAGACTAATGACTTTAAAGTTAAACATCCAGTGCTGTTCAGTATTGCCAACCCTAAGCATTCAAAAATCATGAGTCAGATCCCCACAATCCATTAAATTGGCTTTAAAATGATGAGATTTTTTAAAAATAGTAAATTTGGGGTACTTTTAATTTGCCATCTGGCCTTTGAGCCTTTAAAGGTCACATTTTCGAGTTTTTCTCAGCAACTATGAGGGCTAGAAACTTTTTTTTTTTTAAATCATCTGATTCCAAGATCTGAGGCTTTATGAAAAACAACAAACCCGGTAAGCATAGGCAATCCTGGATATTCCTCTCTAATGGCTTTGTAATTGCCTTGGTTTTTGGTTTTCATTGCTGGTGAATTCAATCTACAGGCAATTTCTGTTCAATTGCCAAGGGAGATATAGCTAAGAACTGACACACATATTTGATGTGTGTGTCTCTTTTTGATAAAGTATGAACATTTATATGCAAATGAGGGGTATGACATTGAGCGATGCTGCCGAGTGCCCTGAAGTCTCTAAATAAGAGGATCAGTGGAATTGATCAGTATATTGCAGGACTACTCCCTTTGCAGCTGCCTTGGGTTCCCTTTAGACTGATAACACAATAGTCTAGACTCTAGAAAATATTGTAATTGGCTTCTTGAATTATGTTTAACAGTAGGTTATATTAGATGCTGTTGTAGGATTGCTTGGCTGCTAAATTAGCCTTCAGTAAGGCAACTGCTATTTATATGTTCAATGGCACTTTTGTCTAGGAAAATGGATCTCACATACATCAGTGTAACGCCCTTGATTTACTTGTAGGTACTCATTATTTACGCCTGTGGAAGTGAAAGGACAATCAGGTCCATCGATTGTCATAGTTGTTTTCCTGGATAAGGACTGCAGCTCTGCAGCCTAACTATCCTCTGTAGTTCGAATTAGAATAATTTATCAATAAAAGGCATATGTATTCAACAGTACTCTACAGTGTTTTCTTAAAATGTAGTCTACAGTATTTTCTTAAAATCCATTGCTGCATTTTGTATGAGGGATTTGAGGCACTCCTTGTTGACTACTTAAAATAGAGGTTTGGCTGCCAGAATTATGCATTGATTAGAACGTCATTTTTTTTAATCTCCATTGGCTATGGTTATAAAGCAATAGTTGAACACACGAGTCCAATTCTGCTCCCAGTTACATCTGTGTAAACCAAGAGTAAATCTGCTGAAGTAATGGAGTTACTCCTGATTCACACTGGTATAACAGGGAGTGGAATTTGGCCCAGGTTTTGATTAACAGTTTTTTCCTTATGATAGCAAATTATTTTCATGACTGTCCAGCCTACATTTTTGAACAGCAGCCGTCTTGCAAGGATTTATAGATCTTTCCTTTGCTTCATGTAGGGGGGACTTCATTTTTTTTACATGATGCATTGCAGTGAATCTGTAGGTTAAGGAATTCCTTGATCATCACTACTTCTGATAGCTGCTGTGTATGAAAATGTTCTATAAAACTCCAGAATGTGTGTTAGAAATTGACGGAGGGAATTCAATAAAGTTGCAAGCTTTGGCAGGCCTCCAAGCTTAATTTATAGACTGGAGAAAAATGAGATTTCCATTGTCCTCCTTTTCTACTCTTAGGAATTGCCTTTTTTGTGTGCGAGTGTAAATTTATCATTTAGTTTACACAGAAGGTAGAGCCAACATTTCCAAACCACTGTATGTAAATATCAAGGCTTTTTTCCTTTCTACTGTTTTATAGTCTGAAGCGGATCGACAGGGAGCAATTTAATTTGGATCAAATGTTCATCGGGGTGGATCAGTGATACTTTCTCTCTACCAGCTATGGATTCTGGACTTAAATGAATAAATCAGTTATGCTTGTGTCGTACAGAACAATAGCTATTGTGTATATTTGCCAGCGAGGTGCTGTATGGCTCCAAAATATCTTATTCTTATCCTGGCTATATTAGAGCCTGTCTCTTTGCTTCTCTTTAAGTCATGATCTATATGCAGCTGTGATCACATATATTGTTTCTGCTAATTCTATGAAAGGGCAATGGGGGCAGCAAAACGTGCTCAAGAGCCTCTGGTAGATTCCAATTCTGTTTGCCTGCTGTGCTGTGTTACACAGAAAAACCAGCTTTTTAAAAAAAATCTGATAATTGAAAACCTATCTTGTTCTTACAGAATGGTTTTGCTGTTGTAAGGCCCCCAGGCCATCATGCTGAAGAATCAACAGCCATGTAAGTACCAGGGAATATTGCCCATCTTGGAGCACTAGGGTTACTGGCAATCACCTGCACTGTGTATGTCTCTGAAGAACTCTAATTGTTAGCAGATGACTGAAAAGGCTTTCTAGGTACTCCCAGAAGCAGATTTATGGCTTCAGAGATCTTATAGCATTTTTTTAAATGCCCTGAACATTATTTATAACTGTTTTCCTGACTGATTTGCTTTCTTATTTCTGTTCTTCTCTATTCCACAGGGGGTTCTGCTTTTTTAATTCGGTTGCAATTACTGCCAAATACTTGAGAGACAAGCTAAATATAGGCAAGATATTGATTGTAGATCTGGTATGTATTCTTGGCAAGCATCACACTTTCAGTGCATCTAGATAAAAGATAATGAATTTATATTTGTACGTCAGGCTTTCCTGCTTTTAATACTTACAAGAAATAAAGGCATGTATTTCCTTTGCATTTGGGAACTCATTAAAGCCAGGATGGCAGTACTGAAACTATAAACATCTATGTTTCACTTTAATGGTGTTAACTGCAATTTAATGAGAAGAAGGCACAGATCAGGGCAACATTTATGGTCCTTAAATGAATTGATACTTCCACTGTTAAAATAACCCAACAGAACCCAAGTTTACTTTTCCCTACAGAATACAGACTTTAAATAGTCTGATATGCTTTAAAGAATGCTGTTGCTTTGGTAACCAAATTGGCCACTTCCCCCATCTGCTTGTTGAGTAACATTGATATTATTAAAACAAATCAACAAGTCATTCTCTCTGAAAAGTTTTCAAATCATATATGCCAGCTTTGGATGATTCCCTGCAGGAGAGCAAAATGATTAAAAGACAATTTCATTGGATTAATCTAGTATTTTAATAGAATGCATTCTTACACAATAGAGTTCTAATTTGTTTAACTGATGGTTTATTTAAATACAGATGACATTTGGCATGTTGTCTATATTATTTTCATGAATAATGAATTGGAGCTTTGCTTCATACTTAAAGGATCAGCCCAATACACAGCCCAAAGAAAGCTGAATGTTGATTTATGAGCACCATTTTTGTTTTGCCTACAGTTCATGAGGAGGTGTAATAGGTTGTCTGACAAAGCATAGACAGGAAATGAACCCTGGCATCAAAACCTAACCTGTTACATCTGCACTTAATTAATTTTTGCAGGTGATAAAAGATTTAAAGACAAAATATGTTAAAGGTTTTTTGAAGTGCATGGCTTAATAGTCTAAATCTTGTTCATATCTGCACTCATAATTAAATCTTATTGTGAAGTCATGGCCTTGCCATCTAGCACTTTTGTTCAGTTAAGTGTTCATACTAGTAGTTAAGGAAAAAGAGAGGGGGGAGGGGAGAGTGTGAGCAAGAGAAATAGCAAATGAAGAAATATATGACTAAAATAAATATAAAAGTAATATTGATATTCTTGGAATAGTTTTCAAATATTTATCAGACGTTTTACCCTACGGTTTAGGAATGCACTTATGGAGAGAAAGAATAGCGTAAACATATTTCTGCAGAAACTCATCAGGATTTGTGAACAAATTCACTTCCACTGTGGTTTGTGTCCATTTGCTCACTGGGGTTATTCAGGTGATTAGGATTTACTAGCATGAAGTAAATTTTAAATTTATAAACTCCTAGCAAACCTATGCAAAGTTTAGATTCTGTGGATGTTTGCAGTGGAGATCTGCTTATAAGTGATACAGTCATCCAGTCCGGGAAGAGAATTATAAACATGAGGCCTATTTGATCAGTCTCCACTAAGAAACCCAGCTTGAATTTTGAATAGCAAGTAACGCTCAGCTCCACTCTGGATCTCCTCCACAAACATGTTGAGCTGAGATGGTACGGAGGGCTGGCACAGATGACTTCACCCCTGGAACAGTCACAGTCTGGTCTCTGATTTCCTCGAGGGTCAATGCAACGACGTGTTGCCCCTTCTATGAACATAGAGGCAAAGCCACAATCCAAATGTAACTAATTACCTATGAGAGCTCTAATGTCCATTCAGAGCAAAGGAGAATTGGCCTTAATGGTCTCACCTGAAAGGTAACATAGAATCACAGATATTAGGGGTGTGAAAAATCAACATCCTTGAAAAATGTTACTATGCTGACCTAATCCGCAGTATAGACAGTGCTATGTCTATGTAAAAATTCTTCCATCAACTTAGCTACCACCTCTTGGGGAGATGAATTAACTACAGCAATGGGAGAATCCCTCCGTCGATGCAGTGAGTGTCTATACTTACAGCAGTACAGTTGCAGCGCTGCAGCTGTGCCGCTGTAGCATTTCAAGTGTAGATGTACCCTGAGATTTCTAATTGACCTTCAGGGTTATATGTTTATAGTGGCTAGCAGAATGGGGCCCCAATCTGACTGAGACCTGTAGGTGCTACTGCAATAAAAATGTTAATAATAATAATAATAATAATAGTAATTAATAATATTCAGTCCAGTGCATTCCTTAATGTTCAGAATTGTTTTTGTATATATAATTTTAACTTCTCTGTTTTTCATTTTGAAATTTTCCTCTTCTTTTTACATCTACACGACAGAAAAAACACTTCACTTTCTGCTTTCCTTTTTTCATTCCTTCCGATGAATAAATCTCAATTTTTGGATTGATCCATAGTTTCTGAATAAGTCCTACATTTCATCCAAGAAAGGCAGGCTCATAACCGAGCCCATACTCAAAACATATAACTGATTAATAGTAGAATACACTATCCTCACCATTCAGGTATCTTTGTCTACTCAATGACATTTCTGGACTATTTTCATTGGCAAAATTTAAGTTTACAATTGAAAATTATTTTTGCAGTATAGAAGATCAAGAAGCATATAAAAGGCCCAAGTGTCTATTTTAATTCCTATAATTTAAAAATTGTCAGAGCAAGAACATATTAAAAAAATCAAAACCCACAACAGTAGAAGCCAACTTAAGAGTGGAGAGCACAGGCCTTTATAAAATTTATTTTTATGCTCCTTTAATTTGTATCTGGTGCCTAGAGATCACAGTGAATAGATGAATGATGAACAGATGGCAATTTTGTTGAATTTTTGAATAAAATATTTTTTGAAGACTATATATCAGCCCAGACCCAAGGACACTTGTTTGTAATGAAAATGCAGTCAAGGCATTAGGGTTGCTTTTCAAAATATTTTGTTTACTCTCCTTGCGGAATAGCTTCTTGAAATCTATATTTTTACTCAGATGGAGTAAAGAAGCAGAATCAACATCTAAAATCTTTCAGCCTCTTATAAGCTTCAATGTGGAAGTTTAAAAAAAAAAAAAAAAAAAAAACTTCAGTTTTCCTCCACCACAGTGCACCTGGGTTTTCCCTTTTCACTTATAAAACCCCGTATGTATCTAACCATATATTGTACAATGATACAACTGTGAAGAAACAAAACATAAATTTGAAAAGTTTAAACCATTATCCATTATCATATGCTCATTCTCTAAATATTTTTAAAATATTTTATTTAAAGAAAGAGATTTCCTGTGCACTGGTGTCTGGGCTGTTATATTATGTTTGAAATATGCAAATTGGCTATGGTCATTCCCCGGTTGTGGAAGGCACCATACTATCGGCTCTTCTCTGCCAGATGATTTAGTAGCTAATGAGATCATACTGCTATGCCTTTGACTGTTGCCGTCATGATTTTGCAAAAATGAAGTATGAAGTCCTTCTGCATCTGGCATCTTTTGATGTGGATCTAACTGCTGAGGGACTGCTAACTGAACTGAATGTTTCAAGAGAGCCAATTTACTCAGCTGGTCGCAAAGCCTTTGACCTCAGTAGTGGAACTTGGCAAATCAATGAACACACTTATGGTTAGTGTTCTGTCAAGAATTGCGAAAATGCTCTGTAAACCGTAGATCCTTCTGCAAAATACTAGTTTGTAGTTTAAACATTAGTCTTTCTTCAGAGGCCAGTGAGGCTAGTTAATTAAGCCTGAGGGGTTATGAACTGTTGGCAGTTAATAAGTCATAAAATTCCTCCATAAAACAGGATGCTAGATTCCATCACTGAGGCAAGGAGTACAAAGAGCCGGTGTATAAATATCTAATTGTACAAAAGGACTGGGATTTCTCAATGACTGCTCATCTGGAGTCTCCAGGGCACGCTCACTGTGGTTTCCTGATTTTTAGAAGCCAGTTTAAAAAATGAGTGCATTAAAGAGTAATTTGCCTGAAAGTTCAGGAAGTATAGGGGTGGTGGAGGGAGTGGGAAAGAAAAAAGAGGAGGGAGGGGAAGAGACACAGAGAGAGAGAGAGAGAGAGAGAACTTATCTCTACTCACCGAGTTGGACATTATTGCATTTGTCATCTATTTAATTTCCCCTTTAGGATGTTCACCATGGCAATGGTACACAGCAGGCTTTTTATGCTGACCCCAGCATCCTGTATATTTCCCTCCATCGCTATGATGAAGGCAACTTCTTCCCTGGCAGTGGAGCCCCAAATGAGGTTAGGTTTATTTCTTTAGAGACCCATTTTTATTTGCATCTTTCAGGTAATTGCTTTGCATGATTACCCCTAATTTTCTCGTCCTTCGCTGGTGCTTTAAATTACACCAGATTACCAAATTGTCCATAGGGACTGGAGGACCAGTGGAGAACAAGTGTATAACCCAGAACAGTCCTTGTCAAATAAGACTGGGCTGATTTGACATGGTGTTTGATGTTTGTTTCAAAAGCACACATTTGTATGTTTTCTTATTTTTTTCGTCTCCCCTTTTCCTGCTCCCCTCCTCCTTTGGCACTTTCCCCTGTCTTTTCAGGTTGGAAGAGGCCTTGGCAAAGGATATAATGTAAATATTGCTTGGACAGGTGGCTTGGATCCCCCCATGGGAGATGTAGAGTACCTAACAGCATTCAGGTTGGTACTTGTTTCCTTCTAAAAGTGCCAAAACTGGCAGTAGAGTGAAAGCTCACACAAGTAACAACTATAGTAATCCTGAAAGACGTAAAAAATGACCCAGGGTGGAACTCGCTTAAAATAACTGTTTAAGTAAAATGGCAACAAGACCACTAACTTTTACCTCTGACCTCTGTCAAGACTTGCAATTTGAAAAGTTATATCGAGAATATGCAACTTTATACCTGCACTATATAGCAAATATACTACAAAATATATAAAACTAGACTTTTTATAAAATTAATGATTCTCGGAAACATTATAGGTTATTTAATAAACAATCTATTTACTTGTTCTGGCCATCAGCTCAAAATATACAAGAAAATGTTTGATGATTTAATCAGTCACTGATAAACATCATTATTATATGATAGCAGTAAACCAACTTTACATCTACCTCCTCACATCTACCACTATTAAAGTTAAATGTAAACACTTTTACCCGGCATGAGAAAAATACTTAGTTTTAACCTAATTGTAATTGTATAGAAGTATAGAAAATACCAAGTAAAATATAATATGGGCCAAATTCTTCACTCCTTACTCAGGTAAAACTCCCACTAAAGTTCATAGATTTGGCCAAGAATGGTATCTTCTATGCAATACAATAAGGTATTATTTGCTTTAAAGTAAGTAATCATAATATCATTGAAATATCTCATTCTAAATGGATCACTCTTTCAGCCATGAAGCATTGGCTTTTGATAATCTATTTTCATGGGGCCAGAGGAGAAAGAACCTATTTAAAACATGCCCTACTGTACTCACTTTCAGCAGCCCTACATTTCATGTATCATTTCCTTTCACAGTAAAGCAGAATGCATTTTGTCTTATTGCTGTGGAAGGGCTTTGGTGAACAATAGCCAGTCAAGACTGGGCAAACTGTAACTGCTGGGAAATACCAGGCTTCAATTTGTAATGGCTGCAGTTCAAAAATGGCAGTGAGACCACTAACTTGTACCTCTGACCCTGTCAAGACTTATAATTTGAAATGATATATCTAAAATATATAACTCTAAACCTGTACTGTAAAGCAAATATACCACAAACATATAAAACTTTTTTTTCTGTAACACTCTTGGGTGGTCGTGAAGTGGTATGTACAGTATCCAAGAAGGTTTTGTATTTAGACATCACACAACTGAATTCAAAGCCTAAACCCCAAACATAGAAATAGCTAAGAAAATCACAATCTGTTTTTGTAAAATGGGTTTTAATTTTACTTACATCATTTGCCTTATTTAAAACAGTCTAACCAAACAGCCAGTTATTTCAAGGGACATTATCAAGGTGGTAGGCCCCAAAATTTGACTCCCTTAAAAGTTTAATTTACTCTGTTGCCAAGGTCAGTCTTGTTCTTTGTTTGAGATTTTATAAAAGCCAGGAGATTGGCTGACTCAGGACTAATACTGGGCTACAGTGCTTCTCACTTCTATGTTCCTGGTTCAACTCCAGCCCAAGTTGGTAGTGAGTGAAATTGTTACCATATTATGGCTTAAGTGAAATGAGTTGGTGGTCGTCTCAGCCCTTTTTAATGGGTAGAAGTTTACATCACAGAGACCACCACCATACTTATCATTGACAGCAAAGACAGGAAATTAATGATCCAGCCTAAATCTATTCCCAACAGGTCAAGTTTAAGGCACATTCATGAACACTGTGGAGAAGCTTGTATTGCTCCTGTCCATACTGTGCCAGTATCATGACTAAACAGAGGACTTCAGTCTCCTGGCTGGCAAACCAGTACCTTTCTGGAGCAGTAAATTGAAAGGCAAACTTTAGAAAAAGAAAAATATTATTGTTATTTATTAAAGAATAAATAATTTTAGCAAGTCTGCAACCATACAATAACAACTTGTGCCCAACTTTGATTTAAAAAACCCAGACTTTTATAAATTTAATTTTACTATTATGCCTTCACATAAAAATGTAGGCAGCTTAACTCATTTTAGCTAGCTGTTATGTCAAAATTTGGTATTGCCATTCTAAACAGTGTCCCTTTAAAACCCATAGTTATGTCCAAATAATGTGGATACCACTTCTCATTGTTCTAAAGTTATTATTATTTTATTTTGAAACTCTTTTTGTGAATGTGATGCTAATGAACAGAATGGGATTGTTTGCAATGGATACTGATGTCCTTCATTTATCTAAAAGAGCAGCTGTAGTAGTAAAAGTGACCCTTCAGTACCACACCCATGTGCCTCAAACCCTCCCTCTATAGAATTCCTTTAAGAATAAGAGCATAATTTAGTCTATTTGCCTCAGTAATCTTTGCCTCTCTCTTGAAACTGCCATCATGAATACAATTAGTACTAATTGTGATGATGGTTTAGCATAGTTGTCAATATAGCAAGCTGAATGGAATTTGGAGGGAGGAGCACAGGTTTCAGGAAGGAGGAGTTTGGATGAGGCATCATAAAGGCAGTCTGTGTGCTCTTTGCTCGAATGCTAGCTGCAGTTACAGCATCTCTGTATATAGTTGTCTTAATAAAGAGCCAGTTTAGTTCTTCTTTGAGTGCTTGCTCATGTCCATTCCATGTTAGGTGTGTGCACACCTAAGATGTTTTGCCAGATTGCTGCCAGAGATTTTTCCCTCAGTGGTATTCATTGGGCCAGCTCTGACACCCTCTGGTGCCGCACGCTTATGCACCAGTATAAGGGGCACTGCTGGCCCCACACCCTCTTCCTTTTTATTGCCCGTGACAGTTGCTAGAATGTCTCCTCTTCCTTTGGCAAGGTGATTATCTCTCTGTTTCATAGTTTAGTTTTAGTGTAGATATTGACAATACTTTTAGTGTGTATAGTTGTATCCCCTCCCCTTATTGCTAAGGGGCTCCCTTTGTCTCTAGGCTGGGCAAGACCCTGTCCCCGGGCTTCAAACCTTGTGCCTCCTATGGCAAGCCTATGCTCATGAGCGACCAACACTCGAGTTGTCTGAAGTGTCTGGGAGGATCTCACATGTAAGACCACTGCCAAATTTGTTGGGACTTTAAACCTTGCACAAAGAAGGCCACAGTGATCAGACTTAAGACTATCCTAATGGGAGCGGCTTTTAGACCGGCTTCAGAACTAAGCCCCTCAGATTCAGCACTGAGCACGTCACCCTCAGTGCAAAGTGCTCTTCCACCACTGTGCGCATCCCGGCACTGCTCTCCATTCCTGGTGCCAAGGAAGAAGCACAAAAAGCAGCGCACCAACAGAGGGCGCCCCAAAGAAAGGCAAGCAAGGGGAAGGTGGTGGAGTGTGACTCACGTTGGGCCATTCCTCCATCCCCGGTCCCATGGTGGCACCATCGACTCTGCTGAGAACGTTGAGTCCAATGTACTCCATCTGATTCGAGGAAGCACTTCAGGCCCCAATAGCCACCATACTTCTCAGCTCTGCCTCCAAGACAGGACCCCTATAAGAGAAAAGAGAGAGGTTACAAGTGCAGTCAACCCCTTCCGTCTACCTCAACCTCACAGTCAGGGTCACATAGGTACTCTGGTGGGCCCAAGCAGGCCTTTAGAAGGTGCGCCCCAGGGTTCCTGCTTCAGATCCTGCCTCCCCTTTATTTTTGGACTGACAATCCCACTTCAGCCTAGCATAGTCCTGTATAACATTGAACCACTGGATGCTAAATACTGTGGCGATTTGTTATACCATGCAATTTTTATCCACCCCTCCCTCCCACTCCATTCCCATCACTCTTCATGGACCCTTCTCATGAGCAACTCCTTGCCCAGGAGGTGCAGACCCTCCTATGGATGGGGCTGTAGAGGAGATACCTCAAAACTTGAGAGGGAAGGTGTTTTACTCCATTATTTCCTTCATCCCATCCTGGACCTGCATTGCCTCAACAGATATCTCAGAAACTGATGTTCTGCATGGTCTTCCTGGCCTCCGTCATTCCCTCCCTGGATCCGCCCTTGACTTGAAGGATGCTTACTTTTATATTTCTATCTTCCGAGGCCACAGAAGATTTCTCAGGTTTATTGTAAACCAGACTCATTATCAATTCACTGCTCTTCCCAAATGCCTGTCCCCAGCCCCCCAGGTTTTCACGAAGATATTGTTGCCTGGAATAATGCCTGAAAGACTGGAACAGCTGATAAGGTGTTTGATGAGTGCTGTGACCCAAACAGAATGAGAATGTAGAAAGATACTGATTTTTTTTACCTGAAACCAAGAAGCAGAAGAGGGGATAAATTCTTAGGTTACATCCACATTGGTGACATTAAACATTACCTAATTAAAGACAAGTTCTCAGCTTACAGAAATGATTGTTGAAAGAAACAGAGAAATCCTTAGAGAAATGCCTCCAAATAGCAAGGGCAGCTAAATGCTCAGGGAAAGGATCAAAACAATAACAACCACTAGTGTAGAACAGGTAAACAGAAGCAGTTAAGAGAATGCCAAGTTAAGAGGGTAGTTCACTACAACAAAGCCAAGGACCTCAGGCTGTTACACACTGGTGAGCAGGTCTGAGTCCAACTGTCATATAGTCCAAAAGCAATGGGAAAAGGCAACTATTCAAGCTACAATGGGACTGGTTGTATGAAGTAGCAACAGACTCAGGACATTGATAGAGATGAAACCAAAGTAATGTCGGAGTAGCAGCAGTCAGCTGGCACACCCAGACAGACAGGGCCAAAGCCAGGACCAAGAGGACATAGAAAGAGCATCAGCTTTCAGCTGGTCTGATGTTGACAAATGAAAAAAAAAGAGGTATATGAGCAACACAGAGGACCAAGATGGTGCCACCCAACAGAATGAAGGCAGTGACAGGGTAGAAGCAAATCCCCCTCCAATAGCGATAATACAAACAGCCCTCAGAGCTCTGGCTTCTTCCCAGAATTGCCCTAGGCACATTTTTTGAAGTGTTGGCAACTATGGCGTAGTGTCCATTATTGTTTGATTGACCACTAATTTCACAACAGAGGCCCTTCTAAACAATAATGGCCATAGAAACAGACACCAGCCTTTTTTCCTCTATTAGATTTTTGTTTATAGTCAGGTATTTGGCCTTCAGTGATACTTTCAATGTCATGAGTGTAATGCTTTATGTAGGTATCTGTTCTTAGGAACTCACACCCACAAATGCATATCTCATCTTATATGCTGATCTATCACCAGATGAATCCAATTAATATGTCTTCTTTGTGCTGAACAAGAGTAAATCTCAATCTCTTTCCTCTAAAGCAGCCTAGGAAAATCCTATTAGTATTCACAGAAGAAATGAAAACAAACCACCTTCCACATATAAGAACCCATGAACCCAGTTGCAGATGAGCTAGAAGCCTAGTACAGAGCAGTCACTTTAAAAGTGTGCTGGATGAGTGGCTCCCATGGGAGTGCTATGAACTCTGTGAAAAACCACCATGCTGGCTTGTGGCTGCCATGTTGGTTTCATGCTGTTTTATCACTTCTTTAAACTGACAGATACTCATTTATGTGCAAAACAAAACAAAAACACATTTCAGCATAGATAGAGTTCAGATCACTTCTTTTTTTCAATGCAAACAAAAGTTTTAAATGTATGCAGCCGTCTTGAAAATGTAATACTCTACTGTGTAAAAGAAAATGTTTTTTCTTTAGTTTCTTTTGTGTTTCTGCTAAGACTGTTGCTTGTATGGTTATTCATGTTAAGTTTAACACATACTGAAGTGCTTGGTTTGTTGACCACAAAAAGATAAGTGGAAAATTTAGCTCGATGCTAAAAGGCAGAAGGAAAAAGCTTTCTATAACACAAGTAGGAACGTTGATATTGAAAGTAATTCAGAGTTTTCATTCCGCCAACTAGTTTTTATTTTATGCTTACTAGTTTTGGCTCCACTAAAACACAACTGTTAATAATATTGAGGGACAGATTTTGATAAATATGAGGCCTAACATTCTTTCTCATTTATTCAGTTGTACATGCAAATTGGCTAATTGTTTATTAAAATAGTACTTAGATGTCTGTATCCATTCATAAATGTAGTTTCTTACTTCATGGGTGCCTCATTTTTCCAAAACTACCTAAAAGTAGGTGCCCCAGGTGTTAAATAATATCAATAATTTAGTTAACCCCAGAGTTCTCAGGATATTTCACTCATGGGAAGAAGAGAATCTCATTAAGGCAGCGTTTTCCAAAAGTACAGAGTGAGGAATAGTGGCAATGCTACTATCCTTCATGTTACCCTGCTAACCTAGAAGGATTGAAGTGATTGGTTTCATTTTCCTATATGTGGAGTGAGGTTCAGCTTTCATGTTTGGGAAATATTGCTCTAAGTTATTGGTCAGTATGAAGTACGTATATTTGTACTTTCACTACCTTTTTCAGACCTTTTGGCTGACCAGCACATAGCTGGGTATTACGGAGATGCCATTTGTGGCTTCAGATTTAAGGTTGAGCTGAGTTTTGCACTTAAAGCAGGCACCCATCCTCTTTGTTAGATATGAGAAATATAGCATTTCCCCCCTAAAAATGCAGCACTTATTCTTTGAGAATAGATTGAATTTTCTGAGAATTTACAAGTAAATCCATTAATTAGTTTGATATTTAAAACTAATTAAATAATGGGTCTTTCAAGAAATTTAGCACCTGATGTCAGACTTTTTTTTAGCCCCAGTAATGGAATAATACAGACTCTTCAAATTACCCATATAGCTAAAACCCGTCACCCATCTCTGAAGCCCTTCTCTTTCAGAAATGAACATAACATGCCACATGATGGCGTACTATTGATTTATATAATGGTTTTATAATATTTTCAATATTATTATGGTACTATTTAATAAGTACTGTAGTATGTCCATTCTACAATGCTGCGTAAATCGCTAGCTGAGAATGAGTATTTTTCTGATAAAATAATAAAATAAAATATGAGACAACAGATAGTGTTTTCCCTAGCTACACTTAGAAGCATAGTAATAAAGTGAACTATTAGGACATTAGTATGGTGACTACATGTAATCAATTCCACTATGGATATCCCTCTGTAGAGGAAAATTCCTCTTCTGAAAATTATTACTAGATATCCTTTAATCAGTGTTGTTGTATGTACTGCTGAGATCAGAGCCCCATTGTGCCAGGCACATGGTACAAGATAGTTTCAATCCTTAATCGTTTACAGTATAAATAGATGCGTATACTGGTTTGTGTGTAAATTGCACAATGTAACCCTAAATTAGAAAGACAGTACAGAGGAGTCACAAATAACTCTACAGTCAGAGTATTCACACCTCTGTTCAGGCTAAAAATATGTAATTTAGTTACTTTGTGGATCATCATACTAAGGTATTGCAGGAGTGAGTTTTGCAGATGAATTTGTGAAAAGGGAAAATAGCCACATAAGCAATATGTGTTGTTAGGTACAATATGCTGGAACTTCAGCTGTGATTCAGAAGTTAAAAGTGGCAGCTGATTTTCCATTGCATCTCTAATTTTGTCCCCCTTCTCTTATAGTCATCAAAATAAAACTGTTTCAACTGAAATTTCTCGTGTGTGTTCTTCTGCCAGAGAAAATGTTTTGGGGAAAATGTAAAGGTAACTGGACAAAGCATGTGTGAAAAAGAAGGTTTTAAAATGCATAGCTGTTTTGCTATGTAAATGCTTGTTTGGAATGATCTCTCTCAAAACAGCTTAATGTATTAGCTTCTAATGGGGTTTACTCAATTGTCCTGAATGAGGACTGACATTTTCTAGTAACTTTTTTGGAAGTGTGAGTGGTAAGTTTTGGAGCTGTGCTGTTTTCTTTGTTTCCTGACATTTCCTCTGGATCAGAAGAACTCCGGAGTGACCAGTGCCATTTCACATTTAGATTTGCATTGGTGGGTAGGAAGAGGGGTTTTTTGGGGTTTTTTTTTCTGCTCTGGATAAGGAATGGAGAAGGGAGTCATTTGAAACAGTGCAAAAATGGCCTCTCATCATTTTATTGTACTTCAAAGTTTACCATAAAACTAAAAGTGGCAACAGTGATTATATCCTGTGACCTCTTGTTCTTCCCCCTTGTGTATTTTTATTTGGAAATCCCAACTTCTCACCAAAACACTCTAAATCTTCTTGTCTCCCTAGCTGCACTAGCTTTTTAAAATTGCCGATGAAGCTCCTTTAACTTACTGGAACTACAGAAATGAAACCTTTCATTATATAAATTAATTAGTGTCGGCTTACTTTCCTGCAGATGCACAGTTTCTTTTATTAACATGGCCTACTAGGGGGTAGGGGAGAAAGGATAATAAAATATGGCATGTGTCAAGTTTATGGGGTTCAGGTTAAAAACTATTTGATTAAAACCCTAACCCATGTATGTCCATGGTTTTCAAAGAGCAGGAATGTACCTGAGCTTTTTTAGCATTATTAGTATTTTCCAAATTCTGTCAGGCCAAAAAGACGAAAGAATAGGGATGTGTGGAGAATGAATTTGCCAACGTTTTGAATACTCTGGTGAAGAGGTAAGAAATATCACCTGATATGTCCTTAAAGAAATTAAATAGAAAAAGTGGTAATAGAGGATTTTTCTTGATAGTCAAAATATCTGTGGTATTTAGGTCAGGCAAAACCTCAGGTCTGAATGTAAAGTCCTGCACCAACACTGGTTTATTGTGTAATTGTCCAGCCCTAATTTAAAATTTTGTTTCTTTATAATAATTTATTATAACTATACTATAGCCTGTAAATAAATAAATAAACATATATATATATATCCACATGTTCACCTCTGGAACAGCTCCACAGCTCCAGACTGTAACAGAATCATTAGATTGCACCCTAGTGCTTTATGTATTGTTTAATTGTTTTCCTTTGGTAGATATTTTTATTAAAAGCCCATTATCCAGAATCAGACAGAAGTGTTATTTCAAGAACAGCAGCAACAGAGGCCTTTCAGTAACATAGTTCTTTTTCATATCTGCTTTAGTTAGTTTAGCTAATGAGATCACCACCATTTTTTTAATACTTAAAGAAGAAAAAAGAAGTGGAATTTTTATTTGCCTCCATTAAAACATGATTTGGATTGCATAGAAGTGCGTGCAAGCACATGTATCAGTGTATGTCAGTGTGTGTACATCTGTGGTGTGTATGTGTGTATACTCATATGTGCACATAGGTGTACTAATGCTTGAGTGGCACAAACGTCTTGGGGTTGTATTTTTTAATCCTAGAGGAATTGAGTGGTTGTGTCACGGATTGTTCGTACCATAATTCCATCCTTTTTCATACAAAATATATTTTACTCAGTACCTATACATGAAAAAGACATGGTGAGTGAGGTAATATCTTTTATTGGACCAACTGTTTGGTGAAAGAGAAAAGCTTTAGAGCTCCACAGAACTCTTCTTCAGGTCACTACGAACAATGCCTGTCCAGTAATTCCAAGGAAGAATAAATCTCTAAGGGCCATATTCTAAAACACTGTCTTATGCTGAGAAGCAATTGACTCATTGTTTCCAATTTTTGTGATTTTTATCCTGAGTCCCATGATATATGCTGTTTTTATTAAAAGCCCCAGCCCCTGTAATCCTGAGATTGTGAGAATTTCAGCTTTTATATTATTTTTTTAACATAAATTTGTAGTCCACATGGTTATGCAGAAAATCTTGAAAACATGATCCCTAAGGGCTCATAAACACACCACAAAAAAGAGAACCCCATTTTGTTTTAAGTCTCATGTTTTTGGGACACCTGGCTCATGATTATTGAAATTGGCAATACTGCTTTAATCCACAAACAGCCCCATTGAAGTGAATAGAACGACTTGTACACTAAGGTGCTCCTCAGTGTGAGGTAGCATATTAGAATGAGGTCTTAAAGTTTAATTGTTTTTTTTACATATAGTAATAAAAGAATGCTCAGACAGCAAGCTACCATCTTCAATTTTTGATGATGCAAACTTGGGCCTCTGTTTTATTCACACACCTGCAGAATTGTACACACATGAGGATCAGGGCATAGGACTGAATCAATCAGCTGTATCGTAAGAAGGCATTGTTACAGAGTAAATTCTATCCATATATATTCTAAGGACTGAGTTCTGATACTTTTACTCACACTGAATAACACCTTGCTCCAGAAGTAATTTCATTAATGTCTGAAATCGGTGGAACTACTTACAGAGTAAAGGTGGTAGAATCTGGCTTTAAATTAGTTATTTTAGCTATGTTTAAACAACTGTTCAAGTAACCAAAGTTAAAAAAAATATGCGCAAGCATTCACCTGCATCAACATATGCTGAAATAATTGGCTGTCCTTTTAATTATTTATTTAACTTATATGATTTGCCTATCTTAGTCTCTGTAGGCACATTAACAATATATTTAAAAATACACACATGTCAAAAAAGAATGACAATAAAGAAAATGCATTAGACAGCAGTAGCACTGTAAATGCTACAAGCTTTGACTGACTTCTCTATCCTATGCTGAGTGATCCTGAGTTATTGGGCTGATAAGGAACTCTGTGGGTTTATTCACAAATACCCAGCAAGAGGTTTCTGGATGAAGGAACTGTGGCCATGAATATGATAATCTCTTTCCCCTTCCATTCTCACAAGATAAGGTATCATGATTCCCTAGGGCTTAGGAGCATCAGCACACCCCTCCCTTCCCTCCGTTCCCCACCACCAACTAACTCCCTGGGGAAGCTGATTCAGTTTTTCAAATGACAATCAGTATCCCTGTATCAGACAATAGAGGCTTTTTCTTCAATAAGAAACAAAAAACTAACCAACCACCAATAACCGTGGAAATCAAACAGTTTAAACTTTGATGCTATATTTTTTTCATATAATCAATGCTAACAAAATACTAACTGAAAAAAAAATAGAGAATTTACAACGGCTCGGATACTGTCTGATGACTAACAGTAACTGACAAGGAAGGCAATTATTTCACTCCTACTTTGCACCATCAGATGCACTCTTAGGGAGGATCAGCAAAATGTCAGCTGCCATTGAAAGAGACACCATTCAACAAATGGAGATTCTGGGCCTGATGCTCTGTCGTGTACACCATGCAATTGGGTGTAAGATGTTACCAAATTAAAGAATGGTAGTAAAATGTGCAGTCATTTACACCTATCCAAAGCAAGTGTAAAAGGTGAAGTGAAAGGGAGAATCGGGCCCTCTGGTTTAACATTTATTTTTTCAATATATATTATTGACTATTTAGCTATGTAAATGATTAGAACAAGTCATTTACACTTTCCTTTAAGCAATGGAGATGTATTTGCTAAGTCTCCTCTCCACCCTTTTCCCTTCACATTTCTTTCTTTACTGGAACCACTCACTAAATTCTCTGAAACAGCATCTGCTTGCCTTCCTTTTCCCCTTCCCCTCTTACAACTCTCTCCACCTCCCCTGTCACAAACACAGAAGTTTCTCATCTACTTGCCCATCCCATCCCATCTGATCTCCCTCACATCTACTCTCATCTCCTCCTTTACTCTTCTCCTTAACCTCTCATTCTCCTCTGTCTCTTTCCCCTCACAATACAAGTATGCTTTAGTCTCTCTCATCATAAAACCCCTACACTGGACTCCACTTGCCCCTCCAACTACCGCCCCTTCTCTCTTTCATCTATAAATTCATTGAGTGCGCTGCATATAATCTCTATCTGGAGTTCTTCTCTTCCAATTCCATCCTCGACCCTCATCCCTCTGGTGAACGGAATCTGTTAGCTGCCTTTGACACACTTCTTGAAATCTTGTCCCTCTTTGCTTTCGTGAGTCTGTTCTCTTCCTACCTCTCTAATTGCTTTTAATCAAGTGTGTTCTTCGGATGATCCTCCTCATCTTTCTTCCATCTTTCACTGGGGGTTCCACAGGGCTTTCTCTCTGGGTAATTGCATCCACAAACACAAATTCAGCTACCATTTCTATGCTATGCTCTTTACTCCAGACCTGTCTCTCTCTGGTAAACTAAAATCTTGGCCTATCTGACATCTCTTCATGGATGTCTAGCCATCAGCTCAAGCTTAATATAGCTAAAACGGAGCTCTTAATCTTCCTCCCAAGTCTTCCCCATTTCTTCCTTTCTCACTCACTGTGGATAACACCATCATTCTGCCTGTTATTCAGGCCCCTAACCAATATGTCTTCTTTGACTTGACCTCTCTCTAGGTCCTTACATCTAGGCTATATCCACCTTGCAGATTGTTTTTGTATAACCTCTCTAAGAGACGCCCTTTTCTGTCCATGCACACTGTTGAAACTCCAAGCTCCCATCATCTCATGTCTTGAGTACTGCCACATTCTTTCCTCTTGTCTTGACAAATGCCACCTTGCCCCCTCATATGCATTCACAATGCTGCTGTAATGATTATTTTCCTAGCCTGTCACTTTGACCATGTTACCCACCTTTTTGCATCCCTCCACTGGCTTCCTGTCTCTTTTGCATCAAATGTAAACTTCTTGTCTTCACTTTCAAAACCCATCATGGCCTATTCAGTATCAAAATTTTGGCTGATCAGCCCATGATGTCAGTCTCCATTGCTCACTTGTTAAATTTTCGCATGAGCACCTTTGTGCTTTCTCCCACACAGCCGCTCGCGCTTAGGAGGAGTTCCTTGTAAACATCCACAAAACCACCTCATCCTCCTTCAAAGTCCTCCTTAAATCTTTCCTTTGTGATGCCTACAAAAAAAAAGTTGACCAGGGTTAGGCCACTGGTAAGCTGATACCACTGCCTATCATGCTGACCAATATTGTCTTATTGTTTCCTTTTACTCCCGCATCTGTCTGTATCCATCTGTTATCTCTTGTTTTATACTTAGATTATAAGCTCTTTGGGGCAGAGACTATCTTGTTCTGTGTTTGTACATCACCTAGCACAATGGGGTCCTGGTCCATGAGAAGGGCTCGCAGGTGCTATGGTAATACAAGTAATAACAATAATAATAATAATGGATAAGGAATTCTCAGGCTAGCTTGGCAGATTTTTATGTTTGAATATGGTGTCTTGGGATGCAATCCTTCCCAGGCCAGGCTTTGGAACACTGACCCCACCCTCTAGTTACAATTCTAAAGACCATATATGTACCTCAATATCTATTGTAGGATATGTATGATCTCATTAAGCCCCTGAGCCTAGATATCATGTTGACATTTGAGGAAATATGATGATCATCGACAAAATGTAAGCTCTGTTATACACTATATCACTTCAAACAGAATAAGGTCATTAGGACTTAATTACATCAGAAACAGTATACATAGTTTGCTCGTTTATAAAATGTCACTTTCAGAAGTTGAGAGGTATAAAAGTTTCCTAAATTTGTATTATAGTCAGATTTCCAGCAGTATTCTCTGACAAACTAAATAAATTACTGCATGTATTGGACCTCCGAGGCTTGGGGCAAAGAATGGAAAAATTATTTACAAAAGCTTGAAAATATTTAATCACTAGAGGCAGGGGGCAACAGTGTTTTAATTAGCAGTTCCTCAGGCCATTGGCTGGCTGGAGGCTTTCTCAAACAACCACACAAACGCACTGAATAGCTGTTTGCCAGCCTTAGGGTCAGGCCTGAGATGAAACAGATAAGATAATTGGCTCTAATGAAATCCAGAAGGCCTTGGCTTTCTTGTTTGAGCTTGGATTTGAAAAGTGCGTGTGGAAGTGAGGCTTAATTCAAACCAGTCCTGAACTAGGTCCGTTTCTCAGTGACTTTGATATTGTTTGAAGTTCTAAAAGTGTTCGCCACACCACTAGCCTGCTGGGCTGGGCCTCCCCGGTCACCTTAATTACTAAGCTTTATTGCTGACTTTACTACACAGGAAAGGAGCCATTATATGTTCCATCAACATCAGCTCTCTTCAGATTGGAGGAAAGGGCAGGGTGAAAGGCCACTGTAGGAAGGCAAAAACTTCACTTTGAGGTAGTTAGATCATTTACCAGTGTTAAATTTCACTCTGTTATGTGTGTACATTCCTAACAACACAGAAGCCCAATTTCCATTTTTTTTAACAAGTGATTACTTTTCAAAACATTTTGTTTGTGCCTGATTTGCAAAAGGGGACATTTATTTTTAGGGCTGCAAAGATGGCAAATTATAACAAATGCCTAATTAATCATCACAGAGGAAAGAAATCTAGTTAAAATCTGTCATAAAGTGAAATTATTTTTAATGCTTCTTTGAAGTGGAAATAAGTGAGGAAACCCCTGTGGTGTGTTTGCAGACCTGACACCCTAAAGAACCAACTCCCTTATATCTGGCCTGATATCTTCGGGTAGCATGAATGAATGCAAAGGTGTTCTGCAAAAGCAGAAGGGATCCTGTGAACACCCCTAAAGTGAATGCAGAGCACATCTGTGCTTTTTAAGGTGAAATACTGTAACTCACAGAAACAACTGCAGCATTTCAGCACTGTTAGCTGTGAGTTACTCTTTCAAGGATGATTGCTTTCGGAGTATGGTCCTAGCCCCAGAGCTGCTTGTGCTGCTGGATAAATAAGGATCTGCACTCATGCTAATCAATGAGTGTCCAGATCTTGGCACACCAAAGCAGGGAGAGTGTTCTAAGGCCCAAGCCCATTGAGGTCCATGGGAAGACAGCAGTTAAGAAGCCTGGAATGGGCCCTGCAAACACTTAGGCAGTGTGTAGCTTTATTTGTGCAAGTAGTCCTGTTGGAGTCAATAGGACTACTCGCATCAGTAAAATTACACATCTGCATAAACGTTTGCAGGATTGGGCCTCTCAAGAACAAAAGTCTATACTGTTGGCGTATTTGAGCCAGATTTTATATTACCACCACTGGCATGTTATAAAAGCAATGTTAATTGGAGGCGGGGTCCAAACTACAAAGCTCAGATCCAGATCCAAACTCCTCCCCTGTCCCGCCTCCCACCAAAAAAAAACACGTAGGCAGAAAAATAAAAATAAAGACGTTATAAAGGACTGAAGAGTCACTTTTGAGGGCATCTATTTTGTTTTTTTAATGGAGCCTAACAAAGACACATCACCCATGTGACATTGCAGTGATCATTCTCCCTGTCCAGCCAAATGAGCACCGGGGCTACTGTTGGGAAAACTTGTGCACCGGTGACTGTAAATCTCATTATAACACACTGTCCAAGCCCCTAAAATAATTGTCTTTCGATAAACAGGAAAGGACAAAATTGTGGGTGCAAACTAAATTGTGGATCCCAGAATTTCAAGGTCTCCCTTAGTTATTCCTGGGTTCTTTAATATTCTCAACATTTTTAGATTCCACTGAGGGAAAGAATTGAATCTTTTTATGTTCTAATGTTACATCTATGAGATGGGATGTATACATTGCATAGATCCTCTGTTATTCCAGCAATATTATACACATCCAGACACTGTAATTTGGAATCATGCCATTCTGTGATATACCTCAAATATTCTGTATGCAGCCATGCGACTTGTAACTGAAAAATATTTTACCACAAATGACCCATGTATAAGAAGCCTGGTTTTTTCCTTCCCTTTATATGTTCTATACATTTAATGCATCTTACTCTGCTGAAATAATAATGCTTTAAAGATAATCAGCATTGTCTGACTCTAATCAATACCTTACAACAATGTAGCATGTTCAATACATAGGTAGCATTATAGAGAGCTTTTTTATCTTGATGGAGATTTTATTATCATTAATAAGCAACTTGCATGTAAAACTCTATGCAGCGAGCTGACAAAATATCCCTTTATATAGTGGTATTGCAGTAAAATATTCAGCATATAATGATTTCTCTTCTAATTCAGTACAATCCAACAATAATAGTATAATTGATGAGAAAATGTGCTCTATGTGTCATAGAGTGAATGGTTGTAATTTTCAATAGATAATATTTCCAGATGGACAGATGTTATGCTTTTTATTAAATAGCAGATTTTATTTGCTCTCATTTTTAGTGGCTAAATAAAAAAAATGCAAGAGACTTCCTCTTTGATCCCATACTTGATATAAGAGATAGTTTAAACTACCACTTCAGTAAACCAACATATTCTGGACTCATGTTTGCTCAGGTAAGATGCAGTTTGAATCCCTTAACAAAATCAGATAGAAGCCTGATCATACACGTCCTGTAATGTACTGGCGAAGTAGAATACTTTTATGAATAGAATTGGAATAACTGATCTGCTTGCTGTAATGATATGTGTTTGTGAGGAGGTTGCGTGTGTCCAATTGAATGTAAACTTTGCATGTCTCCACTTTTAACTATATTGACTGTATTTTGTAGCAACTAACGTGATTTTAGGGAATGTGTCTGTGTAGTATTTGTTAATGTTATACTATATCGGACAGTGATCCTTTGAATAGGAGATTTGATTTTATAATCCACTAGTAATTTAATTTGCCTTTGCATTTATTTTTGCAAATTTTATGGGGCAAAGTTAAGGCTGGATGAATGATGTACGTCAGGTAGAGTGATAATGAAGCATTCCATTGTTCATTCTGTTAATTTCCAAGCTTTACAGCACTTTTTTAAAATGAGTAGAGCGTTCATTATATAAGTGGTAATTTTCTCACTTTTCTGATAAGTTTCCCACTTCACTAAGTCATGTGAAGGCTACAACTTGAAAAGCAAAGTACAATAAAAATATTAGTAGAACAGTCTTTCTGTAACACTGTGTATGTTTAAAGCACTGAACAGACCACACAGGGAATCACTGGCAAAAGTGTAACCAACTCTATGCTGATTCCTGCAGGCCAAATAGTTTTCCTGACTACTCTTTATGCTCAAAACATTACTGTTGTCTTTATGTCCTACTTTTCAGTAGTTTTAAAAGTGATTATTAGTAGTAATCCTTTTATTCCATGTTCACTTTATGTATTGATGTAGCAACCTGTTCCCCTTCCTACGTTTTCTGAATTTAGGGTTTGCTTCTCTTCTTCCTTTAAATCAGTGTATCCGAAGAAGTGAGGTTTTTACCCACGAAAGCTTATGCCCAAATAAATCTGTTAGTCTTTGAGGTGCCACCAGACTCCTTGTTGTTTTTGTAGATACAGACTAACACGGCTACCCCCTGTAATTTCATTGACTTCAGTGGAATTATTCTTCTTTTACACCTGCTAGTGAAGTTACATGTAAAGTACTTAATTAGGATTTTTGTATATTTTATTATGTTTTATATCTACTTAGAACTTTTTATCTTTGAAGTGCTTTACTAATATTTATTGTGACCCTACCAAATACACAATTGTAAAGTGTATCTTGTAGTAATTGAATCTGAAAACCACTTAATACACACAGTCTGATTCACCTCTCTAGGTAAGTGTAAAACATAATAAAATATTCCATTTTTTAAACTAACTGGAGTGTGGATGCTTCAGCTGTTGTTCTAATTCCAAATTATAACAGTATATTTGTGCTGCTAAGGGAGAATGAAAGAGTTACTATAATGTAAGGAAATTATCTAGCTGATGTATTAAATGTGGCTTTTTTTGGCTGTGATATTTCATTGCTGTACTCAGTAATAGCAGTGGGAGTAATTCACTGCAGAAAACGTGCATAGAGGATATTCTAGTTAGGTTATACTTTGGACTCTGGAATTCCGTTGGGACACATTTCTCATACCACGGCACATGCTGTATTCTCATAGATTACTTTTGTGTGATGTAGGAGATCAAAGAACTGTATTTTTACTTTCCTGACCACAGTAAATGTGAAAAAAAGGATAATGGGGAACATCACACAAAACAAATGGTAGCTAGTGTGGTTTAAAGAATAGCACGCTTCTTTATTATTTTTAGTGGTGGTGTGAAGACTCACACCTGCTTGTTAACAAGGTCAAAATTGGGATTAAGAAAAAGCATGGGGTGCTTTTTGTTGCAGTGTTTTCTCTTAATGTACTGAGTTGCTTTAATTTAATTCATATGTACAACTGCAGTGATTGATAGTACGGTAATGAAACTCAGGAAAACATCCAGGAATTCAAAGTTTCTTTAAGAAGCTAAAAATTGCAAGAGACTTCCTATTAGATTCCATTTTTATTACACTTAAAAAATCTTAGCAAATGGGAAATGTTGTTTTTCTATCTTTAACTTAGAACCATGGTTTACGTTTGTGAGGGGTCCTCTCATGAGCCTCCGAAAAAAAGAGTACAGTAATTCAGATGAGATTAGCAATAAATCCAGTTTTTATCTAATAGCTGCTTCAGTCATTGAGGCAAGGCCCTATGTTCTACGTAGCATATTAGACTTACATTATGTGGCAGAGATCCTCAATTTAAAAGAACACTACTCCATATCCAGTCCAGTGCCCCGGTGTTGATTATTTACATCACTATGAAATTCAGTTTACTTGCCCAGGTTTACCAATGATTTTTTAACTGAAAATGCATAAATATAGAAATCATTAAAAGGAAACTAAGGTTTTGGCAGCTGCGTAGGTGACAGATGATGTTACTAGCATTCAGGAAAGCTTGGGAAGTGTTTTTTATTTTTTTTTATTTATTTTTTGGCACCCAGGAACTAGTTGAAGAATTTGATCTGGAGAATGGGATTCACCTCCTCTTTTCCTTTCACTTTTGGGCAAAGATAACTCTATATTTGGGAAGAGGAATTGAATTCCCCATTTTTCACCCCAGGCATGCTTCACAGCTACTAAATGCCCCCTCTATCTTGAGAGAGGATGGAGTAACAGGTCTGCTTGTTGGTGTCTTGGTACGTCTGTTTGGCTCTGGCCGTTGGACCTTTGATCAGCCCGGTGGTTTGACGTCTCTGAGTTATTAATCTCTCCCTGGTGTGAGGGGTGGAGCTGAGTTGAGCTAAACATAGAGATTTAGTAATAATAAGTAATTTGCTAGACAAACTTGGGAGCTTCAAACAGAGGCACCTAAAAGGGAAGTTTTGGAGGATGTAGCTGCAGAACAAGTGCTTAGAGGTAGCAGGACTTGGGGAGTGGTGCATTGAGGCCATCTGTGGGATGTTTGTTTGCTGTTTGTTAGTTCTCTGTGTATGGACTGTATGCTGGGCTATGGGTCCCTAAGTAAGCAGCTGAGACAGGTCTTTTTGTTGGTGTCTTGGTAAAGGCCTTGTGGTCATGACCCTCAGACCTTTGATCAACTCTGCTGATTGAAATCTCTTAGTGGTTAATTGCTCTCTAGTAATGAGGGGTGGGGCGGAGCTGAGCTAAGCAGGAAGATTGGGTATAAAAAGGCACTTGCTAGGCAAACTCAAGAGCCATGAACAGAAGCAGCTAACAGGAGAGTTTTGGAAGGAGTTTGGAGATATAGATTCCCTCCAGATCCAGCTCTAAGTGCGATTCCACAATGGCCAGCAATGGAATAGCGGTGGTGACTTTCAGCAGATGTGCCATATTTTCTTTCCTGCCTAAAGCCAGAAGGGACTTCCTGTGTATGAAGTGAATGTTGGTGGCTGTGCTGGAAGAAAAGATTCTTGGATTGGATAGGCAGATAGAAATGCTACTGAAAATCAGAGAAGTTCCTAGATAGCCAGGTTCAGGAAACATCAATACCCCAAGTTCAAGGAAGAAAGGAACTGGGCACCAAGGAGTCAGAGAGAAAGGAAGTCAGAGAGGAGGTTTGGCAGTTCATAATCTCCAGAGGCAAGAGGCCAAGTGGCATTCTACAGAGTGGAGATAGACAAGGATTGTCAGGCTGTGCCCACCAGAGGAAGGAGTACCAGGAGGAATTTCACACATCTGGGAATTTACAGTCAGTACCAGGTCCTCAACATGGAAACTGTGGAAGATGTCTCTCAAAATCCAGCTTGTCCAAGGGAACGGAGAGATGTATGGGACACACCTGCAGACTGCTGTTTGGCCTGATGTGATGACTCATCTCTGAGTTACCCCTGAGCCTGAGTCTGCCTAACCCTGAATTATCTCTGAACTAAGCCTGTTTAAGCCAGATGAGTCCTCCCTGAGCCAGAGAGTGTGATAAGTCATCAGAGTCAGTTATCTGCTGGGCTTGTGACAGGCCCCACACTATTCAACCAGGGTTCAGTCAATCCACAAGCGAGCCAAGGCAGGTTATAGGCTCCTAAGAGACACTGTCTATTCAGTCTACTCAACATCGCTACCTGCCTATAGTTCTGATAGACTGCCATTGATCCTGCTCCTGCGGCAGCCAACCCTTGGTTTGCTTCTGCTCTTGCCTGTGCCTGTTTCCACACTAGCCAGCCTTTGCTCCAGCCTGCATCTGCTTCTGCCTCAGCTGGCTGCCTGGCAATTCTGTCACCCAACCTGTAAGAAAAGCGAGCTTTCCCACAGAGATCTCCAACCATTTAAGGAAGACAGATGATCATTGATGTGGATTCTGTACAAAGAAGAATTGAAAGAACATTCTGCAAGGGACAGGCAAACAACACGATGGTATGCTGTCTTTTGGATAAATTCTTTCTTAATCCCAATTCTTTAATTGCAGTGCTAGGAGCCCAGGGCAGCAAAGAAGAGGAATTGGAATTTCTTGTTGCTCTAACTCAGAAAGTGTTGCATCCAACACAGGAGTATTCTTTATTAGATGTTGTCTTGACAGATAAAGAGGAGTTGATCACAGACTTATGACTTGATCACATTTGTAATGTGTAAACAGAATAAAGTCCAGACCAGTAGTATGTATATTTGGTTCTTTATAAGGGCCAATTTCAAAGAGCTGGAAAAAATTATCAGCTGAATCTGCTGGGAGGAAGAATTTAGTCAGAAGAAGGTGAATGATAATTGGGAATTGTTTAAGGACACTTTACTAAATGCCCAAAAATCTCCCATCAAGGAAGAAGGCTGTATGGATTGAAAAACTGACCTCATTTAGAGGGAAGTAAAGACAGCTATTTTATATATAATGATAGTAATGAATATGAATGAGAAGATAGGAATCACAGAAAATTGTTAAGGGAAGCAAAGGGACACATGGAAAAATCTATAGCTTGCAGAGTACTTAAGGACAATAAGAAGTAATTTTTTTTAGTATATTAGGAACAAAAAGAATTCTAACAATGGCATTGTTCCATTACTAGATGCACATGGTAGGATTACCAATAATAATGCAGAAAAAGCTGAAGTGTTCAATAAATGTTTCTGTTCTGGAAAAAGCCAGATGATGTAGTCATATAATATGATGATGACACTCTTTCCATTCCACTAATATCTTGGGATGAAGTTAAACACCAGCTACTAAAGTTAGTTGGATCAGCATGTCCGGACAACTTCCATTCAAGAATTTTAAAAGAGGCACTGAGGAGTTCACTGGACCATTAATGTCAATTTCCAATAAGTCTTGAAACACTGGGGAAGTTTTAGAAGACTGGAAGAAAGCTAATGTTGTGCCAGTATTTAAAAAATGTAAATCGAATGACCTCGGTAATTATAGGCCTGTCAGTCAGACATCGATCCCAGGCAAGATATAAGAGCAGCTCATATAGGAATCGGTTAGTAAAGAATTAAAGAAGGTTAACAAAATTAATGCCAATCAACATAGGTTTATTTAAAATAGATGCTGTTAAACTAACTTGATAGCTTTTTTGATAAAATTACAAGTTTGATTGACAAAGGTAATAGTGTTGGTGTAATATACTTAGATTTCTGGAATGTGTTTGAGTTGGTACCACATGACATTTATATTAACAAGCTAAAATGATGCAAAATTAACATGGCATGCATTAAAATGGTTAAAAACTGGCTAACTGATAGGTGTCAAAATCTAATTATAAATGGGAAATCATCGAGCAGGGATTGGCTCTTGGCACTATGCTATTTAACATTTTTATCAATGACCTGAAAGAAAACATAAAATTATCACTGATAAAGTTTGCAGTTGACACAAACATTTGGGGAGTAGTAAATAATAACAAGGACAGGTTACTAATACAAAGCGGTGTGTATCACTTGGTAAGCTGGTCTCAAGCAAACAATATGTGTTTTAATACAACTAAATGTAAATTTATACATCTAGGAACAAAGAACATAGGCCAAACTTACAGGATGAGAAACTGTATCCTGGGAAGCAATGACTCTTATTTAACATTTTCATTAATGACCTTGGCACAAAATGTGGGAGTGTGTGAATAAATTTTGCGGATGCCACAAAGTTGGGAGGTGTTGCCAATATGGAGGAGTACTGGAATATTATACAAGAAGATTTGGACAACGTCGAAAACTGAAGTAAGAAGACATTCAATAGTACAAAGTGCAAGATCGTGCAGTTAGGAATTAAAAACAATAATTTTTGCTATAAGCTGGGGACGTATCAGTTGGAAGTGACAGAGGAAGAGAAAGACCTGGGTGTATTGCCTGATCATAGGATGACGATGAGCCACCAGTGTGATGCGGCCACGAAAAAGGGCAATGTAATCCTAGGATGCATCAGGCAAGAAAGATGAATTCAAAGTGGAACAGGTGCAGAAAAGGGCTACTAGGATGATCAGAGAAATGCAGAATCTACCTTATGAGAAGAGATTTAAGGAGCTTGGATAGTTTAGCATAACAAAATGAAGGATGAGGGGAGATATGATTGCTGTCTATTGATACATCAGAAGGATAAACACCAGGGAGGGATTGGAGTTATTTAAATTAAGGGTAAACATTGGCTAAAGAACAAATGGATATAAGCTGGCCAACAATAAGGTTAGGCTTGAAATTAGATGAAGTGGAGTGAAGTATTGGAACAGCCTTCCAAGCGGAGTAGTGGGGGCAAAAAACTTAATGTGTTTCAAGACTGAGCTTCATAAGTGTATGGAGGGGGTAGTATGATAAGGTTGCCTACAAGGCATATGGCTCATCTATATTAGCAGATATATCCACTGGCCGAAGATGAGACACTAGATGGGGAGAGCTCTGAGTTACTACAGAGAATTCTTTCCCAGGTGCTTGGTTGGTGGGTCTTGCCCAAATGCTCAAGGTCTAACTGATTGCCATATTTGGGGTTAGGAAGGAATTCTCCCAGGTCAGACTGGCAGAGACTCTGAGGGAGGTTTGCCTTCCTCTGCAAAATGGAGCATGGGTCACTTGCTGGTTTGAACTAGAGTAAATAGTGTATTCTCTGTAAAATGAAGTCTTTAAATCAAGATTTGAGGACTTCAGTAACTCAGCCAGAGGTTATGGGTCTATTACAGGAGTGGGTGGGTGAGGTTCTGTGGCCTGTGATGTGCAGGAGGTCAAATTAGATGATCCAAACTAGCCTTCTGGCCTTAAAGTCTATGAGACTATGAAAAAAAGATGTGGGGGGTTTGGTGGATAATCAACTGAACATGAGCCCTAGGGCTACGCTGTGACCAAAAAGATAAATGAGATCATTAGGCTTCAGATTTAACACTATATTTAGGTCCTGATAGAGGAAAACATTTCAACACTTGCTGTAGTCCATCTCTATTCAGGACAATACTTATGCATATACTTAACTTTAAGCTTGTGCTTAAGTCAAACTTGCTGTCCTGAACAGGGATGCTCCTGAATTGAGGTCTAAGAAAATGGGAGTAGTTTACACTTCTCTCAGAGTTAATATTTCAGGAGACTTGGGCAGACATCATTGCATCAGTTTATATTTGCTCCACATGTTGAAGGTTAACTTCATAGCCAGAATGGCTGGATTCTAGAGCACAATTATGGGCATAGGCGCCGACTCCGTGGAAAAAGGGAAAAATTAGTGGGTGCTCTGCACCCACTGGCAGCCAAGCTCCCCTCAGCCCCCGCCCCACCTCCTCCCCCCAAGCGCGCCGCGTCCCTGCTCCTCTGCCTACCTCTCAGTGCTTCCCCCTGGCTGCTGCCAAACAGGTATTTGGTGGCGTGCTGGGAGGGAGGGAGAAGAGCGGGAATGTGGCGCGCTCAGGGGAGGAGGGGGAGAAGAGGCGGGGCAGGGGCGGGGACTTTGGGGAAGGGGTGGAATGGGGGCGGGGCGAGGATGGTGCAGGGGTGGGGGGGGGAGGTCACGCACCCACTGGGAACAGTGGAAGTTGGCGCCTATGATTATGGGATGATATTTTAAAAGGAGGGCAGTTAACAGGGTCCAACAGGAGAGGCTCAAGAGTAAGCAAGTGTGAAGGAAGGGATGAGGACAGAGCCATCTCCCTTACCTAGGCAGGACAACCACTTCAGGTCATTGATGAAGTAAGTAAATGGCGGGACAGGTACTTAGACTGTAAATTCTTTGGGGGCAGGGATTGTCTTTTTGTTAGGTGTTTCTATGGCATCTAGCACAATGGGGCCCTGATCCATGACTGGGATCACTAGGCACTACCTTAAAACAACTAATGAACGAAATAAAAATTTGGGGTGAGATTGCATTATAGCCATTGCCGAGCCGTACCTTCACAAAGGGACTGTACACACAGCTGATAATATTTATGAGAGTTTCAGAGTAGCTGAAATGGTGGATAAAGGTCTTTTAAAATAGTTAAACAGCAGCACATTCCCCAGGGAGGTAGATGGGATCTGTCAAATGAAGATCTTGCCTTAGTTGTACTTCATGTTACTGAATGAACAAGTCCTTTCCAATAGAACTAAGATCAGTGATCAGTGTGAAATCTTATGGGAAATCATGTGCGATCTTGTGATATGTATGAAATAAGCTTGTGTCGCTAGCAAAGATAGAAATAGTCACATAAGTGTGATGGGTTCTGTAATTGAGATTTTCTGTGATCATCTGCAGCTTGACAGAGAGTGTCTTCTTAGTGTGATTTATTCTGTAATACAGTACACTCTGGTGGCTGCCTTCCAAAAATGCTGTCCTGAATAACTGTTTATAAATAGGGTTTTGCCAAATCACTCAACTTCATGAGTCCAACATTTTATTGCAAGAGACACTTTCAGATAGTGCCTCTTTGAAAATTTAAAATGCTTGTTACTGCTTCCACTGCAAATAGCTATGCTTACACTGACAATTAGCAGTAGCCCTAGTTTCTACTGAATTCTAGTGTTCACTATAATATGATATGCCATGGAAGATGGACTGAAACAAGCTATCTTTGTTGTGTAGAATTTAATATGGCCAAATTCTCGTTCCACTGATACCAGTGTAGCCCTTGGAAATTCAGTGGGAGTTGTACATGGGAGAACTTGGCCCTTTGTATCCCTGGGGTAAATCTTTGAAAGTTTTCATAATTATGGAACTGTCATAGCAACTCCAGGTTCAAGATAAACAGGTTCCTTTTTAAAACCCGTTTGGAAACCCCTGAACATCTTGGAAGCACCCAATGGCTGATAGAACGTCCAGAGCAGAGAAGCGGTCGTGCTTTCTGCTTTCTGAGCTGCCCCCATTGGCTCAGAGGTGTCAACAGTCTGTGCTCTTTGGATCTGCAGAGCTTGTAGATTCCATGTGCGAGTGAGCCAAGGTTCCAGAATCATACAGCCTGCTGGCACCAGAGCGGAGCTTGTGGGTCCCACAAAACAAAAACTGGCTCCTTATATGAAGTATTTTTAGCTGTTGGACATGGCAGGTGGTCTCCTTTGGTGCAGTTAGGAGCTCCAGCAGCTGCCGCAGGGGAAGGAGAGAGGAAAGTAGACCATGTTTGGCCTTGGGGCAGGGACTGTCTTTTTGTTCTATGTTTGTATTGCACCTAGCACAATGGCCATAATAAGGACTCCCAAGCACTATGGTAATACAACTAATTTTTAATAATAATGTTTGGATCTTACTGTGTTGGTGATAGCTTTGTTAGGTGCTCAACTAGTGATAAGGAGTGAGATATATAAACACAACGGTAATGCTCTGGGAAATCTTTGCTCCCAGTGGAAATGATGGGCCAAATCCTGAGATGCATCCCATCCGCCTCAATGGAAGCTGGCGAGTTGTAGGTGCTCAGACAAAATCTTCAGCGTATCATGAGTGAATGCGAGGTGCACAAATAGCAAATGTTGTGAATGCCCCTTGAGTGGATGGAGATCACATCTGTGCTTCTTAAATTTCAATATCCTACTGCTACCATTGACAGTTGCAGGATTTTGTAGTGTTAGTTAATAGTTCTTCTTTAGAAAGAAAGTGAAAAAGTTAGAGTGACGTCTAATTTAGGTTTTAGATTGAATTCAGATTAATGGATTATTTCTAGCACATTTTCGGTGGGACAGATTCTGCCATCCAAATCACAACATACATGGTGCTGCATCGGTGACGTGTAAAGCAGAATTTGGCCTACAGTGTTAGGTCACCACCAATAATTTAATATAGATATTTAGGCCCTGATCCGGAAGAGATTTATGCACATGCTTAACTTTACATAGTATGAGTGACTTCAAATGCTTCATTTATACTGAAGTAACAGTCATTAAAAGACTGTCATTAAAATAAGTCAATTGGTATTGAAAGTGCTTAGCACCTTACAGGATTGAGGCCTTCGTCTTCATCCACTCCAGGATACTTGAAAAGAAAAAAGGAAAACAAGAAGAGCAAGGAGTGGGGAAACAGTAATGAGCAAAGAGATGAGAGAAAACAGAGGGAGAACATAGATGAGACAGAGGAAAGGAGAGGAAAAGATGAGAGAAAACAGATGGAGGCAAAAAAAGCCAATGAAGTGAGAGAGACAAGAACACATTGATTTACACAAGGGATGGAAGAACTAGTCTGGATAAAATAAAAACCAAAGCATACCTTCAGTCAGACTTCAAAATGAACCAAATCTTTTGACAAGATTTGAAAAAGTTTAGGAAACTTAAAGCAAAACTATTGTGAACCTCTTCATCCTGGGACCGGAAAAAGAGATACTGTGAGAGAGGGATATTCTGATGATATTGGTGACCCCTCATAGATGAGCTTCAGATAAACATCAAAACATTTACATGTTTATTCAAACCAAACCTCTTGAGATCTGTCCTTCGCTAATGTACACTTCCTCTTGAAGTTAAGCTGAACCTAAAATTGAACATATGTATAAATTACATAAACACAACCTATTTTTTCAAGCAGTTGATCCAAAACACCAAATACCTTTTTTATCTCACAACAGTCCAGTCTCATAATTACAGTATGTATTTTGAGAGTAATTTCCTGTCTCTTAATAATATATCATAATTTATATTTCAATGGTGACTTTTAGGCCAAAGAATCCCAAGGACTTGTGTAATCTATCTTTACAATTACTTCTTTGTTAAAATGCAGCCACCTCTGGCGTACAGTGCAGCAACTGGTAAAGAGCACACAACAATACTATAGGAAATGGAGGTCAGGAGTTTAATCCAGTTACACCTAAAGAGGGGGACAAATAGGAAGATTCATTTAAACCTTATGGTTGATGTAACAACATCATGTCACATTCCATTTTTTAAATTTTCATTTGTACAGTATGTCTTTTTACCTTTTAGTGGTATTTCACTTTTTAAAACTATAGCACGGTCTCCTAATTCCTTCTAAGCCATTCTTGATAAATTTTCCTCAGTACTCAACAATACAGCTAAAACTAGTGCTGCTTAGGTCACAGGTGGCGGAGTACTTTTGATTCTGGGGAAATAGTTGGTCTAGTTGCCAGATATTTTTTCTCCACAATCGGGGCAGAGCACACCTTTAGAGATTCAATTACATTTAAAGAGAACAGAGAAGAGCCAGGGGGAGGATGATAAGACCAGTCTTTGCAGGACAGGCTTCTTTTAAAGTACTGTTTGCTTCTTGGTACTCCTCATCACCATCTTTGCCTTGTTAGCTAACAAAACAGAGCGGTGAGGTGGTGGGAAAATGATGCTGATTTGTTGTGACTCATAACAAGCAAGACTTTTCCAGTTTCAGGTTCTCCAATCAAGTCTCCTTAAAGATGGCCATTTCCTTCCTGACTGTGGGTCTCCAGTTGGTTTGATAAGTTGCCAGGATTTTGCAAATATCTTGGAACTAATTGTCTTTGGACTGTGACCTTAACGTTTCAGCTTTACGGTTTAACAGCTCAATTTTTTTATTTGAACTCAAGGTGTACAGTAATGTGAAGGGATTGTTAACTGCTTAATGAGGATGTACATCAAATGCAAAAAATGTGTTGCTGCAATGTGAAAGATACCTTGAAAAGTTAAAACTGGTCAATAAACATCAAAACTATTCAAAATAATTTAACTAATGATAGGAAAAAAATCATCATATAAAACTTGATGAATAATATTTGACCTGTTTATGCAGCTGGTTGAATAATGTGAAAACTTATTTGTCAATAATTTAAGAGACAAAGTGCATCAAATAAACTGATTAACTCAAATTTAAATCACAAAAGTCAGAATATGCTAATATGACCCCTCCAAAAGCAACCTTAACTTGGCCATATTGTGTATCCTGTTTGTAACCCTTAATCACCTAAGTTTTTGTGATTTTATATTTTTACCTTTAACATTTTACTAATATGCAGGGTTATTTGTTTTTTTTAAATATAATTTCCTGGACTGTTCTTAAAGAAAAATGCAACAAAGAATAAAATGTGTAAAACAGAACTAAATCCATAATTATTTATCTTGAACGGCTGACAAATTCTTTGTTCTGGAGGCAGGGGTCCTCAGTCCTTTCCACTGTGTGGGCCATAACCTAGATTAGCTCTAGAGGACTATCTCTCCATCCATTTGTGATCACATAGAATACCTTCCCACTCATTGTAATTGCATAATTTCCCTGTGGCAACTATGGTAATTTTTCCTTGAAAAAATCATTTTAGTGAAATATACATGGGTTAGATTCTCAGCTGGTGCAAATCGGCAAAGCTTCATTGACTTCAGCTGAGGAACTGACCCAAGACAGGAATTGAATTTTTACCTATCTTTAAATGCATTGTGGCAGGAGGGAAATGAAGAGCTCTCTATTTCAGCAGCCGGATTTTTCAGAGCAGCAGCAAATACTTTGGGGACTGCTGGTAATTCATGAACCACAGTTTGAAAACTACCGCTCTTGAGCACAGCTTACACGCTTTACTGGCTATTTCATGCAAAGGATTTAAAATGGCAAAATTGTCTCAATAAGCAAATGCTTGCTTTTCTCCTGTTTGCTTTAAGCATATTGAAGACTATTAAATACAACTCCTCATTCAGGAGCTTATGTAACTGATGGGTGTGTGTACACGTAACTCCCCAATTTTATGAAAGTCTTGGAGGACCTCCAGAATATTTGGAAAATCAAAATAAAATAAACCAAATAAAACCAAATTTGATTTCGATGAAAATTTCAGACATAAGACCAGATAAAGCTTTTGGATAACATGGGCTCTAGATATTCAAACTGGAAAATGAGGATTTAACAGGTATACAACAAGTCTTGTGTAATTAGAATATACATCCTCCTTACAGTGTTTTCCCAATAGATTATTGGAAGTTTATCGTCATTTTACGCATGTATCTAATCTATGTTAATATGTTATTTTGTCTGTAACTGCGGGAGACAAGTGTGTGAAAAATATAGGTAAAAGTGGAAATCATGCTTATTTGCATGAACTGCCAGTAGTTCCAACCTATAATATAAATGTAGCTGCACGTTGTATAGGGAAATATGCTATTCAATTCATTCTTAAATGTTCTTGAAATTATGATCAATTTCAGTTCCCAAGGCAACTGACGACACAAAGATGGACCAGCCAATAATGGGAAACAGCTTTAAGTTTTTTAACTATAACATATGGCAGAAAAAGTATTTGTTTCATGTGACTTAAAAAATGCTCATGAAAGGGGCTACGCAATATATCACTTCAAATTGGAATGAAAAAATGATTGAAAGAGGTGTGAGCAATTTGGCTTCACAGGAAGAGTGCAGTGATCATGTGAGTGAATGAATGAAATGAATGAATGAATGGCAAATTCAGCAACACCATTTTTAAAGTGACTTTGGATGCTTGTCCAAATCCTGCCATGCCCCTTTCCTCTGAACTTGCCCCTACTCTGTATAGGAGAACAAATGCCACCCCACTCCACTATTGTGAACCGCCCAGTGCCAGATGTACTGGCTTTCTGTCCAGAATCTGCTGGTGGTGCTGCTCAAAGCTTCCATCTCACAGTACTTCTGGAAGAATTATGTCTGCTCTAGCTTTCACAGGTGTAATGCCACAGGGCCTCATGCATTAGCAATGCATCTCTTACCCCTTTTTGGCAGAGCCTTAATAAAACCCATTTGGTGAAATACTGATCTCATTGAAGTCAACAGCAGTTTAATTAAATACTTATTTAACATCACTTTATTGCCACTTAGCTCTGTATTTTCCCTTTTTGTTTCTTGTATTGAGCTCCCCAGTGTATGTCTCTATTCCCCATTCCTTCCTGTTAAAAACTGGGGAATATTTATTTAGGCGTTCGGCCATTCCTGATTCCTCTGTTATTGCTCTCCATCCTCATTCTTCAGAGGTCTTACTTTGTCTTCATTCTTTCTTTTCTGCTTGATACCTTTGAGAAAAACATTAAGTTTCCATTCATTGCTTTAGTCAACAGGTTTTCATTGATTTTCTTTTAGTGTCTCATAATCTCCCAGTTTGTCTCTTGACCTCTATCTTGTTTTCTGCTTTAGATAACAATTTTAAGCAAATCATTTCAATGACATTGGGCTTTTATGAAACTTCATTTTGGTGACAGTGTTTCTTTTCTAGTCAGGCTTTCCTTCTGTATGAGATCTGTCTTTTATATTTCAGTGATAAAGATTGATTTCTTGGTTTCATTGAAGTCAATGGCAAAATTCCCATTCATTTCAACTATTCAAAAACAGGCCCCAAATCTGCCAGCGTCTCCCATCCCTCCAGTTATTTTTTTGGACCCCATCCTTTTAGATGGTGAGCACATTGTGTGAGATACAAGGACCACCAACACCTTGCAGGATGGTGTACTTATGTTTTAATATGCCAGCAATCTAATATTGCCCAGTGTGATTAGCAGTCTCCTCCTTTCTGAAGTGTAGAGCTTTCCTTTGGCTGTCTGTGATACCACCTCTTCTTAATATACCTAATTCAGCTGGTTTGTGATCACCAACACTGAATTTCTCTGCTACTTTGGGATCTGATATAATTTATTTTCTTTTGCTGAACAAAAAGAGAGAGGGGAAAAAGAGAAAATGAGAAAAGCAGGATGACAGTGTTGTCCAGAGCCAAAAGAGGTCAGATTTCTAGTGGAACAGTAGCTGGAACTTTTACAGAATCAGTAGTAGTTTCCAACACTGTGTAGTATCTAGAGGTTGTAGCATTACTATGAGCATTCCTCCTTGTCCCATGAACAAGGGAAAGGGGGTTTATGTAGTGTAACAAACAAGAGGCCAAAAAGTTGTACTGATTACAGCACATCACTGTAAGGACCTGACTCTGTGTCTCTACTAAATGTCTAATTATGCAGAATTCTGCACAGCCCACATTAGCAGAACTGGTGTTTGGTTTGTGTACTTCATTAATGTCTGTTCTAGCTGTAGCGCTGTGGGTGTGAAATCCTGCTGCTCCGTTTAAATGCATGTTTGGAAAAGAATGTAGTAATGTAATGTTTTTTTCTTTGGCGATATTGTGTCATGGTTTCAGTGAAAGGTTCATAGCCCTGCTGAGATAGAGAAGTGCCAACCAGCCTGCATCTTCTAAAAGGGACATGTTAGACACTGACACTGTCTGTAGCATCAACATCATCTTGCTGTAGATCAGAGAGACTCCCTCATAGTGAATTTGGCCTAAGTGTAAGGAAATCTCCATGACACTTTTCTCAACTGCTTCAGTCCGTTCTTCCCAGAGGGGTTGGGGACGGTTGCAAGGGGGAAACAGGATTAAGGGGTGGGTCAAGTGCCAACCTCAGGTTTGGCTTGGTTGGAGCAGGTTATGGCGTGCAGGTTATAACTCATGCTACGAAACCTGCAGTCTATTATGTGCACCTGAACTTTGCCTGCAAGGTTGTTGCCCCAGGGCGGGCATTCTGTGGCCAGGCTTGCTGTGGCAACAGCGGAAATAGCCAGGCCACACCATTGTATATGAGTTATTAGAGAGATGAAGGAAGACTCGAAGGTGTGGGAACAGTTTCTGAGTTAATTTAATGGGGTGTCGTTATGGAGGGAGGAATGGGTATTAGAGGCGGGTTTGAAAATCCATTCAGATGCTTCAGGGATATGGGTTTTGGGGTGTTTTACCAAAGCAGGCCGTGTTCCCAGAACCATCTGGACACAAAACGGGGTAGTGCATGGCATGACTTTCCTGAAATTTTTCCCCATTTTAGTTGCAGTGGTTACCTGGGGATCAAAGTTAGCTAATAAAAGGGTGTGCTTCTGGGTATGACAACATGGCAGTGGTACATGTTATCAGTCACCAAATGTCCAGTTCATACAGGATTATGAAGTTAGTGAGGGTATTTGTGCTACAATATTTAAACCTCTGTTTTTCTTCCAAGCACAAGCCTGGGGTGAATAATGGCATAGCAGATGCCTTGTCTCATTTTCACTTCCACAGATTTCGGGAGCTTGCACCAGGAGCTAGCAATGAACCTGAGCAGATGCCGCTGGCACTGTGGAGCCTCAGCGTATGATGTTGTCAGTGGTATGGAGATCCTTGGTTCTGGGCACATGGCTGAGTTATGAAGGAAGTTTTAATGAATTCTTCCAATTTCAGGATGTGGAATGCTAGTCACCAATATGGCTCATCAGAGCGGGGCGGGTGTTGCAGTACATGGTCATTGGCAATCCAGCTGCCGGTGTCCTTGACAATCCTGGCATAGTGCAAGGGGCAACTGAATTCTTTTGGGAGAATGGTGGTTCACCTCTCAGACTTGGGAGCTGGCATGTTTAGATGCTATAAAAGAGGCCATTGGGAGATGGCTGGGAACCCGACTGGGTTTGGGGAGGGGGGGAGCAGCCAAGCTAATTGCTGGCACCTCCTTGTGGCAGATGTCCAGTGCAAGTACTCCATTTGGAAGGCATCCAGTGACCAGATAAATGGCCTGGTAAAGGAATTAAAAAAAAAGGGCTGGTTAAAGGAAAGGAACGGAATGTGGGGGTGGGGGTGTTCAGAGCTCGTATGATTGGTATGGCAAGGAGCAAACCCCACTTCCTTATAGCCCACCTTAATCCTCCTAGGAGCGAGGAGGGGGGATGGTAAGGTCCAAGCTATGGGTTGGCTAGGGGACCTGGATGTAAAATGACGGAGGGCTGATGGAAGTCCTGGGCAGTTATTTGAATGAACATGGAGTTGCCTGCACTGTACACTTTTATCTACCGGGTAGTCCCAGGTATCTAATAATAAAGTTGTGGCCTGATTAAATCCATATCAAGTGTCTCCTGTTCTTCTTTTGGTATAGCCGGACAACAGCATCATCTTACTGTAGATCAGAGAGACTTCCTCATAGTGAATTTAGCCTGGGTGTAAGGAAATCTCCATGTCACTCTTCCCAATTGCTTCATTTTATACATTAGGACAAAGTAGGAGGAAATAACATATACATACCGTACCTCTTCCCTTTGAGGTAATAACTCTTAAGAGTTGACAAAATCAGCTTAAGCACATAAAAGCAACTTCTGAATTCCTTCAGTTCAAGGGAAAAGTGAGCAATGGAATAGGCTGCCCGGAAAAGTTGTGAAATCATTACCCCGAGAGCTTTTAAAGGCAAGAAAGAAAAAGGAAGCAGATGAACTACCTTTTATAAGCTATGCTAAGTATACTAGGAGCCAGACTAGATAAACTATGAGGACACTTCTAACTTCCAACTGGTGCAAGTGCTGGAGGAACCAACTAGGGGCAGAGCTTTTCTTGACCTGCTGCTCACAAACAGGGAAGAATTAGTAGGGGAAGCAAAAGTGGATGGGAACCTGGGAGGCACTGACCATGTGATGGTCGAATTCAGGATCCTGACACAAGGAAGAAAGGAGAGCAGTAGAATACGGACCCTGGACTTCAGAAAAGCAGACTTTGACTCCTTCAGGGAACAGATGGGCAGGATCCCCTGGGAGAATAACATGAAGGGCAAAGGGGTCCAGGAGAGCTGGCTGTATTTTAAAGAATCCTTATTGCGATTGCAGGAACAAACCATCCCGATGTGTAGAAAGAATAGTAAATATGGCAGGTGACCAGCTTGGCTAAACAATGAAATCCTTGCTGATCTTAAACGCAAAAAAGAAGCTTACAAGAAGTGGAAGATTGGACAAATGACCAGGGAGGAGTATAAAAATATTGCTCAGGCATGCAGGAGTGAAATCAGGAAGGCCAAATCACACTTGGAGTTGCAGCTAGCAAGAGATGTTAAGAGTAACAAGAAGGGTTTCTTCAGGTATGTTAGCAACAAGAAGAAAGTCAAGGAAAGTGTGGGCCCCTTACTGAATGAGGGAGGCAACTTAGTGACCGAGGATGTGGAAAAAGCTAATGTACTCAATGATTTTTTTGCCTCTGTCTTCACGAACAAGGTCAGCTCCCAGACTACTGCACTGAGCAGCACAGTATGGGGAGAAGGTGACCAGCCCTCTGTGGAGAAAGAAGTGGTTCGGGACTATTTAGAAAAACTGGATGTGCACAAGTCCATGGGGCCGGATGCGCTGCATCCGAGGGTGCTAAAGGAGTTGATGGATGAGATTGCAGAGCCATTAGCCATTATTTTTGAAAACTCATGGTGATCGGGGGAGGTCCCGGATGACTTGAAAAAGGCTAATGTAGTGCCCATCTTTAAAAAAGGGAAGAAGGAGGATCCGGAGAACTACAGGCCAGTCAGCCTCACCTCAGTCCCTGGAAAAATCATGGAGCAGGTCCTCAAGGAATCAATTATGAAACACTTAGAGGAGAGGAAAGTGATCAGGAACAGTCAGCATGGATTCACCAAGGGCAAGTCATGCCTGACTAACCTAATTGCCTTCTATGCTGAGATAACTGGCTCTGTGGATGAGGGGAAAGCAGTGGATGTGTTATTCCTTGACTTTAGCAAAGCTTTTGATACGGTCTCCCACAGTATTCTTGCCTTCAAGTTAAAGAAGTATGGACTGGATGAATGGACTGTAAGGTGGATAGAAAGCTGGCTAGATCGTCGGGCTCAACGGGTAGTGATCAATGGCTCCATGTCTAGTTGGCAGCCGGTTTCAAGCGGAGTGCCCCAAGGGTAGGTCCTGGGGCCGCTTTTGTTTAATATCTTTATTAATGATCTGGAGGATGGTGTGGACTGCACTCTCAGCAAGTTTGCAGATGACACTAAACTGGGAGGCGTGGTAGATACACTAGAGGGTAGGGATCGGATACAGAGGGACCTAGACAAATTAGAGGATTGGGCCAAAAAAAACCTGATGAGGTTCAACAAGGACAAGTGCAGAGTCCTACACTTAGGACGGAAGAATCCCATGCACTGCTACAGACTAGGGACCGAATGGCTGCGTAGCAGTTCTGCAGTAAAGGACCTAGGGGTCACAGTGGATGAGAAGCTGGATATGAGTCAACAGTGTGCTCTTGTTGTCAAGAAGGCTAACGGCATTTTGGGCTGTATAAGTAGGGGCATTGCCAGCAGATCGAGGAACGTGATCGTTCCCCTTTATTCGACATTGGTGAGGCCTCATCTGGAATACTGTGTCCAGTTTTGGGCCCCACACTACAAGAAGGATGTGGAAAAATTGGAAAGAGTCCAGCGGAGGGCAACAAAAATGATTAGGGGTCTGGAGCACATGACTTATGAGGAGAGGCTGAGGGAACTGGGATTGTTTAGTCTCCAGAAGAGAAGAATGAGGGGGGATTTGATAGCTGCTTTCAACTACCTGAGGGGGGGTTCCAAAGAGGATGGAGCTCGGCTGTTCTCAGTGGTGGCAGATGACAGAACAAGGAGCAATGGTCTCAAGTTGCAGTGGGGGAGGTCTAGGTTGGATATTAGGAAAAACTTTTTCACTAGGAGGGTGGTGAAGCACTGGAATGCGCTACCTAGGGAGGTGGTGGAGTCTCCTTCTTTGGAGGTTTTTAAGGCCCGGCTTGACAAAGCCCTAGCTGGGATGATTTAGTTGGGAATTGGTCCTGCTTTGAGCAGGGGGTTGGACTAGATGACCTCCTGAGGTCCCTTCCAACCCTGATATTCTATGATTCTATGATTCTAACTTCACCTCACACAGCATTCATTACATCTAAGAAAATGAATATGTGAAATATGGGGGAGGGAGGGAATGTAAAAAGATAACTGAATAAGTTCCATGCATAACACTGTTCCTGACTAGTGGATGTGAAAAGTGATATTTTCACAAATGTTCATAAACTTGATCTGGGATTAAGCCTGCCGAGAATCCATGGTAATTACTCAGGCAACTAGCCCATGCGAAACCCGTGCTGCCATGGCTTCATTGCTACTGCTGCTCAAGCTAGCTAGATTAAAGCTAACTCAGGTATGTATACATGAGCTGCAGTTACAGCCCATGATTGCAGTGTAGACCTACCCTAATACCTTTTGAGCTTTTGGGAATTTTAGGCTCTAAGTTGTGGCTTGGACTGTTGTTTTGTATGGTCTCTGCAACAAATAAAGTGTCCATTGGGTCATGAAGGCAGAATGTTTTTTAGTTTATTCCAAGCACTACCCTTGTCTTTCTTCTCCCTACCCACCTATTCAATATTCTTCTGGCATGTAAGTTAGCTACTAAATTATGCTTTCTATTGTACCATTCTTAGATTGTTATGTAGTTAGGGAATTCTTGATGTGAAATGCTTTGGAAAGACCACATTAAAAGGTAGTCTCTATTGAAAATAATACAAATTTTTCCATGGAAATAAACAATTCCATAGACAAGCTACCATTTGTTTTGTGCATTCCAAAAACCACACTACATTTACTTACCATAAAGTCTGACCTTTCCAGTTACTTATTTCTAGTATTATAAATTTTTTTTTCTTTTCAGGAACAACCACATTTAGTATGTAATATTTAGGTTTACTGTGGGGATTTTAATGGTATTGTTGGCATATTGTGGCAAAGATTTAGGCCAAATCCATTGATTTGTGTGATAAAATTCTGTTGAAAGAAATGATTTAACGGAAAGACAAAACTGATAGCTATTTAAGACTAACAAAGAGGATATACTGTACTGTACCCAGATTTCATAGAAGTGAAATATGAGTGTTAAGCTCCACATTGCACTCCATCCAAATTTTAAAATAGAAAACTCTTTTTTAATCCCTAGTATTACTTTTATGTTTTATGTCAGAAAAACTTCTAGGGATTATATATATATGTGTGTGTGTGTATATATATATATATATATAAAATAAAGTAATAACAGATGGACAGTAAACGAGTTTCCAATAGGCACATGTTACACTACATGGGCTAAATTCTGACCTAAGGTATTACTGAGAGCAAAATGTTGCGGGATATGTGTGTGTATGTGCATGATGTATGTTAGTGTGGTTATAAGGTTTCATGTTTATCATCTTTCTACTTCTCCTTATTCATGGTGTTCAGTTTACAGGTAACACAATGTTGTTGTTTTTTAACCCCCAGCCTTGCAGACAGAATCTAGAAGTTAAGCTGGATTTCTTGCTTCTTGCGCATCTTCACCAGTAATAAAGATCTTCAAGGTCAAGTTAATCCGCAGTCACACTTGTCAATACCATGGTCCCCAGCTGAAAGGAACTTAAATACTTTGTTTATGATATATAAGATGGAATGATATCCAACTTGATCGGTTTTTAGCTGTGTTGGTTCTGCAGAGGAGGAGACAGAAAACACTTATTTCTATCACTAAAATACCTAAACACATATGACTATGAATACATGAAGGAGCAGGTTTGTTGAGTAAGCAGGTGCTATGTTTACATACTGACCTTTCAGAATAAAACTGCTCTTTAAGGGGGCATGTTCTCTTGGCTTCTTTTCAAATATTGTCCACATATCACTTTGTATCTGTACGCAGATGGGCATCTATGCTCAATAGCAAACTGTAAATTCTGGATGGATTTGAACTACAGCCACATATTTGAACACTGAAGACTGGCCATGGTTATGGATCTAAACTTCTCTAAAATTTGTCTCCATATTGGGCCAAACTTAAAACCCTATATCTAAACACTGCTAAGCTGTGAATAAACTGAAATCTGAATATAGATATTAATTCTCATTGTGGATGTCTGTATGTCATAGCTGTTAGAAGTTGGATAATTTCTTGAATACCATAAGCTCCTTCTTTGTAGTTTCTGAAAAGTTCAAAGTAATATTTTTCTAATCTTTCTCCTGTTTGCTAATTTATTTTGCCCATCTTTGGTTATTTTTGAACTAATTCAGTGGATCGGATTTAGGCATACCATAGATCAAATGTAGAAGGGCCCTTGTAATTACATGAAAACCACCTTTGTAAATAATAATTTAAAAAATGGAAGGATCAGCACATATTGTAGTAAATATTTCTTATGTTTTTTGGTTGCTGTTGATGTTGCAATTCCAGTTGTAACAGAACTTAGGAAAATTTTAGGCAGGATGCCTAAATCATTATTCACTTAAAAAGAAACCCACGAATAATAATCTCAGGCTCAAAAATGTAAACTGCAAAAGCCAAAAAAATAAAATAAAAAGAACAATAAAAGATGCAAAGCTGAGGGTGCCTTTAACCCCTTTGATTCAGTGGAAATCGGTGGGGCTACTCACAGTAATAAAGTTAAGCACTCGCTTAATTGTTGGTGGGATTGGGGTCTAAGAAGGGAAGGTCCCTTAATTATGCTAGAGATTCATTCCTGTTTTAAAACCCCATTTATTCTGATTTAGTGCCATATCCGAGGTTAGCTAGATTGATTGGGAGATATAACGGTACTTAACAATACAGAAAAAATTAACCTCAAGTTCGGGTGTGTGGGGGGGAATACAACATAGTTTTCTTTTAAGTAAGTAGGTAACTTACATGATATTATATTACATTAAAGCATACATGAAAACAATGCATAAAAGTAATAGATACCATAGGGCACTGTTCCCAACAAGTATTGCATACGCTTTGAAATGCTGGGGATCAACCTCCTGGGCTTCACTGATCTATTCACTGCGCCTGGGTTCAGCAACATACTTGAACATATGTAACTTTCAGTCCCCTAGAGGCAACTCTGATATTGTTTCTTCGAGATGGGAAATAGAGAGTCTTAGTAGATAGCAGTATATTACTTCAAATTAAGGGAGGGCCCCTCTTGGATCAAAAATTAGGTATATTAGAACTAATGTGTTATGTATAATCAGCAAAAGGTGGGAGTGGGGAAACTGAATAAATAATACTTAGTGTTGTCTAGTAACTACAACAGTGGACTTGGATTCTTTATTTCTGTTTTCTGTGTAGGGGTAGAATTTTATATTTGTATTAAAGGCCATAGTTTATGCTGCCAGCCACCCTTTTAAATAGCAGAAAGGAATGACCCTCTGGGGTATTGGTAGAAATGCATCTGACAGACTGCCAGTGTCTGTACTGATGTTAAGGCAGGGACAGACCAGAACCGTCCTTATGACTGATTATGGTCACCCTTTGTTTTAGAATAAGTTGTATTATAAAAAATGGATTGCATTATAAATTATATGCATTATAAACTTCCCTCTAGTCATTTCTTTGTTTTAAGGTTTAGTAAGTAAAAGACAGGGTCATGTATTGTGTCTATGTTAATTAAATTAAAGGAATGCTAAAAGCCCGAGCCACAGTACGAACTGTTTTAATTACAAAATTTAGTAAGGTTTAATTTTTAATGCCTTTTTTGCTCAATATAAAATACTGCTGTTTGTATACCTTTGAAGGTCTCTGTAAAAGACTGTTTGTGTAAATAAGGAGTGCATGCATCTTCGAGATGGGAAATTGAGAGTCTTAGTAGATAGCAGTATATTTCTTCAAATTAAGGGAGGGCCCTCTGGGATCAAAAACTAGGTATATTAGAACTAATGTGTTATGTATATTCAGTAAAAGGTGGGAGTGGGGAAACAAAATACTTAGTGTTGTCTAGTAACTAAAACAGTGGACTTGGATTCTTTATTTCTGTTTTCTGTCCAGCTTTTTCCTTATGATCACTGTGATATTTTAAGCAAGTTAGTTACCTGCACTCTGCCTCAGTTTATTCATTTGTGAAATGGGTATAATAATGCTTACTTTAAAGGAATGTTGGGCCAGATCATAGCTATGCTGATTTCCACCAACTGAGGATGTGGACCATTGTGTTTCTTAGTTAACATGTATAAAGTACTTTGAGAACTGTGGGTGGAAAGTGCTACTTTTTTTAGTCAATGTGAATAATTGATGTTACTAAACCACTATGCCCTGTAGGTTCAGAAAAAATGTAGATTTGCCCTTTCAGTTATACTAATTACCATCCTCAATGTTCTGTGTAGGTTGTCCTTCTTGCTTCCTCTTAAATTATAAACACTGCCCAAATAGAGTGGTCATTTATGTCAACTTAGCCCTTTCTCTGGAGATCTTTGGCTTTGTTGGTGGCATATCCAGATGAATTTCTGGCTTGGGTACTTCTCTGCGTGTCTTCTGGGAGAACAAATGTTTGGGAGCATGCTTCCCATGTGCTGTAAAACCACAAAAATAGAATAGAAGAATAAAAGGAATAAGATCAAGTAAATGGTAAAGTCTCTATAATGTCTTGCATCTGATGTTCATACTGCTGGGGAGGGGAAAGAACACATGCTTGATGTTTTCTCTAGGACTACACCCAACTGGAAGCTGTCCCATGGCTTCTTTGCAGACAGCAGCATGCCCAAATTGAATGCATTAATTCTATGGGGAAATCTCTTTTATGGAACTAAAATTAATCTCTTCAAATTCCCAGGCACATGGTCCACTGCCAGTGCCATCAAACTAAAGGAGGGGCTGCATTGTCTTGAGTCAGAGGAGACAGCTCCACTATAGCTGTAAGGCCTAACGGAGTGAAGTAAACTCTGGTGTGATATAAGCCATGAGCCGACTGCTCAAGATTTTAAAATGTGACATATGCAATTAGTGACACAGCAAAAGGAAAGAAAGAGCCGGGAAATCCCTAGAATCCTACTGTTCTTTTCAGGTGAATACTTTATATCTAATAAATATGGCTCTGTATGACACAGGATAACAGAAAATAAGTCGCTCTTTTGGATTTTTTTTCTTTCGCGAGGGAAGGAAGAAGTGGAGGGCATGAGTAATAGTTAAAATATAAAACTCAGATCTAGTCAGACAATGGTAATTCCATCTAAAGTCTCAGAAATACTTAGTAATAGATTTTGCTTTCTGTTACACCCATGCAGCCCAGCTGGCTTCAATAGGGTTGCACTACTGTATCTGATAGAAGAATTTGTCCCCAAGTGCTCTACTGCCTGGATCTAATTCTTAATTCCCCTCCAGATAAAATAATAACTATCCTTAGTCTTAATCTTGGATACAGCCTCTGTCTACAGAGGCTTTTAGAGTATTTTTGTTGGGACTGTAAGAAAGTGTTTTGACATTCATCATAACCAGAACCTGTCAGATGTGATTACTATTGAGCATAGATATGTCCTGAGGAATGAGGGATGGCTAACAAGATGATTCTTTAGAATACACCCAAATGTAATTTTACTGTTTTTTTCCTCTGTAATGTTCAGATCCAGACATATTTTGGCTGAAGCTGGCCATGGCATGTGTGAACGCACTCTGGTGCAAACTCAGTGAAGCAGCTTACGGGCCAAATACCCCACCCCACACTGGTGTCATGGGTGTACCTGAGGGAGGGTAGGTCATGGTGGAGCTCTCTGTGTTATGCAGATCCTTCACTAGCACAAGGTCCCAGGGCTGCTCTCTCGGATGCTTGGCCAGGCCAGCACAGGATCAGGGAGCTGTAACCTGCTCTCTGACTGTTCTCTCTCCCCTGAGCTAAACAAAACTTGGGTTCAGGGAAGAATTGAACCTCAAGTATGGGCGGGGGAAGGGATGGATCTTCAAGGGTCCCCAGCCTCCTGGTGATGTGCAGCCCAGTTGCTTGAACAGGGCTCTGCATAATGGTCAACTTCTAAAAGGTTTTGCAAAGGACAGTTGTCCAGACAAGCCAAGGAGGTTGGGGGTCTGTGAGAGCCACTGTGACCACAGGGTTTGGTGTGCATTCTGGTGAAATGTATTATCTATATGTTCGAGTCAAACAAATTACTCATGACAGCAACCCCATAGGGTATGAAAGTATCACTGTCTTGGTTTTATAGATGGAGGAATGTAGGCAGAGATGTTCCATCACTTGCCTCAGCCTTAGAAAGAGTTGTTGTCAGAGCTGGACACAGAGAGGAGTCGTCCCTGGCTTTCAGTTCTACACGTAGTCCATTAGACCAGATGCATTATACCTTCATGATGAACTGCCCCTTCATGTTTACAGACATCATATTGGTTGTTCAACACAAGAACCAGCTGAGATTCATGCTGGTAGGTTTGAGGGAGAGAGTGACATTAGTGCTATCAGTAGCAGTTTATGGAGCACTTGAATCCATTACCATGTGGGTCCTCCCAAAAATCAGTGAACCTGCAGCCATAGTTTTCTTGGAGGCCAAAGACCAGCCTTGGGTTGCTGTAGTGAGAACCATAAACAACTAATGATTTTTAGAAGGAAATAGGGACTAACTTTCTATTCTAGCAATCAAATTATACTTTCCTTAGTATTTTGCAAAGAAAAGGACTATAAATGTATTTTTATTATTAAAACATGAAAGATGAATTAGATTAAGTCTGATATTCCAGTTACCCCCAAATTTGGAGGGATGAAAGGGAGAGGAAGCAATGACATAGGTTTTCTGGTCTTCACAGGCCAGCTCTGTGTGCAATATGCTGAATCATACTAGCAAAAGTCTGCCACAGTTAGTAAAGTAACTTTATTGTTTTGTGGAGGGAGTGGCGGTACTGCTCTGGTGTGAAATACATTCATCCAAGTTGATGCTTTACATCTGCATTCTCAAAAGCAGGATTTCTCATTCTTTTTTTCTTTTTGCTAATTTTCAGAAAAGCATTTTGAGGCATTTACTCACCCTTATAATCTCAGCTATCACTGACAGAACCATTCTAAATGTCACCCCCACTTTTCCAGTTACTATCATTGTAATCATTATCTTTCTTTTGTCTGGAGGTTTCCATGTACCTCTCTGTACAGATTTTTTACTACCATTACAGGTAGTGCTAAATAGTGACGCCTGTACGTATGGTTGCCTGACACGTCCCATTGTAAGATGCTGTTTTCAGTTACTTATAACTTTCCCATAATGTAACCATTTGAGCTGAAATTCTCCATGCTTGCTTCAGTCTGAATTTTTCTGGGAAGGTTCAGCTAAAACGATTGAGCTGTTTCTGAGAACAAGATTAGGGAAAAACATGTTTTGCCTGAGCTAAAAAATTCTTACAATCATTTCACTGAGACACTTTAGTGTCTCCAGGCTTTGGAGCAGGGACTTGAAATTTGGTCAGGGGATGGGGTAGGATGGCTGATATCAGGGATAAGCCTATTGGCTTCCCAATGGAACATGACCAAATGGTGGTCAAGTTATAAGGCTTTGAATAATAGTCTCAGTTTGCATATGCTCACTAGAAACTTGTTATAATTTGGAGGCTAAATTTTCCAAAGATTCAATCTGTAGTGAGCATGATCCATCCATTTACAGCAAATATATGATGACCAGGCTGCTCATGCATAGAGCCCATGATATTCTTTTTATTTTTTATATTTTTTATGTTTTAGGAATTTCTTGTTATTTTATTTTACACCATTATCCAGGCACCCTCATGCCCCCTTTTATATTTCCCCTTGTCACAGGGTGCCTCTGTCGGTACCTGGTGAATCTTGCAGCCTGGGCAGTTCAGATGGTTTCGCCATCACAAACATACATACTGGGTTGTTTATCTTTCACCAAAGTGTGCATTTATTTCCCTCTTACATAACAATACTTGTGCAATACAGGCTTACAGCAAGGTAGGCTCCCCTGCAGCCCTCACCTCACCTCACCTCACCTCCCTGCCCTGCCCTGCCCTGATTGTCACCCAGGTGCTCACAATCCCCCATCAGAAAGTATGTAATTGCCCTCAGCTGGGCCTGCAGCCTTCTCCAAACTACAGCAATGTCAGTGATCAGAATGCTACTGATAACACCCTGTCACACCCCTCTCCTGTTGACCTTCAGCCCCCCAATTCCATTAGGCCCAGAAGCCCCTTCCCTACCCCCCTTAAATATTCCACCTCCCCTACTGAGTCCCAGCCCTCCAGGTCACCCATTAGTCCTGAGGCCCTCTCACTTATTCCTCCTTATATATTTTCCCTGGCCTCTGGGTGGGGAGGACCTAGTGAGGGGTTGGGTCCTGCCCGCAGGAGGTGGAAAACTCTGGGGGAGGGGGTCAGGTCCTGTACCTGGGGGTTGGGAGGCCCCAGGGGGTTGCAGATAAAGCCCACACACACTCATTCTGCAGCAGTGGCTCCTGTCCTGCAGGTCTAGGCTCAGTTCCCCGCACCAGGCATTGTGACTTGGACATGGGTTCGCAGCATTGCTCAGGTTTGACCCGGCTGCCCCTTCATCAGTGGGGCCGGGGCAAACCTGAGCAGCACTATGATCCCATGTGCCAGGTTGCAACACCTGGAGCAGGGATCTGGATTCAGCCCTGCAGGACAAGAGCTGCAGGAGCTGCCACTGCAGGGTGCATTTTCGTTTTATGCCATTTTTTATGTTCTTTTTCATTTTGTGTTATTTTGCATTTGCGATGAACATGGGCCTTTACTCATGCACCTTCCCCACAGAGGCATGTGCCATTCCAGGACTGCGAGCCTGAGCAGGACTTCCCCTGCAATTGTTCTCTGTTGTGCTCTCAATGCTGCCCCTGCTGGCAGGCTGGCAGCTTGGATAAGGAATATGACTGGAATGCAGAGGGATGAGGAACCCGGGTGGCAGGAGAGATGCAGTGCTGTAGGTCAGGAGCAGGAGCTTGAGGAGATGGGAGTATGAGGGAGAAGCGAGTTAGAAGCAGGATCTGGACTGGGACTTCACATCATCCCTGTCTCATTCAGTGCTCAGGATGCACAACGCTCTCGGGGTGAATTTGGGGTTGTGCAATGAAGAAGGCTGTTGTCATAGGGCCCCTGCCTCATTTGTTGCAGAAGTTGGAAGGTGTGTGGTGAATGAGGCAGTGATCGTGGACTTAAATACTGTATCACAATAAATATGCACCAGGGGCTGGATTAAGGCTGCCCAGGCATTTCCTAACTTTTGACTACTTGCTTTACAAACTCAACGTTCTTTCAACATAGCTTTCTTGAAAGGTAATTATATAATAATTGTTGTGTCTTTATGGAATTTTCTGTATACTTGCATTGTATTGCTTTAGTGCAATCTCAATGGAATAAGCATAACAGACCTGCAGTAAAGTTGAACTATCCTCTTTTCTGAGCTAAAATGACAGCAATTTGATTCTCTAGTGTCCTGACCCTACACTTATTATTTAGATAAAACTCCGATTGACTGCAACTCAAGTTGAGTTTTGTGGGAGTAAAGAGTTCAGGATATGGTCCCCAATGTTAAACGTACTGTTGAGCAATTTGGAACAAAACAAAGGAAGTTAAAATGCAGAAACAAAAATCACACAGAATGGACGAGAACTGTTAACAGTCTAACTTATTTAACATGAAGTCTAGCTCCTTAACATGCTCTTCTTTTTCCTATGTGCAGTATCAGTATGAGAATGCACATGTAATTTAAAATAAGGCAGGTGCTATCATAAATGGTATATAAAGATAGTAATTTTAATAAGAATTTCAGGCTGAAGTCTGGAATTCTGGAGTTAGTGAATTTAGATTAGCATCTTAATTAATGCAATTGACTTTTAATATAATTGAAGACCTTCAAAATTAAACACAGTCAACAATAATAAAGTATCAGTGTTTGAACCTGTAATTTTTAAGCCAACGTATGAGCATGAAGCCTGAAAAGTCAAGTGAAAGAAAATATTTGTGAATCCAGTTTGAGCTTTACCTTTTCTTTAATAAATTTGCTTTAAATCTTTAAATGCTGATAAAAGCTAAGCTAAACCATAAAAATCCTAACCCAGGATAAAACCTATGTGAAGGAAAGGGTTAAAAGAACATTTGGGAATGTGAAGCATTGAATTATCTGACTGAAACCAGCAGGGGTTGCTGTCACTATTTTGTGGTTGTCACATTCCTGCTATGCTTGACCTTGGAAAGGCTCAACAATGTAGCCTGGATTTGATTAAGGGAATTTCATGTTTTTCCTTTGCTAGAGTCACCCCCCACCTCGACAAACATTTTAAAATGTTAAGAAAAAAAATGTTTGGAAAGCAAACATTTTCCCAAAAGAAATTTATAGTTCAAATTTACACCAAGTTCGCACTCACTGGAGCAGTCCAGGTTTCCACTGAGGCTTTGAATATTCTCTGTAAACCATTAGTCACTCCCCTGGAAGAGACAGCTTTTTATAGGCAGCGGGATAAAACAGGCACAGATGTGTGTGTAATATTAGAGGTTTTCACATGTACCTGTACTTTAAAAGAAACCTAGAAAATTGGAAAAGAAAAAGAACAAAAGCAGAGATGGGAAAAGAAGAATTTTTTTGACTACATATGATGATGAATTTAGTTAAAGGGAGACATTAATGTTTTTGATGCCCAGATGTTTTTGTATAGTGGATTTTGGGGATCATGCCAAGTAGTATGCTTAATGAAGGTATGAGCTGTAGTTTGTAACTGGTTGCCTTTTTATTCTGCAGGACTGTGATTATGCCAATTGCCAATGAGTTTGATCCGGACATTGTCCTAGTATCAGCTGGATTTGATGCTGTGGAAGGCCACGATGCTCCATTAGGCGGGTACAAAGTCACAGCTAAATGTATGTATAGTCATAAAGTGGTTATTTTTTTCTGGCTTGATAATTTCTTCTGGGATGGATCTTTATTTCAGAACCAAATTTTGCCCTCATTTATACGCATATGAGATTGCCCTGGTGTAACTGAGAGAAGAATTTGTCCTTTAGTTAATATCCGTGGGTAGCCATAGAACTCTCAAGAACCACTTGAATGTGATACAAATAAAATTATTTCTTAGCTTTTCTAGCCTCTTGGCATATTTTTGTCTAAGTTTGAAAGCTTTATTTTGTTGGCATTCAAATAACCTTTCAGTGATTTCATGCTTTTTTTCAACAGGCCCCACTTACAAATGCAGTAATAAATTAGTCATTTTTAAACTGTGTTGAACATGTTAAATTTTGGAGGCTTAATTCTGATCTCACATTGTTTTTATACCACTGTAACCCACGGAATGAGTTACTCCTGATTTACACCACTGTTCACGAAGGTCAAGATTTTCAAAAGAAACTACTGATTTACAGTGCCTCAGTTTCTGGATGCCCAGCTTAAGCCCCTAAAGGAGCCTGATTTTCAGAGGATGGGTGCTCACCAGCTTCCAAACATTAGACCCCTTTAAGATGTCTCCAATCGGGGACCCCAAAATCACTAACCACTATTGAAAATCTTGGCCAAAATCTGTTTCTTGCCTGTGGGCTAGATTTGTAAAGGTATTTAGGTGCCTAAAGATGCAGCTAGACATATAGTGGGAATTTCAAAACAGCCTAGGTGAAATCAATAAGAATTAGGTGACACGGTGATTTTGAAAATTACACTAGGTAGCTGCATCTTTAGGCACCTAAATACCTTTACAAATCTGGCCCAATAACAACATGTTGAGCAATGTGCAGTGTAGCATTGCAATATATACGACACTGTTGGCATTCTACGCTGGAATACAAAACAGACTTGTTTTCTAATCCAGATCCTTATTTAGTGTAATTTAAAAACACTCCATAGGAGTCAGTGGGAGTTGTGTGTTGATGTGCAAAGGAGGGAGCACTGTGTAAAGGTTTAGCTCAATGAGTCCTTGAACACCAATGGGAAGTGTTAATCTGCAGTGGGAATGGAGAGGAAACAAGAACCTGGCCATGGTGAGGAGCTGACCAGCCACAGAAGCTCGACTGCCAACTCCTTTAAGGTTGGGATGTTATCTGCATTGTGACATGCATGCAGAGTGCAAATAAAAAATTACCTTTAATTTATTATATCTCTAAATTTCTGGGGGTGAAATCCCTCCTTGGCGGAGGACTTGTGCAAGTCCCTCCATGCTACACTGTCCTTATCATTATCCTTTACAAATAAGGGGAATGGGTAGAGCTGTGATTGCATGAGCTCAACACTCCCAGTGTGCAGGGCAAGAGGGCTTCACAATGACTCTAAAATTGTTGGTCCAGAGGGATCCTTACTTACCTGGATGACACAGCCAGGAATCCTTGCTCAGTGGGCTTGAGAGGTACCACTTGCTGTTCCAGGCACGATGGGCTGTGAAGCAATTCCACAACCTACCAGTATATTGGAGGATGTATCTTATTTCTTCCCCCCCCCCGTTGCCCCCAACCTTGAGAAGGAGAATGGAGTGAAGACAAGGATTATCTTGTATTTTAAAATCAACTCAGATAATTTTTTCTTCATCCACTCTGCATTCTGAATCCATTCTACCTCCTTTACGTCGCTCTTACAGAACCTGAAATCATCTTAGAATTTTAGTACAAGAGGCCATACACACCAGTATAAATGTGAACAAAAAGATGATTTACGGTAAGTGGCTCTTGTTTAAATTAAAGGAAAAGCAAATATAGGCCCAGATAATAATCACGTATCTAAAGGATGAATAAATTTCTTTGCACAGAGCCAAAGGAATTTATTATTTCCCCAAAACAAAATACTCAACATTCCACCATACGTTTTTAGAGCATATCATACTGTATATGGTATAGAGAAAAGTGCGTACAGCCTATAACAAAAAAATCATCTAACATTTGAGAGACAAACTCCATATTAAAGAAGTACAACGGTAATCTAAATATGGATCCATGAAGAAATAGTTATATCATTGATTACTTCTCAGATTTGTAAAACATGTACAATACAAGCAAGTGCACTGAGAAATGTTAACATGTTTTTACAAGCCGGACTGTAGCTTGTACCCAAACTATTATTGTCATTTCATTTACATATTTTTAGTGCTTTGCACCCATTTAATACACTGGTCTCCCTGATTTCCAGTGAGCCAGTCCAATTTTTGCACTTGAGAATTAAGACATTTACATCAAAGAAGGAAAACTGATTCTTTGACTATTTGCCCCACTTGGTAAAGAAGCAATATAGAGATGCTGTGCCATGGGTGGAGAGCATTTTATGGCCTTCAATCAGAGCACAGTCACAAGGGAATAGCTGTAAAGTGTTAACAGAGCAGCAAGTTCTAGCTCTGAAGAACTGGGAGAAAAGGGATGAAGAGAGATGATCCAAATGAGAAAATCATTGGGCCAAATACATCCCTGGTGTAACTCAACTGTACTCATGGAATCATAGAAGTGTAGTGCTGGAAGGGACCTTAAGAGGTCATCTAGTTCAGCTCCCTGTGCTGAGGCAGAACCATGTAAACCTAGACCATCTCTGACCAGTGTTTGTCTTAAAAACCTCCAATGATGGGGTTTCCCCAATCTCCCTTGGAAGCTTATTCCTGAATTTAACTACCCTTATAGTTCAGAAAGTTTTCCCTAATATCTAATCTAAATCTCCCTTGCTGCAGATTAAGCCCGTTACTTCTTGTCCTATCTTCAGTAGACATGAAAAACAATTGATCACCATCCTCTTTATAAGATCCTTTAATATATTTGAAGACTGTTATCGAGTCTCCCCTCAGTCTTCTTTTCTCAAGACTAAATATGCCCAGTTTTTTAACCTTTCCTCATAGGTCAGGTTTTCTAAACCTTTTATCATTTGTATTGCTCTCCTCTGGATGCTTTCCAATTTATCCCCATCTTTCCTAAAGTGTGGCACCCAGAAATGGACACTGTACTCTAGCTGAGTCCTCACCAATGCTGAGTAGAGCAGAACAATTGTCTTACATGCAACACTCCTGTTAACAAACACTAGAATGACATTAGTCTTTTTTGCAACTGCATCACATTGTTGGCTCATATTCAATTTGTGATCCACTATAATCCCGAGAGCCTTTTCTGCAGTACTACTGCCTAGCCAATTATGCCCTATTTTGTAGTTGTGCATGTGATTTTTGCTTCCTAAGTGAAGTACTTTACATTTGTCTTTATTGAATTTCATCTTGTTGATGTCAGACCAGTTCTTCAGTTTGTCAAGGTAATTTTGAATTCTAATCCTGTCTTCCAGAGTACTTGCAACCCCTCCCAGTTTGGTGTAATCTGCAAATTTTTTAACCCTAATCTCTATTTCATTATTCAAATCATTAATGAAAATATTAAGTAGTACTATACCTAGGACACCTCTGCAAGACCCCACTAGATATGCCCTCCCCGTTTGACAACAAACAGTTGATATCTTACTCTAAGTACGGTCTTTCAACCAACTGTGCACCCACCTTATAGTAATTTCATCTAGACCACATTTCCCTAGTTTGCTTATGAAACTGTCAAGTGGGGCTGTATCAAAAGCTTTACTAAAATCTAGATATATCACATCTACAGCTTTCCCCTATCCAGTAGGTTAGTAACCTTGTCACTGAAGGAAATTGTTCATGACAAATCCATGCTGGCTATTCCTTCTCACCCTATTATTCTTTACATGCTTACAAATTGATTATTTAATAATTTGTTCCAGTGTCATTCCAGGTATTGAAATTAGGCTGACTGGTCAGTAATTTCCCCAATCCTCTTTGTGTCTTTCTCCAGTCCTCTGGGACCTCACCTGTCCTCCATGAGTTCAGAAAGATAATTGCTAATGGTTCCAAGATTGTTTCAGCTAGTTCCTTAAGTATACTAGGATGAATTTCATTAGGCCCTGCTGATTTGAATACATCTAACTTATCTAAAAAGTTTTTAACCTGTGCTTTCCCTATTTTGGCTTGCAGTCCTTCCTCCTTCTTGTCAATATTAAATGTATTGATTATCTGGTCACCTTTTTAGTGAAGACTGAAGCAAAATAGGCATTAAACACCTCAGCCTTCTTGATGTTGTCAGTTATTAGCTCTCCTTTCCTGCTAAGTAGAGGACCCACACTTTCCTACATCTTTCTCTTGCTCCAGATGTATTTAAAGAATTTCTTCTTATTGGCTTTTATGTCTCTTGCTAGGTGTAACTCATTTGTGCCTTAGCCTTTCTGATTTGTACCAGCATGCTTATCCTATTCTTTTGCACTCTTCCTTAGCAATTGGTCCATGTTTCCATTCTTTGTAGGATTAATATTTTATTTTCAGGTAATTAAAGAGCTTCTGATGGAGCCATATTGGCCTGTTACTATTCTTCCTACCTTTCCCGCACATTGGAATAGTTTAAGTTGTGCCTTTAATACTGCTTACTTGAGAAACTGACGGTTCTTCCGAACGCCTTCCCTTAGATTTTCTTCTTAGGCAGCAATACCTATCAGTTCTCTGAGTTTTTTAAAGTCTGGGTTTTTTTAAGTCCATTGTCCCTGCTGATCTCAATCCTTCCTTTCCTTAGAATCATGACATCTATCATTACATGATCACGTTCACCCAAACTGCCTTCCACCTTCAGATTCATAACCCATTCTTATGTGTTGGTCAGAATAAAATCTAAAATGACTCTCCTGTTGTCCTTATGTCTTCCAATTTCTGAAACAAAAAGTTGTACCCAATACAGTCCAAGAATTTATTGGAAATTTTGTGTTTTGCCATATTACTTTTCCAGCAGACATCTGGTTGTTAAATTTCCCCACTCCTACCAGGTCTTATGTTTTGCATATTTCTGTTATTTGTTCTAGAAACACCTCATCCACCTCCTGTTCCTGATTTTGTTGTCTATAGTATACCCCAACCATGATATCACCCCTATTTCCCCCCCTTTTATCTTTACACAGAGACTTTCAAGTGGTCTGACTCTCACCTCCTTCCTTGGAACTCAGAACAAATGTATATATTCTTGATGTATAATGCAACACCTCCTCCCTATTTTTTCCTTTCCTGTCCTTCCTGAACAAGATATACCCCTCTATATGAATATTGCAGTGATGAGATTTCCAAAGTCACTGTGATGCTAATGAAGTCATAATTTAGCTTATGCACTCCTGTTTATTCCTCATACTCCTTGAATTTGTATATAGACATCTAAGATGTTGAGCAGATTCCCCCAGTGATTTCTATTTTTTTGGTCCTATGACCCTATTGTAATTTTCTATGTCTCTTCCCCACCCCCCAACATCTGTCTGTTAAGGTTGCCTTTTTATGCTTATCTGTAGGCTTTTGTCACCTACCCCCTTTGAACCTAGTGTAAAGTCCTCCTCACTAGGTTAGTGAGTTGGTGGGCTAAGATGCTCTTCCTTTTCTTGGTCAGATGGACCCCATCTCTTCCCAGCATCCCTCCTTTCCAGAACAGCATCCCATGGTCAAGGAAGCCTAAGCTCTCCTACTGACACCATTTGCGCAGCCATGCATTTGTCTCCAGGATGTGTGTGTCTCTGCCTTGGTTTTTACCCCAACTGAGAGGATGGACAAGAACACAATCTGCACCCCCAACTCCTTTGCCATCACGTTCAGAGCCTTGTAATCACTGCTGATCTGCTCAGGGCCATACTATTATTGCCTGCATGAATGAGCAGCATGAGGTAGTGATCAGAGGGATAATAAGCCTCAGCAACCTTTCTTGATGTGTCGGATATGGGCTCCAGGCAGGCAGCACACTTCCTGGGACATCATGACAGGTCAGCATGATGGATGCCTCCATCCCCCTCATAAGGGAGTCCCCAGCCACCAGCACTCCACCTGTTAGGTGCCGTGAGCCTCCCAGGCTTAATGTCAGATGGCTCCGCCTCCTCAGTCATTGGGGTCACCTCCCATTGCCAGTACAGCATACTGGTTCTTGACCACATTGGAAATGAGACCTGCGTGGAGGATGGAGAACTGTGTCCTACCCTAGGTGGCAGGGAGCCAATCTCCTCCACACAGAGAAGCCAGTTCTCTTTCCTCCTCTGGTGTTGCTGTAGTCATCTGTAGTTGGCTAGCATCCTTCATCCCAGATGTTTCCATGTGCATCCCATCAATGTAGTCCTCATGCTCCCAGATGCTACACAAATGAGCCACCTCCTCCTTCAGCTCTCTTACCTGCTTCCTGAAGGACTCCACCAACAGACATCTCTCACACCAGGTTTTTTCCCTTGCCTGGCTTTCATTGACTTGGACATGAAGGCTGCATTCCAAGCAAGTCAAAACCAGGATCTTGGTAGACTCCTCCAGGGTCAGGATACCTGTCTGATTAGGTACCCCACAGGTGCAGGAAAAGAAAGAGCTAGCAGTGGTGTTGGCAACACACCATTTTCCTCCCATTGTGGGTTCTTCCTTGTGGAGTTACCTGCAAGTTAAGGGAAGGGGGGGGAAAAAAAGAAAACAAAATAAAAAAACCTTCCTCCACTGGTGAACTCAGCTGGCTAACTCCCTTAGACTCCCAGCTGCCTTCGTCTCACCAGCTATGTGTCCAATGAATGCGGCCTGTTACATCTGTTTATTTTGGGAAGCATATTTAATTTATAGCCCGTATTAATGCAATCACACATTTTTGCATGTTACTTTATTTAAAATAAGTGTAGTCTGGGCCACTGCCCGGTCTCAGCTTCTGAACAGTAAATGAATACATCAGCAGCAAACGACTACTCCATACCCTTTCAGCTGGCTCCCATTCAATGCCAGGCATGGCCTGTGAAGCAGAGTCTCTCTCTGATATTTCCCTGGGTGGTGGTGCTCTTTGCCATGCCTAATGTAGCACTGCAGTTTAAAGGCACAGTTGAGTCCTATGATGATAGTAATGCTGGTGCTGGAGGATCTGTCACCAGACTAACTTATTGCACAGTCCACAGCTAGAGCTATTCCTTTTTTGGTCAGCTTACCAAGTATTTATGAGCCAAATCCAGCGGTCTGTTGAAAGGATGTGGAAGGAGTCAAAGGTGGAAGAACTGGCACAGTTACAGTTCATGGGGGTCTGAGCCATGGAGAAGCCGTACCATGAAGTGGAATTCTATAGAAGGGTTTTGAAGGCAATAAGGGAGAGAGGTGGCATGACCAGTGGGCCATGTGCATCCACTGGTTAAAACACTCTATGAAGAGAATGCAGAGGGACTACAGGTGTTTCTGCAGTTTTGAGGCTGCAATTGTGGCCCCAGTTAATCTTGCCAGCTGCTGAAGGGAGGATTCCTTCACCCACCACTCCTCTCAGAGGGGGGCACAAACCCTGTTACTTGGGCTTTGCCAAAGAGTCAAGATTTGGCTTTATGCAGGACCACAACATAGAATGTGTTGCATGGGAACGTAATGCAGCTGTGTATTCAAATATTTTTCAGGATTCAAGCTGCTAATGAAAAAAATGTGAGAGACAGTTTCTATTCACAATTGCTCTGTATGCCATTTTCATTTAAATTTGGCTGTAAATAATTTGAGTTTAAATTTTGAGAGCTGGTTGAAACGTTTTGAGAACTAAAAATTTTGTTTAGAAAAAATGATATATGATCTTATTTATTAATTCTTTTTATTCTATAGGTAGGCAACCTAACTGGAGTTAAAATGTTTTCTAAGGAACCTTTACCTCACCAAAGCAGTGATGAAAAGATTTTAAAGGGTGGGTTGTGGATAAATATATAATAAAAAGTAGATGCTTACATGAAGACTATTCATATTTCTAACATCTCCTAAAGGATCTTAATCCTCCCTCCTCCCAGCAGGTTTCATAAATAAATTTGTCTCCATTTTTTTTTTGAGGGGGGAGGGTGAAAAATGGCTTTTCAGCTAAGGCCTCATCTACACTAGAAAATTAGGTCAGCCTAACTACGTTGCTCAGGGGTGGAGACAGCACAAAGTCAATGGAAGAATTCTTCCATCAACCTAGTTACCCTCGGGAAGGGAAGCCACCCTCGGGAAGGTTTATTACCTGTGCTGATGGGAGAATTTCTCCTGTCAGCGTAGGTAGTATCTAAATTGAAGCGCTACAGCAGCAGCTACAGTGCTGCTATAGAGTTTTAAGTGTAGACAAGCCCTAACTTAAAAAAAATTCTATTTTTTTAGTGAAAATATAGTATTTTCTATTAAATGTTGTGATACAGCTGAAACGTTTGGGGTTATGGTTTTAAACAAAAACTGAAAAATTTTGGTTTTGATATTTTCTTCTCTTTTTCTCCCCCTTTTTTTTTTGAACCTACTTTCCCATGCAAACCTTCTTCCCCAACTGATTGTGACATTCCTTCATTCGCTGTTTGATCTTTCGAGCAAAAGACATTGATCTTTAACTTAAATTTCTCTGTCCTCCAAAAATTCTGATTTGATTAATTAAGGAGGCTGGATGGAGGTTACCAAACTAGTCCATCCATTCCCAGTTGTCAAGATTTCACCCCTTTTTCACTCTGAATTGCCTTTTTTTGTCCCACTTTATTCCAGTCTCCTTGCTCACAGAAATACTCCTCATGCTCCATGATCCCAATTCAGGAAGATACTTAAACACATGCTTACGTCCCATTGCACTAATTTATGGCTGGATTCCTTGATCTGCTTAGTGCAAAGTGGGCTTTAAACAACTGGAAATAACCAGTGGAGTACTTCCTCCTGAGCAGAGGAACTCTCTGCTGGCGGAAAGTTGTTTGTGTCTTCTGCACCAGCTACACCACCTCCAGTGTAAGGAAAGGGAAAGGGGTGGTTCAGTTATGTGACATAACAGGAGGGGGCATGGTGAAGGGGAAGCCATGGTGCCTGATCCTCCACTTGCATAGGGTCTGTTATGGATCTTGTGTTAGCAGTAGAAGTTAGACTACATAGTTCTCTAGCTTCTATTGGGACCAGTCAGCTGAGGATCAGGGACCTACACCCAGCTCCCTACAGCTGACAATTGTTACTATCTCCAAGCTGAATTCACATATAGCAGAGAATTGAAGCCTTAAACTTAAGTGTAATACATACATATGTGCTTAAGTGCTTTCCTGAACAGGGATGGGCTTAAGCCAGGGATGGGTAAACTTTTTGGGCTGAGGGCCGCATCTGGGTGGGGAAATTGTATGCAGGGCAAGGGCAGGGGTTTGGGGTGCGGGAGGGAGTGGAGGGTGTGGGAGGGGGTGCGGTGTGCAGGAAGGGGCTCAGGGCAAGGGATTGGGGCAGAGGAAGGGTGTGGGGTGTATAAGGGGGCTCAGGGAAGGGGGTTGGGGTGCAGAAAGGGTGTGGAGTGCAGGAGGGGGCTCAGGGCAGGAGTGCAGGAGGGGTGTGAACTGCGGGAGGGGGCTCAGGGCAGGGGGTTGGGGTGCACAGGGATGCAGGGTGCAGCAGGGAGCTCAGGGCAGGGGGTTGGGGTGCAGGAGGGGTGCGAGATGCAGGCAGGGGGCTTAGGGCAGGGAATTGGGGGCGCAGGGTGCAGGAGGGGTTCGGGCTCCGGCCCGGCGCCGCTTACCTAAAATGGCACCGGGGTGGCAGTGGTGCGCACTGGGCCAGGGCAGGCTCCCTGCATGCCTGCCCGGGCCCCATGCCGTGCCACTCCAGGAAGCACTGCGGCCCCTGGGGGAGAGGGGGCGGAGAGCTCCGCGTGCTTTGCCCTTGCCATGCCTCCAGGTACCTCCCCCGAAGCTCCCATTGGCCATGGTTCCCCGTTCCTGGCCAATGGGAGCTGCGGGGGGCGGTGCCTGGAGGCAAGGGCAACGTACGGAGCCCTCTGCCTCCCCACCCGGAGGCCAAAGGGACATGGTGCCGGCCGCTTCTGAGAGCGGCACCGCGCCCACAGCACCATGGGGGGCAATCCCGCGGGTCGGATCCAAAGCCCTGAGGGGCCGGATCTGGCCTGCGGGCCGTAGTTTGCCCACCCCTGGCTTAAGCATATGCATTAGTACTTTCCTGAACTGGAGTACATGTGAACACTACTCTCATGCTGAAGTTACTAAAAGCTTGTCTGCACACAGCTTTGTACCAGTTTAACTAAATTGACAGAAAAACTAATTGGTTAAATCAGTGAAACCCCATAATGTTTGTGCAGAAAGTTTACAAAAGACCTTTGTACCGGTATAACTTTATCTACACTGGTGAGTTAAATCAATTACAAAAACTGTTTGTGGAGAGGCCCTATGCAATGGGAGGCTCTCTCTCTGTATGGCTGTTCTTTCAGCAAGCTATCATGATCCAGATAGAATGCAGCTGACAGCCTCTACCGGCTTAGCAGGCAGAGGTTTTCAGCATTATTTCCTTAACGATGCTACTTGTAAATTTATGCACAAACATCTAAGGGCACTATCCTCAGCAGGTGTGAACTGGTGTATCCCCAGGTCAGTGGAACTAAGCCAGTTTTCCTCAGCTGAGGATCTGGCCCAAAAGCTTGACTAGAAGTGAGATGGTAACAGGGCACATGCCCTAAACACAAGCCAATCAAATCTGTACACCACACCATCAAGTATGTATGTGCGTATATATTACTGGTTGAAGAAAAGTAATACTGAAGCCTGACTCTTTATGAAATTAATTTGTTGCACAATACACAGTTGTATGAAAAATGCAAAACAAATATATAGATTGTCTATTCAGTTTGTATAAACTTATACATGTTATCTATCAATCGGACCATTTTCTATAGCACCTTTCATCACACAGTGTACTACTATGGATATTCCATTGGCCGTTTACTGTAGCACTCAATAAAAGATTTACCAAAATTAGGACCATATACTGCTGCCTTTGATCTTCATACAGAGCAACTATTGATATTACTGGAAGTTCTTTGTGTGGATCAAGTGCAGTATATGAACCTTCATTTTAATACAATCCAAAAACATTTAAGGGGAAAGCCCATATCAGTTACTGAATAATCTTAGTATTTCTCTTTTATGACTAACCTTTTATTAAACTTTCAATAATGTAACATAAAATTTTCAGTATAATATATAGTATATCATAAAAAATATATGAGCATAAAATACCTTTTTTTGATATTGGAGTAATGAAAAATCTTGATTAAGGATGAAATGGAGGAAGGAAAAATGATGTTGAGTGTATGGTATTCTAAGATTCTGCGTTGGCTTACTGAGCCTTATCTGGAACACTGAGATGTAGCTGGTATGTCCTGTACTTTGTTTTATAGTTAATTTCTATAGTCTGTGCTAGGACATATTTTCTTGCGATTTGAATATACTCTGCCCACAGATCTAAGACAGGACTGCCAGATCTGGTCATAAATTTGCAGTTTGTTGACTCTAGTAAAAGCAACAATTACATAAAGTAAAACTATTTCCCTATGCTAATTTTCCCCCCTACTCACACCTTCTTGTCAACTGTTTGAAATTATCACTACAAAAGTTTTTTTTCTCCTGCTGATAATAGCCCACCTTAATTGATTAGTCTCGTTATAGCTGGCATGGAAACACCCATTTTTTCATGTTCTCTGTGTAGATATATCTTCCTACTGTATTTTCCACTGCATGCATCCGATGAAGTGGGTTTTAGCCCACGAAAGCTTATGCCCAAATAAATTTGTTAGTCTCTAAGGTGCCACAAGTACTCCTTGTTCTTTTTGCTGATACAGACTAACACGGCTACCACTCTGAAAAATTTCAAATTTAGCTATCATAAATAGAGAATTTCTTCCTGTAATGTTATCCTTATGTGAATTGCTTTCTCTTTGTTTTATAGTCTAGTCCTTAGTATACTGTCTGCAGTAAAGTCCCTTATCATTTTCCCACTTAAGTAAGTATTATTGGCAATTGGTCATTAAATGGTGATCATTCCATAAAAACTGTAAACAGAGAAGTGTCAAGCAAGACTTAAGATGTTTTGGGGTCTATTATCTTCTTTGAGAACTGCATTTCATTAAGAGCTATAATGATTTGCTGAAGTTTTCCTGTTGTTTTACTCTCTTATCCCAGGGAGACTATTTGACACCAGGGTGCAAAATGAGATCAACAATTAGCAGTAGGAAAAGATGCCACTGCAGGCATTTAAAGAGTAAATCATTCAGTGTCAGGTTGGATACCTACTTACTGCTGTGTCAAATTAGTGATGCACGGTTGCTCAAGTATATGGAATCCATGGGTGCCAACTCACTCTAAGTTAATGTGCTGCAGGCACATTATATTGCCCAGGATGTGTTGGTTTGCTATCCTTGTGCATTTTTCCTGAAGAAAGTCAAATTGACTTCTCTAAGCTTGTTGAAATAAATATTGCATTATCGGATACTTCGAATGTGACTAATGAAAACAGTTGTAAAGCACTGAACACATCCCACCATTTACAGCACAGGGAATAGGGAACCCTCCCTTAACAGCACAGGGAATGGGGCACCCTCTCATCACAGCACAGGGCCTCTCTCATTAATCACAGCACAGGACTCACTAACATCCTGAGCATCAATATTTTTCCAAGAGACATATTGCCTTCTGCTGTAAAACTTAATGTGTAAATTAGGGTTGCTCTGCAGCTCCCATTTCTTGGATTAGCTGTGCTCACATCCTGCAGATCAATCCCTCATCCTTATTGGGTCCTGGTGGTGCTTCTCAGAACTCAGAGGTAGAATAGGCAATTTGAACCCTGGTTTCTGCTCTGCTCTTCAGATATTTGATCACAGTGTACATGCTCTACATGGGAAAATATGTCTGCCAGTAGAGGGGATTTTAATCTAAAATCCAATGTTTGAAGTTGACAAATTCAGACTAGAAATAAGACACATGTTTTGAAGCAACTTATCTAGTATGATAGATCCATCATTACTTGAACCCTTTCAATCAAGATTATATGTGTTTTTAAAAGGTGTGCTCTAGCTCATACAGGAGTTATGGACTTGCTCTAGGAAAATACTTGGTGAAATTCTATGGTGCATGTGTTATGCAGGAAGCCAGAATAGATCATAATGGTCCCTTCTGACAATAGAATCTATGAAGTCTCAGGGAGTAATAAATAATATTTTTGTGTGGTTTTTGCTCTTTTGTTGGGTGCTCATTACAGCTGCTGTCTTACATCAAAACAAATTATTTGGTTCTTTCTCTGTGTCTCTTCAGTCATCTTTGGCCTCCTGAAGCTTTTTCCCAGGTTCAAAGTTGCTACATCATCTCTTGAAGTTCTTTTCAGTTTGTCTGTGGCATTAGATTTGTAATATGTTTTAAAGGGGTGGATCTGAACTAAAGCCCTTAATCTTTGGGGGAGGTTTGATCTGGAGCTAAACTTAGTGGCTCAGGCTTGTCTCTATAAGCATGACTTTGCTGCTTGCTTTCATCAGGATTGATCAATTGTTCTCAGTAACTATTTTGGCTATTCCAATAACTGATCCTCTGTGGTTTTTTGACGTACTTTGCATTGTCCAGAGGGCTCACAAGAGAATGTTGTAAAGTCTGATACAGACTACCTTAGATTGACTGTAAACTCTTTAGGGCAAGGACCATGTGTTCCTCCGTGTTTGTACAGCACCTAGCATAACAGAGTTCAATCCTGATTGGGTCTTCTGGGAGTTACTGTAATATACATATAACATAATATTATTATAAAGGAGACAGGCAAGGGAAGCCCATATAAATATATGATAGATAACATAGAAAATGAATGTTGGTTTGGTATCCTTTTAAGTGCAGTTCTACTTTACAAAAATTCGTAAATTATAGGGTTCCATGGTCATTGTGACTCACTGATGCTGTATCATATTTCCTCTCTCTACAAGCAAACAGCCAGCCCAACAAAGTATGAGCTTTGAGAGTTCAGCATTACCTCATTTTTTCTGGATTCCCTGTTAGCCTGCTGCTTTTCATCCAAGGGGTGATTTGGGTTGGAAAGCAGACAATGTTGTTTACTTCTGATATACAGGAGATGTGGAACTCTGCAGGTGAAAGCTTGGAGGTGGAGGGACAGTTGTCCATAATGTGAATCTCAATCTTAGAGGAAGGTGGCTGCGCCAGGGAATTTCCATTCACTCCTGCTGCCCCTTGGAGACGGGTCAGGAGTACTTGGTAACTGATGGTATCAAAGGCTCCACAGAGGCCCACCTGGATGACTTGGATGTACTCCCCTGTTACAGACAGGAGAAGGTTATCTACCAAAGCAGTAAGTGTTAGTTCCTTTACTATACCCAGGCGTGATCAAGAGAAATCCAGGATAATCACAGTTTTGGCTTCTTCTCCATTAGCTTGCTTAGGAAAGGGAGGTTAAACAATGGGAGTTTGGGAGATCTCTTGCAGTGATTTCTTTAATACTGGTTGAATTATTGCATGCTATAGAGTGGGTGGTAGATTCTCCTCATCAAAGCAGTTGTCAAGCTTGTTGGTAGCATTCCATCAGTCATCCACATCTTCCGTTTCTAAGGCCTGAATTTACATCCCTGAAATCAGTTACGGCTTTGTTGTTGATTTCCGTGAGTGTAGGATCAGACACATAATCTGCATTTCTAGTGTAATACATTTGAAATATAGAAGATTCCAAAACTCTCTGTATCAGAACTGAGAAATTTATTCTGTTAGATGTGGAACTGATATATGAATTAGCTGTATACTGTTTGGATCCTCTCTAGATCAGTGGTTATCAAACTTATTTGACCGGGTCCCCCTTTTTTGTGTCTGTAGTCATTTACAGCCCCCCACTCCCTAAGTACATAAAGCGCCACCCAGCTTTGAAGGCAGAGCAGAGAGCAGCAGCTGCTGGCTGGGTGCCAAGCTCTGAAGGCAGATATTCAGCAATATTACTTTTCACAGCAGACTTAGTGCCTCATTGGCACTCTTACTTCTGCGCTGCTGCTACCCCCCTGGGGCTGACAGCTGGAGCCCCACCAACTCCAAGTGAGGAATTGGGGGTGGAGGAGGTAGCGGGGCTCCGGCTACCCAGGTAGCGGGGCTCCAGCTCTCCCCTTTATCACCACCTCCAAGGTGTGCATGGTCCTTCAGCATGAGCCCCAGCCACCCCGGGCTGACAGCTAGAGCTCTTAAAAAAAAATCAAAACCACAAAGCTTGAACCTCCCTTGACACATTCCCATGCCTCCCTTGGGAGGCCTGCCCCATAGTTTGAGAACCGCTGCTCTAGATGATTTACCGTATACCATAGAAAGAAACTTCAAGGTGAAGACATGAAATGAGCTACAAAAGAGCTCTTACAAGTTTCATTCTAAGGCCCTAGTGCTTTGAGAAACAAATGCCATTATATGTACAGGGCCGGCTCCAGCATTTTTGCCACCCCAAGCGGCAAAAAACAAACAAACAAACAAAATTTAAAAAAAAGAAAAACTCGACCTGCTGACCTGCTGCTGAAGTGCCGCCGAAGAGGAAGATGGAGGAAGGACCCACCACCGAATTGCCCCCGAAGACTGAAGCAGACTGATTGAGCTGCCGCCGAAGTACCACCGCTGCTACCCAGGACGTGCCGCCCGAACAACGGACGGACTGCCGCCCCTTTCTATTGGCCACCCCAGGCACCTGTATCCTTCGCTGGTGCCTGGAGCCGGCCATGTATATAGATGAATGCTAGACCATTTTAAAGATGTTTGACTAGTTTGCCTGCACATATAGTCTTATTCTGCCAGTTCACAATCTGTTCGGTGCTAATGGTTTGTACTGCCCACCATAACCAGCCTCAAAGGAACCAGCATCAAGGGGAGTTGTTTTTCAAACTTTTTCTGAACATTTTACTTAATATGCCAAGGCGAGAGAAATCCTCAGGTAAAGGAAGTAAACAATTGGCTAGAACTAGGGAAGGGAGAACTTCATAAATTGGTGGTTGTCCTACATGCTCCAATTGAATGCTTATCCAAAGCGTATCTGAACTATACAGAACTTTTCTTAGCACTGATTTTGTTGTGTCCAACATTTTCAAAAATTCATCTGGCTAATTAATATACTTAAATTTTATCTCTGCAACTGTCACTTACTCCTTCCAGGAAGAGGCTGCCTAAGGAGGAAGTGAAAACAACTAAATGTATTAATAGATAAACACTGAATGGATTTACTCCTTCACTTACTCTTACTTTTTGTGAATCATCCAGGAGATATTTTCCCTTTCCAAGTGCTGCACCCCTCAAAAAAATAGAAGACGTGTCTTCTAGCTAGTTAACTATCAAGCGCAAGTGAAAAACCACCTGTATACTGTGTTCCAGATATACAGTGCTGACCCATCTGCAGAATACATCAGGTGCCAGTTACTTGATTTAAGGTAGTTTGCTGGTGACAGGGCGGAGGATGGATTACAATGGAAAGAGAACCCACTGCACCATTAAGAAACATTTTCCCCTCTCACTGCTCTTCCTTTATCTCTTCCCTCACTCACATTCTTTTCCCCTTTGTGCTACGATAGAGGCACTGAATGATGATGAGATAATAACTAATGCAACCCATGCCATAAATATTTTGGTGGCATAGTCTCTAGGTTCTGCAACTTAAACTCAGTCAATCCACACTTTTGCCTGCTATCAAAAAGGGTTTGGGTAATGCATGGTAAGAGGGAGGGGGATGGAGAAGGGTTTTGTTCCAGTCGAGATATTTTAAACTGGACAAAATTATGAGGCAAAGAAAACCAATAAAAGTTTTAGGGCCTGTTTGAAGGGTGTTGAGGGTGCTCAGCTACTTGCATGAGTTTCTTGGCATTCCACAGGGTTGGGTTCTGAGAGGAAAACGTTGACAGAAGTCTCCAAAACAGGAATTTCTACATAAAAGGAAGGGTCTGAGCTTTTGCAGCATTGGTGCCTTGGGAATTCAGCTTCTCTTTGGGAATTTGTGAAGCCTTTATTAGAAGAGCATGACTTATGTCTAAGAATTGAAGGATGCTTGATAATAAATAGAAATGTGCCACAAGTATTTACTTGGCTGTGTCATGGGAACATTTCTTAACATATTGTCCAAAGCTTCAAAAAACTACAATGCAAGACATTTGATTTGGGGGCAGAGCTATCCTTTGTGATTTTTGACCACTATATTTGATTAATATTCAAAAAAAGAATTAGTGGCCAAAATGTTTACATCTCATTAGGCAGAGAAGGAGAGAGCAGACACAATTTTGATTATGAGCTTGGATGGTTCATTTCTTGGGCTTCATATCCCCACTACTTAAGGCAGACTGTAACTTTAAGATATTATCGCTTGGCTGCACAAATAAACAGCCAGTTATGCTTTGTATGGTGAGTAGTTCTGAAACCAACAGGGGATTAGAAGATATTAGCTTGAGTTTGTGGTTTCCTGCTGGACTATGAAGGGTTCCATGGATTCTTGTCCTGAAAATTTCACAAAGCAAACACCTCTTATCTGTGGTGATATTCTCACCCTGGCCTCTTGGCCATGGACTTCAAAAGCTGATCACAGGGAGGGCTAGAGAGGCAATAACCCTTAATATAACAGATCCTATCCTGATAGGGACAGACAGGGTAAAGGTAAAGGCATCTCTGAAGTTTGCTGTTGTGTGTTTAGCCCCAGGGGGTGATAAGGGGCCATCTGTTTTCTGGTCTGCGAACTCATCTCTTTCACACTGTCCCAGTATCAAGTACACTTCATGCTTGACTAGTGTCAGCACCAGGGATCCCTCATTTGTCTAATGATATTTTCTAGACTCATTTACGTTTGATCCAAACAATTGTCTTGTTTTCTGTTATTTCTGTAAAACATTCAAAATCAAACAGATATCAAATTTAAAACAAAAGTGAAGGAGTTTTTTGTGTCCATTTAGAGATTAAATAGAAAAGAAAAACCCATGGAATCATAACTGGAGTTGTTTTGGTTAAACATTCGCTGATGGGGCCCAATCCTGCAATGCTACCCAGGACAGTATAGCTGCAGAAATCTACCTTATGTGTAATATTGTGCATTATGCTTGAATGTTAACCAATAACTAAAATGGAATACTAGTATTGCCAATCCAAAAGTTAAAAAATCTTGAGTCAAGCCCCCCAAAATCATTAGCTATATTAAAAATAAGAAATTTGGCGGGAGGTTTTTTTTGTCTGCTTGTTTGTGAACTCTTAACATACGCTTGCTCCACATTTTCAAGCTTTTCTCTGCAACCATGAAAACTCGAAACTTTCTTTTTAAGGAAAACTGAAATTCTCATGCAATTTCTTCATTCCAGCAGCTGGAGTTTAATATAAGTATCAAATTTGATGAGATTTGCAACAAAATGCGAAAGTTGGCAATATCAGAACATGATACAAATTATTACTTTTTATCAATATTTAAAATATATTTTGTCAAAAAGAAATTGTTCATGCTTCTATCAATGAACCACCATAAACTGCTGGAAGTGCTAGAATGTAGGGTCAGATTCCACAAATCCTTATTCACTTGAGTAGTCCTGCTGACTTAAGTGGGACTACTCTACCAACATGATTAAGATTTACTGAAATGAGTACTGTAATAATTTCAGGAACAGGCACCAGGTTTGTAAGTGTTAATATAATATATAAATATTCACTATAGGCAGGAAACTTCACATTCCTTCTCACATGAGAAATCACATGAGAAATATTAAAATGATTTAATATTTCCCTCAGTTTCATGGAGATAACTTGGAAGAAGCAGAAGCAGTTTTCCTAATAAAAAGCAGTGTACTTTAAAATGCATAAAAAAAGCACATTTCTATGTTCAATTTTTCCCATTGATTGAGATTCAAACAACATGCACAAATTTGTCCAAAAGGCAGATTTCTGGAAGATTGTTCAGTAAAGTAAGAGCAAGCCAAGAATAAGATACCCGTACAAAAACAACTAAATATTGCCAGTCCATCAAAGTTCTCTTCCATTCTGGTTACTCATATTTACTAATTATTGATATATATTGAGTTTTCCTCTGTCTCTTTTGTCATGTAGCTTTTTCATCCTCATTCCCTATATACACTGTGGAAGGATGGCTCTTTGGCTGCACTGCCAAAAACTTCCAAAACAAACGTCTGCCTATACACCATCCTTTGGGTAGTGCAAATTGGTGGTGATGCATGGGTTTGTGAAGCAGCCTCAGTTCTACTTGTACTTGCTTTGCAATCTTAAAAGAGCCACAAAACTTTACCATTACAAAATGTGGGGGAGGGGGGAATCTTCAGATATTGTAAGGGCTGTTGTAAAGAGGAGGACAGATATCAATTGTTCTCCATGTTCACTGAAGGTAGGACAAGAAGTCATTAGCTTAATCTGCATCAAGAGAGATTTAGGTGAGATATTAGGGAAAACAGTAAGACTAGCTAAGTACTAGAGTAGGTTACCAAGGGAGGTTATGAAATCCAAATCATTGGAGGTTAAGAGCAGGCTAGACAAACACCTGTCAGGAATGGTCTAGGTTTACTTGGTCCTGCCTCAAGCTTGGAAGGCTGGACTATATGACCTCTTGAGGTGCCTTCCAACCCTACATTTATATGATTTCCTTGTACATAAAGTGTCTGATTTTTAAAAGTGGTAGGTGCACAATTGCATGCCTAATTTGCACGTGTTATTACTGTGTTTGGGTATGAATCAGATACTCACTTGCATATATACTATTACACAATTTGTGCCTGCAGCCATGCACATTACATGTGTGATTGCACAGACATTGTGTGTGTGCAGTTCTGCATCGACTCTTCTTTAAAAAAAATCCGGTTCTAAGGTTCTTTTTCTCTATGTAAAATCAGGTTTAAAGCGTGGAAAAAACCCTAACTTAAAATCTTCTGCATGGGATTCTCATGCTGCCAGTAGATCTAGTTGAAATTTTTCATCCAGAAGTTTTTTTTCAGTAAAAAATGGCCTTTTCTCAAATCAAAAATGTTCATAGAAAATTTTAGTTCCTTTTAAATATTTTTATTTTTCAGTGAAAAAAAAACAAAACCCTTTTGATTTTTCCATCCAAAGAAATGGAAAATTTCCACAAAAAATACTTTTGAAAAAATGAACAATTTTTGTTTCTTTCAAGATTTTTCACCAAAAATACTTTCCAACTTCTGGCAAGCTAACTATTGATGTTACTAATGCTATCTTTTTTTCTTTCTTTTAGTAAGATAACCATTACCTATAGTCTCAGATATGAGACTTGTAAATTAAATCCTTTATTTTCAAATACTGTTCATAATTTACTCCAAATGAGAACTTTTGAACTTTCATACACTGGAGAAATTGTTTAAGATCAGGTTATTTGCTTGAATGTGATTCCTGTAAATGCTAACAAGTTCAGTAAGATTTGGAAAAAACAGTGCCTGGGGGCTGCTTTAAAATGTACGTACCCATTTTCTCCAATATTTCAGAACATTTAGTGTAAGAAATAAAAGTGGTATATAGTATTTAATCTTGTATTTAGTCTATACCATAAACATTAACACAAACAAGATAAATTTAATATTTTCTTATTAAACTAAACATAAATAAGTAAGCAAGTTTGTTAAAGCTACACAGTCTTTATCAGGTCATGGGAACAGAGTGAAGTAAATCTATGGATCAAGTGATAACATATTGATTCAAATCTCATAATTTAATTTAACTAGATCAAAGGAAGAGTGTATAAAAATTGTGATGTTTATATACCTTATGAAGAGAAGGTGACCTTATGTGCAAAACTTTATTTTTCTAGTTGTATCAGCTACCACTAATTGTTGTTTTAAAAGAGCACTTTAGAAGAGAGGGTATGTGTACTGACACTTATCTTTTTTCGCCTGACCCTTCTTGGATGTGTACATTCCTGCATACAACACACATCTCTGGCAAATTTCCCAGCATGCCTACCTACATCGTGGTATAGAGGCATCAGGGTCACAAAGTTTGAACCAAAATGCTTAGAGGTCTATGGAAAATAATAATAGAATAGAAATGGGAGCCTGCATCAAGAGTTTCTGTCCTTCCATTCCACCGATGGTTACTGATATTTTTAATCATGTTGGAAATTTGAAAATTATCTAGGCTGACATTGGATTTTATAATGGTTAGTGTTATTGATGAGGAATAAAGAAGATTACCTTAAAAATACACTTAAGGAGGCCTGGGCCGTTTTAATAGCTTGAGTGAAACAAAACACCAAACAGGATGTCTTGGTCCCCTTTGAACTTGAGGCATCACATGGACATGAAGCTACTGAATTCTCTGATTAGTTATGTGGTGCCAGACTCCCAGTGGCACTTAATGAAGATAAGTTTTTACCTAGTGCTTTTAAAGAGAATGGGAAATTAAATCTGCTTGACCACATTTAATGCTTTATCGCAGACATAGTAAAGTTTGGGGGGAAATACACACGCATACACACTGAAAACATACAATGAAGCACCCATTTGTCTTCTAAACAATGTACTAAAGATCAAGTAGATCCCCAGAGAGTATTATATAGTCTGACTTTCATGGTTAAAAATAGAAATCAATAATAAATAAAGAAAAAATATTGATAAACTGCATCTTTTGTTCTGAAAGCATTGAAAGTGCTTTACAGATCACTGACCTGACTTTATTTTTGCATCAAAGCAATGGGAGTTTTGCAGCTGACTTCAATAAAAACAGGACTGGGCATATCAGATAATACACAGACAGCATTTGGCTAGTTTGGTAAAGCAATCTCCTCTATGGTGGTACATGTCAACCAATCTGTATTTGCCACACTACGCGTTATTTTAAAGAGGGGAAATGAGGAGTAACTTACCATTAAAATGGATGCCAAGGTAAATACACTTACTTTAAACAAAAACTGGGAGGAGATATTTTCAATGCTTTAATAGTCAGGGCTTTTGTTATATCTCATCCAGAAGATAACAGCTCCTCCAGCACACCTTTGGCATTAGATCAATACTGATTCAGAGGGAAGAGTTCCACAGACTAAATCACCTACCCTACTTCCTGAATAACCCACTTTTTCCTTGGAGGTCTGGTTTTTCATCCTGTTGACCTGACTCAACTCTACCTAGTTTATGACAATGAATAACACTGTCAGCATGTTATGGTTGCAGGTGCACTGTACCTTATCAAATCTACAGTGAGAGGGCCATACCACATGTGATTTTGGTTGTTCTCAGGTTTTTACATCACTCTTTAAGAAAAACTCATGATTGTAAGAGACTGCTTTGGAGAATAACCATAAATAATCACAGAATCAAAGAATTTAGAGAAGGAAAAGATCTGTTCTGCTAGTGCAGGATTATTCCCTCCTCTATATATCATATTACTGAGTGTCTTTTCTATTCTAATTTTAAATTATTTTAGTAATGGTGCTTGTACAACTTTCTTTGGGAGACTGGTCCACTTAAACTTAACTAATATTTATTGTGAATTTGCTCCTAGTTATATCTCCATAAATATTCCTTAAACAATATCCTCTCCCTTCATGAATTTTTTTTCCTTCAAAGGCATATAGATTATTATTATGTAGATATGTTTCAAAGCAATATAGATGGCATCATTAAGCCAGCACCAATAACACTGAATAGCTGTAAATATCAGTTTTCTTGCACAGCCTTGGAAAATGTCACTGCTAGGTAACTGGACCAAGAAGACCGAGTACACTATTCTTTCATTCAACTACCCTGCAAATTCAGTCAGAATACAGTACAGGGAGTACAGCAAACACTGACACAATAAGGGTTTGACATGTGCAGACTGTAGATTTTCTAGTCCCTTTTTTGTCTTCAGAAAACTACAATAAACTGTTTTCAGTGAATTAAAATAAAAGCAGAATGACTCAGAGAGGAAAAAAGAAGAGAACTAAGTTTAGAAGAGAAGGATTTGATGTAGAAAGGTATATTAGTGACTTTTCCTGTGAAAGATTATTGGGGAAAAAAAGGTGTGTTTATATTTTATTTTATTTGTCTGTTTACAAATATGAAATAATAACAATTTGTAAATCAAGAGCACAAAAGCCCAGTTTTATGATTTGTGTTGTACTTCTATTTCTTTATATCTTTTTTTGCCATTGTTAAAAAAGCAGCCAAAACTTCAAAGGGAAATTGCATGTGTTCTGAATCAGGCCTTCAGTGCTGATATATGACAGCACAAAAATTAGATGTAAATAAATGTGCTGTTTAAACTCCCACATTGCCCCCAAATTGTTTTTTATGCATTCAGTTCCTTTAAGGGTGTGTGGTTTTTTTGTTTTTTTTTTGTTTTGTTTTGTTTTGTAAATCAGTTGTATTGGTTTGATCTTACTTTACCAAGCATGGCATTTTCAACATGGTAAAGACCAAAAAAATAGAGAAAGAGAAGTCAGAATATGTCTGAAGACTGGTATCTGGCTGATTTGAAGTTTGGCAGGAACATAAGGAGGAAAATGAAACTTTTCAGTGATTTGTCTGATTGTGAATATGAACTATTTAAAATCACAATTTGCCGAGGTTTTGTTTGACAGCCAGGGTAAAGAATTGAAATAAAGAATGGAAGTGCAGTTGTGAAGTTAAAAACAAGGTTTTAAATATGTTTTCCAGGCTGGGTTACTGATAGATTTGGTTAAAAAATGGGATACGTTTTTCACAAAAATGTTTGTTATTTAAAAACAAACAAACAAAACAGCCTTCAAATTTTGAAACATTTTGACCAACCCTACTTACAGATGCATTTTCTGTTACTCTCTTTGTAACCTATCCTGCAGTTTGTTGTACCCAAAGGGAATGACATATCTCAAAGGGGACAGGGAGGAAACAGGCCCACAGATCCTCACTACACACACACACACTCACCCACCCAGCCAGCCAACCAGTATTCCTGTCTGGCTGGGGTAGTGTGCTGTACCCTATACAAGGGTGTGAGTTCCCCCTAAGATGATGTGGTCCCAGTGCGGGGCTGTGCCTACAAGGTTAAAATGTTAAAAAAATCCCCAGCAAATTACACATGCCCTCCCCTGTGCTCCACAGGCTTCTTCCTCTTACAGCTCCTCTCCCTTTTTATGTGGCTCCCATTCATGACTCCTTACTATTCACTTCACCTCATATTGGGCCTGCACCTCCTGCCCTGTTGCCCCCAACACTTGGACAGTGCTTTTGTTCACCCCCAAGCCCTTTTTCTCCTTCAGTTTCTCTCACTCAACACCTACTTCCTTCATGAATCTTTCCAGGATTGGCCTCTGCACAATTGATCTCCCCACAACTTCCCTTACTTCAAGGTTGTCTCATGTTTTGTCTATATGTGTTCGATTGTAAGCTTTTCACAGCAGGAACTGTATCTCACTCTGTGTCCTATAAAGCACATTGTAGATTTGCAGATAGTTGTGTGTTGTTGTCAATGGTTACTGTTACAAGTAATCATTATTAATTTGAAAACCAGTTCTTTCTTTACTTACATGGAAAGACTTGTGTTCACTTATGTTATCCTACTAGAGCACAGCACCAAAACCATTTAAGAGGTATGTACAGTGCAGCACCTTGCACTATTGTAAGTGCAAAAAACTGGGCTAATTTTTTAAAAAAGTCTTCTACCTCACCTTCAAAGGTGTTTCAGGCTAGGCGAGCTGTGCGTGAGGGCTTCTGTACTGGTGGAACCGGCCTACAGATGGAATCACAACCAAGGAAAGGAAAATTTTCTTTTTTCATTTGTTTTCCCTTGCTTTCGAGGATTCACACACATCAAAGTTAGTTTGAGTTTCTATACCATGAACCATCAGAACAAAAAACAATATGTAAAAACATACATGATGACAAGTTTGAAAGAGCATCTGCCCTACAGAACTATAGGACCAAAGTTTGGATGCTATTAAGATTTGTCTAGTTTAGGTGTAATTACAGAAGCTTATGAAAATCTTTAATGCCTTGTGCTTGTCTGTATTCTGGTTCCCAAAACATGCATCTCTGTCCTTTTGGCTTGAACATAGATGTCACACACAATTTCTAGGGTTATTTTTGTGATGATTAAAGAATAGGGACGATATTGCAATTATTGGGCTAAATTCTGCCACTGTTACACAGGTGTAAATCTATTGTAGCCAATGGGACTACTCCAGATTTACATTGGCCCCCACTGACTAACATGACAAAAGCAATGATACTAAACATAGCTGAAGCAGTGACAAGGGGTGAGATCTCCTCTTGGGCCACATGCTCTTTGTCAAGGGCCTGGCTATTAGGCTGTCTTCACTGCAGCCTCTTTCTCAGGTGTTCTCCTCAACCCGCCTCCTGTCTACACACACTAACCCCTCACCTGAGTTAAGAGATGCTTTGAACCAGGGCTAATTGGCACAGCTGGGGGTATGGGTTAGAACTCAGGTTCCACTTTAACTCGGGCTGGTAACTCGCCCACTCTGCAGTGACGATGCAGGCTGAGCTGCTTGAGTGTTGATAGTCCAGTCCTCCAAATCCCCCCATGTGCCCAGAACGACAGACGAGTTCTCCCAAAATTCACTGACAAAGAGAGCAACTCAGCTTACTGCAGTACACAGAACCATGGGCAATGACCCCAGTAGTGCTGCCAACTCACACAGAAGAACACTCAGCACCGGTGAGGACATAGTGACTCAGGATTGACTTTGCAGTATGGCTGTTCAGATGCAGGTTAGGCTAATCTGGTTGCCTGGTGCTGATCACCCAGGCTAACCCTGCAGTGAAGATGTACCCTTAAAGACTTAATGGATGTATCTGATCAGGACTTTTCTCACACTTGGTCAAAGACAGCATGAGCCAAGCCCTAAGTCTAGGAGTGCTCCCTACACTGGATGGCATATCAAGGAGAGTTGAGCAAACAACTGGTAATAATGGCTGATACCAACTCACTCCTCCAAAGTGAATAAGAAAAGTGGTCAATATATTCTGCTGTGTAAAATCAGAAGCCAAGCTGCATATTTGGCATAAAAGTTTAAGAAATGATACACTGCTGCTTATTTTTTCTCTTTTTTTCATCAGCCATTCATAGGAAAGTCCTCACTGATTACATTGGAGGTTATATTGGAATTGTCTTGATGGGAGGTGGGATTTGCACTTCCCATGGAACTGGCTGGGGGCTTGGCCCCTAAACACATCCTGCAAGATCCACAGGAGCACCACACTTCAACACTAACCTCGAGGCTCTATGGCAGCACAGCTCCATGGACTTCCCTGCTGATTGTTGCCCCTGAATTCTCCCTCAAAACATGTGATTTACTGTGTAGTGATCTACACTGTCAAGATAGTGCTGGACTGGGTCAGCATTTTCCTGCTTTGGGATGCTGCATGGGCCTGTGAGATCTAATGTTTCAGAAAGCATCACTCATGACCTCTTCCCAGGTTCCACCACCTCCTGCTCCAGCCCACCTCCTGTAAACACACATTGCTCAGTCCATGTGAAGCACCTACAAAGGAGCTACCAACACATCTCCCCTTATTCATCCCCCTGGGGAGATTCTCTGAATCTAGGTCCCCTCTGTTTGTAGAGGGAAATGATTTATCTCTAAGCCCTCACTGCTCCCTCCTCCTTCCAAATCTCATGATGGATATACAGGAAAATACAATTGTCATCATTTTGGCCCCATACATACATTCATTTCTACTGTTGCTCACCCACACAGGAACTCAGATATCTAGTATTCTCCCTTACACTGTCTCTTTGGCACAAACACACACTTATTCATTGTCATACTCATTCACTGACACACCACACACACTTATCTGTTTTCTGACACACCCACATCCTCTCTGTCTTACACATAGACACTAGGGTCCAGCTGTGAAATTTGGATCTGAATAGCAGGGTGATGTTTAGATCTGGAATTTTGGTTCATGCCTATCTCTCTCATAAAAAGAAACTAAGTAGTTCTGCCAAAACTGAGAAGGGAAAAATAATTTCCCCGTATGCAGTAGAACATTTGAAAAGTTGTGATCTGTGGAACTGCTCCAGTTTTAGAACAATTCAGTTGATCTTGTCTGTTTGTACCTAGTGAGAGAGTCAAAGACTTCTTGCTGTCAGGAATTTTTGTGTTGCTTTGCAAATAGGATTGCTTAGCTTTGGATTAAGCTTTCAGCTTCTGTGGCTGCAGAGCTGTGTCTGTGGGGGGACAAATGCAGTCTTCTTTGCTACAATTCAGCATGTGCTGTTCACGAAGGTCCTGGAGTTGTTGGAGACCTTCAGGATCTGTGAGCTAGGTCCTTGTCCCTCCTAGTTGGTAAAAGTCAGTAGAGACATGGTGGCTATTATTGTAATTGATTGCCGGAGACAAGATCCTTTCTTCCCTTAAGGAAGCTATTGTTATTGTTGCTGAAGAAACCATCTCTTAACACAGAGAAACTCTCTGTTTATTGCCCTATCTTCAATCTTCTGCTTTTAGGAAGAATTACTGAGAAGACTGTGGGGTTGCAGCTGCAGCAATATCTAGATTCCTCAGGTCACCTCAATACAATCTGTTTGGGTTTAGGCCTGGGTATGGTACAGAAACTGCATTGTTGATTTATCCTTCTGGTGATGAATGAAGATTAGGCATCCCTACTGATTTCTTTTTAGAGATCTGTCAGCTGCCTGTGATGCTACTCCAATACTATGGTGACAGGGGCCTAGACAGATAGAGGCCATTAACCTATCTGCAGAGCCTATTGGGGAAGATGCAGTAACTCAAGTGGCGTTACTGAGGGTAGTGTCAGACAATTGCTCATCTGCCTCAAGGCCTTGCTCATGCAGGGGTCCCATGGGGATATGTAACTGGACGCCAGCATTATTTCAAAGTTTCCCTTTGGAAAACTGGAAAACTAATGGATGAGGATTTCCGGAAAAAGCTCTAAATACAGAGAATAGCAGTCCTCAAACTGTGGTCCCTGGAGCCACTGGTTTTCAGTAGTGAACAGGATGAAACATTTGAGAACAATATATTGGGGGTTGGGCGAGGGATATTCTGTTGAAGGATTTTATTCTCATGTACATATCTACAGAATGAAACAAGAAAACCTTTGCTCTAGTTTTTCTAAAATCCAAAGCATCTGAGGTGATGCATCACATGTTTTACTTCAGGAAGTGGCAAGAAAGAACACTATGTTTACCTGACTGTGAATCACAATAAAGTGAAGTAAATTCTGAACCTTGGTTCCAGTCCTTCGGTCTGGCTCTGTGGGGCACAGGTCCTCCGTTGGAGCCCAGATGGCTGTATGCCACCTTTGTGTGTTCCCTGGGGCAGCTAAGAACTGGTTTGGCCTCTAGCATAAGTTAGACCAGCCTCATGGCTCTTCCACCCTCTGCTGTCTGATAACAATATACCTGACAAGACTCTGACATGATTCCTACATTAGGGGAGCTGGGAGGTGGTGATATAGATCCAGCTATGTCATTCATATGCCATCCATGGTTTTCCACACACTGGGGGAATTCTTACCTGCCCTTTCAGAGCATCCTTACCGTCCCTTTGAACCATCAGAGAGGCACAAAGGGCTGTCATATGAGGCAGAATCTGACCCTTCATTCCCATACATCGTGGTAACAGACTACAGCAGAAAGGTGCTCAGTGTATTTAATTTGGAAATTACGATTAATCAGACCCAAACCCAGTTTCAACACAGTTTCCTCTCTTTTGCTGAATTTTACACATTACTTCTGCAATAAGAAATGACAGGCAGTGCATTTCTGGGTTATTATAACATGTGTCAGGTGGTGTTCGAAGGCATAAAGCCAGAGACAAAGTGACTAACTACCCAGTAATCCCTTAGAAATGCACTTCCTTGAGTTCTCTTGCTAGTAGGAAATCAAGTTTATTAAACATAAGGGACCAACTCATAGGAAATGCAGAGCACCCACAACTCATGTTGACTTCACTTGTATAGTGGGTGCCAATCTGAGCCAGGAAATTCAACATTACTCCTGAAAGTACCTGCTCATTGAAAATCCATCCTTGCTGTACCCATTGTAGATATTGCCGTAAATCTCAGCATGGTGCAGGATTTTACATATGGGGGCCAGATCCTCAGCTGCTGTTCATCAGCATGTGCTGCTTTACACAAGCTGAGAATTTGTCCCTGAATTTAATTCATTATGTAGGTATGATTGGGTAATACATGACAAAGTGAGAGCCTTAGTTCACAGACTGATAGAGCTGCACACAGTGGAAAGATCAGACCGGAGGTATCTAGTCCATTCTGACTTTTTGGCAGAATAACATAAACCTTCTTCAGTCAGCACCAATCTGTTCTGAATTTCTGAGCTGTGGGCTTAAGTCAGAGTCTTTAGGAAGCAACACGGAAAAAAATTAGCAGGTGCTTAGCACCCACTGGCAGCTAGCTCCCCTTCCTCCCCTCCACTCCTGCCCCTGCTGCTCCTGCGGCCCCTGCTGATCAACTCCTTCCCCTCCCTCCCAGCACCTCCTGCACACCTTGGAACAGCTCTTCAGTGGTGTGCAGGAGGCACTAGGAGGGAGGGGGAGGAGTGGGAATGGGGCACGCTCAGGGGACGGGGCAGGAAGAGGCAGGGCAGGGGCAGAGTGGGACACAGGCCTGGGGTGGAACAGGGTGAGCACCCAGGGAAAATTAGAAGCCAGTGCCTGTGAATTCCAAATCAGGTTAGTTTAGGTTTTCATCAATTTAAAAAAATAGGGTCAGCTCCTCAGCTGACATAAATCAGAAAAGTTCCAGTGACTTCAACTGAGATACTCCAATTTATGCCACTAAGACTCTGTCTTTATATTTAAAAATCTGTTAAATTGATTGTACGGGCAGTACCACTGATATCTTCCAAACCTAATCTAGTTCTCTGGTTTCACTGGATATATGATAAAGATATCTGATGTTCCAAATTGCAAATGAATATATCTCCATACCTGAGCTCAGAATCAAGCTCTTTTATCAAACATCCCTATTGGGAAACAACCACATTATATTCACGTCCAGTGCAGTCCTACCTTTTAGACCTACTCTGTTGGCATAACAGGCTTATTTTATTTCCTAATATCTTAGTTCCACAAACCTTTTGGATTTGTTAAAATGTCTATGAAAGCATTACAATTAAAATCAAACTATGTTAAATCTATTAAACCCAATTAGGCCTTCTGGGCCAGATTCTCAGCCACACGAAAGGCTGCTTTGTGCCACTCTGGTAGTGTAAAGTGGCGTTGATCCTGTTTGAAGGACCATGGCAATATTCCCTCTTTGTAGGGAGATGCCTCCAGTGGAACAGGACCACCATATCAGCTCTTACACCAAGCCCCTTGGTGTATGGGGAAGTGCAGGGTATATACATGGCAAGGAGATAAGGGGCACACTAGGATTTTCCTTATCTCTTGAGGCTCTCTGCCAGAGCTGCCCCTGACAACCATCGACAGCTGATGCAGATGGGAGCAGCCTTGAGGCTGATCTGATTTACACTGGAGACTGATCCCATGCTCTGGGGCTGTCAAGTTGGCTTCAAGTCACCCTTTGCCCTCCACTTCACCAGTCCTGCCCCAAGCACCATTCAGCCTAACTGGAGAATCTGGCCCTCTGTATTTTACTTAATTTTCATACATAAGAACGGCCATACTGTGTCAGACCAATGGTCCATCTAGTTCAGTATCCTCTCTTTCCACAATGGTCAATGCCAGACACTTCAGAGGGAATGAACAGAACAGGGCAATCGCCAAGTGATCCATCCCCTGACGTCCAGTCACAGCTTCTGGCAAACAGAGGCTAGGGAAACTCATAGCATAGGATTGTACCTCTGACCATCTTGGCCAATCGCCATTGATGGACCTATCCTCCATGAACTTATCTAATACTTTTTTTAACCCAGTTATAGTTTTGGCCTTCACAACATCCCCAGGCATCGAGTTGACTGTGCATTGTGTGAGGAAGTACTTCCCTTTGTTTGTTTTAAACCTGCTGACTATAATTTCATTGGGTGACCCCTCGTTCTTGTGTTATGCAAAGGAGTAAATAACAGATCCTTATTCACTTTCTCCACACTAGTCACAATTTTATAGACCTCAATCATAGCTCTTCTTAGTTGTTTCTTTTCCAAGCTGAAAAGTCCCAGTCTTTTTAATATCTCCTCATGTGGAAGCTGTTCCATATCCTTCATCATTTTTGTTGCCCTTCTTTGTACCTTTTCCAATTCTAATACATTTCTTTTGAGATGAGGTGACCAGATCTGCACTCAATATTCAAAGTGTAGGCGTACCATGGATTTATATAGTGGCATTATTATATTTTCTGTCTTATTATCTATCCCTTTCCTAATGATTCCTATCATTGTTAGCTTTATTGACTGCCGCTGCACATTGAGTGGATGTTTGCAGAAAAAAATCCACAATCTCTTTCTTGAGTGGTAACAGCTAATTTATTCCCATCATTTGGTATGTATAGTTGGGATTATGTTTTCCAATGTACATTACTTTGCATTTATCAACACTGAATTTCATCTGCCATTTTGTTGCCATCACCCAGTTTTGTGAGATTCTTTTGTAACTCTTTGAAGTCTGCTTAACACTTAACTATCTTGAGTAGTTTTGTATCATCTGCAAATTTTACCACCTCACTGTTTACCCCTTTTTCCAGATCATTTATGAATATGTTGATCCCAGTACAGATCCCTGGGGAACACCAGTATTTTCACCTCTCCATTCTGAAAGCTAACCATTTATTCCTACCCTTTTTTTTCTATGTTTTAACCCGGGGCGGGCAAACTTTTTGGCCTGAGGGCCACATTGGGTTTCAGAAATTGTATGGAGGGCCAGTTAGGGGAGGCTGTGCCTCCCCGAACAGCCAAGCGTGGCCTGGCTCCCACCTCCTGTCCAACCCTCCCTGCTTCTTGCCCCCTGACGGCCCCCCAGACTCCTGCCCCATCCAACCCCCCCTGTTCCCTGACGGCCCCCCTGGCACCCCTGCCCCATCCACCCCCCGGCTCCCTGTCCCCTGATAGCCCCCAGAAGCTCTGCCCCTGACTTCCCCCTGCCCCCATTCAACCCCCCCTCTCCTTCCTGTCTAGCCCCATTTAACCCCTGTTTCCTGCCCTCTCACCACCCCGACCCCTATCACATCCCCGCCCCCTGACCACCATTCCGAACTTCCCTGCCTTCTATCCAACGCCCCCTGCTCCCTGCCCCCTTACCGCGCTGCCTGGAGCACCGGTGGCTGGCGGGGCTGGAGCCAGCCACGTCACTGCACAGCACAGAGCACCGGGTCAGGCTGGGCTCTGCAGCTGCGCTGCCCCAGGAGCTCACAGCCCCGTCACCCAGACCATTGCACTGACGGTGCAGTGAGCTGAGGCTGTGGGTAAGGGGGAACAGCGGGGGAGGTGCCAAGGGCTAGCCTCCTGGGCCAGGAGCTCGGGGGCCGGGCAGGAGGGTCCCGCAGGCCGGATGTGGTCTGTGGGGCATAGTTTGCCCACCTCTGTTCTAACCACTTACTCATCCATGAGAGGACCTTCCTGCTTGTCCCATGACAGCTTACTTTGCTTAGGAGTCTTGGGTGAGGGACCTTGTCAAAGGCTTTCTGAAAATCTAAGTACACTATATCCACTGGATTCCCCCTTGTCCACATGCTTGTTGGCCCCCTCAAAGAATTCTGGTAGATTGGTGAGGCATTATTTTCCTTTACAAAAACTATGTTGACTCTTCCCCAACAAATTGTGTTCACATATGTGGCTGTTAATTCTGTTCTTTACTATAGTTTCAACCAGTTTGCCTAGTATTGAAGTTAGGCTTACCGGCCTGTAACTGCCAGGATTGCCTCCAGAGCCTTTTTTAAAAATTGGCATCACATTAGCTATCCTCTGGTCATCTGGTACAGAAGCTGATTTAAATTATAGGTTACATACCACAGTTAGTAGTTCTGCAATTTCACAATAGAAATGCATTCTAAGGGACAGATTTTCTGGTGTGGTGTGGCTGTTTTGTGCCACACGCCCAGCAGAATGTGGCCCTAATCTAGCTCAACTGTGGAGGATCACTACCGTGAAAAGATGATTTCTGGTGTAAGGCTCTTATCCTTGCCCTGGAATAGCAGGACAAGAGAGGCATGGTCAAAGGAAAAGGTTTGGCCAGAATACCTTGTGCCATGCCAATCCTAGACTGTGGTGTCAGCCCACTTGAGCTGTTTGCAGATGGCATAAATTAGAGCAGCCCTCAAGATGCTCTAATTCAGGGATCGGCAACCTTCGGCCTATGGCTCATCAGGATAATCCACTGGTGGGCCGCGAGACATTTTGTTTACTTTGACTGTCCGCAGGCATGGCCCCCTGCAGCTCCCAGTGGCCATGGTTCGCAGTTCCCGGCCAATGGGAGCTGTGGGAAGCGGCGGCCAGCCCATTCCTGTGGCTTGCGCCACTTCCCGCAGCTCCCATTGTCCAGGAACGGTGAACCGCGGCCACTGGGAGCTGCGGGGGTCCGTGCCTGCGGACGGTCAATGTAAACAAAATGTCTCACAGCCCGTCAGCGGATTACCCTGATGGGCTGCATGCCAAAGGTTGCCAGCCCCTGCTTTAATTTGATGTAAGTGGATTAGCCCTGCACAGAGATGACGTTATAGTAAGAGGAGTGCAAGACAAGTGTTATGTACCTTTGCATGTACACCCTCCATGACTGGCACTCTATGGAAAACAGCTGTAGCTCAGGATCTGGGCCTTAATCTTTCCAACAGAAATTATAACATGATGAAAATCCCAATCATTAGTTCAGAAACCACAGAATCCTCTAAAATGGATTTTAATCCAACATCTAAAAATTACATTTCATTTCTCATTTCCAATTGGGTAAAATCTATATCCAGGTAAATCAGGGCCATGACATCAAATTATTTTATGATGCCTGATTTAAATGATAGGTTACATACCACAGCTAGTAGTTCTGCAATTTCATATTTTAATTACTTCAGAACTCTAGGGTGAATACCATCTGGTGCTGGTGACTTATTACTGTTTAATTTATCAATTTATTCCAAAACCTCCTCTATTGACACCTCAGTCTGGAACAGTTCCTCAATTTGTCACCGAAAAAGAATGGCTCAGATATGGGAATCTCTTTCACATCCTCTGCAGTGAAGACTGATGCAAAGAATTCATGTAGCTTCTCCACAATGGCCTTATCGTCATTGATCGCTCCTTTAGCACCTCGATCGTCCAGTGGCCCCACTGATTGTTTGGCCAGTTTCCTGCTTCTGATGTACTTAAAATATTTTTGCTGTTTGTTTGTGAGTCTTTGGCTAGTTGCTCTTCAAATTCTTTTTTTGGATTGCCTAATTATACTTTCCTACTTGAGTTGCTGGAGTTTATTCTTCTTTCTATTTTCCTCAGTACAATTTAACTTCCAATTTTTAAAGATGCCTTTTTGCCTCTAGCCACTTCTTGATCATTATAGTCTACAATTGTAGTTTAAGTCAGTGGGTGCTGAGGGCCCTTGGCAAGCCACAGGGGATATATAACACCTTGCAGGATTAGACCAATAATTTGGGTGAGCCAAATCCTCTGCTAGTGTAAATTGGTGTAGCTCCATTGACATCACTCATGGTTCCCCATGAGAAGCAACTCACTTGAAAGGGGGCCTAGAGGAAGCCCTCCCTTTAAGCCAATTCACTGTGTGGAGCAATCTGTGCCAGCCTAATGACTTTACTTAGTGTGCCTGTCTCTCTCCTGGGCTAGTGTGGCTCTGAACTTCCCCCTACACATAGCTGTGGCATAAAATCCAAGATCTAGCCCTAAGATTTATTGACCTCAGTAGCAAAGCCAGGTTTTCTGGTTTTTAGACCTCTCCATTTATCCCTTCCATTCTACCTCTCTGACTTCATAGCCACTTGAAGTACTTTCCTGTCAGTTCCTCCAGTCCTGGCAACTCTTTCCCCTCCTTGTGAATGTGGACCCTTGTTCGTTGTTCAGAGGGTCACTCCCTCTTGTTCTGGCTGATCCCCCTAGAACTCTCTTTCTCTTTTAGCCACTGAGGCAATTGCTCTTTAAACACTTCCTTAAAACCTTCAGTTTCTCTTTAGCCCTATAAATATCTCTGTGAAAGTTGTAGCCATACTGTGTATTTTGGATACTACACAACTATAAAATGCATTGCATTATTCCACTGTATTTAGTTACAAACATAATGTTATAACAGCACTAAAAGTACAATAGTTCCTTTATCTTGTACCTTCCCATTAATTTTATCTATGTATTACAATCATAGAGATAAACAGTGCAAAAGATAATTGAGGGAAGACGGGGGGGAAACCGCTTCTTCCCTCATGCACTACCTTTGCCTCTTGGAGAGAGGTTGGCTGACATGTCTGCACTACCCAAAAGGGGCTGCCTTGTGATAGAGGTGCACAAGTTGCTCCTTACGGAAGGAGTAGTAAGCAGGCACTCGGGCGAGATGGGCCACCATTGAAGTACCTAGAAAGACTGGGGCATTGCAGTGCTTGTGGCTTCTGAAGCCTGAGCATTCATGATCAATGGGGCAGGCTAGCTCCCGCACTCTCCATTTGGTTAATGCCACTCTTCTCCCTTGTTCCAGCACATATTTGGTGAGATGGGTCAATATTATTTGGCTTTCAGTTAGGTGTCTTGTGTCTCCTGAAGTATGTACACCATAGAGATTTGGTAATGTAAGGGTATGTCTTCACTACCCGCCGATCCGGCGGGTAGCAATCGGTCTATCGGGGATCGACTTACCACGTCTCGTGAGGATGCGGTAAAATCAATCCCTGATCGCTCTGCCGTCGACTCCGGAAATCCACCTCGGCAAGAGGCGGCAGCGGAGTCGGCGGCAGCGCGGCAGCGGTCGACTTTCCCCCGTCCTCACCGCCAGGTAAGCCGACCTAAAATACGCAACTTCAGCTATGGTATTCACGTAGCTGAAGTTGCGTATCTTAGGTCGGAACCCCGCTGTAGTGTAGACCCAGCCTTAGATAGGTACATGGTAGCACTTAAAAACCAATTAATTATGAAAAACATATTACTGTAGGACTAACAACTGTGTAGGAAAACATCTATTATAGAAATTGTTAATCCTCAAAAAATACATTTCTGAGAATGCTGGTATTTATTTAATGAACAATTACTGTCTAATTTAATCTAAATTAAATGCCTGCTTGAGACATGTAATTTAAAGTGTTACTGAGCTTCTTTCTGTGATATTAAAACCATGAAGTCACCAGCTCTGCCTGGAGGTCAAATATTTGTCTTTTAAACGCAGGTATTTTAGTACTGGCATTAAGAACTTCTGCCATTTGGAAAGTGCCTTTCATAAGAATGTATTTGGCATTAAATGGAGAATCCCTCTCCCTCATTCACTCAAAGTCTAGATCTTACTGACTCAGGCAAACCTCTGATGGACTTCAAAGGAAGTTTTGCTTGAGTAAAAGTAAGGATCAAACCCTAAAAGAATAACTTGTTCTCCTAACACAGCACAAGCTTTGCAAAGTGCTTTAACTGTAGCCCAGCACTGGAAGGGTCAACTATCATTTGACTCCTGTATGGACATATTTATTTAGGACACGTAGCCTGATGACTCAGGAAGTTATGTAAAAACTGACCCACTTAATTTTAGATGCTATTGTTGGAAGAATATCAATGAAAAATAATCAAATAGTCATCAAAGAACCACAAGGATAGAGTGCAGAACACTGGTGGGTAGATTCTTGGCAGTGACCATCACAAAAGTTTTAATGAGAGGAAAACACATTCTCAAGTAAATTAGAGAGTAATGACATGATTAAATGGTAAATAATAGTTAAATGCATGCCTGTAGGTCCAGGACAGAGACTGTGGAGTTTTTGTGTTTTGGGAGTATTTCTTTCTGTACTGTGCTGAATAGCCAGAGGAGATCACCAGCTGTCTGCTAGTAATTTAGGGTCAGATTGTGGCTTTTAAGATACTGCCTATGCTGGGGGGACGGGGGAGGTGCACAATGGTCCTTCTGCAGTGGAGCTCTTGGGAGGTTTTCTGGGTAACTTAGCAGCTCCACCACCCTTTCAGTGGCTGGCTGCACTGTCCCCTCCTCTTTCCACCAACCACCTCCTCAGGAAAGGGGGGTTAGGACCATGTCTCTAACCTCACCCCGCCTTTTTACCCAACTAGCAGGGAGCAATGCCTGTACAAGATAGGACTGTCTTCCTTGTATACACTAGAGGTGCTATCCTCCCAGATGCAAGCACAGCTCCCATTAATTTTTTAAAAGTGTGTTAGTATCAAAAAGAATCCTGACAATGGTACTGGTCCATTACTAGATGAAATGGTAGAATTATCAATAATAATGCAGATAAGACAGAAATGTTCAATAAATATTTCTGTTGTATATTTGGGAAAAAACAGATAATGTAGTCATATCATATAATAACTAACACTCTTTCCATTCCACTAGTATCTCAAGAGGATGTTAAACAGCAGCTACTATAGTCAGACATTTTAAAATCAGTACATCCAGATAACTTGCATCCACAGTTTTAAAAGAGCTCTCTGAGGTGCTAATGTTGATTATCAGTTGGAACTTGGAACACCAGGAAAGTTCTAGAAGAATGGATGAAAGCTAATGTTGGGCCAATGTCTTAAAAGGATAAACAGGAACCTGGATGATTATAGGCCTGTCATTCAGACTTTGATTCTGGGCAAGGTAATGAAGCAGCTGATATGGAACTCGATTAATAAAGAATTAGAAGAGGGTAATATAATTGTGCCAGTCAACACAAGTTTATGAAAAGTAGATCCTGTCAAACTACTTTGATTTTTTATGAGATTACAAGTTTGGTTGATAAAGGTAATTGTGTTGAGGTAATATATTTAGACTTCTATAAAGCATTTGTCTTGGTACTGCATGACATTTATATTAACAAGCTAGAATGATGCAAAATTAACAGGGCACACATTAAAAAGGTTAAAAACTGGCTACCTGATAGATGTCAAAATCTAATTGTAAATGTGAAATCATCAAGCAGATTTGTTTCTAATGGGGGACTCTATCCTGGGAAGCAGTGACTCTGAAAAAGATTTGGGGGCTGTGATGGATAATCAGCTGAATGCGAGCTCTCAGTGCAATGCTATGGCCAAAAGAACTAATGCAATCCCTTATTGTGATAGACTCCAGGAACTCAATCTATTTATTTTAACAAAGATGAAGTTAAGGGGCGACTTGGTTAAAGTCTATAAGTACCTACACAGGGAACAAATATTTAATAATGGGGTTTTCAATCTAGCAGAGAAAGGTATAACACGAACCAATGATTGGGAATTGATGCAAGACAAATTCAGACTGTAAATTTTTAACACTGAGAATAGTTAACCATTGGAACAACTTACGAAGGGTCGTGGTGGATTCGTCATCACTGCCAATTTTGCATGTTGTACTAAAAGACACACGCTGGGAATTATTTTGGGAAGTTTTATGGCCTGTATTATATAGAAGGTCAAACTAGATCAGGGATCGGCAACCTTTGGCACACGGCCCATCAGGGAAATCCGCTGGCAGGCCGGGACAGTTTGTTTACCTGCAGTGTCCGCAGGTTCGGCTGATCACAGCTCCCACTGGCCGTGGTTTGCCGTTCCAGCCAATGGGGGCTGCGGGAAGCAGCGGGAAGCAGCGGCCAGCACATCCCTCAGCCCACGCTGCTTCCCGCAGCCCCCATTGGCCTGGAACGGCAAACCACAGCCAGTGGGAGCCGCGATTGGCCGAACCTGTGGACGTCGCAGATAAACGAACCGGCGTATTTCCCTGACGGGCCGTGTGCCAAAGGTTGCCGATCCCTGAACTAGATGATCACAATGGTCCCTTCTGGCTTTGGGACCTATGAGCCTATTGAATATGAGTTTTGCACATGCACTGATGAGAGAATAGAGACTATTCATATTACAGTTTATGGAAAACATAAGTAGCACAATACTGGCCTGGAGCAGCCCCTCCACATGTGACTCTCCCATCTGCTTGGAGAGAGGAGCACTAGATACAGTGCATTAACAAGTGTTCCTTATGGTCTCTTCCGTGGTTATGATTTATGATACAATATATTCTTAAATATTTCTTTCTCAGAGTGACTATAGGAGAGACTTTACTTTAAGGCATCTAGGAATACAATATCATAAAAGTATGTGATTTATCCTATGGATGGGTGAGCTAATTTGGTTAACATTAGGAAATGATTTGTCTTTTTGCTCCCTACTCACTAGCTCATTATGTCAGAGTGCTTTGAGGGTGACCACCAGGTAGCTAGCTCACTTGTGCAAGTCTCCGCACCAGGGGGTAACTTTGCATACTCTGCTTTTGACCTTCATCAGGGAGCAGGACAGCAGGCTGTTCACCTCAGCCTAGGATTGTATCCTGTCTGGTGCAGTAGAATCCAGTACCCCTTAACAGGGCCCAATTTAAAATATAAAACTTGGGGGGGAAAGGGGAAATAATTTGTGATTTTTTTTTATTTGGAATTTTGTTAAAATTCCAACCAGCACTATATTTGATCAAAAAATGGGGGGACAGGAAGGGAGAGAGGGAATGGGGGAGTAATATGGACATTTAGTTCAAGTCAATGGGGTCACTTGTAGTGTGTAAAGTTAAACATGTGCATAAATCATTGCAGGTGTGGGTCTTTAGTTAAGAATATCCATCAAGTGCATATCCTTGATTTGTGTTGTTAACCATATATTTCAGTGTCAAATTTACAATTTGCTGTTTACATCATTATTGTTTAGTTCCACTACTCAACGTTTTTATATTTTCTGAGCACTTTTGCAAACTACACCCTTGATATCTAAGTACTGGATTTGAGAGGGAAACAGGTACTTCGATATATAAAGTGTGCCTGAAAATAATTGTTGGCACAAAACACATGCTCACAGTTTCCTGGCACAAAAAAAAATTAGACTATTTAAAAAAATCTGGCTACTGCTGTGTAAGTATTAAGAAATGTACTGATGCAGCACATTCACAGTAGCATTTGGGAAATACCAGTCTGTGTTTAATCTTTTCCTTATTATTTATCCACTTGAAACAATCAATTTTTAACATCCATAGGGCTGGATGTTTTCAAAATGACATCCTCTTTTTATACCCTTACTCATGGATGCAAGTAATTGTGGGCACAATTAAGCCATTTACGCATCTAAGTAATGGACTGTACCCACCAGTTCATGTATGTTGATGTCTAAATGGCCTGAGTTGTCCTTGCAATTATTTCTGTCCACCAAATTTTATGCTCAAAAAGGGATGTCCATTTAAGGCTAAACTGCAAATCAAGCTCTTAATATTTTTCATGTGACTTTCCATTTTAAACCTCTATCGGAACCTGTTCTGTTCACATAAAATGCTACCATACTATAAATCTTGTACTCCACAGCAAAAGCAGACCCTTTTACAGTATGGCAAGCCTGAACTGAAACTGTTTTTTGAAGCCACCATCACAACTGGCACCATTGTCAGCAATGTTAGCAGAGAGGCCAAGAATTGAATCTGCTACTGGTTTTTAAGGATTCAGGTGAGACTGAAGGTTTAGGATTAAAAATGGTTGTCTGACCCCTTCCTTCCCCCAAGCACCTGGTCACTTGGGAATTCAGAGACATGCTCAGTCTCATTACATCAGGAGAGATGACTGCTTCTTTTCACAGTGCTTGTTTCCCCTTCCTCTCCCACTCCCCTTATTTATTTGGCATAAACTTCAGCCCATTTTAAAACCTGGGATTCCTTATTTCCATGTTGTTACTTCTGTACTTCAGGGAATTTCCATTAGGAAGCTAATATCTTTCTAAGCTTGCTATAATGGCACATGAGCTAAGTTTCTTTGTTAAGAATTTCCATAACTCATTCAGTCATAAGAAGCATTGGTACTGTTGGCTAAAGTCATTTCCTCTCCCTGCAGCAAGTCATCTTGACTTTCTGGGTAATTGTGCTGAAGAAAAGCCCGCTCCATAATGGTTTAATTTGGCAACCCTTTATCGTGTTACCAGATTTTTGCTCTTATTGTCCGATTAATTCCATCCTGGAATTGTATTGGGAGTGGTATGTCTTGTATGGCTGATTGTGTAGACATCTCCTAGTAAGCCAGTAGTGAATATTGTAACATTGATATTTGCTAGTAGTTTGAGGAAAGCAAGCAGATGAAATAACCTGGTAATGATCTCTATCACAAGTACTGTGTACAATTTTCAAAAAGAAGAAAAATCTATTGGGAGAGACTCTGAATTTATTGCCAGAAAATTATGTTGTGGCTGCAGTGACCGTTGTGGTCGTATATTGTTTTCAAACTGTGCAGGGTATTGGATTCAGTAGAACTTTCCCTTCCTGACAGAAGCTGTGTGAAGTGAGGGATAATAGCATCTTAAAAGTCCTGTTGCACTTCTCACAAAGCTGAGGGGAGAGTTATACAGTATGTGGATGTGGGGAGCCCATGAACTATTTATTCTTCTTCATTTCCTTTGAATGCTATGTGTTCATCTCATAGTACTGCTGCTGGCACTGTCTTGATATGAGTCTGAAGATCATATGTGTAGTATGCAGACAGAAATAAATCCTCTAGGTAAAAGAAAGTGGAAACTGGCCAATGATCAAAGGTTATCCTCATTCCACTCCTTCCTTCACTTTTATTATCCTACTAAATTTGGTCTTTTGCAAAGCATCCCTCCCCCTCCGCCCCACTACAAGTGAAGGTAGAGCTTAAATGAGAGATTTAAATTTTTGCTTGTTTTTCAAACCATGTGTAATTTGAACCACAGTGTAGTGGCTTCAGTAGAGTCAAAACTGCAGTTCTTAGAGAGCTACACTAGGTTGTGAGTTGGTTTAAAGAATTAACCTTTCACTCCAAGGGTTCTGGGATCAGCCCTGGGACAAGTGGCAAGTAGAATTTTGTGAACAATTAGGCAAAATGTGGAATAATTAGGGACCCGATCCTGCAAACAGTTATAGCCATGCTTAACTATATGTCCCATTGAAGTAAATGGGGTTACTCATGTGCTTACTTCTTAAGCATCTGTGTAAATGCTTGCAGGGTCAGGGCTTCAGTCTGTGCCTCAGAACATTTCTCCAGAATATTTTTTTCATTTATTGAAATGTCAAATTTCTAGATTCCGTTCTCACTGGAGCACAGTAAAAATGTCTTTCTGGAGCCGTAAACCTCCTGGGTGTCTTGCCAATCTGTTTATTAAACCTAGGGGACAAGCAGTGCTCTGGAGCTGGTAGGGACTACTGTCAGAAGATCAACTAGAACAGAGTGGATAGAAGTGTGAGACCCAGGCTGCAAGTGTGTTGTGAATTTAACTTAAAAAGTCTCAAGGCCTTACCTGCCATTAACCATTGGAAGGGAGGTTAAGCCAAAGCAAAAACTACCCTTGGAAATTACACAACCATTTTCAAAATTTTCCTCCCCAAATTATCCAACTTCTTATGAAATTTGATGAAACAAAAATGAAAGAATTTCACCTAACTTTAATCTCAGATGAAATTTAAGTGGTGGTGTTACCTGAGTTGAATACCCTCATAAAGCTGGATCCAATGGAGCTCCATTGGCAGCCTCTGGTTGTGATACAGGGATACAGAGTGCTGTGGATCAATGCTTGAGGAACACTAGCAGAGCTGTCTGGTAAACCTTGAACAGTTCCAGCCTGCACTAAGCCTGATTCCAGAGATTGTTGCTAGTGCACTGACTTTAACAAACATCAAAATGTAACATCTAGTATTATTTATTTTTTACACTGTGGTAGTGCATTAAGTTCAGGGCCCATTGTGCTGGTCCCTTTACAAAGTGAAAAAATGCATCTAAGAGTCTAAAACTTAATTTAGCAAGATACAGTCTTTGATCAAGATAGTTTCTCTTACCCACAGGCTCCTTTTCAGCTTTTACTAGCCAGCTTGGCCAGGATCCATCACAGAGCTCAAATCACTTGTTGTTGGGTTGTTGTTGTTGTTGTTGTTTGTCTCCTTTGGTAAAGGATAAAAGTGGATTTTCTCTTTGTTCCTTATATCCCCAATGGTATGTCTATGTTTACAAGTTAGGAAGGCCTCCTGGGGATTTAGTCTCCTGTGTTTCTCCGGGGTACAAGAATCATATTAAATCTCTACCTCTTGAGTTCAGGATCAGGATAAATGCCACTGGTTTAGCTTGATGGTTTTGTTTACTGCTAATATGTAAACTGGGGTAAATCCGCATTGCCTTTTCTAGGACAGACCTGTTTATCACCTTTACCTAGGCTAGCCTGTCTGGTTGTAAACATATTCTAGTAACGTCACACAGTGGGAATTCATAGCTTCACATATAACTATGTGAATGTGTATCATTTTACAATGATATTAATAACCAGTGTGTTGTTAGCTTTCATACGATACCTCACAAGGCATATTTTGTACAAATATCATTGCAGTAGGGTGTGAATACAGAGGTACACTGTTACACTTTCTTCTGTAGTATTTAGGGCTGACCAGTGTTGGGGCCAGGTTACTGATATAGATGGACCATAGTTCTGATCTTATGTTTTTGTGCAATATCCTCATGTTTCCTACTTTCTGATACAACAGATGTAAAATATGTCATTAATATCTGTTCTGCTTTACTAATTTGCACTACTGTCTTTGCATGTTAGGTTTTGGTCACCTAACGAAGCAGTTGCTGAAGCTAGCAGCTGGCCGTGTGGTGCTGGCACTGGAGGGAGGACATGACCTTACTGCCATCTGTGATGCATCTGAAGCCTGTGTAAATGCCCTTCTAGGAAATGAGGTAAAAGTCAAGTCCAAGGGTTTCAGACGACAATCCATGTTTTCGAAAAGTTCTGTCTTTTTGCTTTCTTTTAATTTTCCTGGTGTGTAGAAATAAGTGCCTTTTGCACATGTCTTAGTAATGAGCAAAATGCAAAAGAGTCGGAAGTTATTTTGGTTTTGATAAGCACCCCACCATCAGATGTTTATATGAATCTCTAGGGTTTGCAAAACTATTCTTGATTCTGAGAAGGACTCAATATGCTGTGCTGAGAACCTGCCTTGACATCCCTGTGGGGTTCCGCAGGGGTCTGTTTTGGGACCGGCTCTGTTCAATATCTTCATTAACGACTTAGATATTGGCATAGAAAGTACGCTTATTAAGTTTGTGGATGATAGCAAACTGGGAGGGATTGCAACTGCTTTGGAGGACAGGGTCTTAATTCAAAATGATCTGGACAAATTGGAGAAATGGTCTGAGTTAAACAGGATGAAGTTTAACAAAGACAAATGCAAAGTGCTCCACTTAGGAAGAAAAAAATCAGTTTCACACATACAGAATGGGAAGAGACTGTCTAGGAAGGAGTACGGCAGAAAGGGATCTAGGGGTTATAGTGGACCACAAGCTAAATATGAGTCAACAGTGTGATGCTATTGCAAAAAAAGCAAACATGATTCTGGGATGTATTAACAGGTGTGTTGTGAGCAAGACACGAGAAGTCATTCTTCCGCTTTACTCTGCTCTTGTTAGGCCTCAGCTGGAGTATTGTGTCCAGTTCTGGGCACCGCATTTCAAGAAAGATGTGGAGAAATTGGAAAGGGTCCAGAGAAGAGCAACAAGAATGATTAAAGGTCTTGAGAACATGACCTATGAAGGAAGGCTGAAAGAATTGGGTTTGTTTAGTTTGGAAAAGAGAAGACTGAGAGGGGACATGATAGCAGTTTTCAGGTATCTAAAAGGGTGTCATAAGGAGGAGGGAGAAAACTTGTTCACCTTAGCCTCTAAGGATAGAGCAAGAAGCAATGGGCTTAAACTGCAGCAAGGGAGGTCTAGGTTGGACATTAGGAAAAAGTTCCTAACTGTCAGGGTGGTTAAACACTGGAATAAATTGCCTAGGGAGGTTGTGGAATCTCCATCTCTGGAGATATTTAAGAGTAGGTTAGATAAATGTCTATCAGGGATGGTCTAGACAGTATTTGGTCCTGCCATGCGGGCAGGGGACTGGACTTGATGACCTCTCGAGGTCCCTTCCAGTCCTAGAATCTATGAATCTATGAATCAGTGGGGGTCACTGATGCTCATCATTGATCAAGTCTTTGCGCGAGCTATTGTGGAAAAACAGGCTCTTCTCTCAAGATTGCTGGTAAGTTCTTGGACTGAAAATAGCAAAAGCACATTTTCAGGCAGTATTTTGATACTTTTCTTTCCACCATCCACGGGCAAATCTCTGCTCTCTGCATATGCTCACTCTGTGGTGAAAATGATTAAGGTTAAACCTGCTAAAGGCACATACAAAAATCAAATACATAAAGGCAACGTACCTTTACCTTAAATTGTGACCCTGTCACATGTTCTCATGCCATGATCTGTGAAATCTTGTTATGGGGAACAGTGTTGCAAGTCATTATTTTTACTGGAAACTGACAGCCCCAGTAATCAGTATTTTTAGTGTACTTACTCACTTACTAGTCTCCTAATTCCTTTTTAGGGCACCATTTCAGGCCTATTAGATTGATGTGAAGTGCTGTTTGTTATAGTGGAAATTGCTTACAACCTATAAAATCACCTGTGAAGGACTTTTTAAAGACCTTTATGCCTTTTTTTTTTTTATGATACATAGAGAATGCCTGAAAGGGTTTTTTTTCTGCTTGTGTTTTACTTTATAGACAACAAAAATGTCACATGAGGCCTTCCCTAATTTTGCTGGAGAACCTATTGAGCATCTCAGAGATGTGTATTGGGAGTTCTCAAACCTGAATCAAAAGAGTAATGGTAATATAACAAAGACATCTTTTCTCTCAAATGTTCTTCAAGCATTGGAGTTGAATACATGTTAAAAAAAACAGTTTTAAACAATTTGTCTAAAAATTCTTTCCCCCTTTCAGCTGCTCACTTTTCAATCTATTGGCTCTGGTGAAGTCTCAATTTCACCAATTCTCCAGTGTCCATAGAAACTTCCAAAGTAGACAAGACACACATTTGTAGTGCTAAAAACAAGCAGGAAGCCCCCTTCTCCTATGCCTTTTCCCCCTACTTTGAACCAAAACCTTTCAGGCTTTCTTTATGTATCACAAAGAAGCAATAAAGGACACAAGCCCATTATTTTTTTCCTTTGCAGGTTAAGGAAAATTTACTATATTGCAAGTCTTGAACTTAGTTTACATGGCAACATAGTACACCCCAACAGGCTGCATACGCTGGCTCTGCACCATAGTGGCCTGTCTTGAGAACAAGTAGCCTGATTCAGAAGGTACAAGGCACCTCTTAGAGGAAAAGGAGCTATAGAGCTTCTTGGGAACAGGAAATTAATGCAAAGAAACTCCCCGGAGCAACCCCAAACTGTTCCTCAGCCTTCTCCCTTGCAGGCACCAGGGACAGTGTAGGAATTAATACATTAAGGGAGTGCTACTGTGGAGGGGTGAGCAAAGAAAAATGATACCTTGTGTGAAGATGGTTGGGGTTGCTGGAAAGGTCTCTCTTCTCCCCATCCCCTTGCGCTCTGTGGGAACAAGCATTCCATAGCAGAATATTCAGCCCGATTTGAGTTTCATGCTGGGTGATCTATGATATGGCCCATAAAGAAAAGTTTTCAAAAGTGCTGAACATCCAGTGTCTTCTTTCGAGAAGGATGAGCAACACTTTTGAATGTCAGGCCTCTTGTTTGAGTGCTGAAATATGAATTTAGAAGCCCAACTTCAGGCACTCTGTTTGAAAATCTTAGTCATAAAATTTTGTTGACCCTCCTGATCAGCCTGCCCTCCTGCCCATCCTCACCCACACTATCATTCATGAACTTCATATCCGACACAGCAGTTTCCTGTGGTGGTGATGGTGATGGTGGCACATCCTCTGAATCCTTCTCCTTCAAAATCAGCCACAACAGCAATGTTCTCACAGTGCAACCTTTGCCCAGCTTTAGACTGGAGATGTGTCAGCCTGATTTCTGCTTGGCCCTGGTTAGCCTGGACACATTTAAGGTAATATCTCTCTGAGGTTTGCAGCCTCGTGGGGAGACAAATAATGCTAATGAAACTATGCTCCCACCTAGGGTGACCAGATGTCCTGATTTTATAGGGACAGTCCCAATTTTTGGGTCTTTTTCTTATATAGGCTCCTATTACCCCCCCACCCCCGTCCCGATTTTTCACACTTGCTGTCTGGTCGCCCTACTCCCATCACTATGCCAGGGGCCCGACTCTCCACAGCCAACGATGACCATTTGGTGACGTTGCTTCTTTGTGAGAAAGGCCTTGTTTTGTTTTAATGTTGGCTCACACCTGCTACTGCTTCTACAGCTGCTGACCCTCTGCATTCTCAGAAAAATACCTACAGTTGGAAACAGACATGAAATGTATGTCACTGTGAGTTATGTATGAGTGCGCTTAAATATTGACCTAACTCTATTGGCTCTTAAGGGGGACCAGTAATCTGAGGCCAATAAAGGAGGCTGGGTGATTCAATGGGTTTATCTGTTTGCAAAATATAGCATAATAAATGGAAGGAAGGACTTTTAATAATGGAAGATGAAGACAAGTGTGAGTGCATGTGCATTATAATTCACTAGAGGAAAGACATGAACATTAAGATCTTGAAACCTCTCACACAATAAATATTCTTCTCATGTACACTTACATTATAATTTATAATACAAGCATGTTTATTTTCCAAGTATTAAATCTAACTAGGGACATGCAGGAAACAGGCAGACACACATCTCCGAACCAAAACTGAACAATGTTACAGCAAGGAGAGAGCAGATACCGCCCCTGCTAATTTTGGAGATGGAAGATTCAGAAACTATGTCATCATCACCACCATAAGAAATTGCTCACAGAAAATCTGTGACTAAAGGTATTGCTGAGATGGGTAGGCTGATAAGGAAGGGCATGTAGATATAGGGTCAGATACTCACCTTGTGTAAATTGGCACAGGTCTATCGACTTCCATGGAGTTATGCCAATCAATACTAGATGAGGATATGGACCATAGCATATATATGGTGTACACTGCCTCATTTCAACAGAATACTTGTAGATTTGCACAGCCAACTACAAAGTCTCCTCCAGTCAAGGACAGAAAAAATTGGTTCCTTTAAGTCACCAATTATTGTAATTTGAAGATGCATTCTTCCTTGAATGCAATTCTTTACAGGTGATTAATAGGGTAATTCTAACTTATTATCTGGCACTTCACTTTTACAAATAATGATACGTACTGCAACCGTAGTTTAAAAACATTGGCAAGACCAACTTTGGCTTCTAAACACTGCACATGCAATTGAACTCAAATTAGAAAGGTCAGGAAAGGCCTTTGTAAGGTACTCTGCAGTTTGTCAGTTGTATTTATTCATGTGCTGAGGATTAGAATTCATAAACATTTTGCAGGTTTTTTTTTAATTCTTTTTTCCTTGCCTATGTTGTTCTTGGCCAGGACCTGTCAGTAGAGCAATATACTGCTTCGTATGTCTTATTATCAGCAGAATAACTTATAACAAAAAGAGTAACCGTAAAACTAGCAGTAACTTTCAACTTTCGTGGGGAGCCAGTCAGACATGTAGATGAAACAACAGACTTCCAAGCTAGAAATGCTTGCTTTAACTAATTTGTCTCTGAATCTCTGCAAGAAAAACATGTTGACACCCCAAAAAGACAAAACCAAAAAAAAAAAAAAAACCCAACCCCAAAACTAAACCCAAACTTGCTTTTAATTACATGTGGCCTTCATGAAAGTGATCTGTTTAGGAAGATAGCTTTTACTTTCCCCTTAATAATTATGAGTTGGGTCAATATGAAAACAATATGCTATTGAATTAACCTTTGTTAAATAATTTGAGCATGGTAAAGAAAAGTCCTTCATGCAAATGTTGACTTTGAAGACTAACCAAAAAAATCTATTTCAGAAGGTCTCTTTTTCTTGGAAGACCTCAACATTTAAATGAGTTATCAGGCCAATAATGTATGATGAATACTTTTGAACTTCACCATAGAAGTGTTGTGAACATTCATTTTGGAAATTCCACAGAAACATATATGGAACTCTACAAAATAAAAGCCATTGGCTTTTTTTATTATTATTATCAGAAACACTTAGCATAGCAGTTGTTTATTTGTAAAGACAATAAATGAAGCAAAAATTCACAATGTAGACATAAACGAAGACATAAATGTATCTAGATTTCAGTTTTTATTATTCATACTTTTGTGCACAAAAAGAAAAACCTGAATTTCTTTTAAGGACAATTTACTGAACTAAATGCAAAGCTACTTAGAAGCACCCTGGGTTGCCTCCTAGGAAGGAAATCTTCCGAAGAGGCGAGAAGTGATTAAGCAATTGGATTCCCCTGAAATCCAAAATCAAAACAGTGAAATCCTTCATGCAGGTAAAGAAAGAAGGATGAGGTTAAGTTGCTGTAAAATGTCCTAGACGTCTTCTGCTAGTGGTTTTAGATCACATCCATTACATAGGCACCTGTCAAAACAAAAGAAATGATGGTTTTAGCTAATTAGAAAAGAGAAATTACTTTGAAACCAGGAAGCTGTTGAGATGCTGATGCAGCCTTGCACTGAAAATTCAGCTCCCTCATTTTCTGTGAACAGGGCTTTTTTCCTGTTGGCTTCCATTACTAGCCCAGTGGTGCCCAACCTTATTACACAGGAGGGCCATATAAACCCAAGCACAAACCTTGTGTGGGCCAAACACATTCTACATATTTTAATAAGATTTAAAGTCACCTGTATCAATTTATATTTTTAGTTCATCTTGTTTTGTATGTATTTAGATAGGTTGTTTCTATGTACAGCAGTGTCTGTATACACACTTGTGTAAACTAAAATGATGTTAACATGATGACAAAACGCTGATGAATCAGCTGTTAGTGTACTGTGCTGAAGCAGGCCGTGGGCCTTATGAAATGTTCTGGTGTGCCGTGTATGGTCCATGGGCTGTAGGTTGGGCAACCCTGGATTAATTCATATTTTTCCATCACAGATTAATTGTATTACTTTACTATATATGTATTTGGACTGGGTGTTGGGCATCTCTGTGAGGGTGGTAGTGGTGAGAATCTTATGCCCAGGCTGGGAAGTAAAAGTGGTCCCACACCATGGCTTCTACTCCAGTCATTGGGCTAGAATAGCCTCTCTGGCCCTTGCACCACCATGCCCTGGTGGGTGATGGCTAATAACACTGCTCTACAGCCAAAATGCTTCTGAAATAAATGTAGTCAAACTTTACTAATTCTGGGTCACTGAGAACGAAAATGATGCTTAAAATTGTTGATTGGCTCTAGTTTTCAAGATATGCTATTGGGTCAGTATATACGACCCTTGACTTGCGAATGGCGGAGGATAAGTGAGTTATAAAGGGAAGGGTCCTCAATTTAAACCAGAAATTACTAAAATACATCTTTGACTGGATCTATGAATAAATCTATGACTGGGTTTGGACAGTACTTGCTTTTTAGGCAAAACAATGAATGATGCAATCTGAAGCTGGTATTGCGTCATACATGATATGAATTGCATCATGTTATTCCTAGAAGTCATGGATGATGCAATCATAACGAAGCTTACATCACTCTGCTGAACAAATTGCCCTATATCAGCTCTAGAAATCATACAGTGTCGTGCTCTCTTATTTGTCAGTGTTTGATTTTGCAAAGGGACACATTTCTGTTTAGCCAAAGTGAGCAGAGATGCCTCGTACTTGTGTGAACAGTGCAGATAACTTCTGCTATGTTTGTGGTGAAGTGACTTTTGCATCACAAAAGCACAGTATAACCACTATGGTTAAGAAAGCCTATCACCTTTATTTTGGCTGCAAAATTGGAGATCCGGACAAGAGGTGGGCCCCACACAGATGCTGCAACACTTGTGCAACAAATCTTCGCCAGTGGTTGAACAGGAAAAGGAAATCTATGCCTGTTGCAGTGCCAATGATTTGGAGAGAGCCAATAGATCATACCAGCAATTGTTACTTCTGCATGGTGCCTCCAGTTGGGAAAGGTGTGTCAAAGAAGAAAAAGTGGACTGTGCATTATCCAAACATTCCATCAGCTATATGCCCAGTACCCCAGGGAGAAGGACTGCCGGTTCCTGATGCACCAGAATCATTCTCACTTGAGTCAAACGAGGAAGAGGAAGAGGATGAAACTTCTGGTCCTGAACCATCAATGTCACAGGACCCACATTTTCTCCCATCCTCCTCCTCTGAACCACACCTCATAACACAAGGTGAACTGAATGACCTTGTCAGGAATTTGGAACTACCCAAGAGTAAGGCAGAGCTGTTGGGCTCCAGACTACAGCAGTGGAATCTCCTGGCAGGTGATGTTAGGGTTTCCATGTTCCGTGACCATCAAAAGGATCTTGTCCCATTCTTCTTCATGGAAGGTGATCTTCTAGCCTGCAACAACATCGATGGTGTGATGGCAGCCCTCAACATTGTTCACGATCCAAATGAGTGGAGACTGTTCATTGATTCATCGAAGACGAGTCTTAAAGCTGTTTTACTGCAGAATGGCAATGTTTTGCCATCAATTCCAGTTGGTCATGCAGTCCATATGAAGGAAACCTATGACAACATGAAACAACTTTTGAGGTGCATAAACTATGACCAACATCAGTGGCAGCTTTGTGGCGATTTGAAGGTTGTTGCTCTCTTGCTTGGTCTGCAGACTGGATACACAAAGTACTGCTGTTTTCTCTGAGAATGGGATAGTCGTTCAAGAGATTCCCACTCCATCAAGAAAGATTGGCCACTCCGACAGTCATTGGAGCCTGGGAGGAAAAGTGTTCAGCATCCACCACTTGTTGAATCAAGGAAGATTTTGTTACCACCCTTACACATCAAGCTGGGTCTGATGAAGAACTTTGTCAAGGCCATTGACAAAACACAAGCAGCTTTCAAGTACCTCCGTGGAAAATTTCCAAGGTTAAGTGAAGCTAAGATAAAGGAAGGTGTCTTTGTTGGTCCTCAGATTCGTGAACTTCTTCGAGATGATGCATTTGACCATGCACTGAGTGGCAAGGAAAAGATGGCATGGAAAGCCTTCCAGTTAGTGGCAATAAATTTTCTCGGAAACAACAAGGCAGACAACTACAGGTTGTTGGTGGAAAACCTCCTCAAGGCATACAAAAGCCTTGGTTGCAACATGTCACTAAATATACATTCTTTGCACTCTCATCTAGATTTTTTTCCACCGAACTGCGGAGCAGTGAGCGACGAGCATGGCGAGCGATTTCACCAGGACATTGCAACAATGGAGAAATGCTATCAGGGCAAATGGAGCCCATCAATGCTTGCAGACTATTGCTGGACAGTAACAAGAGATGCTCCATTTAATGAATACAAGAGACAAGCCAAGAAGCACTGAGTAGACACTGAATAGGACTAAACTATGTACATAATAGTTTTTTGCCTTTTGTTTCATAATAAATTTTATTTATATAACCCTTTTGCTGATTTTTAGTGTGTTACATAAACAGGACAGGTGAAATATTATCATGTAAAGCAACTATAAACACATGAAAAGACCTAGGTTTACAATTTATGATTAAAACTCTACTATCTACACAATATACATAGACATAAAATGTAAAAACTTAAATATCTTAGAAACAGTAGCCAATCAGTTGTTTTAATTGTCATATTTGAATTCAGCACATCAAAATACATAATAAATAACACATTTTATCTCTGAAGCAGACGACTTCTCAAAAATTGTAGACCAGTGTAATATATCAGTGCAGTGACAGATCTGCTAAGCCTTCGTTCCCCAGACTACTTTGGTTTGAAGTCATAGGCTTAATTCTTCTCTCCACAACAACCTTCCCAATCCCCATTGTAAGCAGCCATGCAGGATCTCCCCATACCACACAGCCAAACCAATATGAACCCTGTCCCACAAAAGAAGTGGTCTGTGGGTTATCTATTGGCCCCATGGTCTGGAGCAAGTGCTAACTAGTACCCTATTCACCTTGTCCCCAAGAAGAAATGGTCTATGGCTTAGGGAGGTATCTAGTAGCCAGCCCCATATGCTGTAGTAAGTGTCCCAGAGTCTGTAGCAAGTGCTAACTAGTACCAGATGTCCTCCTGCTCAGAGGAAGCAGCAAAGTGTAGTCCATGGTGCATTCCACCCAGCAGGATCCTTGTAGCAGAGGACACACCAGGAAGTGTGTCTGCTCTTTCTTACTGTGCTGGCCAAGGCTGGATTTGGCCCAAAGAAGGAAAACATTTTTAAATGGCTAAATTTAACATCTTCTAGTAAATATTCTTCCTGCTTGAATTACTCTTCTGAAGCATAATCTGACAAAACATTGTGATTGGTTGGCTACCAAGGGCATTTAAAAATCTGTACTGGACACTTTTGTTGTAAAGTATGAAATATGTGCTGCTTTCTTGCAATTAGTGGATCTTGGGTTTGGGTGTGTATGGCAATTTAAATGGAAAACTAGTGCTCTGCAGCTTTCATTCAGATGATGAAAAGTTGGCATTTCCCCATTTTTGTGGAATTTGGTGTGAATCTGGGGAAGCTTGCCAGCTATGCAAAGAGCTCTGCTAAGAACGCAGACACTGCATTAAAAAAGAAAGGAGTGGGTGTGTGTGATTTGCCAGAATAGGTAAATGCTTCTCTCTCTAAAATGGAAATATTTCCCAAATAGCATACACATAAGTGAAAATTGCCAGAGATCAATTTTAAATTGAAAGTTAAACCTGGTTACATCTCATAGCTTCATTGTTAATCTGAATCTGTCATTATTACCAAATAATTAATACAGTTACAATCATTGGTTCACCTGAGGTTTATGTCAACTCTGGCTGGCATAAACCTGGGAGAAGGGGCCCAAAAATGGAAAGTTGGCAATGGGAGGAATCTACAATAGTGCAAAGTATGTGCCCATAGGGTGACATTATAGTCCCAGAAGTGGCCAGTGCTAGCCAGGAGGTGGCTTGGCCAAGCAGACTGAAGATGAACTGGTTCAAAAGTGATATATTACTAGTGGGAGATTTTCCAACGCACAAATGGGAGTCACATGCCTGACTCCCATTGACTGTCCTTGGGCATTATGTTCCTAGCCACCCTTAAGACCTTTAAAAATATACTCCCTAATGAAAATGGATTTATTCATGTTGTACATAACAGTTATGGAGAACTGAAAAATTTCCACCTAGAAATACTTCTATATAAACCTAAAATATAGAAATATTCAGAAACTTCCTAACATTCAAAGTAAGAAGGATATATGACTCCTACATGAAATCTCTCCTACATTGAAAGACTAGATGGAAAAGCATTGTTCCAATTCTGATACAACTTGGGGATATCTACAGCTATCATCATGGCAGAGCTTTATGTTGGCATGCTTACTGCACAGCCTGGCTCATAACAGGGATTTTCTAATATTTCAAAAGCTGGATCAAGCAAAGAAAGGTATCCAAATAAAGGATAGTATAAGGAACAGGACCTCAAATGGAAGCTTTGAGATGTTTTAGAGGAAGAAACAGTGGAGATTAAGAGTCACACTTTTTTTTAAAAAATGTGTGGGTAAAAGCCTTCCATATTTGAAAGGGGATGAACTTCAAATGTGTTTATTCTCACTGCAGATATTGTACTCAGTTCTTGTGTTATCACCTAACATGCTTCCCCTATATTTAGGGGCTAAATGATCAAAAGTGTAAAATTATGATCACTGGAATATTGTCAGAGGTCAAAATCTGCACAGGATGGAATAGGAGATGTGCAGTGTCAAAGATCTCTCTCATGAACCTACTATTGGTCATGTTTGCCTCTAGGGAAGCCAATATGATTACTAAAACTCCTGGGAGTTGCTCACAGAAACTGTTGAATGGAGTTGGAGGCAGCAAACAGTCTGCTATTATGACTTACCCAGAACAATGGTGACTGACCACTTCAGTCATGGCTCCTATGTGTGTGATTCTCCACATACCCTTCTGGCTCCTCTTCACACAGCTGTAGAATGGTTATCAAGTCAAACTTGTACAAGAGAAATCCCATCTCCAGTAAATCTATAGAGCCCCCATGGCCTGTAGACCCACTTTGAAGTGTATGGTGGACTCTCAGGCATCCGTGGGATCTGTGGCCCCTATATCTATTACCATCACCATCTCCTTCTCCAGAACCCTTGCTTTAAGCCTGAGATTGACTAAAATGTTCCTGGGTGTCATTTTTTTCTCTAAACAAATTCACCAACACCTGTGAATAAAGCTAGCTTCTGCTCCTTAAAACATGGCAGGGCTAAGGAGGCAGTGTAGTCAGATGCCAAGTCTCGGCTGCTCATACAGTGCAGATGGCAATTGTCTCAAATTTTGGCAAACTGCTTACACCCTTACCATCACTTATGCCACCTTCCAAGTATGTGAAAATTTAATAGGTGGTGTATTTTTATGCCACTTGCTGATAGGAGCACAATTCAGTTGTAGCAACTTTTGACTATCTAACGTATGTGGTGCACAGTTGCTTTTTTCCTTTGAAAATGCTTATTGGACACAAATTCCATTACATTCCCTTGGGCACAAAAAAGCCCAATTTAGTGGTGCAAATCCTTTGAAAATTTTGCCTTTTGTAAATGATCCAAGCTCTCCCTTAAGTGGCTTTGTTGGTCCTGCACTGACCTGAGTCACTCCTCTCTGAAAGATTCTGTTCTGCAAATGTATTTCTAGTGCTCTTTACAACTTCTATTCTCTTCGGCTCCAGATCTAATAAACTGCATGATTTGAATGCCAAGAAGTGTAGGAGTGAAGGTGATGGTGCTATGACTGTCAGGTGTAGAGTGATTTCTTTTGTTCACTGTTGGGTCTGTGTCCTGATATTTTCCAGGGACACCCCTATGTCTATGTAGCTATATCCAAAAAGTGGATCACTGCCAACAGAAATTATTCTCCCTGATGCAGCAGGCCCTGTTCCAAAGGAGAATAGAAATAGCTGTAATAATCCGCTGGCTTTATTTTTACAGTGTTTTTGTAACAATAGTGCATCAGGGTTGAACAGGGTGTATAATGTAATGAACTTACGTCTGGAGTCTGATGTGGTTTTATTGATATGGAACAGGATCCAGCATTCTGCCTGGCTACTGCAAAGAATATGGAGACAGAGAACATTTCTGCAGTTGTAACCAAGCTGGAATAGTTACAGGGAGGGGTTTGTTCATTTTTTTGGGTGGGGAGGGGGGAAGTTTAGATAACAAACACTGAAAATCCATGTCAGCTACAGGTCTGTTACAAGAGCTGACCAAAATGTTCATCTTGAATAATAATGATTGCAAGTTTGGCCCTTTTTTCTGTTTGTGATTGATTCATGAACCTAACCTGATTTCTGTGCATGTATTTGGTATTCATAAGTATTGATCAGACATTTTAGATGAGTTAACCTATGAGTTATTTGTGAACTCTTCACTTTAATTGTTCATTACTGTTTAATTAAGGTGTATGATTGGCCTCCTAAATCACACACCTATCACTGGACCCCAGTCCAACCAATTTATGAAAGTTGCCTGACGGGATTCCCTTTGATTAGAGCTACAATAGCTATGTCTACATCACCAACTCCTACCCAATAGAAGGAGTTTGCAGGGGAACAGGAAGGATACGTCGAGGATGGAACAAAGCACAGCTGGAGCACCTTGCACTATGGCAATTCCACAGCCTGTGCAATGGCTCCCAGAGGTGCAGGTTAGAGTAGCCTTGAATCTGTTCTAACTTACTCCAGGAGCTAAATTGGGTCCCAGTAGCCATAAGGATTGGAAGAGTGTAAAAACGTGGCTTTAAGCCACCTTTGTTCTCCTGCCTGTGGATCTGTGCTGAGCTCAGCCCAGCTGGACCTGAGCATTGGGCCCATAGTATTTTTTCTGCTTCCTGGTTGGATGCCTGAAACATTTTAAATAGAGAATAATGAATGACAAAAATTAATAACAGTTATTAACAAATACTTGACTTCCGGTATGAATTTTCAGACGAATAATCACTTGCGCTAAAATTTGTGAAATTAGTGATTTGTAAACATTTTCACAAATACTCAGCTTTCATCCAAGTGCTTGCAAATAACTGAATGCTATGACCTATGAAGAGCAGTGAAGCAAAGTTGACTTGTTAATTGCAAATATATCGGTTACTTTGATTTTTATTATTCAACTAGCTCTAATCCTAAAGCTGGATTGGCATGTCTTAATGCATCATTAAAATAGCAGCAATCCACCATTACAATCTGGCATCCTCAGTCTTTTTATGGCATTAGTAAAGGCTGATATTTGTATCAGCCTTTTTCTGGCAGCCCTCTTGAATTCCAAAGAATTTAAACATTTATATTACTTTAATATAAATTATGTTGCTAATTCTTATGGTTTCAAAGAAAATCTTCCAGGTAAATTCCCAATGCAGGACTATAGGCAGATAAAAACAAGAAGTATGAATAGCGCCATTGATCTCATGAGAATTAACCCAAAAGCCTGATGATAATTAGAATTTCATCAGCATTAAAATATTTCTCTGCTGATCATTTTACCTGAATCCCAGCAATTCTGGGACTTTGGGTAAATTTGCTTAGTTTGTCACCTCTTTATAATCCAGGCTAATCCCCTTGATGTAATGACTAGAGCTGATCTAATCATTGACAATGAATAAGTGAGCCAATTTTGCCTCTTTTTCTGCCCATGGAATATCCATATAAGTTTGAAATTCTCTCCAGTGTATTCATCATACAAATTTATTCAAAAAATATATTTTTGAACTTGTTTACAAATATTCAAAAGAAGAGCTAGTTTCTTAGTCATGATTGGGCGGATGACTCACATGATGTTATTCCAGCCCTTTGATTGGATGAGTGTGCAAATACTTCTGGCATCAATATCTATGTGTACAAATTTCAGCTGCTGTTTCCATGAGAACTCACACAGATGGCTGTGAGCATTTGTGCCAGTAAAACTTAATTGCCCTAATGTGTGTAGAATGGAAGGTGTACAGAAAGGGGCACGAGCACAGCTGAATTCATTTAAAAATTGAAACGAATGTAGATGGAACATGATTTGTCTTTTTTGCTTGGCTCTTGTGACGATATATCATCATGCATCATGATACAATGTCATCATGTCAGTGCTCAGTATCATGACATGTTGATATTTCACAAGTCCCAGTGTTTAATTTAGGATCCATTCATGTCTGACATATTAGGTTCTCTATCTAAGGTACTTATTAGCCCTCCACCCCCATTTCTGTATTATCTGAGCAACTCACAACATCAGTATGAAATAGAGCAGTACTATTATTCCCATTTTACAGATGGGGAACCAAGGCAGCAAGACACTAAGTGACTTGCTTAAGGTCATACAGGAAATCTGTGGTTTATGGGGGACTTGAACCCAGGTTTATAAAGGCCTAGATTAGGCCACTAACCACCACACTAGCTCTCGTTTTAGAATAGTTAGAGCCTTTGAAAATGGAATTACAGGGAAAAAACCATAAGTGTTGGCATTTTGTTTCATGCATGTGCACACTCAAACGCCTAAACAAACTAAAGGGTATTGAAAGTAAATGTAGCCAGTAAAAGTACAGTGGAGCCCAAATAAAATTTATATGACTTTTATTGTTGATATGCTTAAGCATTTTGTCTACTACTTTACTTGAAATTAACACAAGGCTACTAAGAGCAGCTGTGTTTTATAATTTTCCACTGTAAAATGTTGAAATGTGTAAGATGGTTAGATGTAATAACACTAGAAAAATAAAGATAATAGAGTGCACACTTTAGTCCCAATGCGGCTTCAGCAAGGTTTTGTTTGGAGTGCCCAGCTGCAGATACAGACGCAATGGAATTTGGTTTGTGAGGAACCTACAAAAATTACACAAATAACTAACATTTTTTTTAATGAATAATACACAGACATGCACCTGCTTCAGAGACTCCATAGATTAGTCTTGCAGCCAATAGAAAAGCCCCTTGGAATTCAATTACATGGCTGAAAAACAGAAAACAAAATTGTGGCTATACTTTTAGAAATACCAGCAAAATGTTAACTAGTTCTTGGGCTGAGCTTCTCTTCAGGATTAGGCTGTTTCAGTTTGGTTTATTTCCATGTGTCTTGTTGCAAATTCACAATATTCTGCTCATATTATTCTGTTCTATTCTTGCAGCTGGAGCCTCTCCCAGAAGATATGCTGCACCAAACCCCTAATATGAATGCAATGGCTTCTTTACAAAAGGCCACTGAAATTCAAAGTATGTTTCAGTGTTTTTTCTCTTGTTATTAATTAATGTCAGAGACAACTGATTAAACTTTTGTTACAGAGTAAAGAATAAGCAAAAAATATGATATCTGAGCATATACACAATACATGTTTATAACATGTATGCTTGTGCTCTTGTTTCTTTGGCACATCTTTTGTTTCACTGATGATTTAACACTTAAAAAGCTGAGTTGTTAACGTTAATCAAAGCTTTCCTACTCCCATATAGTCCAAAATCTTTCATTTGCACAACTCTCATTTCAAGCATTTCAGTCTTGCAATCCAGTGAGAGAAATACGTGTGCGTGGGTGGGTGTAGATATATGGTGGGTATATTAGGGATATGACATAGTCTCTTTGGATTCAAATTGTAGACAAATACCTTTTCAATGTATTCATGTTGAGATGGACGTGAGTTTAAAACTACATCTGGATATTTAAAATGGCTGCTGCCACATGGACAGTGATGGAAAATATTCAGTGCTTCCCTCCCACCACCCCTTCCCTATGCATGTCACTTATGCATCCCAACACCAGTCCTGAACCTTCCCCACATACACTCTCTGTGGCCCACAGCTGCCACCCACTTTTCGCTGCTGAGTTTTCCACCTGCACCTTCCTACTTTGCCCTGCTCCCAGTTGCCTCAACTCAGCTATACAGACCTTCCTCCACTTGCCACCATGTGCTACTTCCAGCCATGCTAAGTGGGGGAGGGGGGACTTCCTGTTTCCTACCTATCATTTGCCAGTTCTTTCTCATCACCCTCTGGTGCCATTTATATTTAGATTTGGTTTGAATACCACATGTTCTGCTAGTATTGGGTGAATAAAAAAAGCAGATTCATCATATTTAAAAATGTGCATAATACAGCATTATTGGTCAGTTCTTCATATATTTCTTCACATGTGAAGAGATATTGGAAAACTCATGTTTAGTTACATAACTGGTAAGTTATCCCTGCTCCCACTTATGCACTCAGGTAAATAAATGTCACAATTAAATCAGCTTTCTTCAGGAATTCATGATAAATGTCAGTGTCAGTTTTGAGGAGATATGTGTAGTGGAGTACTGCAGGAGCTGGTGCTAGGTTCAGTCTTCTTTAATATCTTCTACTAATGATCTGGAGGAGACAGTAAGCAGCTTGTTAATGAAAATCACATACCATACAAAATTGGGTAAGCTGCAAATGCTAATGAGGACAGAGAAATAATACATAGGGAGCTAGCGAGATTAGAAACCTGGACAAAAAATAACAAAACACAATTCAATTTGAGAGAAAAAATATTTGAGAAAAACAAAACGGTTGAATGGAAAGAGAAATCTGGAATGCAGTTATGCTGAAATAGACCTAGAGATAATAGTGGACAAAAATGAGACATGCATGTACAAGGTAATATAGCAGCAAAAATATCAAAACAACTTAGGTGCCATATTCATCACAGAGCACAAAGGCAATAGTCTTTTTCTATAGATCTCTGATGCGACCCGAATCTTGCATTTAGTTCTGTACAACATATAACCAGAAAAATCTTGACAAAATGAAGGGAATTCAGAGAAGAGCCATATTAATGATGGAGGTGATTGGAGGAATTGACTTAAAAGAGCCAAATCTGCATAATTTGGTTAAGAGATGACCGAGAGGATATAACAGTCTACTAATATTTGAAAGGCGTAAACACTAGTGATGGAGAGGAACTAGTATGAATGTTACATGGGGGAGTTAGTTCAGTAGGAACAATTGGATGAAATTAAAAGAAAGAAAATATAGGCTGAATATCAGGGACAACTTTTGGGGGTGAAATGTGTTAAGCTGTAGAATTATAACCTGGGGAAGTCCATCACGTATAACATTTAAAACTAGACAGGACAAAATACTGACAAATCCTTCTTTGGCACGTGCATTACTTAACGCTTATGTTTCTGTGATACAGCTCTGATGTCAAGTATTTAAATGTTACAACCTCTGATCAGTGTTTTAGTCCAAGGATTGCCTTTGCTCCATCTCTGTTTCAAAAACAGGCTGGAAATTGCAGATTTTCGATCAGACAAAGAGAAAACCCAAATTGTTTCTAAGTAGAATGGAATTTGTATAAACTTCTTTGTTTGTGACAATGGTATCATGTATTTATGGGGATATGATACAATTGGAAGAAGTATTCCCCACAACCACACAATATGTGTTTCTAAATAAGTTGCTCTCACTCGCTTAGGCACCACCCCTCAACTGAGCTCTTTATACATGGAAAATGTCGGCCTAAGCCACATACATTCCAACATACTTCAAGGAAGGGTACTTTGAAATGTCTGTAACAAAAATACATGATATAAACATTCACTGTTACTATTTCCTTTGTGAATGGGAAATGTTCCCACTGCCTTATTGGAGACTTGAGCACTTTTTTTGCATCAAACAAAAGCATATCTAGATTACTTATTTGGTTTCATAGTTTATTCTTAGAAGTAATCGATGCCACAAGCTGTGTATGTATGGGACTGGCAACCCATTTCATAAACTCCAAAATGTTCTTCTTCGAAAATATAACAAGATTAGTGGAATTTCACATTCCTGCCTTGGAAAGTGAAAATGTCAGTTTTGTCAGTTGTGAGCTGTTTGTCCCTGGTGCTTTTGTTTCAAACAGAGCTGGATTTTTAATACATAGGATAGTTTGGGCTGCTAGCAAAAGTAGTTGTGCAATTGCCTGCACTATGCATATACAATTGATGAGACTGTTCATGCACATCAGCAGTTGAAAATTCACAAAGGCCCAATTTGTACATTCAATTGTAGTTGTGCATGGAAAAATAGGTGATAAATTGCACATGCCTTTTGTGCACATTCTTGTTCATGCCATTGTTATAAAAACAATCCTACAATCCTCATTTTCCAAAGAGAATCATCTTGGCATAGGATACAGCTTTTTGTTTTTAAGAAATTTCTCTCACATTTTCTTGTAAGTATCAGGGAGCATTTAGTCCATGAGCCTCTTTAGTGTACCCTCTGCTAACTGGATGCTGTCCTAATGGGGACTCAAAATTGCCTCCCCAAACACTCCTCATTCCATCCCCCAGATAGTGATACCTGGATACTATGACCGCTACCTGGATACTGCCACCTGCTTCCTGTCCCTACTCTGCAATTCTCCTCCACCTCTAAACCCCCTTTCACAATTTTAATTGAGTGTAAGGAAAGGGAAGGGGAGGGGTAATGGATGATCATATGGGGTGGAAGGTAAAATGGATACACAGCACCAACTGATACGCTTGAATGTGGTCGTTAGTTTCAGTGTTAGAAGAAAGTCAGGGGTAGGGGGCAGCTAGTGTGTGTGAGAGAGAGAGAGAGAGAGAGAGAGAGAGAGAGAGAGCAGTCCTCTCTGATGCTGTTTTATTGTTGCTGCAGGAGAGCAGCACAGTAGTGGCTGGTTACTAATATTTTATTTTATGAATAGGAGACCTTGAAAACTCAAGCAGTGAACGTGGGTTCATTTCTTTTATGGGCAAAACTGTGTATTATTCCCATGCCAACAGATTTGATTTTCTTGCACATCTGTTTCTACAGCAAAAACCCCACCCACTTGTGAACATTTAGCCCATAAATTATGGCGTGTATATTGCACAGTCTGATTTTACATATAACCGCTGTGAGAACATTGTGGAATGCCTAAATAACTTTTTAATTTTTTTATTTTAATGACTAGAGAATATGGTCTCTACTGAATATTTTTGTCTTGTTTTTATAGAATTTGCCAGGCCTCAGCCATTTGGTTTAGTGTTATGTACACAGTTTTTTAGCCATGGCTCTCATGTATCTGGAGGAAAATCCAGCTTCTAACACTTAATCTTAACTTTGTAGGATACTTAATACACTTCAGATTTTATCCCCCCCTCCACCAATTCCTATTATTTAAAGATCCTGCTAACTATTCAAACATGCACAGTACTAGGGGTCAAAGGAACACCCGTCTGCCATGCTGCCTGTCGATCATGGAGATTGACTTATGCATTCATCCTTTGAGTATATTTTAAATAAGGTTATTGCTATCTTTATTGACAGCTGCTGTCTCATTTGACTCAAACGCTCATCTTTTGAAAAGCCTGAAATGGTGTTATATGCCATGTTATCAAAGAAGGAATTTTTAACACTCTCAGTCCAGAATACACAGCACTACAATTGGCCCTGTCTGCCAGCTGTTGAAACCCTCCAGCTATCCCATGGCTAAGCACCTTGACCCAACCCACCTCCCAGCTGCCAAAATCTTCCTCCTAGTCCTTGTGAAAGATCCCCTACTTGAGCCTCCCTCTGTCACAGCTGTTGAAACCCTTCCACTAATTCCCAAATAAGTGCTCTGACCCTGCCGCTGGCCCAGCTGCTAGAAGCCTCTTGCTAACCACTGGATAAGTGCTGGTCCCAAACTCCCTTCCAGCTCCTACTTTCCAGGTGGCATCCACCTGGAATTTAGTAAGAATTCTATGGATTATTATACTATGAGGAATATGTATGTAAGTTTTAAGTTGTTCACCTGGTTACCACTAATTGACCCCTGTTCTTGAATAACATATTACTGAGTGATTATTTTTCGTTCCTACTCACCTGCACATTATTTTTTGCTTCACTTGGGAAGCTTTTCAAAGTCTTTTCTGTTGCAGGCAGAAGGCTGACATCTCTCTCACACTTTTATTCCACTGGTGTGTTTTTACCCCCAAAACCAGAAAAATGTCTTTCTTATAATACCTAGTAGCATTCCAACAAAAGCTAGTGCATATATGAATGTTTTAAATAAATTATTGTTCTAGTACACACCCTGAGGTTGGAGGAGAAAGAACATCCAGGACTAACAAACCTGATTGTTCTGGCAACATAACTGCAGGCCATGCTGGCATTCATGACTCTCCGCCCTCCCCCAAAAAGTCAGTGCAATGTGAGCGCTTTGTACAATTAATTTCATTTTTCTATTCCCATTTGTCGCAAATACACCTATTGCCTATTATCATACCTATCTGTTCTGAACTTCCTTCTCCTACCATAGATATAGCCAACAGTCTGACTGATAATATGAGTTCGTTAGGCTGTGTGTTACTCCTTTAGTTTATTACCTTCTGGGGAAGGGTGTGACACAGTCCTTGGAATGAGAGCGCTTTCCAATTTGGCATTCTTAGATCCAGAAACATTCTTCATTGTGGCAGTTTGAAATCCCAATTACAATTGCTTACAGTACAGTGATTTTAACTTATAATCACTCTGTGTTGGACCGAAGTGATTACTGTGCTTATACCACCATGCTAGCTAAAATTCCCATAAATTATTATGTGTGATTTTTTTTTTTTTAGGCAAGTACTGGAAGTCAGTGAAGCCGTATCCTGTGCTAGTGGGTTGTGCTCTGGCTGAGACTCAGAAACAAGAGAGGGAGGAGACGGAGACTGTCTCTGCTATGGCCTCACTGTCAGTGGATGTTGAACAGTCTTTTTCTCAGGAAGACAGCAGGTAAGTGTACGTTGTTGGAAACCCAGATGGCAAGATTTTGTACCCTGGTGTTGTAAGAACCAGAACCCAGATTTTGAAAAGTATCTGATAATTTTGGGTGCTTTGGGTTTTGACACCGCAGCTTGAGACCATTAGGAAAGTATATTGAGTTGGGCATCCAAAAACCAGAGTCACCCTATATTAGTGATCACAGTGTGTATAAATATTTATTAAGATTCACAATTACTAAATGCACCCCTTTCCCCCTCAAAAACTAAACTAAAAAGCAAAATACTGATGTGAAAAAATCATGAATTGCCAAAGCATAGTTGATCATGGTCTTCTCCTGAGAGGACATTCAGACCTATTTTAGATTTGACTTTATAAAAATCAATTTAAACTGCGTTCAGACAGACTAAGGGTACGTCTACGCTACCCGCTGGATCGGCGGGTAGCGATCTATCTATCGGGGATCGATTTATTGCATGTAGTGTAGACGGGATAAATCGATCCCCGATCGCTCTCCCGTCGACTGCTGAACTCCAGCAGTGCGAGAGGTGGAAGCAAAGTCGACGGGGGAGCCGCGGCCATCAATCCAGCGCCGCAAGGATGCAAAGTAAGTAATTTTAATTCGATCTAAGATACATCGACTTCAGCTACACTATTCTCGTAGCTGAAGTTGCGTATCTTAGATCGATCCCCTCCCCCCAGTGTAGACCAGGCCTTAGTAATGATAGACTGAAATCAGCACTGTGCTACTTCAGTTTTACACTAATGTAATTCCACTGATTTCAGTGTGTGACATGATGTAAAACTGGAGTAAGACAGTGGAGAATCCGGCTCAGTGTATTTAATGTACCACGATGAAGATAGGTCATCAAATAAAGAGTGTTGGTTTTCCCTGCCTGTCAGCTGACATTTCACACTAATCCAGTAAGGCTTGGACTTGGATGTGAATTTAACAATTCTATAAAATGGAATAATAACTGCCAATGCACTTTTGTCAATACAGTATTTCAAAATGAAGCACTGATGCCTATTGAATAGTGCCATATGCAGTACAATGTTTCTTTAAGGAACTGTTGGAGTCAGAAAAGTCACTCTATAAAAATTGCATTATGGAGTTTCCTATTTATTCTCCTTCAGCGCCGAACCCACCTGGCCTCTCTGTAGTGGAGAAAGACCCAAAAATGCAGTGGAACCTTCTGATTCCACTGGACAAGAGAAAAAGGGGCAGGAGATAGAGAGGCCATACAAGGGGACTCCTCAACTCCCTGTGCACTGTGAAGCTGTGCTCCATGACAGCTCTCTCCACAGGAGCATCGAAGGGAGGAGGGAGTTGTGGGTGGGCCAAAGGAGCAGTGGGAGTGTAGCCAGTGGATCCATGAATTATGTGAATGTACTGGCAGCTGCTGCCTGTGGGCTCAGTGGTAGGGTTCTAGTCCTCAAAACCTGCATTGGCTGTTTTAATCTGAATTCAGCTGACAATTTTACTGATGATGCACAAGGGGGATAACTATAGAACTCAGTAGGATATTATAGAATCTTCAGGAGTTGTATCGGCTCTCACAAGAGTAAAAACTTGGGGTTTTAAGTAAAGTAAGCAGCTGTGACTCAAAGACACAGATCTAGTGAGTAGAGTATTCACTATAACTGCACTTGAATAATAGATCATTGTTATTATTCTTATTACAAATACATAAATGCATAGGAAGGAACCGTTTTTTCTCTCAGTGACAGACAGTTGGTCCATACGAGCAATCTTATTTTTGATTCACAACACTGTCAATTAACCCTCAGCTAAGGAATGAACCCAAATGTTTGTAATCTAAGTGTGTGGCAGTTAATGCTTTCGTTTGTTAGCCAAGGATGTAAAAACCTTTTCCACATGTGAGTAAGGGGCTAATGTAAAGGGACTAATGTAAAGGGACTATAATTTAGAGTTTGGTAACTAATTCATATGATGAAATAAAGCTAAGTTTTAGGCTCTCTTAAATAAAATGTAATTAATTTTGCATATAAAATTACATAGGTTAGAATAATCAGTAACTAAAAGTCATGTTATAAACCTATATTAATCTAAAACTATAGCCACTTCACAGTAATTGATTCTATAGTCATTCAATAAAGCAGTACTTCTGCTAATAATGTATATTCTTAATGCTATGTAAATATATCATCTGACTACTGATAACGTGTGGCAATTTCCACCCCTTCCTGACATGGAATGAATTGAGAGTGCAGCTGAAGGAAGTGTGAGAAAAATGGATGTACTGATATGTATACAAATGGAATTCATTTGGCTGCCAGGTTCACTACACTTCATCAGTTCTGGATGGTTATAGGAATGAATCTGTCATGAATTCTTCTGTGGAAAAATGGCTCCACTTGAAATATCTTTTGGGGTGCTGTAGAGGTTTTTCAGCAGCACAATAAAACCTTTGCATGCCTACATTGCTGATTCCACTACCACATTCATAACCTGCACAGTGGTCACTCAAAACCAGCCTTTCCATAAATGAATGACGGGGGCAATTTTGGACCTATCCTGTTGGACCAAACTGATAGCCAAGCTCTCCAGTAGTTTTGGCCACCATGTTTCCTCCTCCCCGCCCCTCACTTCCTGTTAACAGAGACAAACGAAAATAGTTACTTCTAAAATCTGCTTTCTAGGGCCTGCTTCCTTTGAGATGCTGGGAGCTTCCTGAGAGGAATTGTGTGTGCTTAGCACAGGCATGGAGGAGCTCTAAAGCAGCATTAGAAACACAGGGCCTGATTTACCACTGCACTACTCCAATTTTACACTATCTTAACTCCCTTAAATTCTGTGAAGTACAGCAGCATAAAACTGAAGTAACACTGCAGTGAGACAGACCCGTACAGGACAGTAACACACATAACAATTACAGACCAAGGAGGAGAGCCTCACCCCTGCTCCAGTCCTTTATGCCAGATGTAAAGGGCCCCTCTAAGCTCTGGTTTCAGCTGAGTGAGCATTGCACTGGAACTGGCACTGAAGAAGAGAGCTGTAAGGCTGCCATCAGAGGATCCCCTGGCAACCCCTGGTATATGGGGTGTGCCAGGTCATGTTGAACATAGGGCCAAAGCACACAGTGCTGCAGTCCACATGGCAGTCTAGGGAGGGTGCTGTAACTTAGACAGGCCCCCAGAACTGTAGACATTATGCTAAGAGCCTTTCCACAGCTCAGAGCAACTGGAGAGGATGCAAAGGTGGCTTAAATCCCCTCCCCGCATGCACACACGTATCTGGCCTACGGCTGCTGTGCTGTGCTTCTAGGAGGGGCATCCCAAGGACTCAATCCTGCTTCACTGAATATATGGTAAAGATCCCATTGACTTCAGCTGTGTAGAATCAGGCCCCCAGATGAAGAGAGCAATAGCAGGAGAGTCTCTTTGTAGGAAACTCTTGCCAGTTATGTTGGAGGATATATTGGTGTTTGGAGTGAGATGACTCATTTTAAACTCAGATTTTGGGTAAAGCAGCTCTTTTTCTGGCCAACTCATATCTGACTCATTTACCACTGATGAATAAAGTATAAAATGCTCCTGGCTAAGAACCATTCTAAGTATTTTTTTTTTTTTTTAGTTTTCTTTCTTTCCTTTTTTTTTTTTTTTTTGCAGTGGTAAATGACAACACAAAGTAGACAGTTGTTTCAATTTGATTGGCCCTGACATGCTGAGTGAAGCAGACTTTATGAAAAGCTATTTTTGTTCTTGGTGGGTTTTTTGTTAAAATACTCTATGCATTTTAATATACATTTGAAACTAAATTGTAGACTTCAGGAGAGAATAGATAAGGGAGAAGTGATTTATGGATAGGACAGAAGGGAAAATATGAATGATGTAAATACAAATTTAAATACAGAGACAATTAAATAAATAGGCATGGTCTTATAAACATGTTGAACCACAACACATTGTGTGTATTGATAACTACTTATTACCTAAATGAGATACACATATAACTGATTAGAGCTTTGTAGTGGCCAACAGTTGTTTCACAAAACTTTTGTTTTGAAAAAGTTCAGTACAATAGTCTCCTTGATTCTTTTACTTCTTTTTTTTTTAAAGGAGCAGGGGCTATCTGGTACTTAATTGTTTTAAAGCAAATTTTAGGAATACATTTAAAAGAATTTGAATTCATGGCCCTGATTTACCTGGATATAGATTTTACCCAACTGGAAATGAGATATGAAATGTAATTCTTAGATGTTGGATTAAAATCCATTTTAGAGGATTCTGTGGTTTCTGAACTAATGACTGGGATTTTCATCATGTTATAATTTCTGTTGGAAAGATTACAGACCAGATCCTGAGATACAACTGTTTTTCATAGACTGCCAATCATGGCGGTGGGAGGGTGTATGTGCAGAGGTGCATAACGCTGGTCTTTGCACTCCTCTGACCCTAGTGTCATCTCTGTGCAGGACTAATCCACCTGCATCAAATTAGAGCATCGTGAGGGCTGCTCTAATTTATGCCAGCTGTAAACAGCCTGAGTGGGATGAAACCACACTCTAGGATTGGCATGGCACAAGGTATTCTGGCCAAACCCTCTCCTTTGGCCATGCCTCTCTTGTCCTGCTATTCCATGGCAAGGATAAGAGCCTTACACCAGAAATCACCTTTACACAGTAGTGATCCTCCACAGCTGAGCTAGGCTAGGGCCACATTCTGCTGTGCATAGAAACAGCCACACCACAGCAGAAAATCTGTCCCTTAGAATGCATTTATATTGTGAAATTGCAGAAATACTAATTGCAGTCTGTAACCTATCATTTAAATCAGTTTCTGTACCAGATGACTGGAGGATAGCTAATGTGATGTCAATTTTTTAAAAAGGCTCCAGCGGTGATCCCAGCAATTACAGCCTGGTAAGCCTAAATTCAGTACCAGGCAGATTGGTTGAAACGATAGTTAAGAACAGAATTATCAGACACATAGATGAACATGATTTGTTGGGGAAGAGTCAACGTGGTTTTTGTAAAGGAAAATCATGCCTCACCAATCTACTAGAATTCTTTGAGGGGGTCAGCAAGCATATGGACATGGGGGATCCAGTGGATATAGTGTACTTAGATTTTCAGAAAGCCCTTGACAAGGTCACTCTTAAGCAAAGTAAGCTGTCATGGGATAAGAGGGAAGGTCCTCTCATGGACTGGTAACTGGTTAAAAGATAGGAAACAAAGAGTACGAATAAATGGTCAATTTTCAGAATGGAGAGAGGTAAATAGTGGTGTCCCCCAGGGGTCTGTACTGGGACCAGTGCTATTCAACATATTCATAAATGATCTGAAAAAAGGGGTAAAGTGAGGTGGCAAAATTTGCAGATGATACAAAACTACTCAAAGCAAAATGGAAAGAGTTACAAAGAGATCTCACAAAACTGGGTGACTGAGCAACAAAGTGGCAGATGAAATTCAATGTTGATAAATGCAAAGTAATGCACATTGGAAAACATAATCCCAACTATATATACCAAATAATGGGGATAGAAAGAGATCTTGGAGTCATTGTGAATAGTTCTCTGAAAACATCCACTCAATGTGCAGTGGCAGTCCAAAAAGCTAACGGAATGTTAGGAAAGGGATAGATAATAAGACAGAAAATATCATATTGCCTCTATATAAATCCCTGGTACTCCCACATCTTGAATACTGTGTGCAGATCTGGTCACCCCATCTCAAAAAAGATATTTTGGAATTGGAAAAGGTATAGAAAAGGGCAACAAAAATGATTAGGGGTATGGAACAGCTTCCATATGGGGAGAGATTCATAAGACTGGGACTTTTCAACTTTGAAAAGAGATGACTAAGGGGAGATATGATAGAGGTCTATACAATCATGACTGCTGTGGGGAAAGTAAATAAGGAAGTGTTATTTACTCCTTCTCATATCACAAAAACTAGGGATCACCAAATGAAATTAATAGGCAGCAGGTTTAAAACTAACTCAAGGAAGTATTTCTTCACACAACGCACAGTCAACCTGTGGAACTCTTTGCCAAAGGATGTTGTGAAGGCCAAGTCTATAGCAGGGTTAAAAAAACAACTAGATAAGTTTGTGAAGGATAGGTTCATCAATGGCTACTAGCCAGGATGGGCAGGGATGCAAAACCATGTGCTCTCTCTGTATGTATAGATGGAGATATTCCTATCTCATAGAGCTGGAAGGGACCCTAAAAGGTCATTGAGTCCAGCCCCCTGCCTTCACTAGTAGGACCAAGTACTGATTTTGCCCCAGATCCCTAAGTGGCTCCCTCAAGGATTAAACTCACAACTCTGGGTTTAGCAGGCCAATGCTCAAATCACTGAGCTAGCCCTCCCCCCTAGCCTCTGTTTGCCAGAAGCTGGGAATTGGTGACAGAACACTTGATGATTACCTGTTCTGTTCATTCCCTCTGAAGCACCTGCATTGGCCACTGTCGGAAGACAGGATACTGGGCTAGATGGGCCAATAGTCTGACACAGTATGGCTATTCTTATGTTCTTATGCTGTTTGAGCATTTGACAGTTCTCTGTTGCTTAGAAACATACCTTATACTTTTATCTTTAATCTCGGTGTGATGATGTCGAGCTGAGAAATCTCTGTAATTCCAATTTATAAAATGAGGAAAACACTTTTTTGGTGACATAAATTTTTCTCCGGTATTCTTAACAGTGAATGAAAGAAATATAGAAATAAACCATTTTAAACAGTATTCCAAATAAATGTTTTAATTCCAGATTTGAGATCAGATGGACAATTTTTTTCCCCCAGCAGGCTGATTTTTGAAAACCAGACTGTTTGAAGCTGCTCATGGGTTCATTAAAGACAGAATAACAAGTATCTGGAAGATCATAAGATGTTAGGATCTAGCCAGCCTGAATTCTGCAAAGGAAAATCATGTCTCACTAATCACTTAGAATTCTTTGAACATGTCAGTAGTGGAGAAGGAAGAACAGCTGACACAATTGGTTTAGACTTTCAAAAGGGCTTTGACTGCTACTAAAGAAATTAAATCATCATGGGGTGAGAGGCAAAGTGTTGTAATGCATCAAATGCTGGCTAGGAGACAGAAAGTAAAGAGTAATTTTTATCATGGCAAAGGTAACAAAGGGTGCCTCAGAGGTCCGTAGTAGGTTCAGTGTTATGTAATAGGTTTATTAATGATCTGGAAAGTGGAGTGAATAGTGAGTAGCAAAATTTAGGTTAGTTAGGTTAGTTATCACCAGAGAGGACTGAGTGGAACTTCAGAGAGAATTAAACCAGCTAGGTGAAAGAGCAACTTGATGGGAACTGAAGTTCAATGCTGATAAAATGCACATTGGAGGGAAAAAGTTGAACTACTCATACATTTTTCAGGGATCTAAATTAACAGTATCAACTCAAGAAAGAAATCTGGGGATCATTGTTGACAGCTCAATGAAGACTTCTGCTCTATGTGCACCTATAGTCAAAAAGCAAACAAGAAGTTAGGATGCATAAGGAATAGGATAGTGAATAATACAAAGAATAGTATAATACCTTTATATAAATCAATGGTGCATCCTTATCTGCAGCACTGTGTGCTGTGCTGATCACCCCATTTTCAAAAAGCTATTACAGAACTAAAGGGGGGCGGGCTCAGAGAATGGTGATGAGAATGATCAAGGGCACCAAAAAACACTCGTATGAAAAGAAATTGAAAAGATTGGGACTCTTGACCTTAGATGGAAATGAGTAAGAGGGAACATGATAAAGCATATAAAACAATCATGGTATGGAAAAGGTAGATCAGGATCTTCAGTTCTCCTTGTTATAATACAAGAACAAAGACAAAAATTGAAAACTGAGAAAGGAAATGTATTAAACATTGCCACAGAAGTCATTGAGACCAAGAACTTAACAAGATTCAAAAAGAGATTGTTTATTTATATGGATAGCAAGTATATCCAACATTATCATTATTAATAACAAAATTTGGAAAGGATATTAAACCTCATTCTTCAGGTTTTAAGCCAATCTCTAACTTTTAGAGACAAGGATGAGACCTAACGTGCGTATGTGTGTTGGGAGGCGGAGGTGGGGTGGGCAGATTATCCCAGACCTTTCTACGGTCGAGTTCTTTCACCTTCTTGGAGGGATCTACTACCAGTCACTCTCAGAAACAGGACACTGGACTAGATGGATTTCAAGTCCGATTCCGTATGTCAGTTCCTAAGTTGTGATGTGAGAATGAATCCAAAGGAAGATGGATTAGTGAGCAGAGAAACCAGGTGAAGTGATCAAAGTTGCAAGATAATATGTCTAAGAATCCATGGATTTTCAATTTGGCATGTGGGTATCACTTCTACATAGGTGGCTGTGTGTGTGTGGGTAATGATATATATATACACAGACACATATTATATATATGTAAAATATGGTCAATTTCTGCTGTTAGCTTAATCCTTGCAATCCTGTTGAAGTCAATGGTTGCATGAATATAAATGAAAGAAGATGGTCTGTTAAAATCAACACAATTGTCAAAATCCCTAAAAACTGTTCTTTAATAACTTTTCTATACATAAAAATAGCATGACTTTATAGTCTGATATATTGTGATCTTCCAGGGCTCTAAGTGGATTTAGTAAAAAGATGGGACTCTCCCCTTTGAAATGGTTGGAAGCTCTGAAGGGTAGGAAGCTAATGGACCTGTAACCTGTCACTGGTATAGGACCTAATACTGCCCATCCTGATCCTTCCAGATGGGGGATAAATTAGAATATGGGAGAATTCACATTGGGGTAAAGATGGCTTTGTTTATCTGGCCTGTTGTCTATGGCACAAAATGGCAGCTATTTGAAACGGCTCAGAAGTTTGAAATATTAGATGCATCCACTGGGGAGATGGATTAGCAGAGTTCAGGTGAGACAGTCAAGAATCATAGAAAAGCCAATACATCAAGTATAGAATCATATGAATGCTATGATAAGCCTTGTGGAGAGGCTATTAGGAGGCTCTCTCTTCACCTCCAGTGGTAGCAGATAGGCTTCTATTCTGGGACCCATTTCCATTGCAACTCATGTGCAGTCTTGGGGGCAAATGCTATGAAAGCCCTATGTTATACAACACACCCCTACTCTCTCACACAAATCAACCATCCTAAGACAATTTGTCTATCTGTACCTTGATTTTTGTACATTTTCTCTGTTAGCCTTAATATACGTGTTGTATACGCAGCGATGACTCACTTTGAGATGTTGTAATGAGTGCATATTTACGACAGAGTCAGTGGGGCATTTATACCCTATCACGTGGAATTCAGTGCACCACACTGAGTAGTAAGCCATGTGTTCGTGATCTCAAGAGAGGACTGGGACTGGGACTCCTTCATCAGGTTGCATAGCTCATTGGAGCATTTAAAAAACACCAGTGAAAAATTGAACCTACTTTTTCCCTAAAATTTCCATGAACATATGCCATGTGTGGCAATGGGCAGTTTGTCTGGAAATAGATACACCAATCCTATCCAGCCCTGCTCCTGCCACATTTTCAAACATACCAACACAGAGCTGTATGCATGGGTGTACACTTCTGCAGAGCTCCCATAAATTCCATTCCCTTTCAACTCCCAGGAGCAGCAGAACGTGAGTGGTTACGTTGCATATGAGACCCTCCACAGCGTGGGGAAGGGGGAAGGATTTGTGCTTTATGGATTAATAATCCAAACACATTGTAAAACATTTTATGGAAAGTAGTTACTTAGAAGACATTTGCTTTTTCATATCACGCTCATTTTATTTTATTTTTTTCAAAATACCAGAAGTGATTAGTGATTGGATTAATAACCTGTATAAATTCTTTTAAAGAGACACTACTGAATTTTCATTGGAGGAGCCTTAAATAAAGTCCAGATTCAGTTAAAGTTCTTTGGCTTCCTTGCTGCAGAAACCCATGTAAGGCTACGCAAGCCCCACATCATTAATTTTCTAGGGCTTGCATGAGAGCTTCCACTTCCTGGGGGAGGTTTTATTGAATCCAAACATTAAGTGAGATTTATTGGTAAAGCCTCTTTTTGGTTTAGCCCTCCTCTCATGTAAAAAATGGCTTGAACTGCCTTTTTTTTTTCAACTGAAGTTCCAAGCTTAGATATTGTTTGTCAAATTATTTCTTAGGAAAAAAATGGTCACGTCCAAATTCTTAAGCCTTTCAACAATGAGGTTTCTAATATAATCTCTGACAATTCCTTATATAGTGGATGCTGATAGTGGGGCAGATCCTCCGCTGGCGTAACTTGTCATAGAGCTATGGCAGTTTGCACCAGCTGTACATCTTTAACAGTCAGTTTTGGTTTTGCCTGAGCGGAATGTCTCCCAGATGATTTCTAATAAAGGATAGGTATCTAATCTGATTATATATTATTAATAGATACCTGCTGTGTGGCAGCGATCTGCTAATCACATTCAGAATTTGGTCTTAGAAATGTTAGGAAGACATGCATTGTAGGTATGAAAGTGCAGAAGCAAAAATCAGAGGACTGGCATATCAGCTAACTACTACATGGTAACTATTTGGTTTTAATGGTATGGTCCCATTTGAAGAAGAGTAATTTATTTTTAGTTGCAAATGCTTGAAAAATAAAAGTATCGCAGCTAATTTTTTCATTAAATTATTTGACTTTGCTGACACATTTCTGAACCTAAAGTTATAAAATATTCTGACATATTTTAATATAAACAGGAACATTTGCAGTGATTGCTTAGATCTAAAATGTTTTTCCACTTGACATTTGTTTATACTTCCTAAGAAAGAAACTCTATTTATGGATAACTGAATAACACAAATAAACATCAGAGAGAGCTGAAAAATCAGCTTTGATTATGCATGAAAATCTACAATGTCATTGTGTACTCTTGCGCTGTATTCTGATTGCCTGTTTATTTTTACAGAGCTGCTGGCGAGCCCATGGAAGAAGAGCCAGCCTTGTGAAGTGCCAAGTCCTCCCTGATATTTCCTGTGTGTGACATCATTGTGTATCCCCCCAAAGCACCCTCAGACATGTCTTGTCTGCTGCTTGGGTGGCACAGATCAGATGGAACATAAACACTGGGCACAAAACTCTGAACAGCAACTTCACTTGTTCTTTGGATGGACTTGAAAGGGCCCTAAAGATTCCTTAAATGTAACCACTACAATTCTAAAGTTACAATAAATCAGGCTTGAGAGAAAGAGCCTAGTGCATGCTTTTAATATGCTGTGTGACCCACTCACTGACATAAATTGTGAAATAGAAATATTAAAATATTCTACATGATAGATTATTGATAGCTACAAGAATTGCAACATCCAGCAAAATTCTGGGGAAACGCCACGAATCATTCTTTCTGACAGTCTGAAACACTTTTTACTGGGTAATTGTTTTCACACTGTGTTAAATTGTTAATAGAATTTGTTTTCTGTGCTCAGTGTAATGAAATAATGGATAGCTCATAAACTGTGTCTTATTTAAGGCAATGTACTGAAATCTTGTTTGGATAAATTAAAGACGTAAATTAGGATGAGGGAATTTTAGCTAAAAAGAAAGCACTGCTTACTGTACTTTAAGTCCCACAAAGTACTGTGCTTAGTGGTGCTTTATTTTATTTTCTCTCTTTCTAGAATTATATCCCTGTTTAATGTATAATTTTATATCAATAACACCATAATCAAGGTTCTCTACAATGAGTGATCTTCTGCCTTTTTAAAAATGCTGCACTCTGCATAGTTGACAGTAGCTTTCAGCATATGTGCATTAGAGACTCAAATAGTCTCTGAAAAATGGATGATTTTTCAAAAGTTGTTTCAGTTTATTTTGCATCCTGACTTTAAGAAGAAAAAGTATCTGTGTGCAGCTCATTGGAAGCTCAGGTGTTTCTGCAGTGATAATTTGTTGAGAGGTTTTTTTACAGCACCATCTGAATGCAAACAGATTATTTTCATTACTGCAGACCCACAGAAGTTAGTGTTGCTTAAAAAGTTTCAAAGGGTTTAGTCTATATTTTAGATCCTTTAAAGCAAAATGTCCTTGAAAAGTGACTTTAACTCCTTAAATTAATGTTTGAGAGCGTAACATAGAATTGTGCCTTTAGCTGATAATGAACACTTAAACTATTACACATGTTGCCTTACTGTCAGAGAAGGTAAAAGGGAACAGGGCATTTATGTAGAATACTTTAAATGAACACAAATTGTGATACAGCAAGTTTAGTTTTGTTTACAACTTCCCCACCACCACCAGTCAACCCTGGGAGCTGTTTTACTTACCTTGAAGAATTCTACTTGCAGTATTTGAAAGCTGGCTTTGCTTTTGAAAGTAAGTGATGTTCATTTTTTATATATTTTCCAAACTCAAAGGATATATTAAAGCCATAAGTGAAGACTGTCATGCTTTTTATTCAGAAATCTGAAAGAAACCTTAATTAAAACAAGATTTTGGGGAATGCCATGATATGAAAGATATGGAACAATATGGTTTCAGTTATAGGGGACTCAAACCTGTAAATCAAAGATGAAAGATTTCACTCAAATAGAATTATATAATTCTCTTTTGTTATGCAGTCAGACTATATTTTTCATGCATTTGGGTTTGTTTACAATTAGCATTTTAATTTTAAAGACTTTTATTACTTATACAAAAACTCTCTTGGAAATCTTGGAAATTTGAGGCACTCTTTGAAATAGGAAATCTGAAAGGAATGTAATTTCCTATAACATGAAGTAGATTTCTATTTTGAAAGAGTTATGTTAAAATGGATATATACCATTCATTAATTTTAAAAATAAAATAAAATTCTACCCACACTTTTATGAGCTAATTCCTGCTTGTTTTACTAATGCAAATAGTCCCAACAGGCTAAATTCATTCAGGTGTAATTCTCTCCCATGGAATTACACCAAAGCTGAATATAGTCCATTGACTTGAATGGGACTATTCGGATAAATAAAGCAATCAGGATTTGGTCCTGTATTATCAACAATTTTACCTGTCAGTTATTGCAATTTTCTAGTAATCATCAAAGAAACTGTGCTTCAAGGAAACCAAGAACCATGGCTGATGGATTGGGTATTTTAAAAAGTTTGTCCTGGTTTAAAACAATGTGTAATATTTTAATTGGATACATAATTGAGAAGATTTAAAAATAACCTAAAAATCTATTTGCATTTTCTAGCATATATGCAAATAAGAATTACTGATCTACAATAATGTAACTCTGTATTTATGAGGGGGAATGTGCAGGCATCAGCTAAGTCAGTCTTGGTAATTGGAATCATTTTACAAATTCCAAGACCATTTGGATTAAAAACACATTATTAAATCAATCACACATTCATGCTTTCCTATAGACAGACATTCATATATAAGTGTACACTGTTGGTTCCAGTTAGAATCATTTGGATAAGCAAATGTGCAGATAAACTACACATAGGATTAATTACAGATGAACGTATGCCTGCTCTTGTTCCCACTGAAGTCAATAACAAAACACTCATTGATTTAAATGGAAGGAAGATCAGGCCTTGTATTTGCAAGTTCAGAGCACCATTGCTTTTTGATTATACCATTACAAGACACACCATAGTCCTGTGGGACATGACTGAGGCTTATGGAGAATATCAACACTCTCTTTAAAACAAACCAGTGCTTTCTGAGAGGGCAGTTTCACTTGCTGCTGTTTTATTCTCACCTTGTTTTTTTTAATTTTTATTATCAACAATAGCTCCCCATAGGATGCTGTTAGACTCTCTCCTATTTAAGCACAGATTTTAGCCATACCTCTTGGTCAATAATCACACCCACCCACTTAAAAATGCTTGTTTCCAAAAGTGTGTGCTAATTTTAGGTATCTCCATTTTTCAGTCTCCAAGTTTAGACATATAAGAACTAATTTACAGAGGAATGGCAGACTTGTAGTGCCCATTGACTTAAACTTGAGTTGGACACAACTGGCACTTCTGAAAATTAGGCCCCCAGTGTCTAAAGTTGGCCACCAAAAAAAATGAGGCTCACAAAATTAGATTACTTCTGAAAATGTGGGCCTAAATAGTCATACAATGGGACATTCCTATGGGAGCCATGATGTCATGGAGAAGGTGGAGTCAAAGGAGGTATACAGAGGCCCTGGACCTCCATGTGATTCTCCTACCCACTATGGAAGTCAGAACCTCAGCAAGTTTTGGGGACTCCTCCACTATTTCTATGGGTTTACACCCATGGTTCAGGTGGGAGACCTTGCAGGAAATTCAGAATAGAAACTCATAGTGATTCTAAGCCCCTGTATCTGATAAACCAGATGGGAATAGCATGTAGCACAATACGAAGGCCAACTTGTTTTTCTCTTTACCTTTACCGGACTGGGGTGGAAATAACAATGAATATTCAACTGCTAATAACTCAGTGTATCCTGTGGTTCATTTTCTGACTTTTCTTGTGGGAATCATGTGTGTACTAATTTGCTTTAGTACAAGCTGCAGCAATTATGGGCCTGATTTTGTGGTTCTTACTTCCCACAAAAGTAATCCAAGTCCACAGAAGTCTGGACAATGTGAGGACTGCAGGATTGGTCCTTTGCTTGCATACCTACTTAATTTTACTTACCATGAAAGTGAGGGAACTAGTTTGAGGAAATCAAACCTGAAAAATCCACTAACCTTTCTTATATAAAACTAATAAAATAACTAGAGAATAAAAATAGCTCTTATATAAGCAAAGATTACTTTGTCTTTTATATTTAAAAAAAAAACCCACAAAGCACAGCTAAGGATACGGTGGCAAAATTATTCTCTGTCTGGAATATCTTGGGGTTTTTTTTTTCCTGCAGATATCTTGTCTGAGTACAAACTCCCTTAAAAGCTGGGAAGCATAATTGGAGATGAAATATTAGAAAGGTTGTGCTGCAGCCAACTCCAGAGGTACTGTAGAGACCAAGAATTGGAGACAGACTAGTTTGTGTAGACATACAGCTAAACACTTTCAGGGCAATCTGTCTGGAACTAGGAATCCAGGGGAAGATTTCCAAAGGCACAAATGGCAATTAGGCACCTAACTCCCATTAACTTGTAGTGCAAAGTGCCTAACTGCCATCTACACCTCTGAAAACTCCTCTCCCCTTCCAAAAAAAAAAAAAAAAAAGAATAGCGACAATTAGGTGCACTGCCCTTAAAATGTGCTCCATGTAGTCATCCCTCTCATCCAAAACCAAAATGCACAAGCCTCGAGGAGAGACGCCGTCTAACATGAGAGCTATAGAGAAATAGAAGGTTCTGCTCCAGTGGTCCTTCCAAAGACCTAAATAACAGTGCACAGTTGTTTTATTTTAAAAGGTCACCCATAAGGCCTGGTGAACCACTGTAAAGTGTGTGTGGGGAGGGTTCTTTTTTTTTTTTTTCTTTTTTTTCAGATGCCATATGGAAGTAAAAGAGAATAAATATGTTGATAGGGGGAACCTGCTGGGAAAGAATGTCTCTTAACTCTGCTACCTGGAATTGGAAGGGTTTGGGGATTTCATTGTTTCTTCAGCTTTTACTTTTTCACTTCACTTATTATGTGTTTCATTTTAACTATACTTTTATTTGCAGAGTACAAAATCTGTTAGTTCTGACAGAAGCCTCTGTGCTTGATGTGGGAATAAGAATAACTTATCTCCGTCACTTCTCACAGAATAAACAGTCTTCTTTATTTGCAATTAAATGCTTAGTTTTGTAACAGATCCAAACTGGAGTCAGTATTTTATTAGTTCGATTTCACTGTCTGTCTGCTGATTGTTGTGACTTTGAAACTAACATTCCTCTCTAACCTCACAAATGGCCCATTTGGGGACTAGCAATGTAATATTTTCATTTGGTCCGAAAGAGGGATTTTTGTTCCATGGCATCTTGCTACCAGCTCAGCAGAAGCGAAGTTTTAGGCACCAGTAACTAGCACACCACAAGAGAAAAGTTAAAAACAAAAGAACTTTCCAGCTGGTACTGCATATACTGTACATACTCTCCAGTCCCTCCTCATAGAGCTGGATTCTGCAGCTCAGCATTTTATGACCATTTATAAAGTATTCTGCATATGAGGCTGCTCAGTTTTAATAGCTGAATGTGAATAATTAAACTATAACACTGTGGGTCCAGTCATGTAGTACTTGGAGTGTGCATAAGGTCCGGAGAAATATGAACCATAAACCTTAGGAGCTCTGTCACTATGTTATGTGAGAGGTGATTCTTCTCTGCTAAATCTCCAAATGCTTTTCTGGAATTTTAAGGTACTCCTCATGGTATTTCTGGATATTTGCTGCCTGTAGGCACATCTGCAAAGGCAAAGTTGCATGGAGCCTGATCCAAAGTCCACTGAAGACAATGGAACATCTCCCATTGACTTCAATGTGCTTTGGATGAGGTCCATTAAGCAGCACTGGATCCAGACCTAAACTCTGGATCCAAACATGCCTGAACTTTGGAAAAGTTCAGAACCAGATTCAGATCTGAACTGAACAGGTCAGGCCCATTTCTATATGAAGTACCATTTCTACCTTAACTAGAGGTCTGGCCCAAAACACACTGACATCAATGAGAAGTTTTCAATTGACTTCAGTGGGCTTTGAATCAGCCCTATAACAAGTGTGCGATTTTGACTGAGGAACCTCTCCATACTCCTCACCCTTGCTACTTTATTTATTGCCTTGTTAAACTACCTGTTAGGTTTAACTTTTTAAAATAAGGATGCAGTAGAACAGCAAAAAGCAACACCTAGTACATTTGTTGTTTAATCTTTCAGAACAAGCTTGTTGCTGTCCATGTCAACAATGCTGCTTTTTGCTCTGGTCTAAAGATGCACAGTTGAAATGTCAATTTTTAGTTGAAATTGTTGTTTGCTCTCTGTTTCTATAATAAAAGCAATACCTTGGGCTCTCTGTGCATTAAAAGTTTCATCTGTCATTTGTTTTTCCAGCTTCATTAAAGTAGGAGCTGCTGAGAAAAATTTAAGTTGCCAAACCTGTTTGGAAAGCAGTGGGATTGTCCCAAATGTGCAAAACTCTTCTAGAATAAAAGGTTAATATTAGTATTGCTATACAACTAAGAGGAGCCAGTGGATCATTATTAGTCCTGATACGTTTTTGTATCTGAAAGCATCCATTGGGTGACTTTGAGTAGTGTTGTGCTCCAAAAATTTGTTGGTTGTACATATATAGGCGTTGGACTGGTGTAAGTAGACTTCAATCAAGTTGTAAAAATTCCTTTTGTCTTGCGTTTTGTATAATTATTTGACTATTAATCTTGTTCTAGTGTGAATAAAGGCTATTTGAAATAAGATTGTTTCATACTCTGCTCTGGTTTTGGGGGTTTTTTTTCTGTTATTAAAAATCTGGATTAAATAGACATTCAGCATCTGAACTTGCCACCCTGGTTGAATCAGAGGAATTTGACTAATAAAACATAAAGGGTTGAGTGTGATGAAGCTGGAGTGCATAAAAAACTGAACCGCAAAAGTTAATGTAAAAGTAATGTTATATGTCAGACTAAAACCCACATAAGGCAAAAGAGACTCGAGTTAAGGCTGAAACACCAAGCTCATATTCTGTACTTAATTTGGCTCATTGTTCTGAGGCACTGCGGAACTTGCAGTGGGCCCAATCCTCCCCCTATTGAAATATGTACTATCACACACCCTGTTTTGAAAGCTCTTCAGAACCTACTCCTTTTGGGGAAGAAATATACAGTATACCACAGTAATAGTACAAACACTACAGTTTACTACCATATTACTATAATTTGGGGCCTTACTATTGTATGATAGCATACTAGTTTTCATTAAGAGCTAAAGACCAGGGTGGAATAAATAAAAAATGTCATATTTAACTTGGAATAAATTTTCATCATATTCACATAATTCAGAGTGGCCTCTGAATTTGGGGCTCTGAAATCCACTCCTATGTGTGGTATTTTGTGTTCCCAGAATTGGAAAATCTGGCATACAAATGGGTAGTTGGGTGCACAAGAATCTGATTTGCAAAGGCAAATATCTGTTTACCTACACAAATGGAGATTTTGCAGGCACCATTTCAGAGGCCATTTAAAAAAAAAAAAAGCCTTATTTCAGTTTAAATTAGTTCTCCAGAATTCAATGTCTTTTTACTTCTTAATCCTCCTGATGAGGGGGTTGGGAGAAAATCTGCCCTGTACAACATATTGTGATTATATAACATTTATATTTGTAGCCCTATAATTTACATGGAATATTAAAAAACATGTTCCATGCCCCCAAACAGCTTATCTGTCTCATCTATCTGCTTCTCTGGTTGTCTGTAGTTAGTGATATCCATATGAAAAACTGCAGAGCTATGTGATAAATTGCATTCATCAGTCTCCTTTTGCAGCCTCACCTGCACGCTGTGCATTAGACCATCTCCCCTGGGACTACTTCTAACATTCCAAACTTCTGAGAAACTTCAAACAGACACCAATTCTGTTTTAAAAGCAACCTGCCACAGAAATGCTCCTCTGTCTGAAAAAGGGAGGTGCTCTGGTGGATAGGCAGAGGTAAAGACACTCCTGAGATCCTTCTGCCACTGGGAGTGAGTTCCTCCCTACCTCCTCTTTGGTTCCTCCTAACTGGAGAGAGGTTTTCTTCTCAGCAATGGCAGCCCATTGGCTGCTTTGAAAGGGGTAGAGGGAGCTGTTTGGCCCATTTCTTCTCCTCAGAGGAGATAAATAGCCCTTCAAGCTGGAGTGTTTGTCCGCATTGCGCATTCATGTTTGATACCTTGCTTTTCCCCTCCCCTCCAACCAGAGTGAGGTGACACCAAATTTCTGGGGATTCTGTGAGTATTATGCCAATCATCTTTGTGTGTGTGTGGTGGGGGAGACAGAAGGAGGGCTGAGAAGGATTTTTTTCCCTCACTAGACTCTATTTTGCCTTCCCCACAGGCAGCCTGGATGCTTGAAGTGAGAGGTATGTAGGATCCATGTGTGACGTTCCATGCTTATTGCACTTTGTCTGGGAACAATGTGGGGGTTGGCTCTGCCTGGGGGCCAGATTCTGAGTAAACCCAATTACAAGGCTAGGATGAGATTCTCTATGTGGCAGAGCTGGCTATTGGTGCCAGTGTTTTGTGCAGCTATTGCCCTTAGACTGAGCTTTCGGAGGCAGAGACTCTCACTTCTAACGTGTACAAACACCCATCCCGTAGTGAGCACTACCATAACTACATTAATAATTCTCAACTATTAATAACTAACTACAATAACTTTTAATGAATGATGTTTTTACTTGCAGAAAACATCATTTTAGGAACATTAATTTTAAGTTACTTGCGGCAGGTGTGCAATGCAGACCAGGAAGGGGGTATGTCACCCCTGCCCTGCAACCTTGGATTCCTTACAATGTCTTGCTGCAGTAGCTCCCACCTCAGCCCCTCACAATCACCCTTCCAGCATGCTGCCACACCCTGAGTGTCTGTGTGTAACTGCAACCTGCCAGCCACACTTGGTTTACACTTTGGCTTTTACCAGTCTGGGTTATACTGCAAGGTGACCCCCAACACACTCCAAGTCCTGGATTTCCCTCCCCAAAAATGTATGTCTTGCACTGCCCAGCCCTCTCCTGGACAGTCCAAATATATTAAGTCCATTATTCCTCTAAGGGAATAACATACACCAGTTTACTATCTTAAATAGAGTTGCCCAGACACTTTAACTTAAATACACTGGATTAGCTAAATCAATACACCTACTATTAGCTACAAAGAGAGAGATTTTTGAGTGAGTACAAGCAAAGAGGCATACGAGTCAGAAATGGTTACAAGAAAAATAAAGATAAAATGCTTTCTAGCGCCTAACTCAGGGGTCAGCAACCTCTGGCACACGGCTCGCCAGGGTAAGCACCCTGGCGGGCCAGGCCAGTTTGTTTACCTGCCACGTTGGCAGGTTCGGCCGATGGCGGCTCGCACTGGCCACGTTTCGCCGTCCCAGGCCAATGGGGGTGGTGGGAAGCCGTGGCCAGCACATCCCGCGCCGCTTCCCGCGCCCCCATTGGCCTGGAATGCCAAACGGTGGCCAGTGGGAGCCACGATCGGCCGAACATGCCGACGTGGCAGGTAAATAAACTGGCCCGGCCTGCCAGGGTTCTTACCCTGGCGAGCTGCGTGCCAGAGGTTGCCGACCCGTGGCCTAACTTAACAAACTATATTAGATTCAAGGCAAAGTTTCTCACCACAGGCTTCCAACAGCATTACTGACCAAACTCTTCATGTCAGGACCCCTCCCCCAGAGTCCAACAGCTACTTCTTTTGTCGTGTCAGGTGCAAAGAGTGAGATGGCCAGGGAGAGAGAGGGGAGAGGTGTCTTTGGGTGTTTGGCCCTCTTTTTTATAGTTTCAGTCCCCCTCCTGAAAAACATTTCCAGATGAAAATTTAAGGGACTTTGGATTAGGCCCATACTGAGGCGTAATAGTTCCAACCATGGGAGCAGCAGCAGGCCAATCTGTAAGAAGGGAGCAGGTGGAGAGGAGAACTTCAGAAATAATGCTGCACTCCACTTGTCTTTTAGCATGTCCAGGCACATCACTCCTTGACTGGCATTAGCGCAGTGATAGACTCTTGTCTAAAATGTAAACTTTGGAGCCTTTAAGGGACATTCTGGTGTACATATGATGCTAAGGAAGAAAACTACACCTTTGTAGGCCTAATCTGAAGCTGATGATATCTCCTTTTAGGCGTGCACTGTAGTTGGGCTGTGGATCTAAGGTGATGCCAGTCAAGTCCTGCTGAATCCTCTTAGTGCAGGTAGACAGGCAGCTGGGGTATTTATTCATGATGGCATCCCTTTCCTTTGCTTAGGAGTGTCTCTTTCTATATCTGTCAGTTTGATGATGAAGATAAGGAGTAGCTGAATCATCATCCACCACACACCTCAAACCTCCCCATTCAGGACTTGCTGCTCCTCTTTAGTGTAGCTAAACATGGCCAAAAGGGATGCATAAGAGTTTTACTGAACCTCTAAATGGGCCCCCAAGTGGCAAAGGGCATCTAAGCAAGAACATAACTGTATGGGGACAACGTTCCTTTTGATTCCTAGAATTAAAGGTCACAGACTCAGAGTTCCAAATGTTTGTGAAGGGTTGTTATTTAGTACAGTATTCACTACCACACTTTGCCCCGTTCACCTAACAGTGGCACTATAGTGACAGCATGACTGAGAAGGGACAGAATGAGTCAAACAACCCACACTTACACCTACTTCTATTCAACCCCGCTGACAGGAAATTGTGGTGCCAAAGGAGTTACATAGGTGTAAATGAGGGCAGAATTTGGCTTTTGGGAGGGAGTCCCAGTCCGTCTTGCAGCTCCCTCTGCCATAATCTCCCTGTGCACATGGATCACTTTTATTCCCTCATTTTCTTAGCTCATGTAGCGAAGCAGACATTATCTGATGGCAGAGTGCACCAGTTCTCAACTGGTGTTCAGCACCAGTAGGAGTTGCTTAGATTCATATTCCCAGTAGTTTGCTTTGTTTTGAATAGCAAAACAGCCATGATGTCACAATTACAATCGTTCTCACTGGGCAAAAGTGACTGGACTATATTGATCTATTTATATGGCCCTCGTGTCTGTATTATCCAAGGCCCAGACCCTCAAAGGTATTTAGGCACCTAACTCCAATTGATTTCAATGTGAGTTAGGTACCTAATTCGGGAGAGGATCTCGGCCCAAGTAATGATAAAAATCATTAATAGATTTTTATCCTCACAACACCCATGAGGCAGGGAAGTATTAGCCTCATTTTACAGATGGGGAATAGGGTGAGTTAAGGGACTTGTCCAAGGTCAGTCTGTGGCTGATCCAGGAAACTCCTGAAACCCAATCCTGAAACCTAATCTAATGTCCAATTAAGCCACTAGACCATCCTTCCGCCCCAATATATTCATATGGGCCTTTAGATGCATTTCTTTAGCCACTGAATGTTCTTCTTCCTCTAATTTTAGCTCCCCGTTTTGAGCCCCCTTGGATGTGTAAAGCAAGGGTAGCCAACTGCTAACTAGAACATTGAAAAAAAAAGTTTTGTTCTTGAGTAAAGAAGAATATAAGAGCATATAGGGAAGATGTGGCATTTTTATGAATCATATCCTGTAGTTTTCTTGTTTTTTCTAACTACCACCTTTTTAGAATGACCTCCAGGAAAACCAAAAAAGAACTATTTGGGCTGTGTACAAAATGCAGGAATAACTGAATTAAATATACTGAATTAGATCATTCCTTCAGTTTATTACATAAACTGATAGGAATAGTTTGAATTTTGGTTATGAAGAACAAACACATATCATTAAATACTGCCTTTGTTTTTAATAATGGCAACCAAACTACTTCGGGTCTCCTATGATGCTGCTGTCAGTGCACATGGGGATTTGAAAGGAAATTGGATCATCACCATCCTTTCAGGTGTACATATAATTACAGAATAGAGCCTTACTCTCCCTCTCCTGCTTTCCCACATGGTGGGTCACAGCTTGAGGGATGGAGGGGAGGGAGAAGCAGCCTCTTTATGGTCTCTCTACTTGCATCTACATAGGTGGGCAAACCCCAAGCATTCAAAAGTCATGAGTCAGAAAAAAATCCCCCCAAAATCTCAAGAGTGGCTTAAAAATGTTTAAAACGATTTAGTTATTTGGCCTTCTTGTTTTTGAATGTTTCAAAGTTCACATCTTCAATCATTTCCTTGCAGCCATTACAGATAGTAGCCTTTTTTTTCTTTCTTTTTTAAAAGAAAGCTGAGATTCTCACTTCATAATATGACTCGAGGAGCTTGGGCTCAAATATATGCTAAATATTGCAAGACAACAGCCTTTCCGTCTGAAAGGGCCTTTATTTTACATTGAGAGCAAGAAAATCATCAGAAGGTAAGGTCTCCATGAGAGAGCACACAATATAAGACTCACTCTGTAACAGCACCCATCTTGAACTGTTTAAAGGGGAATGCCCCTGCAGACAGTGGGAGCAGGGGAGGGGAGGCAAGGGTGCTCTTTACTCTTAAAGATGTGTACACAGACACAAGTCATAACAGCTACAAACTACATGCCCCACCACAACATAGTAGATGGTAATGCAAGGCCCTAGGGATGAGTGTTGATTCTGGAAATTAGATCAGGCCTGTAGGAGCTTAATAAAACCCTGTCTCTTTGTAGGAAGCTGATTTCTCAGAATTCCCTCTCCATGCCTGTTTCTGATTGTTTCGCCTTCCTTTGCGTTGTATATTTCTCAGGATGCCATTTGTTTAAGCCGCCCATATTATGTACAAGCTGGCTCCTCAGACCAAACCTCTCCAAAGGGAATATCTTGCTGTCTTGTGGTAAAACACTTGGATTGAGAATTGGAGAGTCCAGGAAATTCTGTAAAGTTCATCTTGCAGTATTGTCTTGGAATGATCCCCTAGTAGAGGAGGAGTGTGGAGGAATCTATGGGAAAAGGAAGATGCTCTGCCAGGCCCAACCAGGAATGAATCATTAACCCTGTGTGTGGATAGCAGATTGGCATCGATGCAGTCCAGAGGGAAGCGTGGATTGTTGTGCAAGCAGATGGTGCTTCCTGACCCGCTGAGCAACAAGCCCAGGTACATGGGGTAAAAGGGTTTCTGAAGGCCCAGAGAAAGGGGGAAGCATAGCCAAGTTACAGGACTAAAAATAAGGCTGCAACCCATAAATATGATGACAATGTCATCTCTCCATAATATGCATATGTTTTAGGAAAGGACAATATAGGAGAGAATAATTAATAATAACAAAAAATAATTAATCACAATGACTATGTCAATAATGTCAACGGACACCACCTACTATAAAGAATTCAGAGAAGACCCCTCACTGCAGTTCACACAGGAATTTAAACATGCCATCAAATCCAATGCCATGAAAAACTCTATAGCCTCATCCCACATGAACCCACCCCAGGGACTTTCTACATGCTTCTCAAGATACACGAACAAGGGGACCCAGGCAGCCCTATCATAGCTGGGCCATGGCACTGAGGGAGTATTAGTATGACTTATAGAAACCATCCTCAAACAACTCACCACACAAAGGGCCAGCTTCCTAAAGACACTACCGCAACTTTACCAACTCCCCCCTTCCCCTCTGAACACTACCCTTACCACCATGGCATCGCTGTCTGCCTCAAATACCTACAAGATAATGTAAAATGCTTGGAAATCTACCCTAAACACATTGCCAAACTCATCCATGTCATCCTCACCCACAACAACTTCACATGTAACAACAAACACTTTTTCCAAGCCATGGGTATTAGGATGGTGCCTCAAAATACCAACCTCTTCACGGGCCACCTCAAGGAAGAATTTCTGGGGCGGGGGAAATGCACCACAAAATCACCACTATACCTGAGATATATCAATGATATTTTCATCCTCTGGAATTCCCTCACAGAGTTTCACCTCAACTTCCACCACCACCACCACCCATCCATCAAACTCTCTAGAACACTCCCACGCCAGCATCAAAGTCCTGGACACCATGATCAGTTTCAGCAAAGGAACCCTACAAATGACTATATACAGTAAACCCACAGATCACCACACTTTACCGCCACAGATCCAGCAACCACCCCAGACATACCAAGAAATCTGTTAACTACAGCCAGGCATCGAATTATCCATCTGCTTTCTCCTGCCCACACATCTTTTGTCATACTTCAGTAAAATGAATGATGATCCCAAGTATAAAGCTGAATGAGAGACAAAGTCTTATGTGCCCTGAAAGGGCAAACATATATAACGAACCTTGTGAAGTCAACAGATGACATCATTTAACAAGCAGATGCCCTTAAACAGTTAATTGAGGTTACGAATGAAAATAAAGGGCATGTTGACTGAAATTTGTCCTTTTAGCTGTAGCTTATTCCCATTTGATTTAGTTTATTTTTCCACCAAAACTTTTGGCTTGTTTGAGCGATTGTTTCCCACAATAAAATATGTTAAAAGAATGGAAAAGATTTCCAAAAGGGTTCCCCCCCCCCCCCCCCAACTTACTTTGGGAACGTTGTTATGTGTAAACTGCTGTATGAATGCATGCAACGTGTGTGCACTAAACCTGATACGTTTATTTTATCATTTGTAGCTCAAGAGATGTAATTATTTAAGTGGGTGTAATTTAATGTTATGGCAGCCCTCAAATTGCAGTACTAAAATGGCTTAAAGCTAGGCTTTGGCTGGGGAAATGCACAAGATCTTTAAGAGCGCACCAAAAAAAACCAGAAGAGAGCTCTGGAGACGTCCAAGTGACATCTTTTCAGGAAGCAGTTGTATAAGTACTATTTACAAGGCTCACTTTTTCAAGTGCTTTTATGTCTATTTACCTTTTCAAGGAACTCTTTACCAGCTCATCATGCTAGATTAATTTGCCAACAGGCTGCATATTTATAAAACACTAAATGGGAACTCTATGAAACTACGTTGGACACTGTGGCTTCTATTGGCTGTGTAAAGTGCTGCATACTGCTGCCATTCAGCATCTCAGCCTCATCATTTCAGTGAGACAGCTACAGTGAAAAGTACAGTACTGTATGTGTGTTTTTGCAGGTACAGCCTTAACAAAACTTCCTTAACTAAAATTAGAAACACTTAGTTTACCATTTTCTACCAGTCTTTATGCATGGCGACATCGTGATAGCAACAGCAGCAAAAATATGTTCAAATGATTCCCGCAATTCACTATATTCAACCTCTTAAAATATTGTACAATTTTGCAACAGTAAAACGGAGTCTCAGGACTGCTTTCTAGCAACCAGTATTCACAGTGAAAATCATTCTGAGTGCCTAAAAGAGTAGCTTGTTAAGAATCCTTGGTTTATGAACTGGGTGTGGTATCCTGTTTTTTTTTAATGACTTAAGCACAATTTGAACTATGTAGACTGTGTCTAGTACTTTTGCTAGAATGGAAATACCAAAGTCAGCTCTTATTATTACGGGAATCTCTTCTATAGAGAGCCATCACAAACAGAAGGTTGTCATATCTGGTGCTAAAATAAATTTAGTTTCTTAACAACTACAGAGTGATGTTGGGCCAACTCCTATTCCCATTGAAGTCAGCAGGGATTTGGCTGCATTTCATCTAAGATAATTCCAAAATTGGGGAACTATAGTTTCAGTTAGGCATTATGCCTTTTGCCTCAACTTAGCACCAACTTAAAATTACTTCTTTTAATACACCAAAGTATTGTATTTCCCTTTCATTCCATCTCCTTCTGCCACACATGAAGACTAGGAGAATTGCCTGGGTTTTTGTGTGTGTTTATGAGTAACTCTTTTTTCATTGTGGATGACTTTATCAGCTGCTCCATCTCCTGATCTCTCAGGGGAAGAGGCAGCTCTGAGGCCTTACAGGGACAGAGGTAGGATGGTTTGCACCTTCCCAATCATGATGCAGTGGAGGACTGTTTTGGATGCTAGGACAGCACTAAGATAAACTCCCTAGAAACACCTAACGCATACCCCGCTCTCCCTGATTTGCCTTGGGACATCTCCTGTGCTAGGAGCTTCTCCAGAATGGGCAGGACCAACTCTGTGCCTGGTGGAGAGATCCCCTGCACCAATGGTATTCACTGGGAAGGGTCCTTACACTTGCTTTCCAGCCCCTTAGCATCAATGATAACTGATCCTAACGGACCTTACGGCAAAGATGAATCAGACCCTGTGACTGTAAATTCTACAAATGAGTAAAGTATTGATGCAGTTATCTTGTTGCACATTTTACCAACAAATACATACATTGATGAAGAAAACACCTACTTTTTATCTTTATAGATCAATCAACATAGGTCCAGACCTTCAAAGCTGTTTAAGTACCTGAATTTGTTGCCTGTCCATGTGTTTGTTTTGTGCTTGCTTGCCACGTGCCTCCTTGACTGAAGTTTGTATTGTGGACTGTTTTGGCTGCTGTGTGCTGAGCCTAGTGGCCTGCTAGGCAAGGCTGAGAGCTTCCTAATGAGGCTGTAGCCCACTATGTTTTGATCCCTAATCCTTTTAGGATGCCTTGTCAAGGGAGCGGGTCTAACTCAGAGAGAACAGGCTTAAAAAGCCAGCTCCTAAGCAATCAGAGGAGTAGTTTTGCAAGGATGTTCTCCAAGTGAATGAGGAGAAACCACATGACCCTTGGGGTGACTTTGTTGTCTGTTAGATTGTTTGTTGTGTGCTGCCTTGTTTGCTGTGCAAAGGAAGCAAACAGCAACAGAAACAGGGGAGTTTTGTGAGAGAGTTCAGAGAGGGAGTGTGAGTCAGATACACCTAACAAACGTACTCTAAACTTAGGCCAATAACCCCACCCCACCCCCCACCATGGAAAAAAAAATCCCCAAAGAACAAAAAAACAAAAAGAACTCTGCAAGAATCAAAATAATGCAGGCACAAGTCCAACAGCAGAGTGGAGGCTATCCAGTGTACTGCACTGAATGCAGCATGTATGATTACCTGCCTTGTGGGCAGGTGGTATATTTGTGCATTTGGTGCAAGCAGCTCATGGCCCACAGAGACTCTTGAGACCAGAGTGGCTGAACTTGTGGCGCTAAGAGAGACAGAGATATATAGATGAGACTTTCCAGGACATAGTAAAGTGGTCTCATCCCATTCTGACAGCCTTTGTGTTGTTGAGGAGGATGAAAGTCTTGGGGAAGGAGAACATCAAGCTGGAGCAAAGAGAAACAATCCCATAGTTGGGACCTTCCTTCCAGATGACATGATAGCTAATGTAACGCCGATTTTTTCAAAAAGACTCCAGAGGCAATCCTGGCCATTATAGGCCGGTAAGCGTAATTTCAATACCAGGCAAATTGGTTGAAACTATAATAAAGAACAGAATTATCAAACACATAGATAAATATGATATGTTGGGGAACAGTCAACACAGCTGTTTTAAATGGAAATTGTGCTTCACCAATGTATTAGAATTCTTTGAGGGTTTCAGCAAGCGTGTGGACAATAGCGATCCAATGGATATAGTGTACTTGGACTTTCAGAAAGCCTTTGACGAGGTCCCACACCAAAGTCTCTTAAACAAAGCAAGCAGTCATGGGAAAATCCTTTCATGGATCAGTAACTGGTTAAAAGATAGGAAACAAAGGGTAAGAATAAATGGTCAGATTTCACAGTGGAGAGAGGTAAATAACGGATCTCCCAAGGATCTATACTGAGACCAGTGCTGCTTAATATATTCATAAATGATCTGGAAAAATGGGTAAACAGTGAGGTGGCAAAATTTGCAAATGATACGAAACTACTCAAGATAGTTAAGTCCAAAGCGGACTGTGAAGAGTTACAATGGGACCTCACAAAATTGGGTGACTGGACAACAAAATGGCAGATGAAATTCAGTTTTGATAAATGTGAAGTAATGCACTGGAAAACGTAATCCCAACTATATTTACAAAATTATAGGGGCTAAATTAGCTGTTATCACTCAAGAAAGAGATCTTGGCATCACTGTGAATAGTTCTTGGAAAACATCTGCTCAATGTGCAGTGGCTGCTTAAAAAGCCAACAGAGTGTTCGGAGTCACTAGGACAGGGATAGATAAGAAGACAGAAAATATCATAATGCCACTATATAAACCCATGGTACGCCCACACCTGGAATAGTTCATGCAGTTCTGGTCACCTCATCTCAAAAAAGATATATTAGAATTGGAAAAAGTATAGAAAGGGGCCACAAAAATGATTATGGGTATAGAACAACTTCCACATGAAGAGAGATTAAAAAGACTGGGGATTATCATTTTAGAAAAGAGAGTGCTAAGGGTGGATACGATGGAGGTCTATAAAATCATGAATGGTGTAGAGAAAGTGAATAGGGGAGTGTTATTTACCTTTTCCGGTAACACAAGAATCAGGTGTCACCCAATGAAATTAATAGGCATCAGGTTTAAAAGAAACATAAGGAAATACTTCTTCACACACCACACACTCAAACTGTGGAACTTCTGGCCAGGAGATGTTGTGGCAGCCAAAAGTATAGCTGGGTTCAAAAAACAATTAGCTCAGTTCCTGGAGGACATCAACGGCTATTAGCCAACATGGTCAGGGATACAATGCTATGCTCTGGGTGTCTCTAAATCTCCAACTGCCAGAAGCTGGACTGGGCTGGATCACTTGATAATTGCCCTATTCTGTTCATTCTCTCTGAAGCATTTGGCACCAGCCACTGTCGGAAGACAGGATACTGGGCTAGATGGCCCATTGGTCTGACCCATGTGACCATTCTTATGTTCTTACTTAAGTTACTTTGACATCAATGGGAGTGAGGCGTCTAAATATCTTTGAGGATCTGGGCAGTAGTGACACAGTCTTCAGACAGCCCATAGCAATTTACAGCTTGCTCTGTATTTGAACAAGGAAATGGATCTTGATCCTGAACTTCACCCATTCACGTCACTACGGGTGAAAAGGCAGATAAGCCAACACAGGGAACAGGAAGTAGGCAGCTGCACAAACAATTTTCAAAATGGTTGCCACAGACACCAGGAACAGTTAAGTCAAAACAAGTGAGGAGAGAAGAGAGTGTTTAAGAGTATTGCTATTACCTGTAACACTAGCACACTTCTGTAACCAACATTATTCTTACTATGTATTTATTCATTTCTTGAATGCAGTCAGTGTGTCTGACAGAAACTTCCTTGCTCATGCAAACAATCTCAGAGACTTCAACAGGGCTACGTGCCAGAGTAAGAGCTTGCAGAATTACTGTTAGAGAGACAGTACTCAGTAATGATCCAAAGTACACTGAAGTTAATGGGAGTCTTATTCCAATTACTTCAATGGGCTCTGGATCAGGACCCAAATGATCAGAGGGTCTCCAAATGCTGCAGATATCTATCTTTTCCATGGTTATTGAAAGACTTAACAACTACTGAATGCAGCTGTCAATTAAATTTAACATGTTATATATTTTCCTGAGTAATTTCCTAAGGTTCCTAATATGATATCTATTTGTAGCTACAAGTAGGTGAATTCTTTGTGCATATAAGAGGAGAAAGTGTATTCTCTTAATATGTACAATGTGAGTTTCTATGGGGATGTAACAATATGAACTGTGGTACTGTTTGTATTTCTATATATGTTGTTGTCCATTGCCCTATTTCTGTCATGGTATCACTTGCATTATACACTCTGTCTCACCATCATCATTTTTGCCTCAGTTTGCTGTCTGCTTTCTTCATCATGTCTAATTAGAGTGTGCCCTCTATAATATGATATTCCCAGATGTGCCAGATTTGTGTTTTTATTGTTTATATCTCCATGCATTATTTTGCCTCAAGACGTACTGTGGTTGGCTGCAGTAATGTATTGCAGTAAATCTGAAGAGCAGACGTTAGACTCGACCCATTTTCCATTTGTACAAATGTTGCTTCACAAAGGAATTAAAATGAACCTGTTTTTAAAAGTGTAAACTGAAGGTGAGGATGTTAAGTGTGTTATGAGGTGAGTAGAGAGTGTGGGGATATTGAATAAAAATCCAGCTGGATGTTCTGTAGAAACTGTTGTACCTTAAAAAAAATACAGTTTTTAATCCTTTCTGATTATGGAGCCAGCCTGAAGTGTTTTGAAGGGAAACTGTGTTTGCTAAATTAGTTTCAAAGTGCTGTTCTACTTCGAAAAGTATGTATTCCTATCAGCCCTGGAGAAGCAACACATCTGTGGGAGACAGAACTACTTTCTACACTGCTTCAAGCATCATAGACAAAATGGTTATCTTACGGCCAGATTGTGAATGCCTTATTCCCCCTGGTCAGCAGCCCACAAGCAATCTTATTGAAGTCAGTGGGACAACTCATGGGAGTAACTGCTCAGCCGTTGAAGTCAAGGGGTCACAATTTAGCTTTGCCTTTCTGTGGCCGACTCTTTATTGTGGCTATATATGATTCATATGAGAGAACTAACAGCTTGACTTTCAGATCCAAAATTGAGTTTGCAGGTCTGGCAGTTAGAAAAATTGTCCTTTCCCTTGGAAATGAAGCAACTTGGGAATTATTGGATAACTGCCAGACCACTCTGGGCACATTTAGGTTAGCTACCCACATTCATGACAATTTATTTGGGACCCAGAGTGCTAAAATATTCCATATAAGTCTTCCTATCTCTAGCTGTACATGCTACATCAATGAATGTGCTAGCTGGACCATCACAGTATCTAAACAATAGGGGGGGTAGAGCCTCAGTTGGAGTAAATTGTCATAGCTCCATCAAAGTCAAAGCCAGCTAAGGATCTGCCCTCATAGTGAAATCCTGGTCCTACCACCATGAATGAGAATTTTGCCATTGATTTCAGTGGGACCAAGATTTCATCCCTTGTAATTCCATTTTTGCATCTATTATAAATATGGCTACAGAGCAGTTTACTGTATAAAGTGAAATATTCTAATATCATGGAGTATTCTGTTAAATGTATATTCCACAGAACTGTGCTGAGAAACTTCTCCAGGTTTTGTCAGCATTTCCTATAGATTCCTCTTGGCCCAGAGATTATCTTTACTTAGGGTACAATTTAAAAAACCTGAATTTAATACATCAAATATTTGAAATCTTTCTGTCTTGTATTGATTTCTGATATTAGTGAGACCAACAAGAACGGGAATTGAAGAGAAGAAAGAAAATTGCCCATGGAAATTTCAAAGCTTGAGGATAAGTAGAAGAGAACTCTTCAACATTTGTGCCAAAATATCACTCTGAAAATTTGACCAAATTCCCATAAGTGTCTGTTGCCTCTGGCAATAGGTGGTGGTTTTACTTGGTGCTAACTTTAATGAATATCCTATAAAGTAGCAATTTTAATTAAATAAATACAGTGGCTATGGTGTGAGGTGATGCTAAGTGTTGTGACCAAGCTTATTGTGTTACTTAAATTTGGCCAAGAAAAACTTTATCTGATGAAAACAATAGTTCCCAGAATGCCCTCCTTTTAGTGCAAATTAATTCTTTTCAACTCCATTTTCCAAAATAAACATAAGAGACTATCTTCAATTTACTTCCACAAATTCATAAGGACAGACTAGCAAAGCTATGGCCCAAATCAAGACAGCTCAAGATTGTATGCTGCCCCTTAGCTCTGGAGCTGCATAATAATTGCTCACTAGTTCCACTTCTGCTTCAAATCCATCCGTATGGATCTTGGTGTGTAAATACAAAATGGTCTAGGATAGAGCTTTTTTAATTTATTTTTTTTTTTTTTTTTTTTGGAAAATAGAGATGGAAAGAATGTTTTTCACAAAATGGAGCAGATTCCATGAGTGATGGTTTTCAGTTTGAGTTATGAATCCAAAAGGGATTCCTACCTCCCACTGAATAGAACCCAGAATTTATATACTTTCTTTGGCCAACGTCTGGATCTACTTTGAAAGCCAGATATTAGAAACAAAGTGTGCTGGATCGTTTGCTTTCTTCTCTCAAGCTTTTACCCTAGGCACATATATTTTGGGAACGTTTTCAGAGGGGAAAATACGTGCAATTTGTTCATGTTGACAACTTCCCCCCTTTTATATGTCATCGCTGACCTCTATTCACTATCCACACTCCCTTCATGTGACTTCCAAGCTTCTTGGAATGCATGCCACATGGCAAAAAGGCAATAAGCCTTTATATGATCTGAATAAGGGATCCAGGCAGTTTTTTTTTTATCCAAATCACATGAAAATCCCTAGAGACAAAAACACTTCCCTCAAAAAACTTACAGCAAAAATCCTTTCTTATTAAAGTAGATATTTTAAACCAAATGTCTCAATCTTCTGGTTTGGCAGAGCTCTGTTTGGTGCGGGACACAAAGAAAGGTGGGGTCAAGGCTATGGTATGTGGGCTTTGTTTACCTGCAAATTCTACAGCCAATTTAGCCCCCAACACAAGTTAGAGCAACCTCAGAGATACTCTAGCTTACACTCAGCTGTAATGGCCACAGAATGCAGCCCCTTCTCCTGCATACACTGGAGGCCAGGAGAAGGTGGCCTTAAATCAGCTAATCCAGGGATTTCCCCTATGTTGGGGGAACACTTGAGGTGTCAGCTAAGACAAACCCCAAGCAGCTGCAACAAGGGGCCAGGATCTGTCCCCAAAAGACCATGACATTTCTAGTTAACGCTCCAAAGCCAGCCTTAATTCGAACATGTTGCGTATATGCCGGCTAATTCTGTATTCCATCATACGATGCTATGGTCTTCACCCACCCTTCCAGCAAATAGAGGTGGGTGATCTGGTGTTAGACCTACACTGCAGCCCATATCACATATCAAGTTCTCCTGCACAGATCTCTGTGTACACATATTCATTTCTCTCCTGCTGTCACACATCCAGTGGAGTAATCTGACCGAATCACCCACCGCCAGTAACAGCACCACAGCAGCATGACATAGCCTCAGCAAATTGTCAGTGACACGTTGTGGAAGATCCAGCAGTGGGTTACAGTAATCTGTCCTTGAAAGGATGAATGTCTCACATAACATTTCACATCTTTCCTGTTTAGACTGCGGCTTAGTCTGGTAATGTTTTGAAGGTGATTAAATGATGGCTTGATAACAGAAACACGGCCAGATTCGCTCCAGGGGTTGCATGGCTCCAAGCCAGAGATAACCATGTTCTGGGCTCTCAGTGACAGAAAATCCACCTGGAGCAGAAGCACAATGGTGTAAACTACCCACCACACTAACTCTGCTAGAGGGCTTGTGGCTGACTTGCCTAGCATCAAAATGGGTTGGGGCTGGCAGAGGACTGGTGAAACCCAGGCCAGCTGGGACAGGAAATGCTCTCACTCCGTACCACTCCCAAGCAGCCTCCAAGGGAAGGGCCCCTAAAGAGCCCAGGCTAGAATTTACAGCTCTCCTCCCCCATCAGAAACCCAGGGGAAGAGCAATAATAGCTCCATGATCTGCTCTCACCTGGAATGAATCCCTTCTCTAGTGCAGCTGCTCCATGGGTGTGTGGGGGGGAAGGGGCAGGAACATAAATTGCAACCCCTGTGTCTGGGAGGGTGAATCTGGCCTGCTAAATATAGATCAAATGATAGCTTTGAACAGAGTGTAACACTCACGGTTACTGTAGCTGAAGCTAAGATGATTGTGCTATTATCAAACTGAATGCCCCGAGAAGGAGCCCTTCCCAGCAAACAGCTGGGATGGGCCAAGAAACCTTCAGGCCAACTAGAGATCAATTAATACAAATGCTTTGTCATGCAAGCAATTGATCAAAAAAGTAACAGCTCTGCTGCAAAATATGCAGTGACGTGTCTCCCAAAAGAGGCCAAGTGAAAAAGAAAGTGTTCCGACAGAATCCGGTACAGGGGCCATGCTCTCTAGGCCAGCTACAATTTTGAGGAAAGCTTTCAGCTGCTTCTGCCCAAATTGAAAGTAAGTCCTTAAAAAAGTTCTAAACACCCATATATGCTAAACACACACACACATGCAAATCTAAATACTCATGGATGCGGTATACTATAGCCTGGATCATGCCATGGAGACACTGCTCCATGCTGGTTAGAAGTCTAACATAGTTAGGCTGTCGTGCCACCCTTTAAAAAATGTTCACTGTACACGTCCCTCTGAGGTGGAGGTTGGGCTATGATCCTACCTCTTTCTTGCCTCCTTAAAACAACTAGAGCCAGTAACAGCATTACCATTGTTCAGGTGAGTCCCAGGACTCTGATCTTACTCAGCCCCAGTGTAGGGGTAGAAGAGAGGTCCCATTCTTGTGCATTCGCACAATCTAGCGTTGTATGCATATACAGCGGTTAAATTAGCTTGAAACAGCAGGGGGAGCTCTACCAGTAGCAGCAAGGAGGGGAGTTATGAGGGATCACTGTTTACTCGAGCGCGGAAGAAAGGAAGCTTATAGCAGAGGACGGGATCTGTGCTGCTCTAAAGTCCCCTTAGTTTAGCCCTTGTGTATATATTAGCCATAAGCAAAAAGAGACACTTCTTCATTGCACTACTTGTTTGGTAGGGAAATATTAAGAGACAACAAAATAACCAGCCTGCAGGCAGCAACCAACAAAAAAATGAATTTAGAATTGTGTTATTCCTTGTTTGGATCCTGATTTCCCAGACAGGGTTACAGGGGTCTAAGTTGTCAAGTGAAATGATTCATCCTCAACACCTGTTTCACCCGAGAGATTCCTTTCCTTAAACTGAGTTTCCAGAAAGCTTCTAGCATCACTAACATCAAGGGGGGAAACAAATTATTACCCTCCAAATTTAGCTGGATGCATGATAGATGTAGCGCTCAAAAAAAGCAGTTAGAGAAGCACTTTTGGCATCTGGCAGAGAGCTGGGGAAGGTGTAAATCTCTGTTTACCCTTTCCCTGCTGCATTTCCCTTTTATTCTGTTTATTGCATTCATATAGCAAAGGCTTTGTCATCTGAAGTGGATTTATAAATAACTTCACAGCTGACCACCAGTGATATCCCAGATTCAGAAGCTAAAGTTGCTGGTGAGTTCTTCAGCATGTGCTGCTTTTTCGTTTGTTTGTTTGGGTTTTTTTCCTGTAGGGATTTGTCAGTCCCTACAAACAACACTTCCCTTATAAACAAGTAGCCCAGTGCTCCGGTACATCTATACCGCCACCAGCAGAAGTCCTAGAACTAACTATAGGGCCAGATTTCCATACACGTGTAGTAGCTTAGTTCATGAGTGATAAATCAATTGGATTAATGGTGGAGTAAGAAACTACTCAATGTGATCAAGGGTATCAGACTCTGAAGCTTAATATTCGCACATCTGGCTGTGAGAAGCCTGAGGGAGGGTGGCCCAGCTAGGGAAGATGTGCGTGCTCACTTTCTGTCTCTTGGCACAAGGTGTATCCTCCACCAGCCACAGCTTTGGAGCTGGCAGGAGACGGGTTGGCAGACCCATATAGGTTTTTATTCTTTTGGCTCTTTAAAATTCAAGACGTTTCCTCTGTTATCATTTGGTAAAGGACTACTGTTAAATGTCAGAATGGAACGACCCTTCCCAAATATTACAGATGAACCCCCTCAGAAAAAACTAACAATGCCACAGAACCAATAGATGCAGGCTAGGAAGTCTGAGGCTATATGGACCCCAGTTCAGAAGAGCAATGTCCACCACAAGTAATGGGTATAATTTTTTTTAAATCTACAAGAGGTGTGTGTGTGTGGGGGGGTAGTTTGCCATCAGCTAGTCCAGAGCTAGCACTAGCATCAGCAGTTCAGGGGGCGCTGTGCAGCCGTAAGACTGCAACTAAAAACACTTCATCCCCTTTTTTTAGGCCAGACACATTCACTCCATGTGTGCACATGTACACTGACCTGGGTTCCCTTTATATGACTGCAGATTTGACGGGCTTGTTCCAGGTGTCTCTATGAAGCCTTCTAGCTGGGGGCTCAGATAGGAACCCTGGATCTGTGTATCCATTTCTGTGATCTGGGAAATGGAACACACTCATATATATTTTGACTCCCATCAGAAGTAAGCCCCTATTGCAGCAACCCCATTGAACATAACTTTAAGCATGTTAGTAGTCTCAATGAGCCAGTGAAATCAATGGACTTGCTCACATGCTTACAGTTAAATGCTTTACTGGAGTGGGGGCTTAACTGCATAAGGACAATTATTTTTAAGGTGCAGGTGAAGTAAATTTTGGAGTCCCAGCTAACAGCAGCCAGTTCTGGCATCCAGCATATGAAGAATCTCTGCTTAGGCCCTGTCACATCCCTTTCCAACCAAACACAACAATTTTTTCCTGCTCCACAGGCAGACTTGAGAAGGGGATAGGATGGACTGTGCAAACCAGTGCCATGTACAGGGTAGCCACTGGTACGCTGAACATGCATCCCTGTGTACCAGCAGGTTTGCACAAGTGGCCTTGACAAAGTTAAGCTCTCATGATTCTATGAGGAAGGATGGTCTAGTGGTTTGAGTACTAGCATATGGCCAAATTGTGTTCAAATCTTTGCTTTGCCACAGGTGTCCTGTGTGACTTCAGATAAGTCACTTAGGACCAGGTGTTTAGGTGCCTAAATGTGCACCTAGTAGGAGTTTCAAAAGCTCCTGAACAGATTAGGTTCCTAACTTATTTTAGTGCTTTTGAAAATCCCACTAAGCACCCATCTGCCTTTTTAGGTGCCTAAATACCTTTAAAAATCCAGCCCAGTTGTGCCTCAGTTTCTCATTTGTGAACAGGGGATAATAGCACTTCCCTAGCTCCCAGTGTTGTTTTTAAGATAAATGCATCAAAGATTGTGAGGTGTTCACATTAATACCTAACATACATAGAGCATGCAACTACAGATCCAACATGGGTGATAATCAGTTCATCAGATGGAGCGAGAAATGAAGACGCTTTCCCAGAACTACAGAGAGACAAGGGAATTGATCTGATTTGCTAAGAATTTCCAGAAAAATGCAATAAAGATTACAAAGAAAATGACCTCATCGCTGGAGAGATGCAGTAGAATTATTACCTACCAAACAGCAATCATACAATCTAACAAAAACTTCTCAGGAGGCTCAAGAAATAGTGGATAATATTTCAAATATGAAATAACCCCTTTTAAGTCTAAGAACAAATGTAAATTTAACTATGTGGGCCTGCCAAATAGCCTTCGGCAACAGAGACATTTAAATACATCTCTCTTAGGATAACGAAAAAAATCAGGCTGTTTTACTCCTTCCTCCCCACCAATAAGAAGCACAACATTATTTACTTTCAACTATTTCTCCTTTCTCTTGGCGTTGATGGCAGGATATAGAGATGCTACAGCTCTGACACTAAATGTGCCTTTCCTTTGACCCACAAGAATTTTTTGCTGATCATTCCTGAAACCAAATGCAGATGAAGTCAAGGTAATCAGCTTTGAAGGTAGGGCTTCAAGTTGCACACAGTGTTGCTTATAGGTCTGATCCTGCTCATATTAATGTCAATGGGATTGGGTCCCATAGTGGCGGTTACACTGGGAGTTGGGGAATGAGGGCCATTTGAAAGAGAGGGCCCTCTCTCTGGTTATGCTGTCGGAATTTTCTTAAGAAACAACCCCCCAAAACCCAGCAAACACAGAAAAGTAAAGCCTAGGAGAACCCCACACATGAATAATGCTTGAAAAATACCATATAGCTGAAAAGTCTTTCCATGTCATGCTTTCTGTTCCTAAATGTTTACAGCACTGTATAGCCATCATAGCAAACAATTATTTATTGGTTCTGCAAAAAGCAGAGCTATTGTTATCCCTTCAGTTAGAGCTGATTACATGTTGCTGGGATGAACTCAAGTGAAGTCAATGGAGTTGCACCCATTCATGCCAGGGCTAAGTTTGGCCCATCTTTTTTAGTGAAAGAAAACAAGAGCCAGACTGGACTAGCCAAGGAATCTTTCCTCCTCCATTTTCCTTTTTCAGCACGAGAGGAGGGAGAGCCTGAGTGAGAACTGCTTCACTGAAGGGCAAGGAGAGAGGGTGTGGTGAAAGACACAACCTTTCTTGTCCCCAGCTAAGTAGGAACAGGAATGGCAGAGATTCCCCTCCTACTGAGGACTGAGCCAGAAAAGGTTGTCTCCATGCCCGCATCCAGCACCATCCAACAGTAAAGTACTACTCAGTGTCAATAAGAGTGGTAGAATTGGGCCCATTATTACTCCTTTATTTGTACTGTTGTGGCATCCCTGTGTGCTTGATGCTGTCCAGACGCAGAGTGAAACCCCAGCCCCTTTGAAGTCAAGGGGAGTTTTGCCACTTACTTCAATGGGACTTCAATGCCATTGAGTTGACCCATAGCCTGCCATGAAAAGCTCACAGCTTCAGAAGACAAAGAAAGGGATGGAGACGATGAATAAAACATGAGGTAAAAATGTATCCATTTCAAACATTAAAGAAACATCAACATTCTCCAAATGCCCCTCAACCCAAGCCAGCACTAGTTGGCTAACTTCTTGCAGGCAACCTGGAAGAAGTGGGTCTTGAAGAGAGGTAGGAGAGAATAGTGGCCTTACAGATCAGTTCAGGGAGGGCACACCATTCATAAGGGACAGCATGGAAGAAATGCACCAAGAAATGTATGCAAGGCAGACAAACAGGGAAGGCAAGGCTGTTATCACTGGCAGAGGCAATCTCCATGTGATCATGCAAAGAATTTGTTCTCCAAACTGCACATCTTTGTCAAGCAGGTAATATTTTAAGACAGCATCAGTTCTCATGTTCTTGCTGGATTTTTTTTCTTATTTGTAATTTAAATGAGAGCAGAGATACCACTCTACCAATACAGTACATTCCTTGAAAGGTTCCACTCCACATCTGTTGCCTCAACTTAAATCCATCAGCTAAATTATTGGCTGGAGTTCAAGAGCATCCATAAGTTTCCTCAATTAATCCATCAGTTAGCAATTCCCAATTGGTGACCCTAATGTGCCTTTTGGATTAAAAGCCCCCAAGTCCTTTTTTTAACTGAGACAGAACAAAAATCTATGTTAATAATCTTTCAGCGGTGAATGACCATACATTTGTAGTACAGCGCTGTGAATATGATCCCTTTGCAATTATATAGTACTATATGTAACTAGTTTAAGGTTCTATGGGTACAGATGTACGCTAATGCATCAGCCAATTAGTCATAATCCACAATTAATACTCCTTTTTCCCTATCACCTATTTAGCATAGAATGAGGCCGGTGTGTACTTGAATCCTCATGTGAGTCTTGATTGCATTGCAGAATATGATCAAAAGGCTCCAGCTGAATGTGCATGATTGTGTTGCTTGCTGCACTCAATGGCAATTTATTTAAACATGATACTCTGCAGGAGAACTCGGTCAAAGTAAAGGCACAACAGGCAGTTTATCATTTCCATGCGAGGTATTTAGGATTATTGCCTCTCAAAAGCTTTTTAAAAACCCCACAGGATACTGCTAGCGGGAGGAGTTAAAATCATGATATGTTCATAAGGCCCATTATCTGTGTACAGCACAAGCTAGAACCCAGAGATTCAACAGCTCGGTGGCCTCTCTGTAACAGAGATCAGCTTTCCACACTGAGGAGGAGCAGAGGTAACATTATTAGTGGCCTTATGTATTATAGAAGATAATGCATCTGGGGGTAGAACACGCTGTAATTTTAAATATTCAATATTGATTACATACCTTACCAACCCTCCCACTCCACTCATTTTGGGAATGAAATATCCATCATTAGCACTAGGGCATTATAAAATTCTACTGCACTGGCCCAAGCCTGCTCCCACTGAAGGGAGTTTTGCCATTGACCTCACTGGAAGCAGGATTGGGAGCATACAGGTGCCTTTTGGATAACCCTGTTTAAGACGATGAATCCTGTGTAATGGACTAGTGGGGTTCAATCTTTTTTATAACAGATCCCCTTCAAACCACCTTTCTACCTAGCCAGTCTACACAGGATTTCTCTCCCATTTAGCAACATGGGAAAGGGAGGGTGGTGGCAACTTGTGAGCCCTGTTCATGATCCCCCAGGTTGAAAACCCCTGTAGCAGGCCACTCTGAATTGCACTCTAAACGTTCGGGACTATCTGGTGCTTTCAGGCATGGCCCTGAGCAAGGGTTGGTGAGTAAGACGCACGACTCCAGAAGCAGACCAAGAGATTGTAGTTCTCAGAGATACTCCCCTCCGGTACAATTCTTCCCTTTGCACCTTGGAAGGGTGCAACTTAGTCCCCGTTTTCTTCCTCGCCAACTACTATGGCCAGTGAGTAGGGGGGAGAACAAAAAGCAAGGCTACACCCACTCACGGGCTCTCTCCACCCTGTCCCTACCTACTGGCTCATATGGCAGTGTATCCAGACAGCAAGAGCTGAGGACCAAGACTCCAGTAGGACAAGCAAGGGAGGGGCTATTCAGCTAAGTAAGATGAGCACCAGTCTAGCTTTCTTTCCCAAAGCTGCCCCCAGGGTGGAGTAGTGCCATGCCACTTCTTACATGAGCTTTGCCTAATGGCTCAGTCTAGCAAATCACAAATGCAATAAGAGACTAAATAACAATCAACCAGAAACTGGCCATTTGTTATCATTTTGATGGGCTAATGATGTAGATAAGGGTATAGGAAATGGAGCTCTTCTGGAAAAGCAAAGCAGGTGACAAGCCACAATGGGATCAGTCCTTCCCTTTTATCAATAACTGACCATCCTGTCAGTAAGCTGGAGAAGTTCCTGAAGGGACCACAAGGCCAGACATCTCCTTGGCTGACAGGCCCAAAATGGAGCCAGCAATGGACAGGAGATAAGAGCAAGTGTCATGGGGACAGAGAGATTTGTCCTTCAGAGCACTGGATTCATTGCCATGCATTCCCCACCTAACCCCATACAACTCCACAGGCTGTGCAGTGGATTTTTTGCCCGTTTGTTTTTAGTTTGGCCCTTACATTCCACTGATTCTCCTGAACAGTGAGGTGTGGTGTGTGCACTCCCAGTACACATCTTTCTTGAGCGGACATGTTTTGGAAGGTTCTGTATATGATGTGCTAGATCAGAACCTTGTATGAGAATTTTCCCAGACATGGAAGGGTTGTAGAACATTCAAAATGCAGTGAAACCAGCACAGGACAGAACAGGGCATGGGCAGACCATGTAGGGGGATTGCTGACTCCCTGGGTGCAACGAAGCAAAGCTCTCTGGGCGTGAGCTGCAAATCTCTGACCATCTCACAGAGCTGGGATTTGGAATGGAAGCCTGTGTATCTGCAAATGGGCAGATCTGCTGGCCAAAACCATGTTGCAGGCTAAGGTTGCTACTGCTGCTCGTAATGGAATTAACAGTGGCTGCAGGGAGTGCGTGCTTCACATTCTTACTCCAGAGTATACTTGGGTTATGAAGAGTAAATATTTATTTAACTTATCCTGTTGTGTTTAGGTGTTGCAGAAGATACAGGGTATGCTACACGACAACAGTCACTCACTGGCCTGAGATGCCAGCTGTACCTAGGCACTATGCGGTAAATTAAGGCTGGAGTATCCGAGCAGGGTTTCAGCTTTAACTCTCAATTTCCTGGCTTTTTGTGGGTTTTAGGCAGACCCTTAACGTTACTTTAATGTAGGTTTCTTTTGTGGTTTAATATTTCTAAGGGCAGTAAATTATTTCCAGCATATGTAAAAAAGACAAATTTCTCCTGTGGTTAGTGACCACAAAGCAAAACAAGAAACAGAAATACTCAAGAGTGCGCTTCTCAAGAAAAGGTTATAGTGCTTTAAACCTCGACTTTGATGTTACACATAGAAAAGGAAAGTTCAGTGCGGAGCTGATGACTAATACCTTTATGAAGCATAGTTGCAAATAAACATTACCGAATACATCATCTCTGCCTATCAGTACAAAAGCTTTTTGTCTCCTGCTGCAAATACATGCAAACAATTGGAGACACTGCCCTCCTCCCATACATACACACCATAAAAACGAGCTGCTGAATAACAAATGTATCCTGACTAGTGAGGATAAGTCCTATTACTGTCAAGTGATGAAGAAAAGACAGAACTGAGAAGGCTCTTATTACTGTTTGGTTCTACCAGCTAATTAAATGTCCGTATTTTGTCATCCCATGGAAGGGAAACAGAACAAGATTGATAATTGAAATTGCAATAGTGTTTTTATTAGAGCTGAGCGAATGGAGTTTTCAAAGAGCTGATTGATATTATTGGGTGAAATCTACTCCACCTGCAGAGAGCCTGCGAATTCAAACTTTATGTGGGTGAAGTCCAGGGAGTTGAAGTGGTGAAATCTATCTCCCCAACCAAGGATCAGCCTTCTGCAGCTGCTGTTCCAACCGCTGGGCTAAAATAATGACCTCAGCCCCTGTATGCCAACTGAACAAGTTACTGGTCCTGTAGAAATATGGATCAATAGCTCCTCTTCCCGCCTGCCCCTCACCTACAACTGGTCTGTCAACCTATGCAGAACTAATGCATTCTCTTGCCATGATGCATAGAGGGTGGGCAGATATCCCTGCTGCAATCACTGTCAGCAGACCTTCTGCATATATTGAAAATGGGACTTTAGTGGTGCAGAGAACTTTGTCTGGGCCCTCCACACTCTAGATGAATTTCACCTGTTGTGCGTAAAGCCCAATAACCCACTTTGTTGGTGCCTGTAATATCTTTTATTTGCTTATTTGCAAACATTTGGGAGAATGAGTGTTTGTTCACAAGACTGTTTTCAGGAAGCAAAAACAGCAGGGAAAATTAACACAGCTAAATCTGCAGCAGGGTATTCACACTGGGCTTGTTCTCACGGCCATTTTGAAAAGCTCTTTTTGTTATTCACATCATAGATTTGCTGAGCAATTACAAACATTCACTGTTAATTTGTGACCAGAAAGAGAAGCTTCCTGTTTTGAAGTGTATATCATCCAATCATTGACTTCAAGGGGCTCCACTAGGCTTCAGAGTCCACCCACAGTGATCCAGGAGCAGGATCAGAGCTTAGTTTTTAATCCAAAATATGTCTGGGAAGCAATCTGGGAAACCACAGAACAATGGGCTGGCTGAACTGTCTGGTGGACTGGATTCAAGAGGGACGTTCAGCTTCCTCACTCCATCCAGGAATGAGTGAAGGAGTAGGAAGAGATGGGTATTCAGAGGATGGTCACATTCATGGTTTTTTTTTTTTCATATTTCCTTACAGTGTATTACAAATGAAATAATATTGCAGGTCAGAAGAGTCTGCCTAACTACATGGTCTCAAGGCAAGAGGAGGGACTACAATTGCTCTAAGACACACAAACAAAGAGTGCCTACATGCCTTTGAGGATCTGGCCCATCTACATCTGCAAAGCCAAACTCACTTTAGGCCATGAGCCTGCATGATGTCCAGTCTAAAAAAGAGTTATACAAACAACACTTCCTTGAATTAGCAATGTTTTCCCAGGAGAAATGAATAAGTTAATTAGAAATATTAACAGTTCATTTTAAAATAATGACATGTGAGCTCGTTCCAATATTCCTAGCTGAAGCTGAACTCCCATAATTATTCTTTTACTTCTGTTGGAAAGAATGTAAAAAGGTCATCGTTCCCCCTGCCACCCCTCTGTTTGCAAGAATTATTCACTTTATGCTACAAGATCATTACTATGACTGGAAGACATGTTATTACTGGCAAGGTGCTGTACAAAAATCACTCCACCAGTCACATTCTACTTCGTGAATCTATTTTTTCCCTCTTGCATTGGAAACCTATTCTGACTTGCCAAAAGCCCTCAATAGAGGCAAGTTTCTGTCATTTCTTGTAGCTCTTAATTCCTTTTTAAAAAAATAGAAGCAAGAAATGCTAAAGGCCAGATTCCAAGACCTCTTACCCACATTGAATTATTATTTGCTTATTTATTTGCATTACTGTAGCAAGTAGTAGCCTTAGTCATGGATCAGGCCCCCATCACGCTATGTGCTATACAAATACAGAACAAAAAGACAGTCCTAATACCTGACTCCATGAACAGCTTGATTGGCTTCAGTAGGCCTATTTATGGAGTGCAGTGCTACTCAATGTGAGTAAAGGCGTCACTACAGGGTCCAGTAAGTGTAGCATGCTGTATGACTGGCTACATAAAACAACCAGTGAAACGACCCCCTACTCTCCTCTCGTACCTTATGCTACATTTTGCTTACAGCCAATACAGATAAAGGTAACATCAACACAGGCTATTTGGTTCAGCTTGAACTAGATTTCATTTCAGTTGAGGAAATGAGAAAGAATGAAACAAAACAGGAGTTTAGGAAGAAAATAAAAATATTTAATGTAACACAAAAAGCATTCTATATAATATGGGGGACATAAAGGGAAGTATTCAGAATGGCATAGTCATCTTCTGTTGTGAATCTTCATAATAGCTGACCGCTTTAAATTAGCTAAATATGTACAAGTGGTACATAACCTATAGGTTATAAAGCCAATAGATTATGTTCCCACTGGTGTAGTATATATTGAGACTGAGAATAATAAAATAATACCTTGCACTGACAGCATCTTCCAGCTGAGGATCTCAAAGCACTTTGCAAATATTAATGAATTAAGCCTTGTGTCATCGTTTGAGATTAATCAGTATTATTGCCCCCAATAACTTGCTTGTGTTATGCAGGAAATCTATGGCAGAACTAGAGGGGGGGAAAAACAGATCCTGTGATTCCTAACTCTCTCCCTTAAGTACCAGATTATCCTTTCTCTTTGTCCATACAATGCATGATGCCCTGGTAAAGTATAAAGATTCTATTGGCATGAATTTGGGATGGCTGCATTACTCAGGCATGGCAAATCTGTGTGTGAGTCAGGCAGGGCTTCACAATGGGCATCAATAAAACCTTTATATAATACCAGACCATCATGTATCCTTAATTCCACATGTTTGGAATAAAAAAATATATATATTTTAGAGTGGTTTCAACATGTGGGGGTGGGGGGTATTTTTCATATTCCTGGCAATTAAGGCAGCTCCTGTGAAGCCAGGCTGCCTTAATTACCATGAATCCAACTGTACAGGTCTCCAAGGAAGAGAAAGGTGATAGCTAATAAATGTTAGAAACCTCGACACATTAAATAAAATAACCTTTTTTCATACATAATGTCACAAATTGTCCACTATTTCAGGACCTGCCAGGTTAGAAGCAAGTGCTGTATTCTATTGGAAAACTGTGTTTTTCAGTGATATCAGACAATAAACCTGCCATTGTTCCAGGCCTAATTATTTCCTGAACTGTACCTCACTCCATTGTTTTGGATTGGTTTTAGATGGCATGTTTGTGGGATTGGAGGGGGACAGTGAAGGAAAGGGTAATTCCACATTTGTCTGGCAGTGTTTTGTTTTTCTTTTGCTTGTAATGATGCCTATTTGAAGCTGCTCAGATATCTGGCATATTGAAAACAGTCCCAGTGTAGACAGATTATTGGGCAGAGTGCAGGTGAGACGATCAAAGAAGCATGATTAAAAACAATTTGTCACACATCTTTGCAATTTAACACATAGATATCTCCATCACATGATGAAAGGGGAAGAGGGTTGTGTTGGTGCGAATGTATATGTTGTAACAGTTGTGATATTACTATTTTCCCCTTTACTTGCAGTCTATTAAAACACAGGAGTTAAAACAGTGACAGAAGTGATGTGTATGTAGAGTTATTCCTGCTCATTCTGGCATGTCTAATCTGATTGTAATCTTCAATTTGAAAGTGACTCTTTAGAATTGGAATAAATAAATGGAGATATCCCATCTCCTAGAACTGGAAGGGACCTTGAAAGGTCATCAAGTCCAGCCCCCTGCTTTCACTAGCAGGACCAAGTACTGATTTTGCCCCAGATCCCTAAGTAGCCCCCTCAAGGATTGAACTCACAACCCTAGGTTTAGCAGGCTAATGCTCAAACCACTGAACTATCCCTCCCCCCAGGCTATGGCTATGAAGAATATGACAGGCCTAGCAGTGGTATAAGAATTCACAGATGAAACTGTTGAGAAGGCTGTCTCAAACTATTGTATCTCAACCTCCTACATTAAGCCAGAAGAACTATACACAACTCTTTCCTTTATCCAACGCCTTGTCTCAGCTATGCCACAGTCACTCTCCAGAGGCCTGATCCAACACCCATAGAACTCAGTGGAAGACTCCAATAGCCATCAGATCCAGCCCTTGGAAAACAATCCCCTGCTTGACAATGCCTTTGAGAAATCATTATGTTGAAACTATTTCTAACTTTAAAATGTGGGCCTTCCTTTTTATTCCACTATGAAATGATTGTCTCCAAGTTCCACTCTCTTCCTAGGCCCACATACACAAAGGAGATAACTCATTTCAGACAGCAAGAATCTTACGCATGCAAATATTCTTTTCCTATTGACTATACTAATAAATGCTAAACACATGTTGTTTCCTGCACATAGATGTTCAGCATCAATCTATCATTAAGTTGCATGCAGGTAACCCCCATGGTCACTGATCTATCTTTAGTACCAGCTTTAGAGGCCCTGTCAGGATTAATTACAATTTCAGTGGCTTGTGTTGCCTTTTGGGGGGACAAGGTCTTGACCAGCAAATATGAAAGTATATTGTTGAGTTTCCTCCCGGTATCAATACTTACTATCACGGGTTTGGTCTTGTAAGTGCTCCCATATGTTTCAGAAATAATTAAATTGTTATTGACATTTTGGCCTAGCTCCTAAAGATGAATATCCTTCAGCTGCTAAACATTCAATAGGTTTGAAGTTTAGGGGAGTTTCTTTTAATTTTCTTGAAAATATACATGCAGCAGGACAAAAGTGATGCAAGCCATTTGATCTGGTTGGCAAACATGGGGATGGGGGTGGGGGCAAGAAGCCTTTTTCTTTAAGGCCAGTCACCATTTTTAGTTACATTTACTTGGCTTTTGTCCTATGATTAAGGTTTTTACACTGTTAGTCACAAACCAATAAAAACTGACTCAGCCTCAATCATCCTCCAGGTGAAAAAACAGGTTCATGTGCATACTGAGAGAAAATTAAATCTATTTAGAGTGTTTGTCCTCCTCCCCACACTAACTTGTTCTCTATCTTCCACCCAGTAAAACTTTATCTGTGAATTTGCAGATAGACTGATGTCAGGTAAACTGACATGGGCTACATTACATAGGCTTGTAATATAGATTTGGAACGCTATCATCAAATGTAGTGATATTTGTCTAGGTGGCTGGCAAGCTATCTTTTATAGCATTAAGCTTTGTAATAATTTGATGATACCAGTGTGGGACTTTAGATCATCTGGTAACCTTTTTATTTAATCCCAATAGCAAACTCTCCATTGACTTCAATGAGGGAAGGCTCAGGTCCCAGAACTTCCATTACAAATACTAACTGTAAGTGTCTGTATATTGCTATTACTCTCCTCCTGGGCTATTCTTCTCAACACCAAGGGCTCCTTGTTGTCTCTGATCTATTCGATGTTGGTAGTATGCATTACATTTCAGACAGAAGAATTTCTTCCTCTTTGAGAGAAGTCAAGGAGTGGGTGGCAATTGTCTTCTCCCACCTTTTCACCGCTACAAGAAATCTGATGAGGCTTCCAAATATTGAGCCAGATTCTGATGTCCTTTACTCTTAGTGAGTTTTTTCCCTTGCTTTGCTCCCATTGATATCAATGGGAATTTGGGCTGAACAAGGAATGCAGCTGCTGCTCATTGTCTGTGTGAAGTGCATTAGAGCAGGGCTGCTGCAGTGTTTTACTGTGGATGTTCATCTAATCCATTTCACTGCAATTGGACAAACCTGTTAAATTAGTGGGTCATCAGTAATTCAACCACAATCGATTTCTTCTGGGATTCCAGTGCAGTTCTAGCATTCCTACAGGCCTCGTGTTGCCTAGTGCCTTCTGAATGCACATGGATCCCCTTTAGCTCCTTTGCCCAGGTTGACACTGACTAGATATCCTCAGGGATTGCTGTGCGGAAAATGCCTGGCTCTGCCTCGCTTGGGAACTCCTGTGGTAATGGGATCATGGGGTTCAAGTGCTTTAAAGGAGAAAAATCATAAATGCACAACCAGGCCCCAGAGAGGGCTGTAAACTGCCCAGAACAAAGTGTTAGGGAAAGTCACCCTATGCATGAAGGGGCCGCCGTCTTTCATGGCTCCATGAGGACAGGTTCAGTTCTGTGGGTGTTAACCAAAGAGACACCAATCAAGCACGAGCATGTTTGGAAGACACTGTTAGGACCACTCCTGCCAGTGATCTGTTGCAGAGCTGGTGCCCCTCCTGTTAACCCAGCCCAGCTACTGAAGGAACAGCCACCACTCACCCTGGCTATTGGAAACAGGTTTTCAGCTCCCCCCCCCCATCCTGCAAGGTAAGAGGTTTGGCATCTGGAGGTGTCAGGAAGGAGCCTTTAGCCATAAATCACCCTGAGAAGCATTCAAGTCAGACAAGCGCCTTGAGACCCCTAAGAGGTTCACCTCCAAATGCCTAGATCAAAGAGCATCCCCTCCAGCCATAAACACCTATTATATGCAAAGGCCAACTTATCGAGAGGGTGCATTGAGTAAAGATGGGGGAGGGTGGTTGATACAGACTAACCCGGCTACCCCTCTGAAACCTACAGCCACAGAACCCCAGAGCTAGGAAATGCCACGAGCCGGCGAACGCCCAGAACAGACCTTGCAGCGAACTCACCTTCGCCTTGCAGGGACCTTGGTGTTAAGAAGGTGCTGCGCATTCACTCAGCAGAGCTATACGCTTCACCCTCGGCCCATCTCCCACCCATTAGCCCTGTGCTCAGACACAAGCGGGGCGAGGAGACCACCGTGCCACGGTCAGATGAGCCACGTTTTAAAGATGCCTTAGATTTCAACCCCTCTGGGAGAATCAAAATGCCCTGGGGAAGAACAATCCCTCCATGGGGCAGAAGAAAATTATTCTAGGGAGAGAGGGGTTCAACAAAGCTGGCAAAGCTGCTTCAGCACAGGGGTTTAACACATATTCAGTGTAACCCAAATACATGGCACTATTCTCCTGAGAAAGAAAATACCAGCTATTTCAGGGCGCATGTGTTAATTCTAAGGGACCAGGGAATAAGGTTTCTGTGTATTTTCCTCCTTGGCTATCAGTATTGTTATCTTCTATCCAAAAGCCAACAGTGCCAGTTTTAGTTCTTTCTTTCTTTCTTTCTTTCTTTCTTTCTTGTGCACAGGGTCTTATTATCACTAGTGATCAGGAAGGTTTCCCATTCTTGCTGCTGTTTTTTAAACAAACAAACAAACAAACAAACAAACAAACAAACAAACAAACAAACAAACAGTGTCATAAATCCACTCTGGAAATGAGAAGCACTGAGGGCAGGCACCCGTAAGTTAAAGGCAGTATCCAAAAGGCGCAGAGGAAAGCCTGAGCCCGGGTCCTAATCACACAGACAAAATGCCTCTTTCCAATCCATTTCTTCTGGTGATTTATGCAGCCCTTTGATCAGAAAAAGAGTTTTAATTGTCTTAACCGCAGGAGCAGACATATGCTTCATAAAAACCAAACCTAGCCCTCTTTCCCACGTCCCCCTTTAATTCCCCTCCTATTGAAGCCTGATTAGATTTTATTAATGCCCCATATTCTTAAAATCATCTTTCAGAGTAACTCTAGACATTGATTGCCAGGTTTAAAAAAATGCCCTCTCGGTCTAAAGTGCCCCTTTCAGCCACAGAGCTAACTCCCACACTGCTCCAAGATGAGCTCAAGGTGCAGCCCCTTGGAAATGAAAAATGAGTCTAGTAATGAAGAGGGAACACGAGGCCTCAGATGAGGATTTCTGATGGGAACGAAATGAGGGAATGATCAGAGAAACGCACCGTTACACGCATTCCAAGGAGCGGAATATTTATAGAGAGGAAGAGGGCAAACCAAATACGTATTTTATCATAATTTGGGGGCTGGGAAGAAAGTGGAGTCGCCGAAGCAGCCATTGTCAGGTATTAATAGGACAATAATTTTCATTAAAACCATATCCTTGAACAAAGGATTTTCTTTCATGTTTTCTCTTTATTAGTCTGACAGGTCTCCTAAAATCAGGTATTTTCCAAATCAAAGGCACAAAAGTTGTGTTATTTTTGTGGCTCCCCGTAATCCAACCCCTCCTCCCCAGCTTTTACTGTCATTATCCCCGATACAGATTCCTGTTTAAATTCTTGGTTCAAGCCGGAGGACATTTAATAGCTGACTGGATTAAATATTGCAGACTCCAGCTTCGATTCTCTTTGAAAGTACAGGTCGAGCACTGTGCCTAAATTCGTTGGATGAAAACTGATCTATGATATATGTTTTAAGTTTAGATCTGAAGGGGGGGGGGGAAGTCTCTGTTTTGGATCTGGTTTATATTGGTGTAAAAAATTTAAAGTTGAAAGGTGCTCCAAGATGCATGAAAACGAAAGAAAGAAAGAAAGAAAGAAAGAAAGAACCACAAAATCAAACAATTAACCATGTAACTATCCACGTGGGAAAAGGACATATTTTCCATCGACAGAAATTAAATTTGAAGCACATCAACACATTTTGAAAGTGCTGAGGTTCCATGGAAAAATTAGCCGCCTGTTTGAAATTAACACTAATTTAGCCCCTACATCAACAACCCCTTTATAGACAGCACATCACCCTGTCACTAAACATGTTTGATAGCTCCGGGGTCCAAGAGAGAAAAAGAGTGTACGGTACATACACACGAAGAAAGGTCTTCGTTCTTTGTTAAATTAAAAGGCAAAAGAATAAAAAAAGCTGCAATCCCATATTTTTGTCAAGTATATAATGTATTGTAAGGAAAGCTGGCTTTCGCGGAAAGGAGTAGTGTCACTGCATAATTGAAGTGCATCATTTATATTATGCGGCGGATAACAGGGAAGAAAGACCCCATAGTTAATCTTTTATTTTCAAAATCTTGTATGTGCGTTCGCTTAAAACTTTTTACGAGATCATGTGAGAGGGACTCAAAGGCAATAAATCTAGATTAAGAATCCCGAGGGATTTTTACACTGATGCTATAGACTATAAGCAGTGCATAGCAAAGCAGACTATTCATCTGGTATTATACATACCTAAATTGTCATCCCTAAAGCTAATGTGATCAATTACATTTTTTAACCTTTTTCTTTTCTTTTCTTTTTTTTTTTTTTACCGTTCAAAAGACACAGTAAATCTGGGCGCATTTATGATTACCTTTGTAGACCCCCTGTCGAAGTTCAACAAAAGGGGTGTTGCTATTTAATAGAGGCACACATTACACAGAGCGTCTGTCCCCAAATACATAAGACAGAAGATAGACTCGCTCTGGATACTCGCCTGAGTATATGAATATACATGTAGAAATAAATAAGGAGTATGGACAGTTCATTGCCATTTTCTGCAACGCGCCAAAAGGATAAGCCGCGGCTGTACCAGCCCTATGGAAAACACACACATCTAGGGAATGATTCCTTTCCTGCACTGGGATTGATATTGACGCATCATTTAGGCTTTGCAGGTTGTTCGCTTTTTAAAGCGACAACAACTGAAAAACTGCGTTTCCCGCCCCCCCCATAGGATGTAATAAGCCCTCTGAAATTACCCTGGCAGTGCCTGTTTAACAGGACTTTCTCCTTTACACTAAAATATGCCTGAATTTTTTTAAAGTTAGAATTCTGCCTGGAACGAAGGATTTATGCATTTTTCCTTTAACTTTTTTCAAGTGGCAAAGGACTGATAGTGTCAACCTCTGGGCAGCTTTTGATTTCCTGCATAGTCATGGCGTTGCTTCTTTTGTCCCAGACCTGCTGTTCACTCACTCCAGAGATGTATCTGCTCCTGGCAAGCAGATCGCAGGCAGTGACAGCCAGGCTAAACGCGCGACAAAATGGGCAGAGCGCTGAAGCCTGGAAGGAGCAAACCCGCCTGTCTTCCTTTCCAGCCAGGAGTCTCCTCCCTGGAGTTTGAAGTTTTAGGCTCTGTCCGGAGAGGCATTCCTCCACTCTTCTTATCAGTCGCTACCCACCTTCAAAAAAAAATCGATTAGTCTCAGCTTTTCCCCAACCGAGATCCGATACTTTCCTCAGGATCAAACGATCCTGAAAGGGGCGGGGGGGAGGGGGAATACCCCCCCCCCACACACACACACAACAACCAAACCCCAAACCCCAGCAACAACAAAAAGGGAAAGTGGAGTTTAAAAGACTCCTAATCTTCAGACAGAACAGAGGGACACCGGGATCGCACATGAGCGTCCTCCATTCCGCAAGCAAACAAACAAACAATGTTTAAATAAAGCCCCTTTATAAAGGGGGAAAAAGGCAAAACTGATTTATGCTCGATTTTCCTTCCGTGTAGTTAGAGGGCGTGGCTCCATTTGCGAGTTGTACATCTGTTCCCTTCACGTGACGTTTTCCTAAAAGCTCGAACATCTGGTCAAAATAAACCTCTTTCAGGTACCTGCTTAACTTTTCACATGTCAAAAGCCCTCCACCTCTGAAGCTCCCCTTTCCTCCACGGCTGCTTTGTGCGTTGCTTTCCCCCGATGCTTTGTTTCTTCCCTCACAATGCAAAACATAAAATAAAATTAAAATAAAATAAAATAAATTCTTGCTCTGAAATATTAAAGTGCCAACCCTCTCCCCACTCCCCAGCTTTGACCCCCAACAATCCCAACTTTTTCTTGGATTACCAAAGGTAACATCTCACACCACCCCAGTGCACTACTTGTGCGTTGGTTTCTGCTCCGGACCAAACAACGGAATTCGAAACAAAACACACACCCGCAATTCTGGCGTATGCTAATATCTTCCCTGCGCTCTTCCCTATCGGAAACATTCCGCAGGCCAGGTGTTGATAGCTTAATCGGTTAAATCCGAAAGCGAGACACTTTTATTCTGTTATTAATGTTTTCGACTTGTTTTGCAACGAGATGTTTTGGGAATGAAACTCAACCCCGGTCTCTTGTAGGTGTTCTCAAAGAGCGCGAGTTCAACTGGTTCAGTTCCTTTAAGTTTCAGATCACATTATAAAAGTCATTACCGACGTGTTGGTTACCATATACGACAAAGCGATGTAAATAAAAACGGTATAATCCTAGCAAGGAGGGCATTAGACACAGGCAGGACAGGGTCTCACTGCAGTTTTCCCACTGGGCTGTTCCAAACGATTTTGCTATTTTCTTTTGGATTTTTGAAACGTGTGTTACTATTTGTAGCTCTTTATTATTCCTACTGTGTAAAACTGTACAAAGAATTCTTATCACTTGGCCCTTTTAAATGGTAGACTCTTAAAAACAGGGCAAGGGGGGAATTCGTGCAAGTGATTTTAACCTGCTCCACCTTCAAGTGACCTGCCAAATGCTCTTTCTTATTTTATAGACATCTGGGAATTCCATACATGCCTTAAACTCCAATTACACACCTTCTTCAAAGGACACGTGCTTTGATTTGCTAAGAACATTAAGCGGACTGAAGTCTAAAGAAACTGGTGCAGAAGTTAATGTAAAATGCATCCTGGGCAATGTTTACTGCGGGCAGATTGTGTTGTTCAGCAAATAAAACAAGCTCTGGCGCGAGCTAAATGTGTGCGCCTTCTTTGCTCTTAGCCACATGCATCCCATGGCAGTTGATTCGGGTCATTTCCCCCCCCTACTTCCAAAAGACACTAATTTATGGCAAAGCCCGCTTTTCACAAGGGGTCTGCCCCCAGCTTGCAGGGATGCAGGTGAAGTGACTGATCGTGTGAACAAGAGCACACCGGACTCTGGAGAATGGCCCCAAAGTAGCTTCCGCCTCTGTTTCTTTACAGTTCTCTTTCGATACATTCTGAGGGTTCGGGGACCGATCCTGCTCCCCGTAGACGCCCTTTGACTGCAAAGGGACCAGGATCCTTTACAATCTTTTATCCTCTGTCTGCTGGTCTCTCTTTTTAACGAGAGCTTGTCCCAGCTACAGCATCACCCCCTCGGTTACTAACTGCGGTTCCCATGTGGGAGGGATCGGCACTGTATTTACCCGCCAGGTCCTCCCTATCCACACGCAGGGGCAGTGCTGTTTACCCGCACCGCAGGTGAACCCCTTTTCTCTACTGAATTTTGTTTGGATTTCCGTCACATTTGTTCCCCGCACGTTTGTTTGTTTTTCTTAAAATTACAGATGCAGGGGAAACCGCCTGACATCATGAGAGCGGGACAAACGCTCACTTTGAAGGATTCCTGGGCAGGACTTCAAGTGAAATCATATGCCTGAGAAGAATTTGATACTGGACTAGAGAAAATAGCTAGTTCTGAGCTTGCCAAACCGTGGAATGTGCAAAATGCTCCACTCTCTTGCACAAGGCCGAGGGTAGCGCCCCAAGAATCTCCATGGAATTTTCTGAACCTCAAAATTGCAAAGCTGTGCGCTTGTTGCATTGGGCAGAGAGATACAAGGTATACATCTGGGCCCGAATCCTGGAACCTGTACTCGCTCTATTAGCCTACAGGCGTGAGTACAGGTTCCAGGATCCGGCCCCTTGTCCCTGGCTTTCCTTGTAACAGACATTGGGTTTGTTAGCCTGCACAACTTTCCATGGATTGCCAACAGGACACGTTTAGTCTGTTCATAGCTATGGTAACAAAACATGGGAACATTATGTATGGGAACCTCATCTATGCTACATTTTATTCTGGAAATAAACTGTATAACTTTGTGCCTTGCAAAAAGAATCAATCAGAAATCATAACTTTCAAAGACAGAGTCAGTTTTTGATTGCAGGAGTGCTTAACATTCCCAGAAGACGAATTAATATTTTCTTCAATAAGGCTGAATCTGATTTAATAGCTCTTGGCTCAAGTGTAGGGGGCCACACAGTAACAAAATACCAAACGGGAAAGGTCACGTTTGTAGTTTTAAATCAGGATCATCTCGTTATGTTTTTTTTTTTAAATAAAGATAACGATTGATACTAGACAAATAAAACTGACCCATTCTAATGGGAACAATACAAATATTGGGTATATGGTATTTGCCACCTTTTTATAGTGATCACTGCAAAATATAGTTTAAATTTCCTCCTAGAAAAGGTACAAGGCAAGTAAGGATAGCATATGCAGTAATTAAAAATGTTGAAAGTGACTTGATTTTTTCCCCCCAGCGTATTTCAAGTTGCTGGAAAGAGTTGATGTAGATTGGGCCAAATTCTGCACTCACTTATGATGATGTCAATCAGGACGAACGACATCCAACCCAGCTGACTTCTTCTGAATTTTTCACCAGTGAAGTGCGAGCAGAATCCCCCCCCCCCATGTTATTATCCACTTTTCTGCTTTTTTATATTTAGTAAATAATCTGTTCCGTAAATTCCCCTTTCCTTCAAAATTACCCAGCAGTTAGTTACCTATTTCTCTCTTTTGCAAATTTAGGACAAATTATTCTTTTCACCCTGGTGATTTCTTTAGCATTTGTCATGATTCTCAAAACATTTTCTGGTGAACCTTCCTCTCTCTAAGAGAAAAAAAGCAAAAGGTACAAGACATTCCTTTTTTCACCATCCCTTTATGTAAGCAAAGGTAGCAGAGTAAGCATTACCTTCTCCTTGATGGTGGGCTCTCATCATTGCTGGAGCTTTTCAAGAAATCTGAATATCAAGCGATCAGACCTTGATGGAGGGAGTCAGAAATCCACTTAGTAGGACCACCGAAAATAGCGAATCCCTCTCTAGCACACACAAAAATGTCACCCTTCTTTCCGATGCTTAGTGCTGGGACTACCACAACCCAAATCCAATTTTCAAAGTCCTCGCTAATCCTTTAATATAAACAAACACTGCAGGCTTTCTACTGTAAACACTGCGCACTGGTCTAAAATATGCACGATATTAAATTCATAATACTGTTATGTCAGCAATATATGGTAATATGTGGATATGGAAACAAAAACAGTCAGGCAATAAAGTAAACTCAACCTGGGCTAAGCAAACATGACTTGTTTTGAGTAAACACACCCTCTTATTTACCCTAGACATTGACTGAATCTGTTCAGCAAAAGGAAATTATAGTTTGCAACCCAAACGCCTTTTGTGAGTTACTACAATTTGATCTAGAGTCTTATTTAGGAGCTAAACAGTGACCGCCCACTTTCCTGTTAGTATTAGCATATTGATCACAACCTGTAATTTACAAAATAAAATAAACAAAGCATTGCTTGTCAGTGAGGTGGTTTGCTTTATATAGAAATAACAGCTATAGCTAGCGGTATATATTAATCGGTGGAATACAATACAAATACAATGATACCGATGACTATCCTAGAGAGACTGGCTATTTTTAGTATTTTAAATAGCTGCCCCTTCCACAATTATTTTGATCATTGAAGCCCGAAGATATATTTTCCTTTACAATTGTAGTTTTACCCTACATTCGATTTTAAACCATAAAAAGCGGGGGGAAATAAAGACAAAGATGCTTCCTAAATGGCGAAGCACTCCTGTTTATACTTAGAAAAGGAAAACAGCGTTAGGTTATTGTATCCCACCCCCTCTTACAACCAAAAATAAGGCTTGTAAGCCTTGCAATTAAAATATTAAAACACCCCCTTCTTCATAAAACCCAAATATCCATTTGGTTTCTTATTCCAGCCTTTCTTTGACTTCCCCTTGTCTGTTTATGGGCCTCTTTAAAACGGATGCGCTCTCTGTCCTCCACTCTTTTTTAGTTAAATCAATACAATTTGCTGTGCACAGAGCGATGGCAGGGGGCATGCCATCTTTCTGGCTTACATTTCGGAGGCAAATGGTCTGGGGAAAGAATGCCATTACTTTAGATCGGTGGCTAAAACAATTCCGTTCTTCACTTAATGTAACATTATTTGGAGTTCTGATTAAAATAAGGAGACACAGAGAATATCCGACCTCAAAGTCCAATGAGCACTAAAGTAGAATAATAAAGCTGTCTCTATAAATAACTTGCCTGTGTCTGTCAGTAGCTAGTTTATTTGCGTTTTTCGCCCCGTTTGTTTATATTAGTGCCCCCTCTCTCTTGGGTGTCTTTACAGCTCAACAAGCAGGTATTTATCTCCAGCTTCAACCCAGCTTTTTCATATAGACCAAACTTTAAGGTTCTTAAAATTTCAATCATATTTATTTATTGCAGAAAAATAATATACAATGATATTTACAAAACAACCATAAAAATATGAATGCATTTAGACACCGGATCTATTTGCATTTTAACATGGGTCATCAATAAATAAATAAAATGTTTATTTTTTTCTCAGAGGAAAAAATAATAATAAAAAAGTAGGAACCGGGTAGGTTTGTGTATAACAGTTTGAGCCCAGTTTGTTTTCCCCCTAAAAAGTTTTCATCTCTAATGTTTGTTTTGTTTTTCATTATGACCATTCAAGAACGGCGAAAGTCCACAATAATGTATTTTCCTTTCATCAATGGCTCATAGGCACGACCTCTTGGGAATGCATGCATGCAAAAAAAATTAAATTCCAACATTCTTCGTCAAAATTAAAAAAAAAACCAAAACACTGTTCAGACTTCTATCAGAATGCAGAGATGTGTGGATTGTGTAGATGCCTATCTGGGTGGTCACTGTCCAAGCACCCTTGCCTCTTTCTTTCTTTAAGTGCTCCCCACGCCCTGCTTTGAATTTGGATATAGCTCTTCTCATTTCCAAGAAAATCCTTGGCATAGTTTTTTTTAATTATTTTTTAAAATGGTATCCAACTTCAGAGTCTCTAGACTGTCCATTTTCTCCTTCTTTGGGAACAATGTCATCTGCAAAAACCCAGAGAGGGGGAGGAAAGGTTTGTTACTGATTCTTTTTATTTAAAAAAAATGTATGCAGAAGGGAAGAGAGCGAGCGAGCAAGCTGTGCTATTTTGCCTGTGACACAACTGACCGTGATCCAGCACAGCAACACAATCAGGAGGAATTAAAGCACCCGGCGGTGGGGGTGGGGTGGGCGGGGGGACCATAGCAGGGGGAAAGGAATTGGGAAACGCACACTGGGAAGTGTACCAGAGACACCGATTCCTCTTTTTAAAAAGCGAATTTACAATGAAGGTTCGGTGGAGGAATAATCTCTCTCTCTCTCTCACACACACAGAGCAAGGACAGGAAACCATCCGAACCCCCACCTTTGCTCATGCAACGTTGGCTGAAGCGACCGCGTTTCCCCTCGGAAGCCGTCTGTATGTTACACCCGCCCACGCTTTGCAAATGTCCCGAGTGGTTCTGGTGCCGGGCTCGAGCCCTCTCCCGGGGCCGCTTGGCGGGGCACTGGCTGAACAGCGGGCCCCTTCGAGACGCCTCCCGCTGGGCACCCAGCAAGCGGAGCCCTCCCAGCTCACTAGCGTTGGGCTCGCTCGGTGCAGGCCCAAGCCCAGCTATTTCCCAGCTCTGCCCCAGGGCTCCATCCCCCCACGCTCCCCCCCTCCCCAGCCCCACGCGCGCAGGGATGGGCTCGTCCCCGGGCCGCGTCCTGCCTTACCTAGGTCTCCTTCCCTGGGGGTGCGGGTGGGGGCCCCTCCCTGCTAGTGGGATGCGGACATGGACCAGGCGCCCTCCATCCTCCACACGGAGAAGGCGTAGCTGAGCCGCTCGTGGGCCACATAGCTGCAGCTGGCCATCTTGGAGTCCAGCTCGTCGCTCTGTAAGACCTGGTAGAGGAAGTCGATGTACCTGGCCGCCAGCTTGAGGGTCTGGATCTTGCTGAGCTTGTCCGAGGGCAGGGTGGGGATGATCTTCCGCAGGGCGGCGAAGGCTTCGTTCAGGGACTGGGTGCGCTGGCGCTCCCGCACGTTGGCCATGACCCGCTGCGTCTGCAGCTCCTCGTAGGACTGGGGGCTGCCTCCGCCGCTGCTGCTGCCGCCGCCTCCCCCGGCGCCGGACTTCTTGCCTCGCTTGCCTTGGGCCGGGCTGCACGGCTCCTCCCCGACTCCGACGGCCGCTCCTGCGCTGCGCCGGCTGGATCTCCGCTTGCGCCCCCCTCGCTTGCCGCTGGGCTGCTGCTGCCGGTCGGGCTCCTCTTCGCTGTTGCTCAGGCTGTCGTCGGCCGGGGAGACTGGAGAGCTCGACTCGTCCTGCTGCATCATCTCTGGGGGGGGACACACGACGCGGGCCCGGAGGGGGGCAGGGAGAAGAGGGGGGCACCTAACCCGCCAGCTCCCCCTGGATCGCGGCTTGCGGGCCTGCGAGGAGGAGGAGGAGAGGGAGGAGGACCTCAGTTCGGGGGGTGGGGGGATGGCATCAGGATCCAGGAGAAAAAAAAAAACCACCACAGCCCACCCCTCCCGATCCCTCCTTGGAGCCCCTTCGAGGTGTCTGGGATTGGGAGAAAGTTGCAGACTTGGAGGCTCTTATAGCTCCTGCTGGCGGAAAGTTTGGGGCAGCGGCGGTGTCATCGGCCTGACGTGGAGAGGAGGGACTTTGCTGAGCTTTATAGGGACGTTTCCGCTCCCCCCTCCCCCAATTATGTTTCCAAACCATTCACAAGTGATCTACCCCCCTCCCTCCGTCCATCCCTCCCTCTCGGGCTCTTCCCGTTTACACGGACGCTTCGGGGGGCTTCGCCACTGCGCCCTGAGCCCCGTTAATAATTGGGAGCACGGCCCTTATTGTTCGGGCTGCACGGGGCTGGTTGAACCACGAGCAGCTGGGGCGTTCTGCCCCTCTCCCGTGTCTCCTGTGCCATGGGCAACGGCTTGCAGAACTAAGGGAGGGAGAAGAACCGAACAAGAAGACGCAGTGTACCGTGCTGGCACACATACCCCTCGCTCCCATCACCTCTGGTGCCTGGGCTGCATTTCCGGGGGAGCCAAGGATTTCTTGGGCGGTCTGTCCTATTAGGGTGATGTAATCTGCGAGGGGGAAGCCTTCTTCTATGTAAATATGGAGAAATACCGATATTAGCTCATTTCACGCATATCCTGGAGTGCTTCTTCTGCCTTGGGGCGAAAAATACATAATTGACATAGTACTGACAATCAAACACTTCGCATCCAGAGGGAAGTCAGTGAGGAGACTGTGTTGTACAACTCCTCACTGCTGAGATTTCATTACTGGTGATCGGGCAGTAAGTTTTCCCTCACTCAAAGATGTGTTGTGGGGGGAAGAGAGCGCCAATCTGTTTTACATTTGGTTTTTTTTAGGTTTGCATACACAGGTCTTGGTCTTCCCCTCCCAGTTCCCTACCAGAAAAGCGCAGGTGCTGTGGTTTTTTAACAACACCTCAGCTGCAAACCGTAGAAAGCCTGCGTTGGAAAGCGAGGAGTTGCAATGCGACCAGTCAATATTTTAGATCACTGCATCAGGAAAGCGCAAGGCTGTAATGCAGGGTTTACACAACACTTTGTTAGATCTCGCTTCTCAGCCGTGGGAGTGGAGTTCTCTGTCTGTCTAGGCACCTTGTCGAAAGTCTAAAGCACAGGACAGTACAATGATAGTCCCGAATTTACGTAGTTCTGTTCCCCGCACGTATTCGGCTAGAAGAAGAAAAGAAAGATGAAATATACAGATTGAAGGAATCGAGAATATTAACACGGCTGTTCTAAGCAGCAAAGATGGATGGGGGGAAATCCTAAGAAAGGGGAAAAGCTTACACTTTTGAAGGGAACGGTGACTTCTTTTATTAATGACGTAATCTAGTTTTATCCCCCCCAATCTCAGACTGTTTACTATTAAGAAACACAGAGAGCCTCAGCAGATCCCCAAATGGTGTAAATTGTCACAATCCCTTTGACTTCAGTGGCAATTGACCCCAGCTGAGGATCTGCTCCTGGGTATGTTGAGGCCGTTTGCGAGGGAAGCGTTCATTGATAAAAATCTGAATCCAATGCCCTGATTTCTTTTTGCATGGCTAGAATCTTCATCGTTGACATGCATAATAGATACTATTCTAGTTGGCGTTTAGAAATAACTGTGCAAACTGGCTACTTCGTTGTTATTTTATTATTATAGTTCCGAACAACGAGGTTGGACTCGTGGTTGCATTTCCCCCACTGATTTAAACAAAAAATTGCTCTATCCTTTATAAATAGGGGTGTAAAAAGCAGATGGGTTACTCACTGAGAAGTGATAAAGACACCACACAGCTTCAAGAGCTGACCCGCACACACTGACAGGGTGCACGTGCAAAGCGCTAGTTGTCATAATTCCATTGGCTTTGCGAATATGTCACTCTACAATGACCAATAGGCCTTTCCCATTTGACATTGTCATCCTCCCTTAGAATGAGGGCTTGCCTGGGTGGGACTATTTTATCATTTGTTCCCAAAGGAGTATCTGCCCAACTCCCAGTAGTAATCTAGTACTTCTGCTTTGATGGCAGCTGGCAATGCAAGAGTAACCTTTGCTAGGATGACAATGACATGTCTTTCTTTCTTTCTTTCTTTCTTTCTTTCTTTCTTTCTTTCTTTCACTATGATACAGGCAGTAAAACTGTAAAATGAGTGGTATCGGAGGGCAATCTAATCTAAATATTATCTAGCAAGGAAAAAATGGTGAAGGAAGGTGGGGGCGAGGGGCAGAGAGTCCATAGTATTAGTAAGCTAGTCAAAGAGTAAAACGCTTTAGCCTAAAAGGATGCAATCAAAACAGTTTTGCCTTCGCAATCATTGATCTCCGTGGCTTGGTTCTGAAAGAAGTGACACAAATCGTTCACCAGAGCACTGAACTTCGAGCGCGTTTAGTAGCGCATGGCGGTGGTGGATGGGGCAGGAGAGTCTAGTCTGCGCGTTATTCGTTAATCTAAAGAACACGTTGAGAGGAGCCTAAACAAACGTTCTTTTTTTTCCCACCTTAAAGGAAATGGAAACAGTGGCTGGGGAGAAAGTGATCTTTTTGGATGGATGGTCTTTAGGGTCACTCTTCTCTTCCTAATGAAAAACTCAGGGCAAGCAAATGGCCGTAGCTAGCCGAATAAATGTTAAAAATGGTCCAGAAAAGAAAGAAGGAAAATCTCCTAACTATGGGGTTCCTGACGTGTGCCACGCTCAGTTATTTTCATATTGCAACTCGTGTGAAATGCCCTGTTTTCTTAACTGCACGGGGTATTTTCAGCCAACAGTTGCATTATCTGTAATTTATACCCTCCGATCTGCTATAACCACCCAACAATCGACATCAGGTTGATTTTTAATAAACCACAAATCAGTTGCTAGAAAGAGAATTAAGCTAAGTCCCTTAAGGTATTGCCAACACAAGAACAAGTCTGGAAATCGAATGAATGTATGTTCTTACAGCATGCGAATGTATTATAAGCGAGCTGCTAGGCAGACTAGTTAAAACTGTGAAGGACTTTCCATTCTAAACCCTTCTTTTCAGCTGGTCTTAAAGTTTTCAAAAATAGCCTTTTGAAGTTTGAAAGTTCTCTTGATTTCAGCCCAAAGGTGAGAGGTTCCTTTCTCTGTGTGTGTAAAGTTCAAAGAGAATCAGTTCAGTATTTTTGAATTATGCAACTGAGGGGGGGATGCAGAGTTTTCCACTCAAAAATATATCTTGGCCATTTTGTGTGCTCAGATAACATGAAACTGTCTTTATTTAAAATCTGTCAACTGGGATTCCGCAGCGCTTGGTTTCGGTGGGAGGTTTGCCTGCGCGAGGACTGAAGGAAACAGTTCCTGGGCATTTAAGAGATTGGATCTTAAACTGAGAGAGAACACTGCTCAGCACACAGCAGCAATGACTTCCTTATTCTGTCATCTGGGCAGTAGTTTATAAAACTGTAATATTAAAATCTATTTTACAGATGTATAAGTGCATATTGAAATGAATAAATGGTGGGGCTCATAAGAACTTGAGTTTACAGCAACTTGATGATTGAAAGATCAGGTCTGTGCTGGTCAGTATGACCTTGATCTCATTTGGGTTTTAAAAACTGTCCTGGCTGGTTATGGCTAGTATTTGGATGGAAGGCCTCAAAAGGAACAGAGTCTGTGAAACATGTACAATTTAGGCACCATCCAGTGTAGGACTACCCCAGACTGAAAAAATAAAATCAGATTCTCCTTTAGCTTAATAGATAACCCCACTGCTTTTAGGTGTAGTGGCTCAGTGTTCAGTTATGAATTATGGGACCATGAGAATTCTAGTTTACATTTTTTTTAAATCCATGAAATTCTGTGAGAAAGTGTACGAATTGAAACACACAATGAATTAGAAAGGTAATGTTTCTACCAGTGTTTCTCATTATACACACACACACAAGCACAGATTTAACAGGATGTCCAGTAATGCAACATATGACACACATACAAGGTGGTTGCATTAATGATGATGTGAAAAGCCTTAACTTTAGAATTTCCTGATATGTTGTACGTTTAGGGCCTGATCCAAATCCAATTGAAAACAGGAGAAATCTTTCCACTGGTTTCTATGAACTGTGGTCAATCCTATACATTCTAAAGACAGTACTATACATTCTATACATCCTAAAGACACAGAGTGAAATTGTGGTCCTTTGAAGTCAATAGCAAAAGTCCCATGACTTCAATAGGGCCTGGATTTCACCCACATACTTTCATATTGTATACTATTTTCAAAGTGTGTAGAGGGAAATGTGCATAAATTCTATAATGCCACAGTACAGACAGATACAGAGGAGCACAAAACAGAGGGATATGGTAAAGTATAAGTGAACATGACAGATCCCATTTTTCAGTTTCTTTTTCCTTTCTTCTTTTACTCTGTTTCACCTTTCAGTCTTTCCATTGTTATTGTTGTTGTTCAGAAACTATCGCTATATAAACTTTAAAATTCAGGTAGTCTAGTGACTGCTCTGGGGGAGCAAAGATTCATGAGTTCAACTTCTGTTCACTTGGGACACTGTCTCCAAAATGTGTGATTTTTTTTATCCAGTTGTAAGTATACATTACTTGCAAAGGTATTGTGCTGTAATGCTAATACCACAAGAGGGCACAATTTCCTATAGAACCCCGTTTTAAATAGAGGTAGCTCGGGAAGAGCTTAACTATGACATCAGTGGAGGAAATGGTAATACTTTATCTCTCTTTCCTACTTAAAATGTTGGTATAAAGATATACAAAAAATATACTTTTTTGCTGTTGAGTAAATCCAGAATAACTCCACTGATTTCACTGGAGTTACATAGGATTTACACAGGTGTGTCTGAGAGCAGAGTTGTATCCTGTATTTTTCCTTTCTATTAACATTGGGCTTGAAGAACATCAAAATATCAGGGGTACAGTAAGTCAGAGTGGCTATATTTTAATTCACCACCACCATTTCTTCTTAGTCCCACAAACTCACTCCCACCCTCTTCAAACGCAAATTCACTTTTTCTTACAAGTACCAACGAGTGATGCCACCAGCTAGACTTTAGTGATTGCTTATGAGGCATTTCCATGCTGTTCATCTATGTTTGGACACTTCTACATTTAAATGAAACCATTGACATTTCTAATATTTTTTTTATGCTGAAAGTCATTTTTTAGCTGTTGAAAATTTGAAGGAAATCAAGTCATTTAATTTAGTTAACTGCCAAAAGAAACAAAATGGGACTTTAAAAAAAAATGGAATTCTGCTATCTGTTTTTTTCAGTCACTAAAAGTCTGACTAGCTGTGGATTCACAGTACAGAATAGAATGTTACTGCACCATTGATTCTCCTACTTTGAACAGAAATCACTTCATTTCAACTTGTGCTTATCTTTTAGTGTTTATTTCACTTTCACTTTCATAAATGATCTGGAGCAAGGGGTAAAAAGTGAAGTGGCAAAGTTTGCAGATGATACTAAACTGCTCAAGATAGTTAGAACCAAAGCAGACTGTGAAGAACTTCAAAAAAGATCTCACAAAACTAAGTGATTGGGCAACAAAATGGCAAATGAAATTTAATGTGGATAAATGTAAAGTAATGCACATTGGAAAAAATAACCCCAACTATATATACAGTATGATGGGGGCTAATTTAGCTACAACAAATCAGGAAAAAGATCTCGGAGTCATCGTGGATAGTTCTCTGAAGATGTCCACACAGTGTGCAGAGGTGGTCAAAAAAGCAAATAGGATGTTAGGAATCATTAAAAAGGGGACAGAGAATAAATTATTGCCTTATATAGAATATCAGGGTTGGAAGGGACCTCAGGAGGTCATCTAGTCCAACCCCCTGCTCAAAGCAGGACCACTCCCCAGACAGATTTTTGCCCCAGATCCCTAAATGGCCCCCTCAAGGATTGAACTCACAACCCTGGGTTTAGCAAGCCAATGCTCAAACCACTGAGTTAGCCCATATAAATTGATGGTACGCCCACATCTTGAATACTGTGTACAGATGTGGTCTCTTCATCTCAAAAAAGTTATATTGGCACTAGAAAAGGTTCAGAGAAGGGCAACTAAAATGATTAGGGGTTTGGAACGGGTCCCATATGAGGAGAAATTAAAGAGGCTAGGACTTTTCAGCTTGGAAAAGAGGAGACTAAGGGGGGATATGATAGAGGTATATAAAATCATGAGTGATGTGGAGAAAGTAGATAAGGAAAAGTTATTTACTTATTCCCATAATACAAGAACTAGGGGCCACCAAATGAAATTAATGGGCAGCAGGTTTAAAACAAATAAAAGGAAGTTCTTCTTCACATAGCGCACAGTCAACTTGTGGAACTCCTTGCCTGAGGAGGTTGTGAAGGCTAGAACTATAACAGCATTTAAAAGACAACTGGATAAATTCATGGTGGTTAAGTCCATTAATGGCTATTAGCCAGGATGGGTAAGGAATGGTGTCCCTAGCCTCTGATTGTCAGAGGGTGGAGATGGATGGCAGGAGAGAGATCACTTGATCATTGCCTGTTAGGTTCACTCCCTCTGGGGCACCTGGCATTGGCCACTGTCGGTGGACAGGATACTGGGCTAGATGGACCTTTGGTCTGACCCAGTACGGCCGTTCTAATGTTCCGTTTTGATCTCTATTTTCCTCCAGGACTTTGATTTTTTTTTAAAAGCCAATCACTGTATTTTCAGAACCAGATTTGTGTTGGGCTCTGTTTTCCCTACAGGTAAAGATATCCTGCTTTAAAACACTATTGTAGCTTCTGTTATCTAGACCCCCTCACCCCAAAATGTTGGTTTTTCATATTTCTCAGAGCATATCATAGTAGATTGCCTCTGTTTTTATTTGCTTATAGCAGGTAGCCAGGATAATGGGCTGTTTGTTGACCATCAGTCCTGATTTATGTTCCACATACAGGACTCAGCTGTGGCATTGAGCCATATCCAGCAGGAGGGGGTGCAGCTCCAGGAGGCATCAGGGTTCAAAGCTACAGGAGCCTTGGGGGAGCATGCACTCACACATGTCCTCCCCTATCTGGGGAAGAACGCCCTAGTGTGTAACCGCATTTGTGCCTGTGCTTTGTGCATTCTCCCCCCTTACATCTTCTCACTATCATCCCTCTCCCCCTTGCAAGCCCAGGGCCAGGCACAATTAAGCCCACAGTCCTGTGGCAATGGTTCTTACACTGGGGCAGAACTCCTAATTATAGTTGTGAACCTTACATATGTGGTTTTATGCCTACATTTTAGTAGAGTATCAATTAAAAGCTGGTTTAACTGCTGAGAGTTTATATGTTCCAAAATAAAATGGTTATTTATGTTGATAATGCATTTTATTTGCTATTTTAATCTCTTTGGATTTTTTTTCCTTTTACACCTCTGTTTCCTTTTCTGTATTCTCACTGTTCCCACGTTTTACTCAGATCTCTAGGCCCCATCCTTCAATGCTGTGGGCTCATGGAAACACTATGAGACTCCTGGTCTTTTCAGCCACCGAAGCTACTTTCTTGTCCAAAGAGGAAAATAGCCTCTCTTTTTTAGACACAGATGATGGATAGGGCATTGCAAAATATTCCCTTTTTAAGATGTAGATTCTGTGACTCCCTCCAGAGCCCATGGGATTCATGTTAGAATCATACAAAATGTGAGGGTGAAAGTCTTTTCCCTTGCTAACACAACAGGAGCCACCTGGGGGAGAACGTAAAGAATTTGCTGCCCAAAGGGTCTCTCTGTCTGGCTGATAGCTGCTCGTAGGGAGATACAGAGATGAAGAAAGGGGCCATAAAAGGACAGTGACTGCAAAGACTCTGCAGCAGATCACCAGTCAGTGGAGTCCCCGCCTCTGCGAAAGCAGACAGCGCATTTGGGTGTGAGTGAGATGGAATGGAAGGCTGTCCCACCATACATGCATGTTCTCCTAGGTAAATGGCAATGTTCTCCTGACTGGAATTCTGGCTGACTGGAAGCCAGGTTGGATCTCATCCATCTCCTCCTCCCACCCAGGAGCCACAAAAGGAGATTATCCTAGCCCTGTGGGTGAGAGGAGTTGACTAGGGTAAGTCAAAGCTTATGTAAATGAACAAATACCTCATACTTTCCCCAGTTATCCTGGTTCTCAGGACAGTCTGACTCCTTTCTAGGGCCAGAATAGCTCTAGGGAAGGGGTTTTGTTTGTGTCTGTGTCAGGTTATCCTTTCTTTTAGGTCTGCCTGGGACAGTAGTGGCAAGATCAACAGGTTTCTGTAGATGGAAAGATCATGAATATTTTGTCCTGCATAGGGCCTTCTGCTTTGACACCTTGAGCATAACTTCTAAATCCAACCCAATTATCACTTTATGGTCCTGGATCTTATTTGCCTGCTTCTGGACAACAGGATAGCATGTTGAATTGGGTGACCAAAGTGTAAACTTCTGCTCTCCTGTGTCCTGTGCAACCCTGCCACACTGCTCAATGCTGCAGTGGAAATGTTCAAATGTGATGCCCACGAGTTTCCTCATAGTTTAGTGGAATGTGCAGCCACTTGCTTCCTTTTGCTGTTGCCACCATTTTAAAAGGACACAGAAAGGAGGTGTTTACATTACTACTACTGCTACCTTAGCATACTGATATCTTAATCAATCAAATGGTGATACAAGAGTGTTTTGAACCAGCATGGAGTATACGGGACCCAATTACATCTGTTTGAACCACCAGGGCGCTGTAGAATATAAACCATGGTAGTAAGTGAATACAGATTTATGTCCAGGAGTCTTGGACAATTGGAGGCCAGAGATTAAGTTTATAACAGTTGTAGTCCAAATGCTAACAAAACATAGTGCCTGGCTTTAGAATAGAGGAGTGGTAATCAAATGTTCTATGAGTAAATAATTACCACTAATCCAGTATGAAATCTTATTTATTAATGTAAAAACTTAGATAGATAGATAGATAGATAGATAATTGCCATTGCTATGTAATGTTGCACCTTGAATCCAAGGATCTGTAAGTGCTTTACAGACAGGAATGAATTTAATCTCACAACCTTTCAGTGAGGTGGGTTAATAATATTATTATCCCCATATTACAGATGGAGGCAGAGAGATTAAGCAATTTGTCCAAGGCCACCCAAGAAGCCTAGTGTAGGTCAGTAACAGAATCCGTGTTACCCAGCTCTCTGTGCAGTGCCCTAGCCACAAGATCATCCTTCCTTTCAAGGGATCCAATCCCAAAGGGTGCTAAGTAGCTTTTGTGACTAGCTCAGTGCTCACAGATCCCACTGAAATCAATGGGAGTAAGCACGCTCAGTCCCAGGAAGGATAAGGTCCTAATCATTAGTTGAACACAGATTTTTTTTTAAAGAAATGAAACCATGATACATTAGTGCCCAATCCTGCAGTCTCTTTATATACAAGGCTGCTATTGATTCCAGTGGGAGATTAGCACAAGGAATAGCTACAGCACTTAGTTATGGGACCACAAGCTACCTTCCTCTAGTATTCTAGGAACAATAGTACAGAGTTCACCTCCACGAGCCAACACATGTTAAAATACAACTTGCCTGTCTACACTAGGGTTTTAAAGTGTGGGTAAATGTGTTAGGTAACAGGCTAATTAACATACCCCTTTTATGCCAGGGTAGACATAGCCTTTGTGGAAAGGAGAAGCTATAAAGTCTCTGTAGATGGGAGAGTGCAACTCTGTCATTGTCCAAGCCATCACAGAGCCCCTCAATGCAGTATGGTTTTCACAGTGTCTGACAGGGTGGGAAGAGCAAGGAATCTGACTTAAATCCCACTCTAGCCTCAAAATAGTGGTTCATATGCCTTGTGTTGGCCCTCTGCACAGAGGTGAATTTCACCCTAAGTGTTTATGATGATGTACACTTCTAGAAGACAAGGCGTGAAACCCTCTCCTGGCTCTGGCCCATTTACACTTTATGAAAGGTCTGGAATAGCATTATGGGACCCTGAAAGTCTGCTACACAGCCAGGGGAGGATCCCCCTATAAGATGCACTGCAGAAGACAGCCATAGGCTGCCTACCTCTGACCTTCACACATCCCGGTGTAGGGGATGTGCTAGGGGGTGAGAGAGGTATGTCAGTGATGGGGCCACAGCATGCAGAACTGTGGAGATCCTGGGCAGTGCTGTGACCATAGGACAGCCAGGGAAGGCCGCTGTAACTTAGACAGGCCCTGAGGGCTTTCTAAAATAAGGCCAGGGGCCTCTCCAGCCCCCATGGCAGTTTAGGACTGAAGATACAAAGATCACTTACCCCCCTGGCTGTGAGTTCTGTGCTGCACATCTTAGAGACACAAACACAACCATTATTTCATGCTAAAAACCTGCTTCCTTCCAGATGGTCCTTGAAAGATACTCAGCCAGGGAACCTTCTTTGCATATGGAGCTCGTTTATGAATATGGTTTAATTCTGGGCATGAAAAATATGTTCTATTTATTTTATATCGGAGTTATGAATCCACAATGATTTGTTTTGAGATACCATCTTTCACTAACTCACCGTTTGACAGGAGTTAAAAGAAAATGTTTTCTAGAAGGGCTGGTGGCATATGAGCATTATATATATATATGTGTGATGCTGGCAGACCATATGCCAGCTCTGGCCAAGGTTTTAGGTCACAGCTGAGTGCTGACAAATTTATTGTTGGAAACCAGTCTAGCTCACCTATGTGTTACCATAGTTAAGATGGGGAGTGGACTTATAACAATGTTGTTAGTATTTAGACTTGATGAAATGCTTGAAATGTCTGTACCCCACGCTATAAGATAATACTTAAGTGTTTGCTCCATAACTAAAAAATGTTTGTTCCAAACTATGTAACTCAATGCAGAACGCTGAATTCTTACAAAAAGTGTTTATCTCCAGCTCATCAGGAAGGACTATTGAATCCAAACGGACCATAGTGGGATGTCACAAGGCAAAGGCTTTGTTAATTGCCCCATCAAACCCATGAAGGTGCCACCTGCAAGAAAGCTTGTCCCATCAGCTTGAATTCTGACAGAAGGAAATAAAGATAGCTGACATGAACAATTTTCATCTTTTAGGCTGTCTGGACTCGGAGGGCAACGATTCCGAAACATGTGCAAGAAATCCCCACGCTGTTTGGCATGGGTTAGCCCTAAAAGACATTTGGTGCTGACAGATTACTACAACTCTGATACCTTTTGGAACCATAGACTGTAACTCATTTGTGTCTATATGTTGCCTGCTTTAACCTGTAAATAACTCTCAAATTCCTTTTTCCTAGTTAATAACTCCTTAGTTAGGATTGGCTACAATCCTAAGATTGGCTACAAGCATCGTCTTTGGTGTGAGATCTAAGGTACAAATTGACCTGTGTGACTGACTGGTCTCTTAGGACTGGGGGAAACCTGAATATTTTGTCTGGGTGGCAAGATAGATTGGAATAGGTATATCCACTGTCTGTGATTCCATGGTAAGACTGTTATAGTGCATCAGGAGTTCACATTTGTTACGGGGTTGATGAAATCTAGCAATTATAGAACATACAACCAATTTGGGGTGTCTGCCCTGCTTTTTGACAGTCTGCCCTGAGGTTGACACTCATGGTTGTGAACCACTCCAGACAGCGTGACTATATATATAGCATATTATATATATATAGCATATTAATACAGATTCTACCCTGAAATTTGTCTACTGTACTGAACATACTTTCATATCCAAGTCCATTATCTGACCTTGCTGCACTAAAAATAGTTACCATCAGGAGCAGACAAATATTTGTTTCCCCTTTTAAGATGTTTGCCGTCAGTGATCATAATGGGCCTGATCTAAAGTCCATTGAATTTAGTGGGAGTGTTTCCAATGGCTTCAAAGGGCTTTAGGTCAGGCCCTAACATGGGTAAATTAAAATGACATGTGGCCTGTATCAGTCAGGGAAACAGGGGCTTTCCTGGGGCTCATAGAAGGTGACTGATGCTGGTGAAAAAAAATGTTTGGAGAGGTCCCTTTTGGAGCACAGGGCCCAAATTAGTCCATCCAGTACTCACCCACTGTTCATTAATATTTATTTTAATTTTAGTTAAAGTGAGTTGATGAAATTTCCCTCTGATTGAACGAAATGTTACATTTGATCAGAATTCTAGCTCAATTGCACTCTTGAGAACTTGCAAGTTCCTTAGTGCTTTAAAACTTTGTTTTTAAAGTATGTTGGTCAAGTAAGTGCAAAGGGTGTGTTATTTTAATGATATGTGTATGGGCTCTGTCCAAAATTGTAAGATATGGCCTAGATTGCCAGAGGTGGAGCAGGGCCTTCATTCCAAAATATTTTCCTGCCACTGAAATATTTCCAAGTTTATGTCTGTGTTCATACTCAGACAGGTTATGAAGTTTTCTATTGTCTGATTTAATGTTATTCTTTGCTGTTACACATTTTGCAACAGGGCTAATGCAGCCCTCGGTGATAACAAGTGTTGTAATTAATTAGAATATAAAGAATTAGTGGGGGAGAGATAGCTCAGTGGTTTGAGCATTAGCCTGCTAAACCCAAGGTTGTAAGTTCAATCCTTGAGAGGGCCACTTAGGGATCTGGGGCAAAATCAGTACTTGGTCCTGCTAGTGAAGGCAGGGGGCTGGACTCCATGACCTTTCAGGGTCCCTTCCAAGAGATAGGAGTTTATAGTGGAATGTACTAAGAGTTCCCATGTGAAGTTTACATCCTCTCTTGGGTCAGTAATCCTTTTCCCCACAGCATCACATAGTGGATAGCAATACACATATTAAAAAGAAAACCATTATAAATCCAAATTCCAACCTCCCTTCACTTACCCCACTGTGTCCCATGTCCAGACTTAGGATCATAATGTTGGTCATTTTTACTCCTTATCCCAAAAGTTTGGGTAATTTGAAAGAAACATGTCTCCTGGAGTTTCTGCTGAACATTGATTATTCGGTGAAAGTCATAACTAATAAGACAGTCTGTCCTGGGTCTGGTACTATTCCATCTTTTTGTGGAGGGTATGCTTCTAAATTTTGCAGATGACACTAAGATGGGAGGTGTTACAAGCACTTTGGAGAGGACAGGATTAGAATTCAAGAGTACTTGGATAAATTGAAGAATTGGTCTGAAATCAACAAGATGAAATTCAGTAAAGACAAGTGTAAAGTACTACACTTAGGAAGGAAAAATCAAATGCACAAATACAAAATGGGGAAATAATTGGCTAAGTGGTAGTATTGCAAAAAAGGATCTTGGAGTTATAGTAGATCATAAATTGAGTATGAGCTAAGAATGTGATACAGTTATAAAAAAAGTTAATATCTCTCTCGGGTGTACTAAAAGGAGTGTTATATGTATGACATGGGAGGTAATTGTTCCTCTTTACTTGGATTGGTGAGGCCATAACTGCAGTCCTGTGTCCAGTTTTGGGCATCACACTTTGAGAAAGATGTGGACAAATTAGAGAGAGTGCAGAGAAGGGCACAAAATGATAAAAAATTTAGAAAACCTGATCTATGAGGAAATCTTTAAAAAACTATGTATGTTTGGTATTGAGAAAAGAAGACCAAGGAAGGAGCTGATAACCATCCTCCCATATGTTAAGGGCTGTTATAAAGAGGATGGTGATCAATTGTTCTCCATATTCACTGAAGATAGGACAAGAAGTAATTGATTTAATTTGCAGCAAGGGATATTTAGGTTAGATATTCGGAACCATTAGGACAGTTAAGCACTGGAATAGGTTACCAAGGGAGGTTGTGGAATCCCCAGATCGATTTTTAAGAAAAGGTTAGATAAGCACCTGTCAGGGATGGTCTAGGTATACCTGGTACCGCCACAGTGCAGGGGGATGGACTAGAGGACATCTCTTTTGAGATCCCTTCCAGCCCTACATTTCTATGATGCTATGATCATTCATTACAGAGAAATATTTGTCTGGTCAAATACCTTTCTGTGGCTTGCAGCCATACAAACTCATGTTGTGATCTTTTTCAGATCAGAAAAGCTAATGAGGGTTAGGACTGGTCTCTACTTAGATGGGTGACCTCTAGCAAAAATCCACAGGACTTGAGGAAATGCTACAGATGATACGGTAGATGTGGCATTTCCTCTCTGAGTCAGTGCTGATTCAACGCCCTCACATGATATTAGAATATATGGTGCTGGAGGTGCCACTGATGATGATTATATATTATTTGCATTATAGTAGAGTGCACAGCTAGGTGCTGTCTGCATCGGAGGAAGACCTTACAGTCTAAAAAGGCAAGTAGCATAGGAAAGGTGAGGGAAAGGGATAAAATATACAATCCCATTTAAAATATATTTCAACCATCCCCAAATGCCCCTCAACCTAGCCATTATCAGTCAAGATCTTAAACTGAGGAGCAGACCTCTTTTGGTCATTGAAAAATCACAACGCAGCCTTGAAAGAGTAAAGGTGTTAATCTCAATGTCTTGGCCAAATTCTATGATGGATAATACAGCTTGTCTATGCAAATTCAACACCAATAGTTGCTTAGCTATGGTATGGTCCAATTGGCTTACATTTCAATCAACTGTGGTAATTCTCTACACTTCCTGTCCTAAATTACTGTGTAGTGTTGTTACTCAATGTGAAGCATCTCCTGCAGTCTCCTCTGGAGGTGGCTGCATTTTAGTGGAGGGTGAATTTGGCCTCCAATTTGGAAGCAGAATTTTTCAACCCTAAATAATTGTGCCTGTTTTTGTTTTGTTTTTTGCCTGCAATTAATTGCAGGAACAAATGATTCCATCTAAATGTCAAACTACTTGATCTGTTGAGTAAATCAGCTAGTTAAATGTCTAAATGTTTCCATTTGAACCCACAATAAATTGTGGGAAGAAATTTTAATTAAGGGGGAAAATTGGGGAGGGGATGGTGTTTGAAAAACAGTTTAATTGTGTTTAGAAAATTATGGGTTAGATCAGTAGTTTTCAACCTTTTTCATTTGTGGACTCCTAAAAAATTTCTAATGGAGGTGCAGACCCTTTTGGAAATCTTAGACAGAGTCTATGTACCCCCATTGGTGCTCAGACCACAGGTTGAAAACCACTGTTATATGGTAACAACTTTTCATGGACCCTTAGACATAGTCTGCGGACACCCAGGGGTCCACCAACCACAGGTTGAAAACTACTGGGCTAGATAGTCCTTAACCCTAGCTTAATTGTGTAAGGAAGGGGGAAGGTCCTTCACACTCACCTAAACATTTTGTGCAAACACCTGGGGCAATCAGAGTGCAAAACTCCCCTCTCACCCCAACCCCCTCGTGGGATACAGATCAGTGGGACAGAGGTTACCAGTTCAGCCAATTAGCTATGCAGGCCATACCCTTCACCCAGGTGTGCAAAGCTGACCATCTGCAGAGGCTCACTATAAAGAGGGAGCAGGCTGAGTCATTCTAAAGGATAGTGCAGCACACGCTTTCCCTGTATAGTCCCCGAAGCTACAGGAGTAGGGTATTTTTTCAGACACTGTCCGTCAGACACTTGAGCAAAGAGGTTTGACATTGCCTCTAACTCAGGTCTGTAGCTAAATTAATATATAGCTAAAAAGTTGCAAGTAAAAGTTGCTAAAACATATTTTAAAACAGTTTAAAATGTGAGATTGACGTCAAGATTGGACTAAACACCATGAAAAAATCCTCATGGTTCAGGGGAACTCGTTCACTGGTCTTCTGTAATACATGCATGACATGACACTATCATAGCACTGGCATGCTAGAGGGAGACAGAAGCCGAAGTAGCTGACACTCTCACTGCATTGGTTAGAAAATCTTCACAATACAAGCAGTAGGTTTGCCCTGGATGGATTGTATCTAATAGAAATGTTAAACCTCTCGATGCAGAACAACTCTTGTTCAAATAAATGGAGAAAAACAGAGCTAGGGACATTTATAGTAAAAGACAGGAGTATGGGCACAAATCCTTCCACCCTTTCCCATGGACACAGAGACCCAGTGGAACCACTGTGATTATGCTGGGTGCTTGTGTGGGGTAGGGCATGGGTGTGTGTGTCAGAAGTCCTTCCCTATTCACAAATAGTGGCCCTGTGGAGGTTGCAAAGAGGTTGCAGCGCCTGACACTACATGTTTCTCAGTACTTCCCCTGCCCCTGCTCCTAACTATCCACTTTGGTTCTACAGCTTGGAGAGAAGAATTCTAATCCTTGTCCCCAAAGAAATCCCCAGTCAACTACTTGGGTTATGCACTGGGAAGGGGATTTGAGCCCAAGTGCATATGAGACTTGTATGTGGATGACACTTTAATGTTTTTAGCCATGTTCAAGAAAGATATGCAGATATTGTGGAGGTACTTTCAAATCTGCAAGTGTATTGCCAGCAATATGGGGCCAGAACATGCCCTCCTGCAGAAAAACTCACAGAGGCAATACTCAGAAATGTCATGAATTTAAACTTGTGGAGTTTCCATGTTGTCAGGGTGTGGGGTTTGCCCACTTGTTGAGCTGGCATTAGATGTGGCCTTCATAAAGCCCGTTAGTTACTTATGGTATCAAACATATGATTGTGAGAACTGACCCACTGTTTGTGGAAGCATGTACAGCTGGTATGGTAAAATAATAGACAGGGTAGTGCGGAAAACATCCCTAGATCTAATAGTTTGATATTGTTAATAATGTTAAGGGTTTGAACTATCTGTTGCATCTAACCAAGGCTTGCTCTAGCAATACGAGGCATGAAGGGCATATTGTTAGGCTGATGAAGGAATCCACCTCCATCCACAATTAAGAATTGGGTTTATGTATGGATGGGATAGCATCTTATAAAGAGCTAAAATATCAACTTAATGATAATTTGGCAATGCTGCCTTCAAGATATCTGAGAAGACTTGGAAATTAAAAACAAACGCAAACATAGGATAAAATTAATTCAGTGCTTCACTTAGTACAACAAAAGAAGACCTCTGAAAACTATTGTTTTAACTGTCTCGCAGTCATGCTATTCTTTTTCTCTTTTCCCTGCCTGTTATTCACCCTCCTCCAACTTCTCTTGGATTTAATTATTCTCATTGTAAAGTTGAAGGATACTGTGGAATCACTTCATTAATGCTATTCATAAATGTTCTAACACATCTTTTAAAATGGGGATTTAAAGGTTTCTCAACTTTTCTGTATATTCAATGAATATCTGATCTGTTATTATGGCTCTTTACTTTTTTCTTTTGTATATATAATTATAATAATCTTCTTAAGCTAAGCAGTGTAAACTATTTATACATCGAAGGACTCCAAGTGTTCCAGGGAATAGTCCTGACTCCTAGATCTCACATTAGGATCTCTGAATCATCTTAAAGATACTTAAAAACATATGTATTCTGCAGCTCCATTAGCTACACAGATCAGTTATATACATTATTCTAAAAATGTCAGTTGTAACTTAGGTGGCCAAGACTGGGTCCAAATGCGCCTCAAAAACATGATAACCTATGAAGTACTTCAGCATTTGGATAATTCCAGCCATTTGGGGCCAACACCCACTTCTCTTTGGAAATCCATTTCCCTGCCTGAAAGCAGACAACAGATGGATCTTTGCATTTTGGAAGATGTCAGATTTCTGGCAGATTGTCAGCTAAATGAAGGGGCTGATTTCAGATCCAGACTTGTTTGGCTTATTGGGGGAGGGGGCAGGGAAATGGAGTTACATAGTGTGGGCTGAATGGCAGAATGTGGGCACTAGTGCCAGTTTTCACAGAAATCTGACCCCTGTTGCAACATGAGATCTCATGCATTGTTGCTGGATTTAGCCCTAAGGGGTTTCATGTTTATTTAAAAAGATTTATTTTAATTAATGTTAGTCACCCTTCAAGGGCTCTATGCACCCCTCTGCTGACAGTATAAAGAGGAGTGAAGCAGTGAAGAAAAAAATTCCAAGAGCTTCTAGTCCTGGAAGCAGGGAGACTATGCTGTATGATTCCCCTGAGCTCGCAGAAGTCCCCTCTCCCCCCTCCCCGTAAATATTGTCTGGCCAAGGTTCTGTTTCACTGTGTTGGGTTGTGGGTGAGGAGGTGGTGCTTGGGAGCAACTACTCAGGATGGAATGTTCCATTTCAAATCATTCCAGGTCACTAGTTCTAGGAGCCATGTGGCCATTGGCTCTTCCCCATCCTACACATACCTCTATGCCTGCTCCATCCCTGATCTCCAGAGGAGGTAGAAGTGTTAGTTAATGTAGTTCATTAGGGCAAGGTAAAATACATGCTAGCATTCCATCCACTCTGGACATGTTTGTTAATTGAACAGCAAATGTTGGGAATGGTGACAGTGAGTGAAGAAGAAATGATAACCTTTAACCCAGTGGAGCAAAAGTATCTACGATTTATTGCTCCTGCTGACTAGATTACACAGAATCTTTGTTGTGCAAGGCAGAAATGTATATCAGATGTGGTATGCACAGATTCTTAGCCCAACACTTTCCAGTGCGTTTGCACACTTCAGCATTTGCCCGACTTACACACATGCACTGGGCATATCACACACACATACAGAAGTGTACAAGCGCAGTTGCATGCATCCATTTGGGCCTGAGTGCAGAAGGGTGTTCATTATTTGGAATAAAGACCAACATTTTCTAAAGTGACTAGTGCCCAATTTGGGACTCCTTAAGGGGTCCTGATTTTCAAGTAGTGCTGAGAACTCATCCTCTGAAAATCAGGACCTTTGTAAGGTGTCTCAAGCTGGGCATGCAAAAACGGAGGTTGCCCAAAATCGCTGGTCATCTTTGAAAATTTTGGCTAATTTTTTTTATCCAATGAGAAAGAATCATCTGCAATATTAGGAATGAATCAGAATTGTTGAAGAAGCTTTGGTGGGGCTTGGCTTCAAGATTTTGAGACTATATATTTATATTACAGTCATCATTAAGAAGAACTGTTATCTCCCTTTTCCTCTGACCTATGAAATTCCAGATGTAAAAAATAAAGCAATTAACAAAGTGAAGGATGCTGCAGCAAGTAACATGTAGTAGAAAAAATAGATATCAAAGTTTGGATCATCAACTCCTGATCTGTGCCTGGAAAAGGACCCTCTACACATAGATCTCCCCCTTGCCACGTATAAGTCTGTGAAAGGTCAGCTGCCTTCACAGCATCAGTCCCCACCTTTGGGGTCCTGGGTCCATGCATGGTTAGGGGGAAGAGACTAGGTGGGCCAGAAAAGGGAGTGGACACACATTGTCTCCTTCTGGCCCCAGGAGCTGAGGTGAGAAAAGTGATACAGCATGAAGCTCTACTCTATTTTCTGTGGAGTTCTGGAAGGAGGAGAATATGCAGGTGACAGAACTGGTGCAGAGGCATGAATGGCCCTGGCCTCCCATGGGTTTCTGAGAACCATCCATCCTCAGATCATTCAGATTTGTCATTAACTCCCCTGGCCTACTCCATGGTAGTGAGGCTCAAGCTCCTGCAATGGGGAGGAATTCCATGAAAGGCTCTTTGTAGAAATTTCCTCCTCCTAAATGCTTTGCCATGGGAGGAGATGATCCGAATGCCAGAATGTTACAGTTAAAGCACCAAAACCATTGAAATGTATGTAAACAATTCTAAGTTAAGATAATATACATAAACATTTGGATACCTTTACAGTTCATATGTTCTCTTACAAGTATATATATATGTGAAAATTAACATTATACATCCCAAGACTAAGGGTTATTATAGGATCACCCCCTTAACTTTGAATTCTTTGGTTAAGTCAATGGGAATTTCAAATGGCCAAGGATTGCTGGACTGGACTCTCACTATTCTTACCACCAGTGGAGCAACAGTGGAAAATTTTGGAGGATAATAGCCTGCTGTAGACCAGACCTGAGTGTCACCTCTGAAATTAGGGGAGAAAAAGGTGAGAAACAAAATTCTTTGTAAAGAGATTCAGACAAATTTTAAATTCATAGGTTATTCAGATGAATCACATTCTAAGGTCTATCATGTTAACACAAAGACCTACCTGAGGAATTTTTATCAACCAGGTCTATATTCCATTAAGGACTACATCCTACAGTTCTTAAACAGACAAAGTCTTGAAGGCAATTTCAATTGAATTCTTCATCCCATTGAAGTCACTGGTAGTTTTACCTGGGCATACTGTTAGGGTTGGTGTCAATTGTAGAGGCTGTTTGGGATCAGTCTGTTCTTTTGCATCAAGGCCTAAATGAGAATGCTCTAGATGTAGCAGTTCTTTAAAAAGTTTTGTGTAGAACTGTTAACAACTTTTTCAGCCTACCCAACAGCCTTTGCACCGGTTATGGTGTATGCATAATAGCAAAAGCGTGGTTTGCCCTATTAGATCACAACTGTCCTTCTCGAAAGATGATGGTACAAGTGCCAAAGCAGTTACAATGGCCTGATCTACACTACAGACTTATATAGGTATAACTACATTGCTGAGGGGTGTGAAAAATCCACACCCCTGAGAGACGTAGTTATACTGAGATAGCCCCCAATGTAGACAATGCTATGTTGACGGGAGAGCTTCTCCCATCAACATAGCTCCTGCTTCTCGGGGAGGTGGATTCACTACAGTGATGGGAGAAGCTCTCCAGTGATCGGCATAGTATCATCTTCACTAAAGCACTACAGTGGTACAGCTGCACCAGTACAGCTGTGATGCTATAGTGTTGTATGTGAAGACAAGCCCCATGTGTCATGCTGAAGTGTCACGAGTAGCTAAAAAGTCCTATTCTCGAGCGGCAGTCTGTGTCACCGAGGGTGCAGGCATAACGCGCAGGGCTAGAATATGAAACTGGTGCTCTTGAGGCCTGCTGCACTTTCATTATATTGGATCACTAATATCAATGCATAGAAAAAAATACTTATGAAAACTGGCCCTACATATGCACAGCAGTCACCCTTTAAACCTCATTATCTCAGCTATTTGCAATTTAAAAAAAAATCAAAGGGTTCATGTTCATATTAAGGAGCAAAATGGCTGCAGAGAAAATCATCTTAAGAAACACAGCTGATCTGAAGTTAAAGAAGTACCACAAAAAAAAAAAAAAAGTCTAAGCCCCCATCCCACATATTCTTAGTACCACTGTGACTTTAAAACCTAATTTCTTTTAAAGTTTGTAAAAGGAAAAAAAAAAGAGTTGTTGGGCTAAGTCCTCACTTATCAAGTTTCATCCTGGAGGGAATTTTTATAGCTGAGTTATAAACCCTCCACACTAGTATGTTTATAATGGAAATGCTGACAAATGTGATAATAAACACCAATCATGGGGCCTTAGTAGCTAGTCAGAATGTGGATGCAGGAGTTTTCAATGCTATCATAATATTTTGTTCTGTTTCCAGCACTAATTTGCTTAAATCTGCTTTCAGGTTGGGTAGTTGTAAAACAAAATCAGCCTGAATATAGATTGTAAAGTCTTTTGATTATTTTTCCTTCTCTTGGAAAGCTTGGTAATGTCTTTCAAATATGATTTCATTTAGACTTATTTTTTGGTTTACATGTCTGAATACTAAGAGTAACCCGATAGCTAAGAGGGAACTCAACTTTATACCAAAAGGCAGCCTTCAGTGAGCAAAGAGAACATAAACAAACCCGCTTCAGAGCAAGATCTAAAAATGGTATTTGTTCAAACAGCTCTAAGACTTTAAAAAACCCATTATTATCTTTTCCCAGGAGTAATTGACACCGTCAGTTTTTCTTTTCAATGCGGTGATAAAGGCATGGTCCTTTAGAAGAACCAATCGCTGTGATTAGTTTGTGCATTGGAGGCTGCTGTGGCTTGTGCATTGGTGGTTGCTGTGTTTTGGAAACCTTTAAATATACTGGGTAAAATCCTACCCCCATTGAAGTCAATAGGAGTTTAGCCATTTACTTCAATAGGGCCAGGATTTCACTGGATCCCATTCTGATCCCAGATATACCAGATTTATACTACTCCATTTACTTTAATGGTGTTACCCCTGAATCAGACCAGGGTAAGTGAGATGAGAATCAGGCCCATTGAACATTTGATTGCAATGAGAGGGGATTATACTGCAGCTGGAAACTTGCCCAATATGGTTCCAAAATGTGTTTACATGCCTGGTACACCATGGCCCCAGTATTGCAACTGGATCCACAGGGGCAGATGGATGGGCCCATGTGGAATCCCACTGCCTTCAGTGGAGTCCCACATGGGTGAAGGGGTCTGCCTTAACAGATCTAGTTACCATTGTTGATGGGAGCCCAAGAGAGCATTGCACTAAGGATACCATTGCATCAGATCATGCTCCTTTTTTATAAAGTCATCCAAGTCAGTGATAAATCAATTGAAGCAAGCAAAGCCAGACACTTGCACTTGATAGTTGGTTTGTAGGAAGACATTTGTCAGCTCCTCCCCTCATGTAAATCAACACAGAACTGGAGTAGCTCCTTTGAAGGCAATAGTGCTATAGCAATTTACACCAGTGGAGGTCCTTGACATTTGCCCTGAGCAGTTTATACATTTTCTCCTCTGGCATAAACTGCAGTGGCATTTTTTTCTTCAAAATCAATGATTCAAACAGGAATTTCACTATAGCTCTGACTTACCATTGTCAAATTTCCAGTGAATTCTTTAATAATAATTAATTATAGAGGATCAGGATTTTGGGTCATACATAAATAATAAAACACAGACATTGCTTTCTGCCTTTTCCTAATTGTTAACACAAGTATGAAAACAATTTGGATCTTGAAATGTTCCAATGTTTTGTTATTAAGCCAAAAAGAGAAAACCAATAATTTTTGAATTATCTGACACAGACATGTTTACATTTTGAAGCTCTTAACTTAAAATAAGATGGGTTATAGAGACCTAATTTTATCCAATGACACAGAAATGAACACTCATGAAGAGATACACAACCTTTCTATGGAAAGCACAGTTATATACAGATTATAATATAGAGTAGTTTTAAAAACGAAAATCTAATTGCACACTCCATTGTCTATAAAGAACCTGTCTTCATCTTGATTCTTTATACAGTGGTAACAACAATATACATCTGGACCATTTGTTGATTTGAGAGGTTTACTCTTCACTTCTAGTTAAATTTTTCATTTTTAGCAGAATATATTCTAATACAGGAAGCACCCCAGTTTTATAGTGAGGTTTGGGCTGTATTAGCCAGCCCGCCCTCTCTTAGAAAAGACATTCCAACAACTCAGAAAGCAGATATATTGCAAAGCAACTGATATCTGAATCAGGAAGGTAAGGAATAAACATTTGGCAATGCAAATGTTAATAGCAATATTAATAGTAAATAATAAACATAATGAGAAAGAGCAATAACAATCCTTATGGGAGTTAACAAAACCATGGACTATAAATCATAGATACTTGGGCCAGATTCTGATCTCGGTTATACTGGCAAAAAAACAGAGACACTCTTTTGATTGGCACTGTTGCAGATTTATACCACTTAATTCAAAGGGAGTTCTGTCACTGACTTCAGTGAGGGCACACTCAGGCCCTAAACTGTTTATTAAGATGCTTTTGATGTATGGTCGGGGTAAATAAACCTGTTTTATTTATCTCACTGGAGAAGAAGTAACACCATATCAATTGAAGGAAAACCAGGAGAAAGGAAGGTGAGAGGGAGCAGGAACACTAGAATGTATGTGGAGATAGATAGATAGATAGATAGATAGATAGATAGATAGATAGATAGATTTAGATTACAGGTATTTGGAATTTTCTGAATTGCAACATTCTGAATTTTTTAAAAATTGGGGGAAAATTAAATGAAAAAAATTATGATTTTTTTCTGTTTTCAAATCACCTTTATGGCTAGCCAATTTAAAAAAAACTTTTCAAAATCTTAAATTTATTTTTAGATTAGTCAAATTTTCATTCCCTCCCCCCCCCCCCCAAATTCGCCCACCCTCCTTTCCCCAGACCAGACGCAATTCCAGTGATACTAATAGATTAGGCAGATTCCTAGATTCCAAGGCCAGAAGGGACCATTGTGATCATCTAGTCTGACCTCCTGCATAACTCAGGTCATAGAACTTCCCCAAAATAATTCCCACAACAGAGCTTTTAAAAACACATCCAGGCTTGATGTAAAAACGGCCAGGGGTGACTAATCTCTGTCAGTTTCCCCATTGCTTTGGAAGAGCAGCTGGAACGCACATAAGGCGCGAGACTCAGGCCAGAACTGAGCTCAGAAAGCAACCAGGAGCCCCTGCAGGGGACTCAGTTTGCAGGGCAAAGCTATTGCTGGGGAAAGCAGCCCCGAGCAAAGGGGGGAGCAGGAGCGGAGGCAGCTGGGAGGAGAGGGGGCTTTTCCCCTTCACTGCTCATCTCCTTCCTCGCCGCTGGCTCTTGCCACTGGCTCCGGGCACATGGGAGCGGGTGACCCCGGCGGCGCTCTCAGATAATGCCAAAATAATTAAACTCGCCCCTCGCCTGGCCTGTAGGATGCGTCCGCCCGCCCCCACCTGCAGGCGGAGAGACGGCAGCGAGCGGGCTAGCGAAAGCCAATTAGCCTGGGCTGGGCCGAGGGGACACAATGGAGGAAGCGCCGGGGTTTCTAGGGGCTCCCGGCCGCTGCGCCCAGCTATGTGCCCGCGGGAGACGAACGGAGCCAGGCCGACCGGCTCGGCAGCCGAGCCAGAGTGGAGGGAGCAGAGACCCCTCCAGGATCCCTCCGGCCTGCCTCGCTCGTTGTCTGCCAGGCCGGCTCCTTCATTGCAGTGCCGCAGGGGCGGTTAGCCCCGGGGAAGCCCACGGAAGCCGGCTGCTTGACGCCAGCCGGGGATCGGGCCCAGGGCCCTGTGTTTCCCTGCTCACACGGAGCAGTGATCGCTCCGAGCGCACGGTTTTCCTGGAGCCGTTCTCCCCTCTCACCCAGGCTCATCTCCCTCCCGCCCCCCGCCCCCTTTTCTCGTTCATTCATTCAGGGACTTTCCAACATCGCCTGGCCGCGGCTGGACTCTAGCCCCGTCCGTTCCCAGCACTCCTTTCCCAAGAAACTTTGTTGGACTTGCTGGAAGACCCCGTGCCAATTCCTAGCTCTGTTCAAATGGTCCATTCTACGCTGTAGGTGTCGTGTGATGCATTAGATTGACTTTTCCGGCTAGCAGAAAAGAGTAAGGACTTTTGAAAGGCAAACCCCGCTAACATGAATGTATTCAATAGGCGGCATGTGGAAAGCATTTACTACTCGTAACTGTAAGGCAGGGATGCCTCCCAGGAAAATCCCGTTGAAAGCCACCAGGTCTATGTCAGCGGGGAAGCCTCAGACCTTTCCCCAAAGGCAGCAGGTGGCAAAGTTTGAAGTAAAAAGAAACAAACAAAAATCATCACTTTTTTTCTTGCCAAAAGTCCCATTAGATATCAATGAATGTACAGATGGTGACGCTTTCCTCCCTGCCCCGCCCTCCCGGAGTGCCCCTTGATTTGATCTTATCCCATCATCCCCTGAATCCTCTACGTGACCCCAGACACTAGCCAGAGAGCCAGGAGCACTGCCTGTGCTAAACTGCGCCCCCGACCTTTCTCCTCCGCCTGCCCGGGCTGGGATGCTGTCCGCCTTCATCCCTGGATGGAGAAGCCCTGCGTCCTCGGCTCTCTAGCTCGCCTCCTTCTTGTTGCAGCTGTCCAAGAGCTCAGTCATAAAGGAGATGTAGACTATGGCCAGGCGTAAGGTCTCTATCCTGGAAAGCCGCTTCTCGTAGGCGAAGGTGGGCACCTTCTTCCTCAGCTGATCAAACGCTTCGTTGAGGTTGAACATCCTCTTCCTCTCCCGTATGTTGGCAGCCTGGCGCTGGGCATAGGTGATGACTCGCTTTCTCTTGGGTCTGTCCAGCAGAGACGTGCCCCTCATTCTCTCCTCCTCCTCCTCCTCTTCTTCCTCGGGGTCTCCATCATCAAAGGGGGCCAGAGGCAGCCCCCTGGCCATGCCCTCTCGGAGAGCCAGGGCTCTCTCCCCAAACGGAGGTCCGGAGGAGAAATCGTACAGGTCCAGGTTGGGCACCCCTCGAGGGTGGCACCCAGGAGACCCCAGGGAGAGATCGGCCACGAAGTCCAGCACCGAGGCGCCCACCGGCCCTTCCTGATACGCCATTTGCTGGGCTCGGCTGGGTATTTCATCGATTCTCCCAGGGCGTGTGCGGGCTGGGAAGAGGCTGATATCTCACTTCACAGAGGGCTTGGCTGGTACCATCCCCAGCCGAACGGCGCGAGGGCATTAATATTTATAACCCAACAGATAACCGGATTAGCTGCACCAAAGAGGAAGGCTATGAAATGTTTCCCCTCGATGCTGATGAGAGGAGACAGGCAGCCCCTCGGGGACGCGTGGATGTTCCAATGAGAGAGGTTCCCCAGGGCTTCAATCCTGTCACAGCGATCAGGGCCAGTTCCTTCTTGGCAACCGTCCCTAGCTCTTACCTGCTGCGCGCTTTTGTCTCTTCTGACACCCACGCAACCAAACGATTTTCAGCCTCTTTCAAGCCCGAGCGGCCAAGATTGTTCTCCCCTGGGCTCGTTTCCCTGCTCGCTGCACGGATCTCTGCACCTTGCGACCGTGCCTGACAATTGATGTCAGACAAGTGCATGTAGGCTTTTAATGATGTCCTGAAGAGGGGACCTGCATGCAAAGGGTCACCGGGGGAATGTTTACCCTGTATCCCAGTGCAAGGAGAGCTGAATGACAGGACCTCCATTAGCCTAAGCAAGCATTGTAGGGGACCCCATATTGCATTCCCAGTAGTAACTGTTGGAATCGGCTCCCCCCCACCCCCCACTAGAGTTCAAACATCTATCCAGCGGGGCAATAAAACACTGGCTTGTAAAGCTCGTGTTGTTTCAGCCAGTCTCAAAGCACTTGATCTGAAACTCTTTCTTCCTACACTTGAGAAGAATGTAGGCTTTTATCCCAATCAACGCCTGGGCATATTCGAAGCCAGCTAAAGTCACGCAATGAGAACAATACGATTTTTTTTATCAGAATCCTGCTGACTACCTTCGACTTGTCGAGCTAGCATTTTTAGGGGGCGGGGGGTTGTATTTTGCAGTTCAGACACCACCTACTGTATTTAGATATGCACACTAGCCCTCGGGGTATCATGATTGGTCAGACCCACCACTCTTTAATTGGAATTGCATCTCTTTATCGATTTCCTGCTGTGCATCGTTTGTACACGGGGTATCTTTTGGCCTTGACTGGAGTTTATTTTTGAAAAGCAAACGTATCGGTATTTTCTTTAATCCTTATCATGCATCATCAGCACACCACGTCCGCTTTGGGGCTATTTAGCCTTTAATTTTTGTGCGGGGATTTCAAACCCCATCCCCCCCCCCCACCCCCCCCCAAAAACAAAAAAACACAAATCCCGAGAAACAAACAAAACAAACAAAAAAACATCCGAGAAAATCCTTCCTGTTTGGCTACAGGACTGCAAACATTTCCAATCGATGACAAAGCTCTCCTCCCATTTCCAACACACTGAGCAGCTGTGCAAACCAAATATCTTTTTCTGCGAAAGATGAGGCTGGAACTATGTCCCCTACATGACTCTCCCACTCTTCCTTACATTTTTTTACATGAAGCAATCCAGGGCTTCCAAAGAAAAGTGGAAAGAGCTACTCCGCACAGTTAGATGTGATCAGGAGAGAACAGAGGAGTCTGGTACATCACCTGGTTTGGGACACCGTCCTGAAGGTAAACAGACAAGGGGAGAGATACATTGGACAGCTCCCGGAACTCAGGAGCGTTCATGAGCGACGCAACAGGTAAGCAACATTTCTGCAAGTACTCACTGTCTGAGTGCCAGTTAGTATGAAATAAGGCAAAATACGCCATTTTCAAATAAATTAGTGCATTGGCTTTTTTATCCTGCCCTTTTTCTCACAAATCAAAGTGCACCTCTCTTCGTCATCTTATTACACCCACTATTATTAGTAGTCCCAGTGTTATTTCAATTGTTTAATGGCTTTTTGTGCATTTAAATTACTAACTAAATATCTAATAATAATAAAAACAGAAATAACACAGAGATCCAGATCATTCTTACTAATGTGGTTAGGGGATTTACATTAAAAAAGGAGAGAGCGTACCACGACAGTGTGGTTATTTATTGTGCATATGTTTAAGTAAACATTTGCTGTAAACCAAGATCATCACAGAGCACTATGGAAACTGTAACACAAGAAGTTGAAGAGTTCAAATTGTTCAGGATTGTCTGAAGAGCGGAAGATGAGCAATTAAATGCATAGGGCGATTTATCTGAAAAGGAACTAAACATGCTCATTTTCATTTTACATAGTTTCAAATTTGTTTTGTTTAAAGATATACAGGTAAAAATTAGTTTAAAGTTGTTTGGGAAGGGGGATAGCTGACAACAAATTATTTCCATTGCAAAGTTCCTTACCAGTAATATATTTACGTTAGAAAATGAAACAAACCGGGATGGGGATTGGAAATCTTCAACTATATACATATCCTCAACATTTCCACTGATGTATGAAGCTAAAATAGACCGAAAGACGTATCAGATGATTAGCCTAGGCTCCTCAAACACTGATTAATGTTCTTGGAGGTTTTTGTTGGTTTCTAATCCAAATTTTGAATTAAAAATTTTAGGAGACAAAACACAGAGCAAAACAAGCAAGAAAGCAACCAAAACCCTATGATTGCATCACAATGGGAACAGAATACAGTAACATACACAGGGAAAGATTATTACAGAGTCCACCTGCTATTAAGGTTTGAATAAAAACATAGTATTCTGATTGGACAAATGAGAAGTTCTAATGGAAAAGGTACATGGCTATAATCCAAGGGGATCGTGTTATCAAATTCTGTTCAGCTGTAAGGTTGTTTTTAGCTCTTTCCAAGGAACATAAGCTAAAATATTAATTTTTTTCTTATTTCAAAGGAATATAAAGTAAATTCAGTGAGCTATCATTTCAGACATATTTTAACACATTTTGAATGCATCAGATTGTAACAGGTTGAGAGAAATGGAGGGGATGAAATATATATATGTCCTTGCAAAACTTTTGTATAGAGATTTTCCAATTCAGCTGAAATAATGTGGGGGGAGGAAGATACTTTTCTCTAAGAAGCTGCTTTGAAACCTTCCCAGAACAGCTCTGTGGTTGATTTAGATTATTATGTTCTATGTTTGTTTTAACCAGGCAGAAAGTAATTGCTCAGTGATCATTTAAATTATTACTCTGATCCTTAAATTTTGTCAGTGCTTCACAATAATTTTTGATCCTCAGCTTGTGTGTGTCAAAGGTTGTTTTTTTTTTTCAGTCACAGATACCACATAGTTTAAAAACAACATCTGGCACTTGTAGACAGTTTACATCTTCAAAGAGCTGTGTAAACACTTAGTTATTCACATATCTTTAAAAGCACCTACCCTACAAGTCCAGGTGCTTGTATGAATCATTGAAAATATGCATGATTAAGGATTAAAACCCACAAAACAATGGCTTGCCTGACCAACCCATCCCAACCTACAAAAATAAATAAATAAATGAAATAAAGCTTCCCAACAAAATAATAACAGCTTACTCACTCAGACAGCAAATCTGGTGTCTCTTGAACCAAAATAAATGGGGTGGATGAGTTCCAGAGACAGGCACTGGTTCGGAAATACCCCTGCTGCCTCCCTCTTAAACCAGGGTGCTGACAATCAGCCATTTTGCTGATCACAACTGGCACAGTGTGGCACCAGGAGGTGTCATTCAGAGAGCCAGGTGTCAAGATTATGGGATTTATAGATATAAACCAACACCTTCAATTCTACTTGGAAACTAATTGCAAGTCAGTGTTGATCCCAAAGTTCTGATGTAACCTGCACTCTCTGTGAAATGCTATTTAATAGACAGGCAGTTGCATTCTGCACTAACTTAAGTTTCTGAAGGTGCAATACTGCACAGAATGCATTACAACAGTCTAATCTTAAAGTCACAAAGACAAGGATAAATGTAGGTAGAGCTGCAGCCAAAGAAAAGGCCCCACCCTTCTTCCTAAACTTACATGGCTACACTTGATCCAAGAGCTGCCAAAGGTCTTACACAACTCTCAATCTGTGACCCCAAATATCAAACGGCAGGAGCGCTTTTGGAATCTGGGAGGGCTGATGTAATCTCCACTAGATATTCCAGTTGCTTTCTCCAACATTACCTCTGTCTTGTCTATGGTTGTTTAACGTTACAGTAGTACTCATGAACCCTATCAAGAATTGAGGCCCCATTGTGCTGGGTGATGTACAAATAAACAAGACAGCCCCTATTCCAGAGAGTCTGCAGTTCACATGTCAGACAGAATGCAACAAATGGACAGAACAGCCAAGCAGGGTGGGTGTGGGTTAGAGATTGCAATAAAATGATGAATAGAGTCTAGTAGAACTCTCAGCTCATCACGTGCCTTACAAATGGCAGATGGGAGTGATTTGTAGGGATCACCACAGAGTAGGCATTAAGATGTAAATGAGGATAGAAGGCGGCTTCACAGATTTTGACAGAACCTTTCTTGTGCATAGAGGGCAGCATGGAGAAAATCAGGTGATTGGGGCTGGCATTCCTGGAAGAGTGAAGGGGAGGGCTGATGTCTTAATAAGTTAGTAGATCCGATAGATAGGGAATGGCTAAATGGAGAAGGATCATAAAGGCAAAGACAAAGAGCTTGTGTTTGATCCAGTCATGGAGTGGAAGCCAAGAGTGACCAAAAGCTGCAGGTGATGTGGGCAGAGCAATGAGTCAGAAAGATGATCCTAGTAGCAGTGCTTTGAATGGATTTGAAGGAGACAATGTAGCTGGCATAAAGGAGATTACAGAAATCAAGATGCCAGATGGTGGAGGTCCTTTGCAATCTGGAGAGCCAGAAAAGACCTTTGAAATGTTATGGAAATAGAAGCACACAGGCTAGAGAGACAGCCTAGAGATTGGGTTCTAGCGAGAGAACTGAGTTGTCTGGGCTGGGCCTCAAGCCACTAGCCCTCTGCAAGCTCCTGCCACACACCAAGTGAGTTGCTTGACTACACCAGCTGGGGAAGACAAAATAGAGACACAGAGCTGGGAGTTTGTATGTAAGCATTACTCTTATTGAAAGAAATAAAAGCAACCATTCCAGAGTTTTTGTTGAACTGGATTGATTGGAACTTGGAATCTGTAAGAGACCTCTTGAAATCCCAAGATTCAGATTAGCTTTCTGCAAAAGCTTGACCCTAACATGCAGTATACATTCTTTGTGTTGATGACATATCTTTTCAGCACCATCTGTTTTCAGAGTTAGTGAATTATTGGAGTTGCAGCCCAGGAGACAGATTCTGATCTCTTCTTAAATCCAGAATAACTTCATTGAAGTTAAAGAAGTTAACACTATTACTGACGTCAGTCTGGTCCCTGAGACCATTTTAGGCACTGATCCCACAATCCTGACTGTGTGGATGGACCACCACATCCCTGTGTGATGTCAGTAGGACTCTATAAGGGTATAGGCATCTGCTTGAACAGATCAGATTGCAGGATCGGGAGTTTCCTGAGAAATGTGACATTCACTACAGTGCAGCTCCCTGACATAGGAAACCAGGGGCAAAATGTGCATTCTGGGTAAAAGAAATTAAAGCAGAGCATTCTGCCAGTAATGTTCAATTCATTTCGATTTACAATTCTATTACACAACATTTGAAAGGTTTTAAGAAAATACTTGTAGATATTTCCCCAGAAGGGACTGAACGACCAAGAATGAAAGTCAAAAGTTCAGTTTGGGGTAAATCATAGACAAATTAAATGTATAGCTGAGGTTGGGGTGTGATGTGATTCATCATGTGTGCACAGTTTTATGAATGACACTTTATTCTTTAGTCCGTAACCTGGGGCTGGGGGAAATGAGAACAGGGCATGTATTATTGAATTTCCTGGCTTTTTATCAGGTTGTGTGAAAACTGTAATGTAATTTAAACATAGCTTCATTCATCTTGATTTCTCTATATTGTAATTTGTGGAAACTGAAATGTAATATAAACATATATTGTTTACCTAGGAGAGTGGAATGTTTTTTCTCCATGTCATTATTATAATCATTAATTTTATTATTATATAAATGACTATTTCTTTATAGGTTTTTTCTCTCCTCACCATTGAAAGAATGTGAGAGTAATGCCAGATTGAAAGCTCTGGAGACTGAAGTCCTTTGTTTATCTACTAACAGATCAGGTACAGCATAAATACTGGTAGAACAAGATTCACCAACCAACCCTATCACTGTGCCTTAACCTTGATCCGGTAGGACCATCTCTAGGGTGAATGGGTAACTGCTTAATTTCTGGACTTTCTACGGAGACTGTCCTTGCACATATGACAGTTACAATGTTATTGTTTTGGTGTGATATGGAGACTTGTCCACTGAGAACTGGAGGGAGGGAGACCACAAGCTTGTTTATTATAAGGCACAGATCATCCATCACATGACATTTACTTTCTGCCACTAACAAAGTAGGCTGGGATTTGAACTGATTTGACACAAAGATTCTGTCTCCTTTGCAAAACCACTGAGCCAGCCAGTTGTCTCACTCACCATTGTTTTTGATACCCTCTTAGAAGTTTGGAAATATTTTTTCCATGCCCATCTTGCTTCTTTCCCTCCTGCAATAAAATAATAGTAGGAAAACTCAACACTTTCCATCTTCAAAGCAGTGTGCAGACATTAACTAATTATTACTTACTCTTAAAAAATGTCTGGGAGGTAGGTAGATAAACACATATCTTCATCTTACTGATGGGAGGCTCAGACATGGAGAGGTTAGGGATCCTACAACCTTACACATTTTAATAAGCCTTGCCCAAGGTCACATAGCAAGTTAGTATCAGAACAATAATTAGAATCAGAGGGTTTGATTGTCCCATCAGTTGTGCATGTGCAATTCCTAATGACGTAGATGTTCAGTCCACTAAATCACAGTAACCGCCTCAGAGTCGAGTTTTCCTTGTGCTTTGAATGGAGCAGAAACTGACATCTGTTATTGGTTGACATCCCATTTGGCTTAGTCACCACCTCATCATCCCAAACAATCTATGCACAACAGAACCATCAGCAATTTTCACCCTGCTTTGGGAACAGTATTAGCTTTTTGAACCACCAGCAGCAGAGGATCACCATAACACTGTTTTTTGTAGGGCCTACAAAACAAGAGACTGTTTATGTTTTGGTGTTTTTATTTCTTCACAAGGGACCGGTAGACATGTTTTTTCAAAGAAAAATATTTCATATAAGGAGAACCTTTATGATTAATTTGTAGCAATCAGGATAGCTCAAATTCTCTGCCTAAACCTTGAAAGCACCCCTTGAAACATATATATATATATATATATATAACGCCCCACCCAAAATCCCAACCCCAAAATAACCTATGCTAAAAGAATATAATTAAGATTGTAAAGTCAAGCACTCAACACCATGGAATGCCAGAATTAAGGATGCCTGTGCAACCTTAACTTGGTCCCCTGGTGCATACACATTATGATATAGTCTTTAATTACATGATCACATACTGTTTTTTCCACCAGTCCATGCCTCATTCCAGTGCACAGAATGGACAGTGCTCACTTAATGAGCAGCTATTCAATATTTTGTTGTAGCCTCATTGCTCAGTGTGTGGACCCATTTATTGCACACTATTCAAATACTGCTCTGAAGACAGAATTATTAATTTTCTAGTGGGTTTTTCTGTGGCACTCATCACTATAGCTTCTGAGTACTTCACAAATATTAATTACCGGTAATTTATTTTCACAACACGCCTCTGAGATGGAGGGGTGTTATTATCCTCATTTTACAGATGGGGAACTGAGGCTTCAAGAGATTGTCAAAAGTATCCACTAATTTTGGGTGCCCGATCTGACACATCTAGGACTTGACTTTCAAAGTACTTAGAAGCACTTTATATGTTTAATGCACAACTCCCATTAACTTCAATTATAGCTGTGAGCGATCTGCACTTCTGGAAATCAAAGCCCAATGCCTCAAGTCAGGCACCCAGAAAATGAGGAACACACAATTAGTGACCACCTGTGAAAACTGACTTGCCCAGTGTCAATAAGAACTCTGTGGCAGGGGCAGGGCCAGGAACAGACTTGGGGAGGGATAGCTCAGTGGCTTGAGCATTAGCTTGCTAAACCCAACATTATAAGTTCAATCCTTGAGGGGGCCACTTAGGGATCTGGGGCAAAATCAGTACTTGGTCCTGCTAGTGAAGGCAGGGGGCTGGACTCAATGACCTTTTCAGGGTCCCTTCCAGTTCTATGAGATAGGTATATCTCCATATATTATATTATTAATCTAATTCTCCAGGGCAGCATTCAATAACCTTAACCCTGAGATTGTTCTTTCTCTCCCTATATATCCCCTGCTTCATTCACTACATACCTTCCAGCTTCTGCATCAAATAAGGCAGGGATCCTATAGACAATGGCCTCTTTCACCACACAGCCCTGATTCATTCCCAGAACAAATTCATCCTGTGCACTGAATCAAGCAAGGGCCTTGTGGAAAAAATAGTATGCGATCATGTAATTAAAGACAGTATCATAATGCATATGTACAAAGGAGAAGGGGGACTGAATTAAGGTTACACAAGCAACCTTAATTATGGTGTTTCTTAACTTTTGAATATTTAACTTTGCAACATTAATAAGGTCTTTTAATATAGTTGTCTGTGTGCAATTTCCTAGGTTTTTAAAAAGCAAACTAGCCCCCCACCCCAAAGTTCCATTATATGACATCAGATTGACACCCACACGGGTCATCAACAGGAGCCTTTAGATCCACTACACAGACCTCTGCCACGTGAGCTAATGAAGTAAATTATAGTAATAGTAGGTTGTTATCCTCTAAGTGGACCAGCACTAGAGGGGGATGGGACACTTTGTCAGTGAGCTTCACAAGCATTTACTGACAGCACACGAATGGCGAGACTCAGAAATCTTGGGTTCCATTCTGAGGTCTGGAGGGGACTGTGTTCTAGTGGGCAGGGTCTTCTACTCATTCCCTCCAAGCTTGCCTCCTTCTGTCCTGCCCCTCCCAACTTCTCCCTGTCTCAAACCTGCCTCTTCCCCATGCATGGCCCTTCATCCCAGGGCCATTCACTTCACCTCGCTAGTCCTAGTCTCCACTCCTCAGACTTCTCATTCCAGTCCCAGTATCTTCGTCCACAATCCTAGTCTCACCACTCCTGCAGAGTCCCAGTCTGGAGCAAGGGCATCGGAACCCCATATCCCAGGTGGATGTTCTGACCATTGGGATATACATTTATTCTCAATGGCCTAATGCATTTTTTTTTATATGGTGGAACAGCTTCAACAGGAGAGTTTAAGAGCAACCTATCACAGAATATCCCATAGCCCAGTGGTTAGGGCAGTCTTCTGAGATGGGGAGAAACTAAGCTTTTCTCTACATTAGACAGAGGGGGGAATCTAACCCAGGTCTCCCATATCCCAGGTGAGTGCTCTAACCAGTGGGCTAAAGATTATAAGAGGAGGCACCGCTACCTCTTCCTCTGGTGCTTTTTGCAAGGAACTGCTTAGTTGCCTAATTTCAGGAGAGGGTTCACAGCTAGGAATCCCAAGCAAAGATAGGCACCTCCCTCCATCCTGGATGTAGGTGATTAAGTCCCTTTGAGGGGTGGAGCTATTGGCTTGCTTAACCAGCTCCCTGCTCAGTGTGCTGGCTTTTGTAGCTCCCATTCTTAGGTGCCTAATTGTCCCCAGGTGTTGTAGAGAGAACCTCAGCGCCTAACATGGGGTTGTGGATTTCACTATATGGCTAGACACCTAGAAGTTAGGTATTGCAATGCTCAGCCTTACAGTGCCTAAGTCCCTTTATGGATTTAGCCCCCAGCTCTTGGAGTCACGTGAATACATGGGAATCTCAGCTTTCTTTTTGTTAAAGTAAGTTTCTAGCCCTCATTGCTGCATAGAAAAGCTGGAAAATGTTATCCAAGTGCACCCTACAGACTTAGAAAGATGATAAATGACAAGAACCCCCAAATGTATTATTTTAAAAAAATCTAATGATCTTTAAGCCAACTGCACAATTTTGAGGGGCCTGACTGACTCATAATATTTGACTGGTTTGGGTTGGCAATACTGAAATAACCATGGAAACATAGTCAATCTTGTATGTATGTAATCACATGCTTCCGGTAATACATTCAGCTTGTACTGCAGTCACCAACATTTAAGAAGTATATTATTTTTTGTACTGGATTTATCTTTTATCAAATAATCATGACTTTCTGACTTTGTAGTTTTCTAAATGTTTGACTAATCAATGCTACATTTGTATGATCGTTAGTCTCCACAGGCCCCATCCAAAGCCTTGGGGAATCTTTTCCACTGACTTCAATGGACTTTTGGATTAGACCCTAAATATTAATATATTCTGATTATACAAATATTTTGTCTGTAAGGTTAAAAGGTACTTAGCAGGAGTTGAGTGTAATAGTTGGGGAAAGCACAGAAAACAGGTTTTAGGTATATGTCAATATTTTACAATACGTTTTTAAATAAAATGTGCTTAATATATCCGGATTACCCAAGAAAAGCCATTTCCTTGATAAAGAATATAAATTGAAATGTGTTCATTTTAATTGAGCCTGTTAATAATAAAAAAAGAAGTATCGAATCCCAGCCAAAGTAGAAGCATTAGCTTTTGGGTGCATAATCTTTTCTGCAACTTGATTAGAATTACCAAGTGGACAAGAGAAAAGGTGATCTGTTTAATGATTTACAAAATAAGTATGTGACGATCCCAAGGATAGTTCATTGTGACATGTTTTGAAACCTTTAATTGTGTGACAAATCCATCCACAAAAAAGAAATGTTCTGTGAATTTGATGTCAGTAGTAAAGACACATTTCAGTTGGCTTGTTTTGTGTGTCAATCCAAAGAAGGAAAAGTTCTCCTTAATTATTATGGGATGCCATTTAGATCTCTTTTATTCTAGAAGAACAACAGGGGGAAAAAATCCTTGTGTATGGCTAAGATTGTGTACTTCCTTATTGTGAGACGGTCTCATTTCTATTTCAGATTTATTTGTCCTACTGGCCTGCGCCGTAGGTGGCAGCAGTGTACGAATTCTGCAAAGTGCTCAATCTTCAAGGATTAAAGTACATAATGGCTGCACCCAGGATCAGTCTCAGTAAGCCTGGGTCACCCTAGCTTCTGGTGCCGCTACTGGTTTTGAAGACTAAAAGAGGTGTTTGATCAGATTCTCTCCCATGCCAAAGCTCTGCTCAGTGCAGGAGGGGAGGGTTTAGGGATTGTCAGGGAGCTGGTTACAGCTCCCTGATCAGAAGGCCAGCAGCAGCCTCGATATCACTCAGAGGTATTTGCTTGTGAAAACAGACTGAATTCCTCTCGTGAGAGTAGTCTCGACTTTCAAATGCAGGTGCAGGGGCTCTGCTGGTTGCACTACTCTGGGGGCTGAACTCCGTGCTGTTGGGCAAGACCATTTCATGGCTTCACAGGCTACCTTGTCATTGCCATTTGTCACACATTCTTTAGTGCATTCTCAATCTCACTACAGTCTCATCCCCTAGCATCAATGTTATACTCAGGAAAGCTATGACCATGTTCTAAGATCCTGTGTGAGTCTCTTCGTATTGAACAGTGAAGGCTAATAATACATAGAGAGCTTGAGTCTGCCCTGTCTGAGACAGAGTATTATGAACCTCTTAATGGATTCTCTGCAGTATTTTCTGAGTCCAGCTGAGCTGCCTTTATTCCCCCTGAGGCACAGAAAGAGATTGAGTAGACCAGGCGAGATCCTGGACTTGTTGGTTTTCACGTGAGCCATTTATCCCCTCTGGCTTGATTGGCCAGTCCCACGTTGGTGCATGGTTAATGGAGGGATGTGCATTGGGACCACATTCCAAACCATCAGTGATGGACAAGGAAGAGGGAAAACTTGGTGGGGGGAGGGGAGCATCAGGCTTTTTTAAATTCTGGCCTGGGCTCACCTTGCCCCATTACATGATTCATTATCTCTTGGTGAACTTACATATGGACTTTCATATGTCTACATCTCTCATGACCTCCCTTCACCTTCTTTCCCCTACAAATGCATTGCTAGCTAGTTTGGAGGCCCCGTGGTTGCATTATTTATTCAGCAAAGGAAAACGTATGGAACTGCCTCCAAATCACCTGATTGTAATCCACACAGAACACAGTGTCTAATCTGTTCTAATTTTCCTCTGTTTTAGGTGATAGCAAACTAGCATAGCTCATACACTATGTCCTGTAGAGAGCATTATACCTAAATTATGGATCAGGACCCTGGAATTACGCATCACAGTCATCTCAAGACCTCTCCTTCTCCCCACTCCAGTCCAATCAGTACAGTGCCCCTCATTATTTAGTTTGCTATTTTATGTTATGCCAAATTCTAAATTTGCAGTGTGCTTCAGTTTTGTACTGAAAAGCACAAAGTACAAGTACAAGTAATTGCACTGTGGAAGTTGCCAGGGACAAAGCTGGAAGTCTTCACAGATGAGTAGGGGAAAGTTGAGTCTTTTAGCACCCAGGGAGGCCTGGGAGGTGGTTTTGGTGATCTAGGAAGCAGCTGAAGCTTTTCTTACTGGTGGTGGGGAGGTACATTTCCTTCTTTCCTCTCCCAGTTAGGAAACCTAGGGTTACTTTAAATGGTTTATTGCGGGAATATGAATTCTTCATTTTCCTCACACTGTCAATTCTTCCAAGCAACTAGCTGTCCTACTGCACCTGCCCCCAAAACCTGCTATAACATCAAACAATGATGGATTAGCACCCTCATCTGATATTTTTGTTAAAATGACCTGCATTGAAATAGTTAATGGTGGCATTTAAATTGGCATTAAACTTCAGTTTGAATGCCCATTGAGATACAAAAGGCATCTGAAAAATCATATGCCTTGCCTATTGCTCTGACCATATTAATCCCCTCTTTGAATCTACCCTCTAGCTCCTTGTTTCCCTGTGTGGCAAATTCAAGCCTCGTGACCTCATCTTCAAGACTCCGCCCCTGCCAATTTATCTGCGCTTGTCTCTTTAGGCCTGATTCAAAGCCCACTGAAGTCAACGGGAGTCTCAATGGACCAGGTCCATTTTGTGTTGCCCCGTCCCCTCTACTCCTCTAATGATGACTACCATTAGTATCTTTAAAAAGCAACAGAGAGTCCTGTGGCACCTTTAAGACTAACAGATGTATTGGAGCATAAACTTTCGTGGGTGAATGCCCACTTCGTCAGACATCATGCCCACATGTCATGCATCTGATGAAGTGGGCATTCACCCATGAAAGCTTATGCTCCAATACATCTGTTAGTCTTAAAGGTGCCACAGGACTCTCTGTTGCTTTTTACAGATCCAGACTAACAGGGCTACCCCTCTGATTATTATCTTTGTGCTTTCTCCCAAGCTTCCTTCACTTACACATGGAACGTTCTCCCTGAACTGGCTCATAAATTCACTACGCCCTTCTCCTTCACTGGCTACCCCTTAGCTCTTCACTTCTGTTGCGACGCCTACAAGAAATCGGACAGCTAGTGATAGATGGACTGAGAGGCAGCTGGTGTTTAGTTGAGTATTATTTATTTATTTAAATGGACCACCAAGCTGCACAGATATCTCACCAGTGTAACTGCTTGAACTCAATACTATTAGCCTTGTCCTGCCTCCATCTTGCCTCTTGTCTGTCTCAATCCCTTGTTGCTTCTTGTTTTGCACTGGATTATAATATCTCCTAGGCAGGGACCATCTCTTCCCATGTGTTTGTACAGAGTTAGCAAAATGGGCTGCCCCATTATTTGATTGGGCCAGTTGAGAATTGCCATAATATTAACAGTTCACATTTCTCTCATGGCTATTGTTTCAGGCCATGTGCAGGCTCAGGCAGAGACAGCTGTATCGGTTTACACTCAGCTCACAATTCAAAAGTTCTCACTGCAACCACAAGGGCTAGAGATTTGGGGTGGGATTACGTGCTATCCCTCTAAGAGGCACAGCGCACACAGAGGCAGCCCAGGGAAGGGCAAGCAAAGGTGGCATTAATGTAGCTTTAGGATCTCCAGATTCTGGGCTGGTTGGCGGCCAAAATGGCCCCTGGTGTAAGTTAGGCAGTCCATGTGCTGCTCTAAGTTATGGCAGCCTCCCTTGTGCTGCCTATGGGCAGTTCCAAAACCCAGAGCTGTCCCAGAATCTAGCACTATATTTGCATTCCCTCCCATCCCTGACATGCTCCCCCTGCTCTAGACCCACCCCAGCACACTCCCCACACCATAGTTTGTGGGGGTTTGTGTAAAACAACCTACAGCTGTCCTATGCAGTGCCAGCCCTGAAGGGATTTTCTCCAGGCCAGCTAAGAGACACTCTGGTCCTTGTACACTGGCATACAGGGATCACAGTGGGAGAGAGAATCCAGCCCTTATATGTTTTTTAAAAATGTCAGTGCAATGCAGCAGTTTAAAAATAATCTGCAGTTATACATCAGTTTACATGATCCTGGAATCACATTATACACGGGGCCTTAACTACAGCATAGGAATCTTTTGGTTATGACTGGTATAAAAATAGTTACATAGCTTAATAATATTACATTACTTTGCACTTTTGTAGTGTCTTTCATTCAAATATCTCATAGCACATTATAAACTTACCTCATAGGCCACAATGCCTCTGAATGATACCTATATATTGTACATGATACATTTTACAAAGGGGTAAACTGAGGCCTAGAAAGGTTAAATAATGCTTTAAATCAACAAAATGAGTTAGTTGCAAAGTTGAGAACAGAATCACTAGCTCCTGAATATCAGTTTGTTGCTTTAATCACTAGGCAATGCTACCTCCCAGCTGCAGTGGAAATCAGTAACTTGTACCTTTGAGGTACTAAATCTCAGCAGGATTATGTGATTTGGGTAGTGAGGTCAGATCCAGCCAAAAATAAATTGGGGATGAGATGTCCCATTTTATTTGGTGCTCCAGAAAGACTGGAAAAAAAATGGACAAATTTATTTCAGGGTTAAGGGAAACAGAAAAGAAAATAAGAAGAAATAGAAATCCCATTTTGCTTAGTTCAGGTACATTTATAAAACCAGCCCTGTGAATTAAGTTACTGACATACAGGAGTACATACTGTTCATTGAAAGGGAGTGTCCTAGGACATTAGAGATTAGCCATGGTGGTTATGGTTTAGTCTTTAGTGCAATGAGAGATTTTTTCCCAGGATTTCTTGACTCATCCCTTTAAGCCTGTGTTGAAAGGGAGTTTCTTAGTGCATTCAGAAGCAATCCATATCAGTTGTGAAGTTTTCCCCTCATCTTTAGTGCTACAAGAAACTTTTTTAGGACATTTTAACTAATGCACTCACTTTTCCTAATTACATCACGTATTTGATAAAAAAAGTATTAATTTAATTATATTGGTTATTGAAAGTCACACACTCAGTGAGTAATTTTTTTTTAAAAAAGTCTGTGGAACAAAGGGTCCTCGTCAAAAGCTATTTAATACTCAAATCAATTATCCCATCACTAATTAAGTTAAAAACTAATGAATGGAGGAAAACAAAACAACTTTCCCAAACCTAGGAAGTTGCATACTATTACTAAACAGATACCCTGTGACATATTTCAGCTAATATCAGTGTATACAGGATACTTTCCCATGACAGATCCTGAGGTCACATATTAGGACATTTTGCAGCTGAGAGTATGTCTACACTTAAATTGATGCAGCTGCACTGCTGTAGTGTTTCAGTGTAGACACCACCTACTCTGATGGGGGTGGAGGGGTGTTCTCCTGTCAGCATAGGTAATCCACCTCCCTGAAAGGTGGTAGCTAGGTCATTAGAAGAATTCTTCCATCAACCCAGAACTGGCTACGCCAGGGTTAGTCTGGCATAGCTGCATCTCTCAAGGGTGTGGATTTTTCACACCCCTGAGAGATGTAGCTGTGCCGATATAAGTTCCTAGTGTAGACCAGCCCTGATTGTTTATGTGCACAGCAATGAGAACACCTGCATTCGAATCATATCCTGTTTTATTTTCCAAGTCACAGATAAAATCCACTACAAAGTTTTCTGGCCAAGATGTTCAAAGATGGGCAGCTAATTTTAGACTCCCACTTTTGAAATTGCTGGACTCAAAATGTAGGGGGAAGAGAAGCTCTGATTTAAACCAGCAGAAGCTAAGTGTTCACAAGTGTCAGAGGGGTAGCCGTGTTAGTCTGAATCTGTAAAAAGCAACAGAGGGTCCTGTGGCACCTTTAAGACTAACAGAAGTATTGGGAGCATAAGCTTTCGTGGGTAAGAACCTCACTTCTTCAGATGCAAGTAATGGAAATTTCCAGAGGCAGGTGTTACAACAGAAAGTTTTCCAACAGTGATAGAGGAAGGAAGGGAGGATGGTGCAGTGGTTAGGGCACTAACTGGGACTCGAGAGACATGGGTTAAATTCCCTGCTTTGCCACAGATTTCCTGTGGGTGCTCTGGCAAGTCATGTAGTGCCTCAGTTTCCCCATGTGTAAAATGAGGATAATAATGCTTTTCTTACAGGGCTGTTGTGAGGATAAATACATGATAGATTGCGAGGACAGCATGATAATGGGATACCACAGTTAAAAAATGTATCAGAGAGAAGACACCAGGTGGCTTTGTGAAAGCGGGATAGCAGGATGAGCATGACCCTCTTGCCCCCAAGCTGATGGAAGCCCTACCTCTACTTGGGCCTTGTCTACACTACCGTGGTAAGTTGACCTAAGTTACGCTACTCCAGTTACGTGAATAACATAGCTGGAGTTGACATAGCTTAGGTCGACTTACCTCAATGTCTTCACTGCGCTGCATCAACAGGAGCCGCTCTCCCATCGACTTACCTTAGGGCAGGTCTTCACTACGGGGGGGGGGGGTCGATTTAAGATACGCAAATTCAGCTATGCGAACAGCATAGCTGAATTCGACGTATCGCAGCCGACTTACCCCGCTGTAAGGACGGTGGCAAAATCGACCTCCGCGGCTTCCCGTCGACGGCGCTTACTCCCACCTCCGCTGGTGGAGTAAGAGCGTCGATTCGGGGATCGATTGTCGCGTCCTGACGAGATGCGATAATTCAGTCCCCAAGAGGTCGATTTCTACCCGCCGATTCAGGCGTGTAGTGTAGACCTAGCCTTACTCTTCTTGTTCCGGTGCAGTAACAGCGTCGACCAGAGAGTGCTCTGCCGTCGAATTAGCGGGTCTTCACCAGACCTGCTAAATTGACGCCCGTTGCATTGATCACAGCAGCATCAATCTCTGGTAAGTGTAGACATGGCCTTGAACTCTGCAGATCAGGAAGTAGCAGAGGTGGGAGGCAAGAGCAGCCACATTCTACTGTGTGAGCCCTCCTGAAAGATATCTACACAAGACTTACTGCTAATGTTCCCTCTAGATTCCTGGGCTTCAAAGTTCTGGACCCCCCAAATCTCTTCCTCCTGAGGGAAGCATTAAAAGGAAACTCCACGTGGTGAACCTTGAGGTGTTTGCCAGCCTTTTTGTCCCCCTCCCATGGGTTAGTCACTGGGTGGGGATGGTCTGGCTCTTTGTGCCTAGGTATTGATGGAAATTCTGAACTGTGAATGTTTATACATAGATCTATTATGGGGCAGCTGGAAGCCAAGAACTCCTGGGTTCTAATCCTGACTGGCTTTGACACTGATTAAAATTATGCGCCTGCTACTTTACTAGCACAGATTCAAAAACAGCAGTTTGGTCCCAATACAGCAAAACACTTATTCACGTGCTTAACTATAGACAGATGAGTAATCCCATTAACTTCAAGTCCCATAACAGTTTACAGTTAAGCATGTGCATAAGTGATTTGCCTTACTCCTTCTTTAAAATGTTTCTCTCTCGTGTGTTCTCTATGGGGGCTAGGGCTGAATGTTCAAAGCTCATGAGTAAAAATAAATAAATCAGTCAAATCGATAATGATTTCAGCAAGTCATTTGGGAGACAAAAAGTCTCCAGATACTGACTGAGATGACTTGTTTGCCAAAAATTTCAACCACCCAAGCCAGAATCTTTTTACTGTCCAGATCATTACTTTAGGTGCCAGTATGGACACAGGTTCCATAGTGAAATACGGAGTATCTGAAATACAAAATTAAAATAACACATCAGCTTGGAGTACCCTTAATGACTAGATGATATATTACCTACAAAACACACTGGAAACTCACTAATGCATACCATGCTGCAGCAGGTACTTCATAGGTCATATATTTTTCCTTTCTGCTTCAGCAAGGAACAAATCTTCAGATAGAACTACAATTTTCTTTCCATACCTGGTAATGTGCAACCCTTTTAAAGTCATATGCAGTATTCCACCCACTTGCAGGCTGGATTTTACAGTACTATAAATAACTGAAGTAGAAAATGTCTGTATTGATGGTCAGTTTTAGTCCATTTTGAGTGGATGTGCAAATTATTGAATTTTCACCAGGTTTTCAGAAAACTCACAAATAGGGTTATCAATCATAATTTTCCCCCTTTATTTGTTTCCATAAGGCTTTGCTGTAAGATATCTTGTGATGGCAAAAAGGCAAAAGATAAATACATTTTATCCCTTTCAGATATGATTGTTCTACTCTGTTCCAAACATTTTTTTTTGTCATTTTGAAGATCCCTTTGCAAGTAGGTGATAAATGAATGTATTCATACAGATAATAATTTATGTCTGTTGAAAACTAAAGCAGAGATCCTGTCTGAAAATTATTGCATTATTTCTTGTCAGCTGAATCATCCAAATATTTGTGGAATTTTAAGAAGGGAATTTATTTTTCAATCATAAAAAAATATTTTGCTTACAGAAATCTGTTTCTCTTTTACATGCACAGACCACAGACCGACAGAGGACTATCCCCTTTTACACTATGTAATATATAAAATGTAATTTACTTGTGCGTGTGCACACACACACACACACACACACACACACACACACACACACACACAC